>NC_139681.1:10637757-11247757 GCF_964106915.1 Podarcis gaigeae
ACGGATTTGTTTTTAATTTTTTCTTATTTTCTTTTTGTCTTTTGTATGTTGTATGTTGTATTTTTTATTTTTTCATGTATTTTTGTACTTATGTCTCTGTAAAACTTTAATAAATATTTCTTTAAAAAAAGAGAGAGAATCGCGCGCTGACCTGCCCACAGCTCGCGATCCGGAACCCTTCAATACTTGCCTGGCTTTATATATCCGTACACACCCACAAGGCTCTTAGTTCAGAAAACCGTAGCAAAATCCCTTTTAAATCATAACGTTATAGATATAAATAGACAGATAGGTACTGTAACATAAGAAACCATAACAAAAATCCGTTTTATGTGGAGCCCTTTCATAAGGTTCCAGAGCCTTTCGCAGCATCAAAACGGTATTAACAAGAACATAAAAACGGGTGGGAGGTTTTTAACGTATTTATTTATCCCCCTTAGTTTTAAAGCATCTATGTGGGGTGGATTCCTTGGTTGGTTGCAAGTTGCTTTGGGTTGCCTTAGGCAAGAGAAAGTGCCTAACAAATTTAAATAACACCAACAGCATCCTTATAAAAAATGGTATTAAGATAAGCAGCAGAAAAGCAGTTGCTTGATTGATGGTGCAAGCCTAGAGTTGGAAGGGACCCCAAGGGTCATCTAGTCCAACCCTCTGCAATGCAGGAGTCTCAGCTAAAGCATCCATGACAGATGGCCATCCAATCTCGGCTTAAAAACTTCCAAGGAAGGAGAGTCCAGTTCATCAGCTCCAGAGGGAGTCAGTTCCACTGTTCAACAGCTCTTACCGACCAAAGTTCTTCCTGATGTTTAGGAGGAAATTCCTTTCTTGTAACTTGAATCCATTGAAAGGAGAAAACAAGCTTGCTCCATCTTCTGTAATGGATGCTGAGGAATGGTGCAAGGAACGTCATGGGAAGAAGGCTCAGAGCCCGGGGCAGGGGCAAAACTAGGTTTTATTTCACCTGGTCAAAGACCCAGTTTGGCACCCCTACGCGCATTTGCGCACACAGACTGAGAGCCTCAGTGGTGCCCCTTTGCAGGCTTCACCTGAGGCAAAAATCCCACAAAGCCTCCTGTTATGTACTGAGTTGAATAGGATCCAAAATGCAGCAGTCTGATTGGTCCTAGAACAATAGGATTCAGAATGCAGCAGTCTGATTGGTCCTAGAACAATAGGATTCAGAATGCAGCAGTCTGATTGGTCCTAGAACAATGCAGCAGTATGATTGGTTCGCAGGAACCACCCAATCCAGCTCCAGGTGGAAGTGAATCCACAAATTGATTGGCCTACAGGAGAATCCCGGAATTAGCCAGTCATGTGCAGCCCATTGTGTAAATAATGTATATAAAGCAGATATTGTGGGAGAACTTACATTCCTCCTCACCACTATGAGCTGAATAAAGAGCATGAAATCCCCTCTCGACTCCGAGTATATTTCACCTCCCCACCCCAATAGCTACGGCTCTGCCCGGGAAGCGGTGGTGGGACAAAAATGAGTAGTCAGAAGGAAAAGAGGGAGAAGACTTGGAAGAGGTGTTGAAAGCTGCAGAGGTAACAGGGCTTGGTGAGCCAGGAAAGTTGAGAGAGAAGGGAGAAGTACTGAATCGGAGGCCGAAGCAGGTGAGTGGCAGGTGAGAGGTCAAGAGTGAGTCTGGCTGATGAACAGTCAGGGGTGTCTCCACCTCCCGCTGCAACAAGCTTCCCTCCCCCTGACTCCCAGAACCAGGAGAGACATGAAATGGGCAGAGCAAAGACAAGCTGCACACAGACACAGTCTCTGATTGCTTGGGAAAAGCCCTGGAGAGGAGACATATACAGCTACTAGGAAGTGGGGCCTTTAATCTGGGCAACTGGTTTCATGGAGTACACTGGTACCTCGGGTTGCATACGCTTCAAGTTACATACGCTTCAGGTTACACACTCTGCTAACCTAGAAATAGTGCTTCAGGTTAAGAACAGTTTCAGGTTAAGAACGGACCTCCGGAACGAATTAGGTACTTAACCCGAGGTACCACTGTACATGCAGCCTACATGGGATAAGCTGCCCATTTAGGCCTGAAACTCAGCCAAGTCTGTGAAGATTGTGGTTTTGCTATTAAACAGTTAACGTCAACGTTGAATTTTTATGACTTATTAACCTACACACTCTATTACATCTTCCAGCACTTTAGATATTTGAAGATGGCTATCATCCTCTTTTCCAGGCTAAGCATACCCATTTTATTAATGAAAACAGGGACACCTTTGTTAATTCCAACACCCTTTTCTTCACACCAAGAATTACTGCCAGAGTCATCACCCATTGTACAATGCTGAAGGCTCTGCTTTGCCTACTGTATAATATATTAATTTACTCTGTGATAGCTTTTCCTGCACTGACGTCCAAAGGAGGATTCATTCTGCTCCATGTAGATATTTTTTATCCTGGCTGGCCCTGCCCACAACACATCCAGCCTCCATTTGTTGCATGGCCTCATATAACCAACATGCTTAAGTTTAATTAATGCATGAAGGAGTTAATGCCTTGGGGAAACTGTACTACCAGACTTAGGTAGGTCACTGCCCTGCAACTTGACAGAAAGATAATGAAGGCCATTTTTCACTTCAGTCTACTAGAAAAGCTTAATATGTGAAGACAGTCTGAGCTGGTTGCTGCAGCTCAGATCTGATAGCTCTTTCAAGCCATTATTGTGTTCCTATACCAGTAATTTAGGAATGTTCACTGCTGTAACTAAGTCGTATTTTATTGCCTGTGCAACTTTTTTTGAATACTGTGAGGAAAAGCACATGAATATGACCTTTGAAGAGTTAGTAAGTACAGTGGTACCTCGGGTTAAGTACTTGATTCGTTCCGGAGGTCTGTTCTTAACCTGAAACTGTTCTTAACCTGAAAAACCACTTTAGCCACGCCGCCGGAGCCCGATTTCTGTTCTCATCCTGAAGCAAAGTTCTTAACCTGAAGCACTATTTTTGGGTTAGCAAAGTCTGTAACCTAAAGCGTATGTAACCCAAGGTACCACTGTACAGTAAATTAAAGACTAACAAGTGTGTAGTCTTTTTCTAGACCAGGGGAAGAAGGGAATTCTTGAAGGGCATACATTAAAGGTCTAACAGCCTATGTTTCTGTGCTCTACTTTGCTGGATATTTTGTGATTTTAAATCTCTGCTGGGGTTCTCACCAAAGAGTACTTGCACCAAACTTGGATCTTGACATCCAGGAATTAATTCTGAGTATGCCTATTTGTTCCCTGCCAGCCAACAGCATGTCTGCAAAATGGAGACACACTACGTCCAAGGCCCATCTATATCTTGATTCCAGTAAGCCTCTGGACAAAGTCCCCCATGATATTCTCACAGAGAAGCTGGTCAAATGTGGGCCAGACAAAATAACTGTTAGGTGGATTTGTAGCTGGTTGACTGACACCAAACTGGGAGAGGTAGTTAATGCCACAGAAGACAGCACTGGGATTCACTATCAATTTAACAGATTGGAGAACTGGGCCAAAACGATCAAAATGAATTTCAGTGAGGATGAATGTAAGCTTCTAGCTGAGCATGAGCCAACAAGTGTGATGCAGCAGCAAAAAAGGAAAAAGAAAAGAAGCTAATGCTATTCTAGACTGCATCAACTGTAATGTCCAGATCCTGGTAAGTCATAGGTCTATTCTGTCTTGGTCAAACCACACCTGGAGTACTGTTCTGGAAGCCACAATAAGAAAGGTGTTGACAAGCTGAAATGTGTGCAAATGAGGGCAACCAGGATGATCAGGGGCCTGGAAAGGTTGAGGGAGTAGGGTATGTTTAGCCTGGAAAATAAGGGTGAAAGAGGAGAGCGCAAAATATGGTCTGAAGCTTAACATAAAAAAAACGAAGATCATGGCCACTGGTCCCATCACCTCCTGGCAAATAGAAGGGGAAGAAATGGAGGCAGTGAGAGATTTTACTTTTTGGGGCTCCATGATCCCTGCAGATGGTGACAGCAGTCACGAAATTAAAAGACGCCTGCTCCTTGGGAGAAAGGCGCTGGCAAACGTAGACAGCATCTTAAAAAGCAGAGACATCACCTTGCCAACAAAGGTCCGTATAGTTAAAGCCATGGTTTTCCCAGTAGTGATGTATGGAAGTGAGAGCTGGACCATAAAGAAGGCTGATTGCTGAAGAATTTATGCTTTTGAATTATGGCGCTGGAGGAGACTCTTGAGAGTCCCATGGACGGCAAGAAGATCAAACCTATCCATTCTTAAGGAAATCATCCCTGAGTGCTCACTGGAAGGACAGATCATGAAGTTGAGGCTCCAATACTTTGGCCACCTCATGAGAAGAGAAGACTCCCTGGAAAAGACCCTGATGTTGGGAAAGATGGAGGGCACAAGGAGAAGGGGATGACAGAGGACGAGATGGTTGGACAGTGTTCTCGAAGCTACAAACATGAGCCTGACCAAACTGCGGGAGGCAGTGGAAGACAGGAGTGCTTGGCGTGCTCTGGTCCATGGGGTTATGAAGAGTCGGGCACGACTTAAACGACTAAACAACAACAAGCCTGGAAAAGAGGAGGTTGGGAGGAGAAATGACAGCCATTTAAAAATTTTAAAGAGAAAAGCTTGTTTTCCCCTGCTCGAGGGTAGGACTCAAATCAATGGCTTCAAGCTACAAGAAATGAGATTCCAACTAAACATCAGGAATAACTGACAGCAAGAGCTGTTTGACAGTGGAACAAACTCCCATGGGAGGTGGTGGACTCCCTTGGGGTTTTTAAGCAGAGGTTGGATGGCCCTTTGTCATGGATGCTTTAGCTGAGATTTCTGCATGAGGGTGGGCTAGTTATCTCTCCGGGTCCCTTCCAACTCTACAGTTCTATGGTTTGCCCAGCCTGATTAATTTACTTTATTTAAGTAGATACTCTGAACTGGAAGAGGTTTACTGCTAGGTGGATTTGTAGGGGGCCAACTAACGAAACCCCAGGATTGCTTACTTATGGCGAGTACCACATGGCTTTTTGTCCTAGGCCAGTTGTAGTTCAATGTAGGGCTTTTTTCCCCAGCCAGAACTAACTTAAACTCAGCTTTGGCACCTCTCAGTTGGGCGCCATTCGCATTATAAGAGACACCTCTTTTTTTCAAAAAAATAGCACTGGGTGTAGAGGTCAGAGTACTGGAATCAGACCTGGGAGAGCCCTGGGTTCAAATGTTCCCTTGAAGCTCGCTGGGTGTGACATGGTGTGACGTCCATTGCCTCTCTCGGCCTAGCCTGTATCACAGGGTCATTGTTGTGAAGCTCAACACGGGCTACACCCAAGAATTACCAACGATAGAAGAATGGCAGGTGAAGATGACGGATTTTTCGGAGCTAGCCAACCTAACCGGAAGAGTCCGCGACCAGAAGGAGGAGTATCAGGAAGAGTGGATTAAATTTAATGATTACTTAGTTAAATATGTTAAGTTAAATTAACTGAAAACAGCTTGCAGATATTTAATTGGCTTAGGATTTTATGTTAAGGGATGAATGAATATGTTTAATTTCACAATGTGAAGATCTAAGGATGTTAATGTTTAAGTTAAATTTTATAAGAACTGTGATTTGGAAAACCGTTAAAAGGATATGCAATGAAATTCAACCAAGGTGAAGCGAGGAAGTCACTTAACAATGTTAATAAGTGTAATTTTCAATATGGCTGTGTTTGTCCTATGTGTATGTTCGTTTATAATGTTGTGAAAACCAATAAATTTTTTTTGGAAAAAAACACACATGGGCTACACGGAGGAAAAGGAGGCTACAAATGTAATAATAATAATAATAATACAGTAATCCTAACATAACGCAGTAACAAACAAAACAATGACACCCCCCAGGAGTTTGCTGCCGCCCTAAAGTTTAGGCGGGGAGAGGCACCCCATTGCAGCCGCCTCTCTAAATTTCCCCGCTCCCCGTGAGGAAGCCGCCGCTTCCCCTCAAGGGATGAGGTAAAAAACAAAAATGGCGCCCGGAGCCGCCCCGGATGCTCCAGGCGCGGCCTCGGGTTCAGCGTATCAGGAGCCGGCGGCTCCGATTGGCCACTCGGCCGTCCAACGGGATTCCGCGGGAATCGCTTCGAGCCGCCGGGCTCGGCTTCCCGGCGTGCGCCGCTTCTCCCCTCCCTCGGAAGACTCCCTCTCCCAGCATGCACCTGGCTCCGTTTCCACCCCGCGCGGGCGGCTCCTGAGGAGAAAAGTGGCCCGGCGAGGCGAGCGAGCGGACGCGCCTCTCTAGGCCGGACCGGCAGCCTCGTCCTCCGGGTGGAGACATGGCGTTCGTGCTGCTGGCGCGCTGCAGCCGGGGCGCCTGCTCCGTCCCCAGGCGCCTGCGCTGGGAGCCCGAGGCCGGTGAGGGCGGCGTCGGACCGGGGAGCGGGAGAAGGAAAGCGGTGGGGACAGCCGGGCCTGGCGCCGGTGGGGCGGGCCTGGGGTATGGGGGGGGGCTCCGTTAGGGTTAGCGGCTGCAACAAGTCAGCCTTAGAGCCCCCCTCAGCGTGGCTTCGAGAAGGCCCTGAGCCTCCGGCGCCGGTAACCGTTCCGGGTGTTGAGGAACTACAACTCCCATCGTCCCCCACCGCTGGCCGTGGTAGCTAGGAATCATGGGAGTCGTAGTCCAACAACCACCAGGGACCCATAGTTTGGAAAGGCTGCTGTCACAGCGTGTTTGTTTACTTACTTCTTGGATTTATATCCCACCGTTTTCTCCGAGGAGCTTGCTCCCTCTTACTTATTTAATCCCGGCTACAAGAACAACCCTGTGAGGCAGAGTTGAGTTGACAGTCAGTGACAGGCTGCCAAGGTCACCCCAGCGAGCTTTCATCCCTGAGCGTGATTTGAACTCTGGTCTCTTGTGCCTGAGTCTCCAGAGAGCTGCTGCCAGAGTGTGGCTGATTGCCTTGCACTGCATTTATATCCCACCCTTTTCTCCAAAGAGCTGGAGGGGGAGTTGGCTGTCTCACAAGAGTGGTGCATGCTCTAGTTATCTCCCGCTTGGACTACTGCAATGCACTCTATATAGGGCTACCTTTGAAGGTGACCCGGAAACTACAACTAATCCAGAATGCGGCAGATAGACTGGGGACTGGGGGCAGCCGCCGAGACCACAGAACACCGGTCCTTAAAGACCTGCATTGGCTCCCAGTACGTTTCCAAGCACAATTCAAAGTGTTGGTGCTGACTTTTAAATCCCTAAACGGCCTCAGATCTGTATATCTGAAGGAGCGTCTCCACCTCCATTGTTCAGCTCGCACACTGAGGTCCAGCTCCAAGGGCCTTCTAGCGGTTTCCTCAACTGCAAGAAGTGAGGTTACAGGAAACCAGGCAGAGGGCCTTCACGGTAGTGGCACCTGCCCTGTGGAATGCTCTCCCATCAGATGTCAAGGAAATAAACAACTATCTGACTTTTAGAAGACATCTGAAGGCAGCCCTGTTTAGGGAAGTTTTTAATGTTTGAAGTTTTAATCTGTTTTTAGTCCTCTGTTGGAAGCCACCCGGAGTGGTTGGGGAAACCGAGCCAGATGGGTGGAGTATAAATTAATAATAATAATAATAATAATAATAATAATAATAATAATTCATCTCCCTCCTTCCTCACCACCACCCTGTGAGGTAGAATTAGGTTGAGAGGCAGCAACTGACCCCCAAGTTTACCTAGAGAGCTTCATGGCTGAGGGGGTGGGATTTGAGCCCTGGTTTCTTGCAGGTCCTAGTCTGCCACTAATCACTCTGCCACCACTGGCTCTCCAGGGTACCTGTAACTGGGCAATAGAGGTTTATGACCTGACTCCGCATTAAGATGGCTTTAGGTGCAATGCATTATTGTGCAGTATTGCAATATTAATATCTCTTGATGTGATTGGTGGAGTGTGTTGCCATCTTCAGCTTAGGTTATTGGTATAGTGCATATTATACAGGTCTTTGCTTGTGGAATAGTTTGCTTTCTGTTGTGCCTTTATGCAGGTGAGAAGGAATGGTGATGCACCCTGGAGTTAATATTGAGTCTGGTGTTCTAGTACAATTCAGGTTGCTGTGATGTCCGAAAATAGCTATGTAGGGATCAAATAAGTAAAATAATACATGAAGCAAAGCCTTGGAATGCTTCTAGGCTTAACGTTATGAAGGTTATTGACCCTCTGAATTTGAGCACCAGTCAATTGCACTTTCACTGTTTCATTCCCAATCCCCATGCTAGCAGCTGCTAGTCTAGATAAGTCGTGAGTCTCATAGGAGGCATGTTCTCTTTAAGGAGGTACACACCTTGGGCTGCAGTCATTATTCAGAACTTGAAGACTAATTTTATTATGAAGCCATCGGAATAGAGGACCCCAGCCTAATGATTGCATCTGGAGGGTGCAAGGTGTTCTAAATGCAGCTTCTTTATGAAACCTTTGAAAATATGATTCAGTGACTCCTTCAGGTGAACAGTGAACTTTGATCTGGGGACCATTAAACCGATGGGTGTATAAAATATATCTCAAAGATTACTGGGAACAGACTTCTGAATGTGCATACTTTGTGGTGTAATTAATGTCTGAGACCTATAGAGCTAGTCTTTGTGATGTGACTTAGTGTCTGGTGATAATTAGGTGGAAAAGTGTCTAGGCTATGCATTTAGTCATTCATGATACAGAAACGTTACCACTTCAGCACGATATCCTTTCGAAGACTTTAAAGATATCTGCAACAATGAAGGCTACAAACGTATTCATTTTTAAACAGTAGAAAACTTCAGACACTCTCTGCCTTTCTGTTTACTCTAGGCTTTCTGTGAGGTGCCAAATCTCAGGTGAAACGGCACAAATGCAGTTGCAGAGTATTCCTAGTGTGACTAATCCCCAGATCTAATTTAGAAGCCTTTCTGTCTCCTCTGCCTTTTCCTTATTACTAACAATTGTATGCCATACACTGGCTTTGTTTGATTACATTTTGTTGTGGTCTGCATATTTTTCTTATTAGTTTTATTGTGTGTGTTTTCAGCTTTAATAAGATAATCACTTGTTTTCTTTCTAAAATCCCCTTAGAATCTCATTGCTAATCTTATCTGGTATGTGCTTCTTAAGTAGCCTTAAGTGCTTCTAAGAATGGTCTGTTATCCACTAATGACTATGCCTTAAGTATTGCAAGGTGTAACTAGACTGACATTAAAAAACAAATTGCAAAATAAATAATAATTAAAAATCCATTTTTAAATACAAATAAAGCAGAGCACATCTCAGAACAAGTGTGTATCATTCATATATTAAAACTACATATAAAGACAATACATACAGTTGCCTAACCACAGGTATTTAAATAATTATCCACATATATAATTTTACAATTAATATTTGAACAACATAAAGTATAGCTTCTAGAAACATAAAATGTATAATGTTTTGGAGAGTGAGAGGCACTACAGTGCAGCTTATTTAACATTTTGCAATTGATGGGGTGATTTTGTTCTGTTTGTTGATTCTAGTTTATAATCTTGCATGTGAAATGAATTCTTGAATTTTGACAACTTGTTTTTAGTTCTATTGAAAATGGTTATAGGAAAGAGAGTGTACAAGTTAAAAATTAAATGAAAGCAAACTGAAATTTGCTGTTATTGTTGGGCTTTGAGACTTACGATATAGTTTTATTTGAATAATCTGCTTTCTTTACTCATCACCCAGTCTCCTGAAGGCTTCTTCTAACCTGTCCTGAGCATACAACATATTAGTGTTTCTGTTTGCAGTGGTATAGTAGTATTGAACAAAGCTATTTTGATGTTGGTGCCGCTACAAATGGTCAGTGTCTTGTATTGCAATCTACTGGTTTACAGACTCTTTTTTTATTTTATTCTTTACTTCTAGGTCATTTGGAAAACCGTGCTTGTTTTAGCTGCGCATCCCTGCGGCTAATAAATCATACGTAAGTAAACATATTCAGAAGATCACTTTCCCTCAATGGGATGCTGATCATAAATAATCCAAAGTAACTTGAGTTTCCCCAATAGTTCAAAAAGTTAGAGATTAGTTTATTTTCCTCATAACACATGAGGAAACAAATTAATCATGCAGACATCCACAACAGAAATGATTAAAGGCGTCCCCCTACTTACACGTGGGTTATGTTCCCAGATTCCACTTGTATACATGAAATTGCTTAAAGTGGTGAGAGAGGCTGGGAAGCGGCTCTCTCTGCAGATTCCACCCACCTTCCCTGGGCAGCAATGTGCTGTTCTACTCGTGTGCCCTGCCTGCCTCTGGTGACTGGAAAGTTGAATCGGGGGTAGGTGGACTCCTGTGGCCCAGCTCCACTGCGAGGCCTTTCGGCGTTCTCCCTGTTAGTCTTGGAAGCATAGCTGTCAACTGTCCCTTATTTGGCGGGAAAGTCCCTTATCCCAGCGCTGTGTCCCGCTGCTGTCCCTTATTGATGATGTCCCTTAAATTTCCTGGGTTTCAAAGGAAGCAGCTCCTCTCTCTCCCTCCCTGCCGGTCAGGGAGGAAGGAGGCACCACCCAATAAGGAGTCTAAGAACGACTGGGGGGTGGAGCTTGCATGCCTTGTGCCAATCAAATTGGCCATGTTGCCTGGGGACTCGCCTTTGCTCAGCGCTTCCCAGCGGAGAGGTGACGGTGGTTTTCCTTGCTGCATCCCCTTTGCTGGGTTGCTGCGCTATGGGAACCACTGCTTGAGGCTTCGTTTGGCTGCTGGGCTTTCTGCCTTTGGCTCAGAGGGGCTCAGAAGTTGAACACACCTATGCCCGGAAAATCCCTTGTTTTGGCTGCTGATCCCTTATTTTCGAGGCTTCTCGTCCCTTATTTTCAAATCTGTAAGTTGACAGCTATGCTTGGAAGTTGCTGGACATGGTTTCTTCTCTAGTTTCTCCCCCATCCCCAAGAAATAATGTTGCCTGCTTGTGGGGTGGCAGAGGAGATGGCAATGGAGGGCGGAGTGAGGGTGGCAAGACTCTTGGAGCGGCCATGCAAGCTGTTTTCCCCTGCTCTCCATTTCTTCTACTCTTTTTGTACCATTTTGGCAGCATATCCTGGTTCAAATCAGTTATTTTGTGGCAGCATGCATAAATGCAGTTGCACGTGAGTGAGTGGAATGCACATGAAATGGGGGTGTGCGTGTATATAAAATAAGTGCTTAAACTGAACTGGATACAGTGGTACCTCGGGTTAAGTACTTAATTTGTTCCGGAGGTCCGTACTTAAACTGAAACTGTTCTTAACCTGAAGCACCACTTTAGCTAATGGGGCCTCCTGCTGCTGCCGCGCCGCTAAAGCCCGATTTCTGTTCTTATCCTGAAGCAAAGTTCTTAACCTGAAGCACTAGTTCTGGGTTAGTGGAGTGTGTAACCTGAAGCGTATGTAACCTGAAGCATATGTAACCCAAGGTACCACTGTATATTGAATTGGTCTTCAAACTTTCTGGCCTTTTTAAACAAGCCTATTAATGTGTGGTCACCAGTACCTCTCTCTTCATAGGGTAGGAATTTCCCTGTGCTTTCATTTTAAGGTGCCAAGACCAATGATACCAGCTGATGACAGGTTGGGTACAGTTTGGGGAAAGTGGCCTCATGGGCCCAATTGAGCCCCTTGGTAGGTCAAGAATGGGGCGGAGGTTCCCATTCCCAGCTGTAAGTAATAGTCCGGAGAGAGTGAATTCTAGATGCTGAATTCTAAGAAAAAGGCATTTCAGTTTGCTTTTCTGTGGTTTGGAGTAAATCCTAATATAACACACTTTGCTAAACGAAGCTGTAAACTTGTCAAGCATGAAACAAGAACTTGATAGTTGTGATCTGGTGTGCAAGTCTTTTAGCAGAATAGATTTTGTCGGAGGGCCTTTAAGGTGTACTGGAAAGAGTGTTGGGTTTATATCTCCACTCATACAAATCTTTTTGTACGGTCCTTCATGTCACTATCTTAGTCTTGTATACTCATAGGGTAGAGGTAAATTGTGAAGTAGTATGTGCCATGTAAATACAAACACTCACTTCTTTTTTTACAGGACTGCTCATTTTAAATATTGCACTAGTGCCTCTCCTGTTTACGTTTGCTTTGCAAAAGGGGATTACAATCGGACTGAAGGATCAGGACAAAGGCACTTTACAGCTTTGAGATCGTTTGACCTGTGGTCACCAACTGCTAACGGAGGTGTTTTGGGGCCATGTTATCTTCCAGTACGACAGTGGCATTCTTCACAACCCCGTTATGATGACTCCGTGGTAGAAAAGTCGCTTAAGTCTCTCAAGGATAAAAATAAGAAACTGGAAGAAGGGGGCCCAATTTATAGCCCAACAGTAGAAGAAAGCATAGTCAAAAAATCTATAGGACAGAGAATTGTTGATGAACTGAAGCACTACTATCATGGCTTTCGATTGTTGTGGATTGATACAAAAATTGCTGCAAGGATGCTCTGGAGAATTCTTCATGGCAGCACTTTATCCCGCCGAGAACGGAGACAGGTACTGAATCCATTGTATTGTTTCGGTGGTTCAATTTTAGATGTCTTAAAAGCTGAGTTAACAGCTTTATTGCTTATACAGAGTGACATTAAAGGTAAAGGTACCCCTGCCCGTACGGGCCAGTCTTGACAGACTCTAGGGTTGTGCGCTCATCTCACTCTAGAGGCTGGGAGCCAGCGCTGTCCGCAGACACTTCCGGGTCACGTGGCCAGCGTGACGAAGCTGCTCTGGCGAGCCAGCACCAGCGCAGCACACGGAAACGCCGTTTACCTTCCCGCTATAAAGCGGTACCTATTTATCTACTTGCACTTAAGGGTGCTTTCAAACTGCTAGGTGGGCAGGAGCTGGGACCGAACGACGGGAGCTCACCCCGCCGCGGGGATTCGAACTGCCGACCATGCGATCGGCAAGTCCTAGGCACTGAGGCTTTACCCAAAGCACCACCCGCGTCCCTACAGAGTGACATTAGCGATATATTATTGAAATATTTTTACCACTAAATGCACATCATCTTGCATATCACTGGTTGAAATAATTAATAATAATGATAATATTTATTAATATTTATACCCTGCCCATCTGGCTGGGTTTCCCCAGCCACTCTGGGTGGCTTCCAACAAAATATTAAAATACAGTGGTACCTCTGGATGTAAACGCAACCTGTGTCTGCGTGGGTCGCGATTCACCGCTTCCGCGCATGTGTGTGACGTCTTTTTGAGCGTCTGCGCATGTGCGAGGGGTGAAACCCAGAAGTAACGCGTTCCGTTGCTTCCGGGTCGCCACGGAGTGCAACCCGAAAATGCTGAACCTGAAGGTACTTCAACCGCCAGAAGGCTCTCGGGGCTGGACCTCATGTCCAGGCAGCACGATGGGGGTGGAGATGCTCCTTCAGGTATACTGGTCTGAGGCTGCTTATGCATTTCCCCCCTTAAGTGGCTGTAAAAACATCATGAACATTTGTTGAAGCGTTTGGTTTTTCTGTGTACCTGTACAAAGCAGCTTCTATACGCATTTAAATGGAGCAGAACATCGCTTGCATATTGTTACCCAGAAAAGTGTGCACAATTTTTCTACCCCATGGTAGAAAAATATTGAGTGACCGGTGTCCTTATGCTGCTTGCACTCAGTGATATACAGGCAACTCACAGCTCTTACGTGAGGGTTCAGTTCTAGGGGTCCACATGTAAACACAAAATCACATAAAGACAGGAACTCCCAAACTGCCCCTCCACAAGGCAGAAGGCTGTTTACTGGGCTCAGGGGACGGGAGCACCCTGGGAAGCTTCCACACAAGTGAAATCAGTGTAAACTGCAAGTTATCTGTATATTCTTTAGCTATGCTACTCCACATAATGCTTTTCAGAAGTGAGCCCTGTTCAGTTCAATGGGGCTTCCTACCAGGTAAGTGGGTATAGGATTGCTGCTTAAACTGGTGTACATTTTTACATATTGAAAAACAAAAATCGAGTCTATTGCAATAATTGTTCACTAGATTAAATATCTATAATTTTGTAGTTTTCTTTTCATGTTCTGAACAATTGAATAGTTTCAGACAGTGTTAGAAACTGAGAAATGAAAGCTAGGAGCTAAGTGGTACTTTAAACGTAGGTTATGGACGTAACAATGAATGTCTGGGCGTGCTTTTTTATAACCAGAATACAAAGTTGAAAATGAATCAACTACAGCTAAAATATTACGTTCATTTTTCACATGGTCTGGTCCTTCCTCTGCCCACCCCCTAATATTCTTAAGAGGGTCTCTTCTCCAGTCTTCAGAGAGTGGCTGGAAGTGGGGGAGGCAGAAAAGGGTCCTCCTTTCCTTCCACTCTGCAGTTTTAATCTGAAATTGTAGACGCAGTACTGCGCCCAGAGCCCAGAAACTGCTTGCACTAAAGAAATTCCCTGTTGCAAAATGCTCCTAGAATAATGGGAGTTTCGAACACTGGTTTCAGAAATTTTTGCTTGCAGCATTGTCATGACACTGGAAACTATTTGTCATAGCATACAGTTGTTGAGGCACTATCACTTCTCATTTTGCAAATTTGGGCTTAAGATTCCACATTTTCATATCAACACATCATTCAGTATTTAAACATCATACAGTGCAAGGGAAACCTCTACTAGTGCATTTGGGGGACTCCATCATCAAGTGTTCCCTTATATGGATCAGGCATGGAGAACCTGTGACTCTCCAGATGTTGGACTTGCTTTTACTGTTGTAAAGAAAATTGCTATGCATTTATTTCTTTAGCACTGTTAACAGGTAACAGTGCTTTTTTGTGCATCCATTCTAGTGACTCGCTCTTGTTCTTTACCTCTTATTAGCAGTAATAGCAAACTAAAGTTAACAGTTACAGATAGGTAGCCGTGTTGGTCTGCCATAGTCAAAACAAAAAAAACAAAAAAAATTCCTTCCAGTAGCACCTTAAAGACCAACTAAGTTAGTTCTTGGTATGAGCTTTTGTGTGCATGCACACTTCTTCAGATACACAGAGTTAAAGTTAACAGTTGAACGATTTGTATTTTTCTTTCTTTCAATGTATACAACCTATGCATACACCTGAAATATATAGTGATTTAAAAGATGTTGGGGTTAGACTAAAATACATTTAAAACTACTATTTAATTTTTTAAAAAAACAAAACCAGTTCATATAATGGCTTTAACCCAAGTTGCATTTCTGTTTGTGCAAGGAGGAGCAAGTTCCCCTTCCATCTACAGCCCCCTCCAACACCTGTATTTATTATTATCTATGGTGTTTATATCCTACCCTTTTCTTCAAGGTGGTGTATATGGTTCTCTCCCTCCTCTTTTAATCTCCAGAACAACCCTGTGAGGTAGGTTAGGCTGAGAGAGAGTGAATGGCCCAAGGCCACCCAGTGAGCTTCATGACCAACTGGAGATTTGAACCCTGGTCTTCCAGGTCATGGGCCAACGCTCTAACCGCTATACAGCTCTGCACTATTCCCAGGGACTCCCCATCTCTCAGTCATAGATTTTTAGGCAGCGCCAGAGGATAGTCTGATTGTGTGATTCTAGCTCTGTTTTATTTCTAGAAGGGAAGCTAGCATCCAAACCACAAGAATTTAAAGAATCTAAGGACCCTATTGAGTTGATCTATAAAATAACTAGGGCTGGATGACACCAGCTTTTCAATTTTGCGATGTGTCACCAGGTAAACATCACAATATAGTGATATATTGTGATGTTGAAAAGGAAGGAGCATTGAACCTGTGAAACCACCAGAGCTCTCTCTGCCCCCAGTACATGGAAGCAAGGAGCATTGGCTCCCAGCCCTGTGAGGCACTGGGGTGAAACTGCTGCAGCTCCCTCTGCTGCCAGCGCCCAGAGCAGGGAGGAAGGAGGCAGCCAGAGAAGGCACTATTGCCCTCAGACTGGTCCAGGGCTAATATTTACTAGTGTTAAACTGAAAGATTGACTATATAGAGCTCAGTGCTTAAAAATTCAATGTGTTTATTAGTTGCCTCCTTTCTCTAACTTTTACAATTGTAAATTTCTTCATTTTACTTATTCAAAGCCATAGATAAAATAGTTGTACTCAGTAATAACTACCACACCACTGCTTCAACTATTGTAGTTGAAATATATATATACGAGACCTAACAGCATAAGCAAAAAGCAAACATTTCAATTTGTAAATTAAGGAGAAAGGAGTCTGGTTTAAAATGAAAGCTGATTTGAATGTAACATTGTTAAATCAAGGAGTGCAAAAATATTACCTTGCAATTCAGTTCATTATCTTCTAAAAAATTGATGTTAACATGGTTTTTCTATATACCAAAAGTTGTTGGAATATGATGCAGAATACAAATAAATATCATACTATGAATGACATGCTATGTCATATTGACTTGTTTTTATGGTTACTAATCTCCTTACTTATTTGTTGCTTACAGTTCCTTCGGATATGTGCTGATCTCTTTCGGTTGGTCCCTTTCCTAGTCTTTCTTGTTGTTCCTTTCATGGAATTCCTGCTTCCTGTAGCTTTAAAGCTGTTCCCCAATATGCTCCCTTCAACATTTGAGACAAAGTCTAAGAAGGTAACTAAAATATGAATCAGCAGTTTAATACTTTGTGGCAAAACAGATGTTCTGATTGATTAAATTCCAGTTGTGTTCCACTTTTCTTCTGTCATGGAAACCAATTTGTTATTTACTTCTTAGGAAGAGAGATTGAAGAAAGAGCTTAGAGTGAAGCTTGAACTGGCTAAATTTCTTCAAGATACCATTGAAGAGATCGCCTTAAAAAATAAAGCAGCCAAAGGGAATGTTACAAAAGACTTTTCCACCTTCTTTCAAAAGGTAAAATATTCCTTTTTTACTGATGGTGTATTAATGAAATGGTACTTCACCACCTTCTTTCTCCCTGCAGCTGCTTCAGAATTTACTCCAGGGGGTTTCCACAACATTAGATTTCACTCATACTTTGCCTTTCTGCATTAAGCAACCAAGGTGCGTAATGCAGTATAGAAGTTAATGTCAAAAAGCCACATACAACCACAATTAAAAACACTAATTGAAAGCAAGTGCAGGTGTGTAAGAAGAGCAGCCAATCAAAAATCAGAAGCAGAAAAACAAATCACTCCAGCGGTCTAAAGACTTGCCCAGACAAGAAGGCCACCATTTGCTGGTGGGAGTTTAATGCAGATGAAAGGCACTAAACATGCCTCCTTGGGAGAGAGTTTCAAATCCTAGGCATGACTACTGAAAAGGTACAGTGGTACCTCGGGTTACATATGCTTCAGGTTTCAGACTCCGCTAACCCAGAAATACTGCTTCAGGTTAAGAACTTTGCTTTAGGATAAGAACAGAAATCGGGGTCCGGCAGTGCAGCAGCAGCAGGAGGCCCCATTAGCTAAAGTGGTGCTTCAGGTTAAGAACGGACCTCCGGAACGAATTAAGTACTTAACCCGAGGTACCACTGTACTTTCTTTGTACTTTCTTGTATCCTTGCCAAATGTATTTTATGCCATTAGAGATGGTAGTCAGGCTTGAAGCCATGCACTGTTGAATGGCACCAAATTATTTCTTTAAATTTTTCCGATGGGAGTTTTTGGTGATTGGTGGGTTGACCTGCTCCTCATCCAAAAGTTTTAGCTTCAGACTTTCACAGCCTTTTGCCTTCCTCCTTAGAGCTATCTATGCTGAATCCCTCTTCATTTCCAGTGGATTCAGCTATCAGACCTCCAAGGCAGTTGGTTGTGGTTTCTGGTCACCAGAAGTGATTTACTCTGTGGGGAAGATTAATGACACTGGCTTCCTGGCAGCCATGGGTGCTGCTGTTTACTGAGAGAAGGGGAGGCTGGGAGCTCAGCATGGTGAAGGAGCTGCACTGACCTCCCTGCTATTTTCCCCTTTTCCCTCTTGGTAAGTGGCAGTGCTGCGGTTGCCAGGAATCTAGCTTTGAGCCTCTGTTTCACTGGGCAGGTCACATCTGATTATCACGGCAAGAAGAGTCTGAGATCCCCGCCATACCACATTTCCGCTGTGCATGTTTTTCAAATGAAAGTGGTAGACATTTAAAAGAGAATTACAGGATAGGGGATCCAAATACTTCGAACTGCTACAGGTTACTTTAAAAATAGATAGCTTCAGATTTTTAAAAATGTAAAGAGCACATATAGTGTTCTTCCATGCATAAGCCCCCATTTTCAAAACTGTTGAAATACAGCTTGTCCAGTCTGGTTAACAACCAATTTAAGATGACAACACTGCCTTCATTCAGTACAGCCTTCTTCCTACGCGGAGCAGTGCATGGAAAGCAAGCTTATGGCCTGCCCCACTCAAATGTGTGCTTGCCTTTGTCCAGCTACAGAACGTTCAGACTGGAGTTGGGGTAGTCAGTGATTGCCACCTGCATTGCACCTCCTATTCTCGGTGTATCAAAATTCTAGCAGCAGTAGCGAATAACCCTTTTTCTTTTGGGTGGAGGCTTTTAAGCAGAGGTCGGATAACAACCTACCATGGATGTTGTAGCCGTGAACTTCCTGCTTTGGCATGACTTGGTCAATGAGGGTGGGAAACCTAAGACCTGTGTTCTCTGGGCCTGCTCTGCATCCTCCTCAAGTGTCGGGCTGGGATGCGTACTTGAATGGTGGCAATTCTTCTTGCTTGTCTGATAGAGAGAGTTATATGTAGGTGCTATGGCCGTTGCTTCAAAGGAAAACTGACGGCGTCAGGATTTTTCACTTGATTCCAAATTACATAAGTGTGGAGTCATGAGACTGAGGCTTATCCCATATATTATTAAAGAACTGCACATTTCTTAAATAAAAGTTGAGGGAATGTAGCTTTAAGTCTTATAAAATGTGTTTTCTACTTTCAGATCCGTGAAACTGGTGAAAGACCAAGCAACGAAGAAATTTTACGATTCTCTAAACTATTTGAAGATGAGCTAACCCTTGATAATCTCACAAGACCTCAGTTGGTTGCTCTCTGTAAACTGTTAGAACTTCAATCAATCGGGACAAATAATTTTCTTCGTTTTCAGCTAATAATGAGGTTGAGATCTATAAAAGCAGATGATAAAGTAAGAGAATTCCCTTTTGCTACAAATTTTCCAGTTGCTTCTGTTGTTTCTAATTGCTTTTAAAATTACTTTAAGCAACTGCATTGTGGAATGCAGAATTTCATTCATCTGGGAATGTTGGGTCTTTTTCACAATTAGACTTGCTATGGGGCAGCTATAGTCTTACCACGAAACATAGAACAGTTGCTTAGAACGTACTTGGCAGCCCTTGTATGGCACTAAACTGAATTCCATCCTGTAATGATATCCTGCTTTCTTGTAATGATTGTATTATTAGGTGACGAAGATAATTTCTTCACAGTGTTTAGTATAGTTATTGATATTTGTGTTTGTCTAGCTGATCGCTGAGGAAAATGTGGATAGCCTGACGGTTAAAGAGCTACAAGCAGCATGTCGTGCAAGAGGCATGAGAGCACTTGGCGTAACAGAAGACCGTTTGAGGGATCAGCTTAAGCAGGTACTGATGAAGAAAGAAGGGACATGAGCTTTTGATCACCCAAAAGCAGCTTGTGCTGTGTGTGTTTTGGCATTGCATCTTGGTCCTTCATTTACCAGAAGTAATGCATTTAGCATTAAACCTGGAAATGTATACTCTGTATTCTGACCAAACTAAGCTTCCTAGAGCAAAGGCCTTCTAATACTTCCAGAGTTGACGCCTGAGCCACGTAGCCACAAGAGGGCCGTGAAAATTAGTGTCCCAAGTTTTTTAGGCTTGTTTACCCATTGGTTATGGGACGTGGGTGGCGCTGTGGGTTAAACCACAGAGCCTAGGACTTGCTGATCAGAAGGTCGTGGTTCGAATCCCCGCGACGGGGTGAGCTCCCGTTGCTCAGTCCCAGCTCCTGCCAACCTAGCAGTTTGAAAGCATGTCAAAGTGCAAGTAGATAAATAGGTACCACTCCAGCGGGAAGGTAAACGGCATTTCCGTGCGCTGCTCTGGTTCGCCAGAAGCGGCTTAGTCATGCTGGCCACATGACCCGGAAGCTGTACGCAGACTCCCTTGGCCAATAAAGTGAGATGAGTGCTGCAGCCCCAGAGTCGGTCACGATTGGACCTAATGGTCAGGGGTCCCTTTACCTTTACCCATTGGTTGCCAGATGTGAACTATGCTGTCATTTTTTCTGCTCTCCTACCCTGCTGTCGTACCTTTCCAACCCTCCTAGTCCTGTGACGTCCACAATCTTTGCATTGAGCAGGTCTGTTGCTATGAGGCAAATATACTTGCTGCAAACACATATCAGTGTCCCACACCGAGAGTTGTTTACCTAGGAAATACTATCTGTTATCAGATATCTGTTTAACATGATATTCACCTGCCCCAAATCCTTGATGAGCAGCACTTTTATTCAGAAGTTCACTAGCAGTTGAAAAATAAATGGATTAAGGTTGATTTACCCAGTTCATAAGTGTTTTGGAGTGCAGAATGATGTACTGTACTGTTCTAATACTTTATCTTTTAATTGCAGTGGTTAGACTTGCATCTGAACCAGGAAATCCCAACTTCACTGCTGATTTTATCCAGAGCTATGTACCTTCCAGATACTCTTTCACCAGCTGACCAGCTTAAAACAACCCTGCAAACACTACCTGAAAGTGTGGTATGTCGTATTTAAATTGCAACTACATTCTGTTAACACCATTGAATCTAAAATCTTTGTTCCTTAGGGGGCCTTTTCTGCTACAGCCATTATATTCAGTGTAGTATAATTCTAGTGCTGGGGATGTTCCACATTCTGAAGACTTTTCATCTCTCATCCAGAACAATGCTACTTGTTGATTCACAGCAAATTTGCACCGTCTCATTTCTCATTCATGCTTTACCATTTGAATACAGATATCTAGTTGATATTGCAATTTATTTAATGCACAAATTTAACAACTGAAGTTTTTTTCCACGCCTTATCTCTGTGGTGAAGAGAAGCTGCACTGGGTTAATTTTTATAAGTCAAGCTAGTGGTCAGAGTGCAGGAGCAGGGCGAGTAAGTGCATATTGACCAGTGCTTTTTTCTGGGGGATGCAGCGGTACACATACCCCTAAGCATTTTGTGAATCTTTGCACTTTTGTCCATTTACTGTATTTATTTTTCCCAATTTGAACTATAAAACGGTGATTTCCTTGAGTCAAAAGGAGAGTACAGTGGACGCTCGGGTTGTGAACGTGATCCGTGTGGGAGGCACACTTGCAACCCGCAGCGCCACGTCTGCGCACGCATGGGTTGTGATCCGGTGCTTCTGCGCAAAGCGCAATTTAGCGCTTATGCGCGAGCGCCAAAACCCAGAAGTAACCCGTTCTGAAGCGTCTGTAACCCAAGGTATGACTGTACCCCTAAACATTTTATTTTTAGAAAAAAAGGCACTGAGTAAGACCTACTTTAGTCACCTAGCTGAGGTTGAAACTACCGTATTTTTCGCTCTATAGGACGCACCGGACCATAGGAGGGGGAGAATAGGAAAAAAAAATAATTTCTTGTTCTCCCTCTCAAAAACAGCTTGTGGGGAGAACTGGAAGAAGTTTAAAGACTATCTACAAAAGCATTGTAAACTGTATGAATGTTAAGAAAAATGTAAGATCTGCAACATCAGGGCTCCAACAAATTAATAATCTATATGTGTAAAAGTTAATGTAATTGAAAAATAAGATAAATTGTGGATAAATGGTATTCTATAATTAACCTTTGACAAGGGAAATTTAAAAGATTAAATTTGAGATTTGAATATTGGGAAATTTTAATAGACAAATTAAATTAAGTTAATAATTTGCTGGTAAAACCTATGAGTTTAGAGAGTAGGAACAAGAGGCGTGAGGAAGTCCAAGGATGTTTATGAAATGAGGATATCTGAATTTGGTATGTTTTTTTTTTTATATATCTTTATTGTCAAACAAAAATTTAATAAATATTATAAAAAAAAACAAAAACAAAAACAGCTTGTGGGGCTGGCGG
This sequence comes from Podarcis gaigeae, assembly GCF_964106915.1. Lineage (NCBI taxonomy): Eukaryota > Metazoa > Chordata > Lepidosauria > Squamata > Lacertidae > Podarcis > Podarcis gaigeae. The sequence goes on from NC_139681.1 coordinate 10,659,694, forward strand.
TGGGGGGAAGAGTTGCCCAAAGCCCAGGGTGCACAGCGCCGCGCTTCCCGGGCTTCGGGCTGCAGGCAGCTGTCTGCAAGCCTGCGGAGCCAAGCAGGAGTTCCCGCCGGGCTCCGCAGGCTTGTGGATAGCTTCCTGAAGCCTGGAACGCGAGAGGGGTCGGTGCGCACCGACCCCTCTCGCTCTCCAGGCTTCAGCGAAACCTGCATTCGCTCCATAGGTCGCACACACTTTCCCCCTTCATTTTTGGAGGGGGAAAAGTGCGTCCTATAGAGCGAAAAATACTGCTTTTGTGCTGTAGACTGTGTTTATGGTGATTTACAAAACCAACTGTTCTTGTATCATCCTTTACAGTTCTATGGATGGTGGATTGATCCCTGATGTTCAAAGCAAATAAAAGAAAAAGCAGAGATTAGAGAGGATTAATTAGTTTTGTGATAAACAGTATAGCACGCAAGACATAATTCATCCCTTACCATTAGTGTAAAAAACAGAATAAGAAAAAACCTTTTGGTCCATCCTTTGTTTACATTGCTCAGGGAAGCTTGGAACAGTTAAAACAATCAAAACAAACTAATAATAATACTATGAAAGCAAAGGCAGACTTGTTTGATAATATCATTTTTAAAATGCAGGTTCATCACTCATGATGAACTCATGAGCCTTGCCTGCTGAAATTTAAAAGATTTTTGAGTAGGTTTGCAAAACAGCAAATTCCAAATTCCAAGTCTCCGCCTACTCTCCCTGCGCGGAAGTCTTCTGCGCAGGGTGGGTGTGGGCAGCGGAGGACCCATGCTCTCCCCGCTGGTCTCCGGCGAGGAGTCCTGGAGCCCCCTCGCCAATTCCCCCATCTGCCCCCCTTTATCCCTGGTGTTACGCTGATTTCCTTCCCCAGCCGATGAGCTGCCTCTCTCCCTGCTGGGCCCTTCTCCAGCATCACTTTGGAGCCTTGCCTCTGCCTCTAGCTCCGATGGCAGTTCCCTGACAGCTAGGGATGATGGGAGTTGTAGTCCCAAAACATCTGGAGGGCCGAGTTTGCCTATGCCCAATCTAAATCGCATATGTAATAAAAGTTTGCTATTGTCATTTATCTGCATCAGTTTTCCTGTGTGATGTGGAGTAGTGCTAAGGGTGTTAAATAACTGACTGGGAAGTATTACTCTTCTTGCACCCTGTGTGAGTGAGCAGCATAGCTTTGGTTGGAGTTTCTTACATTGTAGAATGCAGAAGTAAACAGCTAGACCAGACTGCTAGTACTAAGTTTACTCTTCTGTTAAAATTCCTATAGAACAGTGTAAAATCTGGAAAGTTGATTGGTTTTTATTATTTTTGTTTTAGGCCAAAGAAGCTCAAGTTAAAGCGGCAGAAGTGGAAGGAGAAAAAGTGGACAACAAAGCCAGACTGGAGGCAACCCTTCAGGAGGAAGAAGCCATTAGGAAAGAAAACCAAGAAAAAGAATTGGAAAGGCTTTCAGAAGCTGCTGAGAAGGCCAAAGAGACTCTTCAGGTCGCTGAAAGGGTAGGCTCTTTAAAAAGGCACGAGTATTGGTTGTAAACGCTTTACTCCATCCTTATTTAAAATTGCCTTTTTTTCCCAGTCTCCCTTAACTGTCTGTGAAGTTGATTTTGCACTTTTTCCAAATGGGCAACTTCCAAATATGTAATAAATACATATAATAAATACAATAATAAATACATATGATGGTCACGATGCAAAGGGGCACTTGGATGCATACATTTTTTTCTGCAACTGTTTCAGAAGCTTAATCACACAGATCAGGGGTTTGATATGTAAAAGTAGGAGGAAGTTGTCGGCTTGCACTGGTTACAGGATAGTTTTAAGCACTTCTTATGCCAAACTCCCAACTGTTTTTTAATTTTAAAAAAATGGTTCACTGTAAGGGCTCTAATTTTTAGTATCACAATTCTGCACAAACCTGTGACCTTCTGTAATCCTTTGTGAAAGAGGAAAATGTATGGTCCCCCCCAAAAAAAGATTGAAAGGAATTCAGTGTTACAGGAGCTGCTGCCTGTAGAGTCTCTTCCTACATACAGTGGTACCTCTGGTTAAGTACTTAATTCGTTCCGGAGGTCCGTATTTAACCTGAAACTGTTCTTAACCTGAAGCACCACTTTAGCTAATGGGGCCTCCTGCTGCTGCTGCGCTGTCAGAGCACAATTTCTGTTCTCATCCTGAAGCAAAGTTCTTAACCTGAAGCACTATTTCTGGGTTAGCGGAGTCTGTAACCTGAAACGTATGTAACCTGAAGTGTATGTAATCCGAGGTACCACTGTATTGCCTTTCCCATAATGATCATTATATTGCATATACAGAAGCAACCTGGCCCCAATCAAAAGCTGCTGGCAGAATTCTTTCCCCTCTCGGCAAAAATTATATCATTGGGAGGGGCCTCAACCTGTACCACTACCCAGTGGATCAAGAACTCCTCTTTCCTGCCCTTTCAGCTGCTTTGCAAATGCAGACATGAAGGTGAAATGAAATTAGTCCCACTCACCAGCCAGAGACAACAACTGATATAATTCCTTCTCTCCCCATCAAGAACGTGCGTTGGAACTGTCAAATGCCATGCATAGAGCTTCAAAGGTGGAACTTGGGGTCGTGTTCAAAATGTGCTTTTAAGTTCCGGGTTTCATACGATGTTGTCACTTTGTGTTTTAGAAGGAGGTGGATGCAATAGATCTTGATACGTCAGCTGTGCATATAAAGGAGAGCAAGATAGCTGTGGATACCGAACAAGAACTGGCAAAGGTGGACTTGACCCTGCATTCAGAGACTTTGAAAGATACAGCACCCGTATTGGAGGGCATCAAGGTGAATAGTGGGCAAGGCTGAGAGCGAATATACTGCAACGCACCACAATACTTTCCATGTTGGGCTGTTGCAAGATTAACTCTCATCCAAGAAAATCAATAGATTTTGTGGAAGAGCTGCTGTTTTTTTTGTTTTTTTTTAATTACAGGTGTTTTTCATTTGCATAACATAGTAAGTGGCTGAAATCTGGGGACATAGTTGTGCAGGTGACAATAAATCAGGACAACGTTTTGGGTCTCCTGTGTAAATTCTGCAATGAACAGTGACTCTGGGGTGGTTGTTAATTCTGTCTAAATTAGCTAATGAATCCAGTTATGAAAGATGCAGATTCACACTAAGCTGCACTGCACTTGAAACAAGTTTAAACTTCTCCAAATTGTCCATTAAGAAAAATTATAGGTACAGGCTCTCTACTGTCTATGTTAGGGATGGGAACCTGTAGACCTTCATGTGTGCCTGGACTATTATCTCCCACCATTTCTGCTCATTGGGAGTCCAACAAGGCCCACACATTCTAAGCTATAGATTTTGGGAAGCCTCTTTGCTCAAGAACTGGTTAAAATAATTAAAATAAGGCTGGTTAGGCTACAGTGGTACCTCGGGTTAAGTACTTAATTGGTTCCGGAGGTCTGTTCTTAACCTGAAACTGTTCTTAACCTGAAGCACCACTTTAGCTAATGGGGCCTCCTGCTGCCGCCGTGCCGCCGGAGCCCGATTTCTGTTCTCATCCTGAAGCAAGGTCTTAACCTGAAGCACTATTTCTGGGTTAGCGGAGTCTGTAACCTGAAGCGTATGTAACCTGAAGTGCCACTGTACTTCCAAACCTGAATGGTTAGGAGACTCTCTCTATTCCTTCCACTAGTCTTAATATTCCCCAGTGAAGAGTATATTGACTCGAAAGAGATCTTCATTTGGTATTTTTCATTTAGATTCTTCAGCACCCACTTAAAAAACAACAACAATTGGGGTTTTATGGGTTAAGCCTGCCAGCTTACCTCTGTTTCAACAATAGCAAGAATTCACACTTCTTTGAAATGTACTATCTGGGTTAGTAGATATGGAAGATTTGACATGGAGGTTTCTGTATCATATTCTTAACTAGATTGATTAGCTTTTTCTAATATTTATAAATTAATCACAGTGCATAATATATATTTGCTCTTGTGTAGTAATCTTGTATAGTATAGTTTAGCATTCTGTATAGCGTACTTCATGGGTAGCCAACTTGGGCCCGGAGGCTGTGGGAGATTGTGGTTCTCCTGAAGGTCATGTGAACCTAGTTATGGCATAAAAAGTGACCCTATCAACTAGTTTGCAATTAACTTGTGGTACATTTTCCAAAAAGAGTTGGCCGCCACTGGTGTACTTCATAGCTTTATAATTTAGTAATTGTGTACCTCTTGCATAGAAGTAGTCGTAAGAACATGGATGTCTACTTATTAGTTCTTGTTATTTTCATGCTGCAAAGTTTGAAGCATGGCTGTGGTGGCTATGTGTTAAGGTTAGGAATGCTTTTTTATTTCTGGAACATTGAAAACTTGAACTTTAAAAGCACCTACTAGAAGTAGTAAAATGGCTTATGAGCAATATCATTTCTGTTAAATTCTAAACTCTGATGTGCCCAATAGTTGTCTTAGACACAAGTCTGTGTTTTTCAAAGTTGGGCCTCTAGCTGATGTCAGACTACAACTCCCATCATCCCTAGCTAGCAGGGCCGGTGGTCAGGGATGATGTGAGTTGTAGTCCAACAACAGCTGGAGACCCAACTTTGAGAAACACTGTTCTAAGTGACCCTCCTGTGATGTCACTTGGCCTGTGGAAATTCTAGGATCCCCCCCCCCCCTTATTTTAGGCTTTAGTATTTTGATCAAATTTCTTACTGGAAAACTTAATGTGCCTCTTTCCCCACAAGCACTATCCTTTACTTTTTCTAGCAAATTTCCATCTTCTCCTCTTTCTCAGCCCCCAAGAAGCAGGCTTAGTTATTCTAGGCAGTGCGGAGAAAAATAAGTACCGACAAGAAAAAGGCACTACACAATTGCTGCCTTTTCTCTCTTGCAAGTATTAAAAAATCTTGTAGAAGATTGTTTCATGGAGTCAGAAACGATATACAGATCTTCAGACTTCCCCTTTTGCCCAGAGAGGACTTGGCCAGTGATTGTGCATTCTCTGGTTTTCATCTCAACCAATAGCAATTGCTTTTGAAACCCTCTGGGAGTGTAAAGGAAACTTGTGTGTTGGACTTTATGCATGAGCCATATATGAAACTGTTAGCCAAGAAAACCTGCAAGGTATCTCCAGAAGATTTTGTAACGATGGCTTCCACCTTCCTTAACTTACAGCTACGTCATACGTTACATGAACAACTTTTGCAGTCCAGATAAGCGAGCAGGTACACGTTGAAAGGTTAAGTGGTTCATGCAGGTGATAGATGCAACTTATGTCGCACATATAAAACAATATCTAGACATACATACCTTTCTGAATCCTGTTCAGCATGGTGATAAACCATGTTGGCATGTAAAGTGGGTGTTGTCTGATAGACATGGAAAAACCATGTCACGGTGGTGCTTTTTCAACAGAGCCAGCCACCTAAGCACATCACTTCTCTCTGTTTTGGTGGGACAAGATGGTTGCACATCTCACAGCTTGCACTGTGTCTGTTGCATTTGTGCCGGGTAGAAGTTTGGGAGTCTGGGTTGATTTTTCACTCAGCCTGTATATACTGCATTAAGCAATCCTATTAATTAGGGGTCTAGTTATTTTAAGATCATTTAACAACTCCAATATAGGACAGGTAATTATAATCCTGTGCTATTGGTATCATCGTTTATCTATACACATCTTGATGATCAGAAAGTTCTGGATTTCCCATGGAATTACACTTAATTTTTTATTATTATTAAAAAGGTAAAATAAAGATGTTGAAAACATAAGAGTAGTTCCAACCGTTTTCTGGAAGGGACACTCTCTTTATAACAATTATTTCATTTCTCTCCCTCCTCCACTTTTTTTTTAGGGTGAAGAAATAACCAAAGAAGAGATTGACTTGTTAAGTGATGCTTGTAGCAAACTGAAGGAACAAAAGAAATCGCTAACAAAGGAAAAGGAGGAGCTTGAGGAGCTCAGAGATGATGTGCAGGAATATAGTGAGGTATGAATTTTGAGAGTGTCCTTGGCCGTGTCATAACAGGGCTGCCGTGGTGGGTATGGCCACTCAGTAAACCCCTCTCTCACAGAATGCAGACTAGTGAGGCTGAAAGACAAATAACTTTTCCAAGCACCTGAGTACAAGCCAGAAGTGAGGTCTGAACCCCCATAGCTTTTTGAAGCCACATAATAGGAAGATTGTCACAAATCGATCTCTTTCAAGCCACACCAGACCCCCTTCCTTGAATCCACCAGCTGCTGTGATAGTGAAAAGGGTACCCATGGTGGTGGCCAGCTGCTTCTTGTTGCTCCATGTTGACCATAGTTGTCAACTTACAGATTTGAAAATAAGGGACCAGCAGCCTCAAAAATAAAGTATCAGCAGCCAAAAGAAGCCTCAAACGGTGGTTCCCACAGCGCAGCAACCCGGCAAAGGGGATGCAGCAAGGAAAACCACCATCACCTCTCCGCTGGGAAGCGCTGAGCAAAGGCGAGTCCCCAGGCAATGCGGCCGATTTGATCGGCACAAGGCATGCAAGCTCCACCCCGCAGTTGTTCTTAGACTCCTTATTGGGTGAGTAATGCAGCCAAGCAACACAGTTGGAGCCTCCCTCCTCCCTGGCCGGCAGGGAGGGAGGGAAAGGAGCTGCTTCCTTTGAAACCCGGGAAATTTAAGGGACATCATCAATAAGGGACAGCAGCGGGACACGGCGCTGGGATAAGGGAGTTTCCCACCAAATAAGGGACGGTTGACAGCTATGTGCTGCTCCTGAAACCCAGAGGTTCAAAGAGCAGTGCAGGGCTGTACTGCATGTTGAGTTCCCAACAGATAGGGCTGCAAAGCATATCACCTGGTGTGATTGACAAGCGAGGTGAGCTTGCCAGGGTTGAGAAAAACGTTTCTCACTCCTGCTGTAGAGGATGCTTAAGTGGAGAACTATGTAGCCATTCAACAAGATGCTTTAAAAAGTAGCCCCCAGGAATAGGAATACTGTATTTAAAAATATTCCTAACTCTCTTCTGTCTTACCATAACCTTGATATTCTGCAGTTGTCTTTTGGATGTACATGCAACATCCAATGCACCAGATACCTCTGATTTTTGCGAAATACTATGGTTTTATGAACCATGTTGTTTGCTTGATCCTCAGGATTTGCAAGAGATCAAGGAGTTGTCTAAGGAGGGAGAAGAAGAAATAGTTGAAGAGTCTAAAGCAAGCAAGAGATTGACTAAAAGAGTGAACCGAATGATTGGGCAGATTGACAAAATTATCACGGAGTTGGAGACAGAACAAAAAGTGGTGGATGGACAGCTGGACAGTAGTGCTAGCCCTCCCATTGGGTAAGTGTCAGGTGATACAAGTAGGGGATTGTTCTTGTGAATATGGGTTGATTCCTTTGCAGAAGGAAGTGCCTCTCAGACTTTTTCAATCCGAACTCTTGCGTATCAGTTCCAAAATATTTACATGGATAATTTATTCTAATCATAACATAAATAGTGAATGAGACCAAGTACATGCTTATTACAAAACATATACAAAATCATATAATACCAAATTTTATTTCCACTTTAATTTATTGATCTGATTATTCCACTTAAAGCATTGACTCCTATGATTTTGTCTAATCTTTCAAAGCCATCTGAGTTGAATCTGTCCACGTTCAGTTCCATTAGATGAGCCCAGGTCATGTGAGAGGGACTCCAGTATCACCAGAGAGGGAGAAAAACAAATTCTATCCACTCTTCCATGCACAATTTTCTACACTTGTGTAATTTTGCCTCTTCCTGACCTTTTCTCTATACTAGTAAAGGTAAAGGGGTAAAGGGACCCCTGACTATTAGGTCCAGTTGTGACCGACTCTGGGGTTGCGGCGCTCATCTTGCTTTATTGGCCAAGGCAGCTAGCGTACAGCTTGTGGGTCATGTGGCCAGCATGACTAAGCCGCTTCTGGCGAACCAGAGCAGCACACGGAAACACTGTTTACCTTCCCGCCGGAGCGGTACCTATTTATCTACTTGCACTTTGACGTGCTTTCGAACTGCTAGGTGGGCAGGAGCAGGGACCGAGCAATGGGAGCTCACCCCATCATGAGGATTTGAACCGCCGACCTTCTGATCGGCAAGTCCTAGGCTCTGTGGTTTAACCCACAGCGCCACGCGCGTCCCTAAACTAAAAATCCCCAAATGCTTTAATTTTTCCTCATTGGGGAGCTGCTCTATCCCCTTAATAATTTTGGTTGCCTTTGGAACATTGTGCTGCTCCACAACATGGAATTGCCCACAGTATTCAAAGGGCGGTTGCCCCAGAGAGTTTTTAATGGCATGATGATGTCATCAAAATAGCCCATATTTTCTACCTGCTTTATCTAGATTTCCCTTTCTGGGAGAAATCTGATTATTATTTAAAAAAAACAAAACCTTTGCCAATGGCCTAGCTGCAATAAGTCAACACCTGTTTACAATATTATGCCCTTGCCTGGAATCAACTCAAGTTGAAATATTAGGAAGCGTTAGTTTTGGTCCTGGATCCCTGTAATTCATATACGAATAACTCCCACTAAATAAGTAAAAGTAATTTATGATGCTTTTCTCGAGCTAAATTTTAATAACCCCAATCAAAATTACTACAAGACAAATGTAAGCGATGATATGCCATCAAACAAGTAATTAAAAAATATGCTGCTTCTAAGTAGTAGAAAATAATGAAATGTAAATTATCACTGGTTCTCAAGCATCTCAGAAATGCTTCTGGCGTTCCTTGAAGTTTAAGAAGACTTCTCTTAAGATTGGTCCTGAGCAGGACTTAGACCTTAACATTTCTTGAAATATGGTAGTGGGCAAGCTGTTTTCTCCTCCAAAGGGGATTTGTTAGGTATGTGTTTCTAAAGTCTTGAAGAAGAATACTTGTTAGGTATAAGAAAAAGAGGGAGGCTTTGATGCCTTTTTCTGAAAAGCAGGTTACCTCATAGGTTCTGTAGTAGCATGTCTTGGTTTATTTCAGTTTTTTAAATCAAGTTGAATATAAATGTGCTGTCCCTGGTTTTCAGTATGGAATATGGCTGGTGCCATATAGTTTGTTTGTTTTTTTGAAAACCCCTTGTAGTAACTACTTGCTGTATACAGGTTGTGTTTCCCATTTAGGGAGAATATCATCAGTATCAATGAGCTTATCAATGTGATGAAACAGATTCAGAAGATACCAGAAAGCAAACTAAACAGGCTTGCCCAAGCACTAGATGAAAATAAAGATGGAAAGATTGACATAGATGATGTTTCCAAGGTGAGTCTGCTGAAGAATGTAACCTGTTTTGTTTAATGTTTGTTATTTGTGTTATTTAAACAATTTGTTTTAACAAATTTAAGACTTAGAAGAAGAAAAAAAACCTCCCTTAAATTAATTGACCTTAGAATGAAAATAGTTTGGCTTAATTTGTGGCAGTATGGTGCATTCTATGGTTTGGTTAAATTGTAAAAATGTGATATAGATTCAGAGCTTATAAACAAAAGTCTAATTGATGTTGAATAATATACAAGTTTATAAAATCAGAGCAGTATCAAAACAATTTTCAGTCTTCTCTTCTCCAGGCTAAACGTACCCAGCCCCCTTGTATTCTAATTTATACAGACTCATGTCAACAACAATCTTACTTCTTTGGAAAATACCACACTGTCCTTTTGGATTCAACACACTATTTTGAAATTGGGTTGTGGTTGACATTACAAATCATTTTTGGCATATATGCTTCACTTATTTTCCTCCTTAATTGTAGAGTTTCATAAAAATTGTGAATAAAGCACAATGTAACTTGTGCATTTAACATATGTTTATATTTGCATAGGTGGTAGAACTCATCGACAAAGAAGATATTGATATTTCTACTAACCAAGTCGCAGAGATCATGTCACTGTTGCAGAAAGAGGAAAAACTAGAAGAAAAAGAGAAAATTAAAGAAAAGACTGAGAAGGAAGCTCTAGAAGTCAAGAATTAATGAATTAGTCTTCAATTTGATTTCAAGGCTGAATGAAGTGGAACATCTTATGTTACCTTGTCCAGCACCTCCTATCTGTGAGATGATGAACATTATCGATCTATAGGTTAATCAGGAAATAATAAGAAGTTGGGTAGGCAGAATGAAACTTTTCCCTGATCAAACATGGGCAATTTATCATTCCAGGAAGATGAGAGCAGTCTTGGTCTTTAAATAATGTATTCCTCCTTGTGGAATTTTGTGTACTCTTTAGTATTCTGTAGTGATTCAGTACATTTTATTGTCCCCAGATCATGATACAAGTTAGGAATTTCCTTGCATTGTGCAAGGAATTTGCATTTTTTTGTTAAATAATATTACGTATACTTGGCATGCAGTTATTCTTCCGTACTTGGCAAAGAGGTAAAATTCTGTTCAGCAAAAATAGCAGTATATAAACCATCCGAAAATATCTTAAATTCCCATTATTATTTTTTAATGAAGCTTCAAAAGGGCTTATATAGCAAACACATTAGTTCTGAAAGTGCTGTCGTTGTGTTGGCCTAGCGCACCCTCCAGAGTTACACTTTTAGAACTTTAGAAATTTTTAACATGCTCAGATGCTTTAAAAAAAACAACAAAACACCACCCCACACTTTGCCAGCTTCTCAACACTAAAGAATGTACATGCAGAAAATTAAATATAAGGGGGATTGCAGCAATACCCCACTCAGTTCCTTTCTCTGCTTTAATTTTCCCCATACTTCTGCTATGCTCTCTCTGGTCTCCCTCCCATTGCAATTTGTAATAGGAAATCCTATCAGACTTATGTCATTTTTAAAAGCCACAGGGCAACCAGCAATCTCAGCAGCTGCATTTCTCCAGATCCCTACACACCCACTTCCCTGTGGATCTGAAGGCTACATAAGGGACACATAGGTAGAGAGAGGGGAGGGCCCTGAAAGCTTTTATGCCTTCACTGAAGGCAGTCTCCCAAGCCACCCCTCACTCACTTCCTTAAAGATGCCTTTAACCCTAGCAATTAAAAGACTTCTTGATGAAGTAAACTGCATTTTTTCTGAATTAAAACGAGGAGGAAACCAGACTTTTAAACATTTTGAAAGTGCAGCTCTGTATGTGTGTCTTATTTATGTGTAAAGGAAGTGTCCATTTGTGTTGATTATTTTTGTTCATTGGAAATTGTGAAAGCCACATCTCTGTGCGTGGAACATCAGCACAGATCTGAAATGACTGACCCAGTTAATTAGGAACATGGTACAAAAATAACCTTTTCACTGCATACTTCAGGTTTTCATTTGACCTTTTTTGTCATCACCTCGAGTCATTTAGTAGTAGCAGTTAATTGAGCTGGATATGAACACTGTTTTGGTAACTCGAGCTTTAAAATATTCATATTGGCTTTTCTCTGTTTTCCAATGGGGCTAAGGATGCTCTGAAGCCAGTTTCCCAGAAAGCAATTCATTCTGAAATCAATGACATTTAGTTTGAGTAGCTGGCGTTTTGAGATGTAGTGCAAAGGGCTGCATGTAAAGGATGCCTTTCTGGAGAGGATGCAACTCAAAGGACTGCTAAGCTGCGGATTCCTTGTTGTATTGGATTAAACATTCTTTTTTGTAACCAGTAGTCCAAGGGAAAAAAAATATTTGTCACCTTTCATAAATTGCAGTTGTGGTATTTATGGGTGGTATCTATTTTTGACTGTCTGCTGATGGAAGAAGTTTATCCATAGAAAGGTGGGGGGGGGGGGCAACTCCTGCAAATCTGACCCATTTCTCTGGAGGGAATTTTCAGGGAAGGAGGGAGGGAGGTAGAATTGCCCTGAACTACTTGGCTTCCCTGTCTACCGAACTAATTTTCTTCCCCCAGTGAATGAACAACATTGGCTATCACCCTGTGCTTCCAGAACTTGAGAAATAAGTTGCATGAAAAAAGTGTTCAGTTTGGGAATTTTTTTTCTGTTTAGATGTCAAGATATTCAATAATTTCAGCTCATCATCTGACAGCCCACCTATGTCCAAATTTATTGCCAACGTCCTGTTTCGATCTGTGTCCTTTCAATTCCCATTGATTACAGTTGACTTTATACAGGTACCAAAGATCTTCTGCAAGTGCTTGCTTTCACTTTTGGCAATTTCTCTGTTACAATTCCTTTCAATTTAAATTGCAGGTAGTTTTCTGCCAGGACTGCTGAAGTAATACTTTGCTGCCGTGAATGTTTTTTTGTGAATGTCAAGCACAGTGCGGCAAAAAAAGCATGTGGTAGAATTTGGATTTGAAATGATACACTTCTGTAGAAAGTTAAAATTCTCACGTTCTGCATGATGGACCATGATTACTGAATTGCATTTAGCAGCAGTGTTCTTGGGGCAAATTGGCAAAAGGGATCAAAGGTGTGTGGTATACATGTGCAATTTGGATTAAAAGATGAATCATGCAGTGGGTAGCATAGTAGATGGCTGAATATTTATTAAAACAATTGCACTTTATGACCCATGAATTTGTTGTGCCAGCAAAATTTGTTAATAGGGCACTTGTATATTTGTATCTCTGCATTATTGCAGAAGATGTTGGAATCGAATGTCAGGTTGTAGATTTATAATTTAGAATGTGAGTAAGATGTTAAAGCAGCCACACAAAATTTGTTGTCTGCATGCATAATATCAGTAACTTCAGATTGGGAAGGTGTCCACGGTGGACTTCCATATCCTGTTAGTAAAAGACAACAACAATACCCAATAGTGACAGTTTGGCTCCCCTGGTCTTGATTTTGAATGAGCTTCCATCAGACTAGCTAATTTGGGTTTGATTGGGCTCGAATGCAAACTTAATTTGTTTACACTCAGTTCTGTTCTGAGTGAAGACGCTGTTGTACTCCTTGTGATACCAACCACTTGAAGGCCCTCCCCACTATACCCAAAACCAGGCAACAATGGAAACAAAATGCAGTTGGTAGGACCCACTTGAGTCATCAGTTAGACTGTTGGTGTGGCTGCAAGAACAGCCTGGATACAAGCACTTATGGAAGGGAGGACCTATATCATACCTAAATCGTTGCACTCAAAGTACTGGCACCACAGTGCCAAACATCTATTGGGAGTCTTGGACTGGGTCACAACCCTCCCTCTCACAATTATGGGGAAGGGAGTAGCTGCATCTGGAAGGGATTGCAGCTGAGGCTGTGCACTGCGAGGTCCACCTGAAGCTCAGAGGGTGTTCAGACACCTCTTAGGAAAGGCGTGAGTGTTTCCCCACTGGGAAATTTACTTTTACCCCACTTTTAATGTTCTGTGCCATCCATAATGCCCAGTAATTTCCTCTCTTTAAACGGGACTGGAGGAAAATGAGCTGGCTTTAAGGCATTGTGTACTAGTGGTGGACTGCTGTGCTAAATTTCTGAGAATTCTTAAGAGTTGCAAGTTTTATTTAGAGCTGTACTTTTGAACAACAGGGGGGAAACCATAGCCATTACTTTGAGATATTTCTGGGGTGTTCTTTGCCAGTTGTTCTACCATATTTAGACTTAGGATACCAGAAAGGGCATTTGTAGTGCAAGGTGTTTTTGTACCTGTGATTTGATATAGTAGTGTTTGTTTCTTATGAGGTCTGAAAGGTAAAAGGCACAAGCTATTTATAAAAATAAATAAATGCAAACCCCTTTCTCATGGAAAATTGTAACCCAGGATTCTAATTCAGGGCTGACAAGTGGGAACTTTCAGGTTTCTGTATGAGATTGCTATTCATTGCACAGCAACTATGGGTTGCATCCAACTCTGTTTTACTCAGAATAGACCCACTGAAATGAATCTACTTAAGTCAATCCTATGGGTTTCAGTGGGTCTTCTCTGAGCGTGACTAATGTTGGGTACAATCCCATATCTGGAATAATCATATGAACATTTTTAGGTTCCAAATATATTTTTCTACAGAAATGAATTTGCCGTGTGCTGCTCTTGGATACAGTCATACGTAGTGATTGGTCCCGGTTGTTTGTATTGCACCAATTGTTTGAGGGGAGAGACGAGTCTCAGGTTCACAAAATTGATGAAATTTGTTCCCTCTGATGGTCTTGATTGATCATCATGTTAGGAGTTGGCAAATAATTATCTTCTTCCCCTCTCCCACTCAAATTAATTTAGTGATTAGATGGAGTAGCTTAGTTTTCTTGAATAGCCAGGAGTCCGTTTCCCCCCTGTAGTACACATTGTGGTATGAAATGCCTAAGCTGACTCATGAGTGTATGGTCCTGCTTTATAGTAAAGGATGAGACAAGACCAGAGATGGTCAACTGGCAATGCTTGGAGAAGATTAAGCCCCCCAAACCAATTTGTCTGGTACCTAGCATTTTAATCAAGAGGATGTAAATATTTTGTCCACAATTTGCCCTTTAAGGAATAAAAAGTTTATTCAAAGTGGTGTTGGGTGGGAGAGAGAGAGGGAGAGTAGATTACCGTATTTTTCGCTCTATAGGACGCACTTTTCCCCTCCAAAAACGAAGGGGAAATGTGTGTGCGTCCTATGGAGCGAATGCAGGCTCCCACCGTGCTCCTGAGGCTTCGGGTTGCCTTCACTGAAGCCTGGAGAGTGAGAGGGGTCATTGCGCACCGACTCCAAGGCTTCCAGAGCGGAGGCTTCGGGTGAATGCACAAAACGCACCTAGTTTTAGAGGGGGAGATATTTTCCCACTTGTTCTCCCCCTCTAAAACAAGGTGCGTTCTATGGTCGGGTGCGTCCTATGGAGCGAAAAATACGGTACATTTTAATGTTGCTTCTTGGGTGTCACGTAGTTCGTGCCATTTAGAAAAATGTAAGCTCTGCCCTGGGAATGCTTATTGGAAAGCAGTTTATGCTGCTTCATTATAATCGTATATAATACAAATTCATAAAGCTACCTTATACCGTTGGTTCACCTAGGTTAGTATTGCCTACACCAGGGCTAGCCAATGTAGTTCCTTCCATTTGTTTTTAGTCTTCATCTTGGCTACCCCAGATCTACTGGGCACTGTCCTATCCTGAAAAATGCACTTCGCACGTAGGACTGCCATACTTTATCTTCTTAAAGCCAGAGTTGTTTGCTAAAATAAGTCATATTTGAGGGAATACTATAACACCCTTTCTTCGTGGGAGGTAGTTCTATGAGCCAATTCCTATTTTACATTTACCTAGCTTGGCAGAGATTTTACGTCAAGTCACACGAACGTGTGCTTGTTCCTCTGACGTGCTTGAAAGCAGCAACCGGGAAAGGATGGGACTTGCATTTTCAAATATTATAAAGATATGTGCGCTTAATGTTGCACACGCCTCTCTCTCTTAAGATTTCATGGGAAGTGTACACATCTGAGAACTTGTTATCTGGTACAGATATCTAAATGCAGACACTGAATTGACCCAAAGCAAATACCAGTGATCAGCTGTAGTCATCCTTCACACTATAGAATGGTGATCAACGTTTCTGCCTTATGGGAACACTTTCCCTAAACCACCAACATTGATCTTTATATTGAGGGATCCGTGACAAGTTTCAGAGAAGTCCTAGAGTTCCCTGGGACATGGTTTGAAAATGCCATGAGATGGAACTGAACGAAGGAACAGTTGCCACAGAAATAGCCAATGTGTCTCTTTCCCCTTGTGCTCCAGGGTTAGGAGTAAGAGAAAAGAAACATCTTGCCACTTGATTCAGTCAACATGCACACACAAAATTTGGCTTCAAAGGTCTGGAGGAGCTGATTTCTCCTAGTTTTTCTAAATTGTTTACTGTTAAACTGAGAACCAGGGTGGTAGAGCAAACCGTCAGTCTTGCATTTCATATCAGGATGGCTTAGGCAATGCCTATGTAGGTACTGGCTTTTATATCATCTTTGAGGGACCGTTTGATGGATGTTCCAGTTAGGGGTCGTAAGGTTCCAACTCTTATTACTTCTGTTATATCTTGGTGTATGTCTTGGGATTGCATAATATATATTTTCTTAAAACCATAGCTGTTGACAAGGGATGCAAGTTTCAGCTGCTGTGATGTGTACATAGAGGTCCTTGTGTGGTTAAAAAGGAAATACTGGCCTCGCTTTGGGAAGTATACTGCACTCCATTGTGTGTGATACTGAGACAGACACACACAACTTGCAAAAATCCCCCAAAGACTTTATTCTGATGCATGCAAATCCATAAGTAGATGCCTGGAAAAGCATAGTTTTCTCTAAATAGTAGATGCTCATGTCCTGTAGAGAGTATTCTGGAAAGCAAAGCAGCGTGGCAAAACAGGCTGGCACCACTAGAGATTGGAAGTCCTGGAAAAAACCCGGAAAAATTGGAAAAAAGCCCAGGTTTTCCAACGGCTTTGAAAAAAAAAACCTTTTCCCAGGTTTTTTTCCAGGCCTTCCCATTTCTAGGTACCACACTAGCATATAAGCATTTCAGATTAATCATGAGAATTGCCCTGTTGTTTTTTCTAGAATGCAGATATACTGTCTCTGGAAAAGAGACTTGTACAACCATGATTCAAGATACATGTGTAATTAAATCTAAATGTGCAATGCTAGTGATGTTTTTGTGCTTTGATGTGTATAAAAGAACTTTTCTACCTTTTTACGGTTAAATTATTACACGAAGCCCAAACATTATTAAATAAAAGTATACTTATTCCACCTTTAAATGTTGGATTATTTATTAACAAAAGAACAAATCTGTCAATACTTGTCGATCACTGCAAACAGAATACATTGCTTGCTTCTTAATGTGCAGCAAAATAAAACTGGTTAAAGTTTTTGATGTACGCATTTTGCTTTTTTTTTTAAAAAAAATAATGTTAATTTTATTTCATGCCATCTTCCCTAAATGATCTGGACAATTTTGCTGATGACGTGGAATGCTTCAGGGTGGTAAAAATGAAAGATTGTGAGGAGCTGCAAAAGGAATTCCAAAAACTAGATGAATGAGCATAAAAATGGCAAATACCTCGGTTTACAAACTTAATCTGTTCCGGAAGTCTGTTCTTAAACCGAAGTCGTTCTTAAACCGAGGTGCACTTTCCCTAATGAGGTCTCTCGCTGCCAGTGCCCTTCCAGCATTCGGATTCCATTCTTAGACCAAAGTAAAGTTCTCAAACCAAGACACTTAGCGGTTTTGCAGAGTTTGTAAACCAAATTGTTCTTAAACTGGACTGTTCTTAAACCGAGGTACCACTGTATGGTTCTTTGTAACCAAGTGTAAAGTATTGCACATGTTGGGGAATACAGTCGTACCTTGGATCCAAAATGCCTTGCGAGTTGAACGTTTTGACTCCCAAACACTGCAAACCCAGAAGTGAGTGTTCTGGTTTGCAAACGTTCTTTGGAACCCAAACGTCCAACGCAACTTCTGCGGCTTCCAATTGGCTGCAGAAGCTCCCAGTAGCCAATTGGAAGCCACGCCTTGATTTCAGAATGTTTTGGAAGTCAAATGGACTCCCGGAACGGATTCCATTTGACTTCCGAGGTACGAATGTAACTTCATATGTTTGTATATAGGCTCTAAACTTGGAATGACTGACCAATAATAATAACAATAATAAATTGATTCATACCCCACCCTCACCGGCCAGAGCTGGGCCCAGGGTGGCTAACACCAGTAAAATTACAATAAAACATAATAGGATTCCCCCCCCCTTCAAAATACAGGTTAAAATACAGTTTAAAATGCAGCCTCATTTTAAAAGTAGCCCATAGACCAAAACCATAAGGGGAGGGAAACATAAGGGTCAGACTGAGTCCAAACCAAAGGCCAGGCAGAACAGCTCTGTCTTGCAGGCCCTGCAGAAAGATGTCAAGTCCCGCAGGCCCCTAGTCTCTTGTGACAGAGCGACTGAAGGGGGGGGCGCACACTAGGATGCCAGGGGTGGAAAGGGCCAGGAATGGCTGGAGCCCTGAACGTCACTCTGACCTCGATGCACTAGGCTACATTCCAATCACGCAAAAGGAGAGAGGTTTCTACACCTCCACGTGTTTCCATCTCTCCATGCAGATGCATCTTAGCCAGCCAAATGCATTGGAAGAGGAGGCAAGGTCTCTCTCTGGCCTTTAAGGGCCATATTTGGCTCCCGGGCTAAAGGTTCTGTCCCCCTGCTCTAGAAAAAGTTGCTAGTGGCAGTTTCAGGTGCAATACTAAATCTGTATGGTAAAGGGCCCCTGACCGTTAAGTCCAGTCGCGAACGACTCTGGGGTTGCGGCGCTCATCTCGCTTTACTGGCTGAGGGAGCCGGCGTTTGTCCGCAGGCAGTTTTTCCGGGTCATGTGACCAGCGTGACTAAGCCACTTCTGGTGAAACCGGAGCAGCGCACGGAAACACCGTTTACCTTCCCGCTGGAGTGGTACCTATTTATCTACTTGCACTTTGACATGCTTTCGAACTGCTAGGTTGACAGGAGCTTGGGACCGAGCAATAGGAGCTCACCTCGTCGCAGGGATTTGAACTGCCAACCTTCCGATCAGCAAGCCCTAGCCTCTGTGGTTTAGACCATAGCACTACCCGCTGTAAAGGGGGAAATCAAACATACCATGTGGCAAGAACTTCCTGTATAAAATTCAAAATTATTGATTTATGGATCAGTCCAAGACTCTACCCTAGCGCTCTGATGCAGGCACCAAAACATTTTGATTTTCTTTTGATTCCCCCACCTCCTTATTTGTTTTTTAGGACTGACATTCTGTCGTCTAGTTCTTTTGTACAGGTTAGATTTGCTTGAAGCTGATACATCTGGACAGATTTCTTACCTTCACTAGATGGCACTGCAGTGCTTTAGGAGTTGAATGAACAGACGTTGCATTTATAGTGTATGACACACAAAACAAATGTAATGGAAGCAACATTTACCACTCTCTTGAGCTGCTTGCCAAGAGATTTACACAAATAGGCTGCTCAAACGCTGATACAGGCAAACTTCAGAGCAGCGGTGTCCTTGTTCTTTGACGCCATTTTTTGCACAGGAACCAACTTTGTCAGAAACAGCTGTTAAGAAATTGTGGGGTGCTGGTGAGACACCCTTGATGAAACTCGCTTTCATCCTGTTCTGGGGTGGCTTGAGATGAAGGGTGGGTTAAAACTATTTTAAATTTTAAAAATGGAAATAAACCTCTTGCCAACTTGGGACTCCTGAAGGACTGGGCCTCTGTTGGTTAAATAATAATAATAATAATAATAATAATAATAATAATAATAATAATTTATACCCCACCCATCTGGCTGGGCTTCCCCAGCCACTCTGGGCGGCTTCCAAAAAATACTAAAACTGCAATACATCAAACATTAAAAGCTTCCCTAAAGAGGGCTGCTTTTAGGTGTCTTCTAAAAGTCTGGTAGTTATTGTTCTCTTTGACATCTGGTAGGAGGGCGTTCCACAGGGCGGGTGCCACTACCGAGAAGGCCCTCTGCCTGGTTCCCTGTAGCTTTGCTTCTTGCAGTGAGCGAACCGCCAAAGGCCCTCGGGGCTGGACTGGAGTGCTGTACTGGTTTCTGGATTTTCCAGGAAAAGTCAAGATGGAGTCTCAGCAACTAACCATTTCAGTTCCTGGGCACATCCAATTTTATTTCACTGTGTGGTTGATGTAAATCTCATTTGAGTGTCAGAGCTACAACGTCTCTTTAAAAGCCACAATGAGTTGTACCAGCAGCAAGAGCCCGAAAACACCAGAGTTAATCTTGAATTTTCTGTTTAAATGATCTTCCCCCTCCCCTTTTGTAAAAATGCATACCAAACATAACCACATTTCTTAATTAGGATGTAGGCTGCTTTTGTGTCAGATGAACTCAGAGTAGGTTGCAATCCAGAATGCAAAATAAACTCTTCAATTACCCAATCTAATAATCAATCAACTTCAGCAGCCCCAAAGCAACTGTACCAATTGCCCCCTGCCCCCACTGCTTGAGTGAATTGTGTGTGGCTGGATTTTGCTACAAGATTTTCAGGTATCCAGGTTGCAGCTTTTTATTTTTATATTGTTTTAAGATCCACAGACCGTACGGCCAATGTTCTCTGCTGTTTTTCTTTTTTTTAAGGCGATTCTACTTAATATGCTTGTCAAATTTAGTGATGCAGCCTTCCACTCAGTGATACTTGCTGCTTCAATCAAAGCTATTTATAGATTAAAATGATTCAAAGCTGACTCATCTCATCGAAATTGCCTACCCATTTTGTTTTATAACTTTCCTTCCAGGAGGGCTAGAATATTTTAAAAACAAACAAGCCATAAACGAAAGCCCCGAGTGTGGGCTCCCTTGCAGGCTGGGCTTGGTTGCAATTGCATCATTATAATCCAGTGCTCATCCATCCAGACTGTTTGCACTTTTAAATGTTCCAACATTAAAAAAGAAAGGAAAGACAATCGCATGGGAAATAATATCCAAAGTAGAACAGGTGCTCCTGTCTTTAATATAAACTTAGGCTTTTCCAACCCTCTCGGGCTCAGGTAAGACATGCACACTAGAGATACGTCTTATTGTGGAGCCCCACCTGTATGTACAAATAGCAATATCTCTTTTCTTGATATTGATCATGGGTAGGCAAACTAAGGCCCGGGGGCTGGATCCGGTCCAACCACCTTCTAAATCCGGCCCGCGGATGGTCCGGGAATCAGCGTGTTCTTAGCTGTCAACTTACAGATTTGAAAATAAGGGACCAGCAGCCTCGAAAATAAGGGATCAGCAGCCAAAATAAGGGATTTTCCAAGCACAGGTAGGTTCGACTTCTGAGCCCCTCCGAGCCAAAGGCAGAAAGCCCAGCCATCAGCCAAACGAAGCCTCAAGCGGTGGTTCCCACAACGCAGCAACCCGGCAAAGGGGATGCAGCAAGGAAAACCACCGTCACCTCTCCGCTGGGAAGCGCTGAGCAAAGGCGAGTCCCCAGGCAACGCGGCCGATTTGATCGGCACAAGGCATGCAAGCTACACCCCCCAGTCGTTCTTAGACTCCTTATTGGGTGAGCAATGCAGCCAAGCAACACAGTTGGAGCCTCCCTCCTCCCTGGCCGGCAGGGAGGGAGGGAGAGGAGCTGCTTCCTTTGAAACCCGGGGAATTTAAGGGACATTCCAGGACAGCAGCGGGAAACGGCGCTGGGATAAGGGACTTTCCCACCAAATAAGGGATGGTTGACAACTATGGTTCTTACATGAGTAGAATGTGTCCTTTTATTTAAAATGCATCTCTGGGTTATTTGTGGGGCATAGAAATTTGTTTTTTTTCTTTCTTTTTTTAAATTATAGTCTGGCACTCCACAAGGTCTGAGGGACAGTGGACTGGCCCCCTGCTGAAAAAGTTTGCAGACTCCTGATGCAGATATTGATACGGCCAAAATAGTCCATTCACAAGAGGGAGACTCGAGGGCCGTGAGGTGTGCAGAAGTACAAAAATATTTGGGGGGGGGATGGGACCAATGGGGAATAAATTCCAGAACCGCCTGATGAAATTTGAACAAGCCCAGTGGGCATGGAGTGCCAACTGATATTTGGAGGGGGGAAAGGGGGCAGAAAACCGGGGGGGGGGGCAATTGAATGGCGAATCCTTGGAGACGTAGTATGCTGTGGATATTACGGCAGGCTTTTTTAATCACCAACTCCACCTGTATTTCTATTTGGATTCAATCCACAGTGGAAGTTTGGTTTAAATTTTAATGTACTTGAGATTCCAGATGGCTTTTAATAATGCCAACGTCGTGTAAGTATGCTGGGGGTAAAAACCTGGAAGGTATTTCTTTTTTTGCCTGATTTCTCTTTTAATCATCTCTACAGCTCGATGAATCTGCCTTATCCCACCTTCAGGTATAAACAGGTCCCTCAAGAAGCACTTGAATTGATAGAACTGAATATTCAACAGAAGCTGGACTGCCCCACTGTGTTTCTGATGCTCCGAATAATGTTTATAAGTATCTTGTCTGTCACTGCTTATTCCACGATAGCTCATTCATGGGCCAAGAAAAAGTAGCTTTCTGAAGACACCCCATGAGGCCAGACTATTGAAAAAGCGCAATGGCATTTTGTCATTCCTGAACATCTTTGTCATATTACGGTCAGAACAAAAATCTTCAAGGTGGTAATTGCTTTGCCATATTCCTTTTAATTATGTAATGAGCTTTTTGCTCACTTCACAAACAATATTATCATTATCATTATTGACTGACTGACTGAGTGATTGAATTTATATACTGCCCTATACCCGGGGGTCTCAGGGCGGTAAACATAAAAAGATCACAGTATATATAATAAAAATAAAAACAATACTCAATAATGCCCTCCCCCAAAAGAGCCACATTTTAAAAGGGTATGGGATGTTGATCAGGTCAGCCAGTACCAGTATATGCTATGCTATGCTATGCTATGCTATGCTATGCTATGCTATGCTATGCTATGCTATGCTATGCTATATTATTATATTATATTATATTATATTATATTATATTATATTATATTATATTATATTATATTATATATTTTTTAATTATTTCCCATTCCATCAGTTTGCTCCAGCTCTCTGAACAGTTTTGTCGTCGTCATCATCATTATTTATTACTTTCATCAGTCACTTTTTCTTGCCAAAGGCAACTCAGGGTGAACTACAACCTATTTTGACAATTTATGTCAGAAGAAGAAGAAGTATACAAGCTTAAGGACCATGCTTGGTTTGAGTACCCAGTCTACTAGTTTTTATATCTGATACCGTGTTTTATTTTGCAAATTGCTTTGAAACTTCGGTGCCAAATCAATTGTGAATCTAATATTTATCTGAAACAGTTATTCTGTCAAGAACTGGATAAACAAAGTTCTCCCATAGGAAAGAGGCCCGGCTACTTGCGGGATAAATGTTTGAATGGGGATCTTCAGTGAGATGTTCTGCAAACAGCACAGACCCTCTTTTTCCTATAGCTGCAATTGCTTCTTTCACAAGCTAAACAACCAAAAAAAGTGCTTCTCCACCTCGCTTTAAACACGAGGCGCAAGTGAATGCTGAAATGAAAACAGGACAGGACCTGTTAAACCTATGTTAACGGAAAAATCTGAGGGCTCCCTTGGACAAAAACAAAGACACCAATCAGGATAACTTGGAGCAAAACAGCAGCCTGTAGGATTGGCCTTTATTGATCTGTTGCAACAGGGTGCTCCCCTCACCTGCAGGAGAGAGGAGGAACCCAGAAAAATGGCGTGCAAGGCCTTATAAAGACTTTTGAAATTGCCACCCTGTAGATCAAGACCGGGGGACGCAGGTGGCGCTGTGGGTTAAAGCCTCAGCGCCTAGGACTTGCCGATCGAAAGGTCGGCGGTTCGAATCCCTGCGGCGGGGTGCGCTCCCGCTGCTCGGTCCCAGCGCCTGCCAACCTAGCAGTTCGAAAGCACCCCCGGGTGCAAGTAGATAAATAGGGACCGCTTACCAGCGGGAAGGTAAACGGCGTTTCCGTGTGCAGCTCTGGCTCGCCAGATGCAGCTTTGTCACGCTGGCCACGTGACCCGGAAGTGTCTCCGGACAGCGCTGGCCCCTGGCCTCTTAAGTGAGATGGGCGCACAACCCCAGAGTCTGTCAAGACTGGCCCGTACGGGCAGGGGTACCTTTACCTTTACCTAGATCAAGACCACCCCCAGAAACATCATACATACATCACAGAAGGGGTGTAACCTAAGACCACCCCTCAGATACATCACACCTATATCACAGAAAAGGCGGTCTAAAACAGAAATTTGAATATTGTTTTTCTCCTGTTGTTGTTTATCTCCTGTCTGGCAGGTTACTTGATTGGATTGCCTGGGGAGCCTGGCCAGTCTTTTGTAGTGATCAATACTTAGTTCCTGGGCAATGCCACAGGCTCACACCCTATTCAAACACAGACATACCCTTAAGACAGGATTTGTGAAGGAAACCCTATTCAAACACATACCCTTAAGACAGGATTTGTGAAGGAAAAGACAATGGGGAGGCTTTACCAGTTTCACCTTGCAGAGAAAACATTTGCTCAGTTTAGGAATCAAAATGGTTCCAGGTTGGCTTTCCTGTGCTGATCTATGTATGTGCTTGGTTGGTACACTTATGAACATTACCATAGATCTAAGACCATAAAATTCCTATCACACCTCAGAGTATGCAACCATGTGCAGTTTCTACATACGCGTTTGTGTTGTGTGGTGGCTAAAAGAGAGAAAAAGTTTGTTAAGCATTACTCACCCTGCTCTTGGGTGAAGGTGTCCCAGGTCAAACATCAGAATGTAAACCTGAAGTCAATGTTTGCTGATGGTTTTTTAAGAACCAGCTATCAAGCTGGGAGGAACGCAGGTTTCTGCTTGTTGCCATCTAACTCTTCAGGTCTTATGTGTACATGTGCGGCAGGCCCTATTTTTAACTATTCTGAACCCCCGGGCGGTTTGATCCTGTCATTAGGCAAAGGTTCAAAGGGCGGGATCTTTTTTTCATGTGTTCTGGTTCTGCCTCCCCAAATATTTGATCCCTCAAAATAACTGGGTGCGGACTCTGATATTTCTGCAGTGCATGTGTGGCAAGAAACAACAGGCCTTTAACATTTTAATGGTGGCGTTGCTTTTCATCAGAATTTCAGAAAGTTGCTGACATGCACACACCCTGCATGTGTTATGTTCATACATGTCCTAATTAAAACAAAACAAAACAAAGGTTTCCTCAGCAGGAGGGTCCTTTTAAGGCAGTATTTATCATAGAGAATCCTGATGCATGTTAAAATATCATCGACTGCAATGGAGTCTTTAGCATTGTTACCGGAAAAATCCGAGGGCTCCCTTGGACAAAAAGTAAAGACACCAACCAGGGTAAATTGAAGCAAATCAGCAGCCTGTAGGCTTGGTCTTTATTGAAGAAAGACTGTCGCGACAGGGTGCTCCCCTCACTTGCAGGTGAGAGGAAAGACACAGAAAAATGGTGTGCAAGACCTTATAAAAACTTTTGAAATTCCCATCCTTTAGGTCAAGCCCACCCCCAGAAACATCATGCATACATTACAGAAAGGAGGGGTTGAGGGAGGAGTTGTGGTGGTAACCTGAGTGTCCTGTCACCTGGCTGATTCCCTTCTCCCCCCTCCTCATGAGTCATTTTCAGAAGACAAAGGTAGTCGCAGTTTCTTGCCCCCTGAGGGAAGATCTGATCATTGTCCTTTGTTTCAGTCCATGCTGAATCCACTCCCATATGCAAGTTCTTTGTGATCTTGATTGTCTTCTGTCTAGGACCATCAGGGTTGGCATAGCAACTGGGCAGGGCTCCTGTGGATGTGCTGGGATGGTGAAGGGATTATGGCTGGCCTGTATCAAACCTTCCCCATTTTGTAGTCCTTCCTTCATGGAGTAAAATAAAAGTGGAACAGTGCAAATCCGATGTATGGTTGATTTTCTATGAATTTATAACAGAAGCGTAGCGTATGTAGTGTGTGAGTGTGAGTGTGTGTGAAGTTTGTACAAACTGAATGATGGGGGGGGGGGGTTCCTGCTACAGCATACCTTTCAAAGTATTTCCTATATAATAAAGATGGCCTGGATGAGTTAGCAGTGAACAACTTCTGGGTTTTCAAGGGTATGTTTGGCAAATTGCCTGTGTACCCAAGCCATTCTCTTTATTTGGGTATTTGCAAGCTCTTTTCAGAGGTTCTTTTGGCAGGGTGGTCTAAATGAGTCCAGCTCCGTCTTCAATTTCATTTTTTTTTATTTATTGAAGAATTTCTTGTTTTACAGAAGTATGTGTAATGTCTCTCGTATTTTTTCCATGTAACATTTTTACAAATCCGTTTCATTTGTTGAGACATTGGGGGGGAGGGGGGGAAGATGTGGGTGGTGGCAATGTTTCTATTTTGCTTAATGTATGTAGGGTTTGGTGTCAGCGTTGTTTGTGTTGTTCGCTTGTGTTCCTTTGGTGGTGAGAGAGGTTGGGGTTGGCCCAGGGTGTGGTTGTTTGTTTGTGATTGGCTGTGGTGATCTTTGTTTTCTCGTGTGAGGTGGGTGGGTGTTTTGGATCAGGTTAGCCATATTGATTTGTATGCTGTTGGTGGATTATCGCCATTGTCTTGTTGGGCTGTGTATGTGATAAAGGGGAGCCATACCGGGGTAAAGGCGTCTTCTTCTGTTTGTCCCTGTGTCAGTTTCAGTTTATTGGTTAATTTTTCTAGTAGGGCTGTTTCCCATACTATTTGGTACCATTGGTCCATGCTTACTCCTGACAGGTCTCTCCAGTGTCTGGTTATGGTGTTTCTGGCTGCTGAAAGTAGGTGGGTTATGAGTTCTTTGTGAGGTAAATGGGCATTGTTGTCTTGGAAGATGTTTAGTAGGGCCAGTCTAGCTCTGTCTTGCACTGCCCACAAGTTGCTTATCCCAGCAAATTCGTGGCACATCTCAGTAATGGACAGGATGATAGCCAACAAACTGAAAGTCGATCTAGATAAGACTGAGATACTGTTTGTGGGTGGTTCCTCTGTTATACGTGTGTTCTGGACAGGAGCATGTGCACAGCTTGTGGGTGGGGACGAAATGAGAAGGTGCTGTGTCCCCATGCCCAAATTGGCCTTGTGGTGGTGGCTTCTGGTGAGATTTCATGAGATCTCATGGAACTCTTGGAAGATCTCACAAGATCTCGCTGGAAGCACCCACTTCTCATTGTCCTTGCTTCTCTGACGGTGGTACTCTTGGATTCAACATGTTCTCATGTATATTCTCACATATATAGGTACTCTTGGATTCAACATGTTTTCCCGTATATTCCAGGGTGTCTGAAACCAAGACAAGCATTTTGGTTTGGTATTAGCAGCCTAAACCCTTTGGCTAAAGTACAATTTTGAAAATTGCTTTAAACACTGGTGTTTATTGGTGTGTGAAATTATGTTTAGCAGACCTCTGTTTGGGCTAATGTGCTATTGGAAGCCAAAATACTTTCGTCTAAAATGATTAATGCTCCACGAGCCATGCTTATAGGAGTCCAGAAGAGTTCTTTCCTGCTAATCCCTTGGAATTTCACCCTAAACCAACTACAAGCCGATGAGCAGAATGGTCTTTCCCTCTTTGTTCTTGAAAGGCCGGGGGGGGGGGGGGAATACTGCTGAGCTCACCGCATATTCTGTTGGTCTGAGCTGAATCGACTTGTTATTTCTATTTCCACTTGAGCTGTCTTCCCACACTGTCAAACTTGCAAGATGGTCAAATAGCCTAAAGCTATTTCAAAGGACTTTACCCTAGAAAAGGCATTTGTCACACTCATTCATATCCCCCAAAGACTAGGCTGGAGCTACCCGAATGTTTTTGGCCACAGCAGAGTCTGACACTGCGTACTCGGGCATAGTTAGGACAATGTTTTCAGAAGGCTGCATGTTTGATCAACACAGGCCCAGTTTGCATTTTGTAGCAACGGAGGCTACTCTTCACCGGAAGTGGCTTCCAACATAGGTCAGCTGAGTTTTTTTTCTGCAGGGCCAGCTTGCCCATGAATCAAAGTACAGTAAGGCAGTATCCACATGGTGGCAGCCTCTGGACAACTGGGAAGGGAGCTGTGGCCCCTCACAGCTGCCAGAAGGGCTGTGGAGCAGAAAGTGGGTTTTGCCCAGGGCGGCAAGACATCCTGGGGCCAACCTTGTTCCTGTGCCTTCATTCTCTTTAAAGCCCTAAATGACCTCGGTCCAGTATACCTGAAGGAGTGTCTTCACCCCCATCATTCAGCCTGGACACTGAGGTCCAGCGCCAAGGGCCTTCTGGCGGTTCCCTCACTGCGAGAAGCTAAGTTACAGGGAACCAGGCAGAGGGCCTTCTCAGTGGTGGCACCCGCCCTGTGGAACACCCTCCCACCAGATGTCATGGAAATACAGTGGTACCTCGGGTTACGTACTTAATTTGTTCCAGAAGTCTGTACTTAACCTGAAACTGTTCTTAACCTGAAGCACCACTTTAGCTAATGGGGCCTCCTGCTGCTGCTGTGCCGCCGGAGCCCGATTTCTGTTCCTATCCTGAAGCAAAGTTCTTAACCTGAAGCACTATTTCTGGCTTAGTGGAGTGTGTAACCGGAAGCGTATGTAACCTGAAGCATATGTAACCCGAGGTACCACGGTAAACAACTACCTGACTTTTAGAAGACATCTGAAGGCAGCCCTCTTTAGGGAAGTTTTCAGTGTCTGATGTTTTATTGTATTTTTAATACAGTATCTTGTTGGAAATTGCCCAGAGTGGCTGGGGAAACCCAGCCAGCTGGGCGGGGTATAAATAAATTATTATTATTATTATTATTATTATTATTATTATTATTATTATTATTTTATTATTATCATCATACCCTCCGAAGCTCCTAGCAATGTATATTATCCTGTGCCCCGTTAAAAAGAAAAACAACAACACTCAATTTCTCCACAATTTCCGCACGCACACCATTTTTGTTAACTTAGCCATGCAGGCAGTATCCCATATTGTACCAATCTTCCAAAGTCGGGGAAATATGTGTTAAGCACCGTTGCAAAATGAGCTTTGTGTGAGGCTCGCTCTAACTTTTCAGGTGTGCTGCCGGGGGCAATGCACGGGCATCGGTACGAGAGGTTTTGAAAGAAGATGAGCAAAGCAGAAGAGTCTAAGAAGCGGGCAAGAGTCCCTTCTTACCAGAAAGGTGAGTGCAGGTGGGGTGAGGAGACAAAATTGCGCTGTGGAGGAAATGGCCCAGAGGGCATCTTGTTCAGGGTCTCTCAAAGCTGGTAGGGGGCTGTGGCAAGCACCGTGAAGACCTGATTCCTCTTCTAGTGCAGAAGTCCTAAGGAAGGCTACAGAGTCTCTCAAGTTGTGGGTGAACATATCAGACGACACAGTGATTCTTCAAACAGCTCTTTTTTATTCACAGGCCAGAACAGAACTGAACTGAAGGGTTCAGCCAGCCTGCTTATATAGAGCTCCACTAGAACGCAACGGTAAGCATTTTCTGTAACTATCCAATCAGTGAACGTTACTTTCGATCCCTTATTTGCATATGTGGACCTGAGTGAAAACTATCTACAGTATCCCCCTGCTGGCCCAGGGTGAGAACTTCAGTACATAACAGAGTCAGCGACGGTGGAGTGGTTTGTGGGTTTTCAGCTTCAGTAGTCACCCTCTTTGCAATCAAATCCTGACAGGTCCTCTTGGGTCCGGCCAGCACATGTCACAAGCCTCCTCTCCTGTGATTTCTGCAGGAACCGTCCGCTGTACCAATGCAGCTTACAGGCTTGTCAGGAATTTTCCCAGAAGTGTTACCTTGCTGCAATTGCAGTTTGCCTCCAGCAACCTTCAACCTGCATACTAAACAGATTATTTGCTGAAAGCATCAATACGGAGCTCTGGCGTTGCCACATTATGAAGCCAGCAGGATCCAATGTCGAAAGGTTCACTGATGCAAGAATGTAAGTTTAGGATGCATGCAGAGATGGGAAAACGTATTATTTTGTTGCATGGAAAGGGAACTTCCAGTTTCGCTGTGAATGCTGTTTTCAGGATGGAAGCGACAGCTGTCAATGAAGAACTCCAGGATTTTAGCATAGATACAAATGGGCAACAGTGTCTTTCCACCCCAGCCAAAACAAAAGCAGCCAATAAAGGGTTTTGAGCTTTTTATAATTGAGGTGCAGATTTTCTTTTCTTTTTTAGTTTAAATGTTTTTAAATGGTCTATCAGTTTCAGTCTACTATCTGTATATTGCAGCACTGTGCAACCTATTCCAACATGTCCTTATGGACTTTCCTGAATACAAAATAAATGTCAGCTCGAACATTTAATTAGATTAATTGGCACAAGCATAGAACTATATACCGTATATATATGAATTAAGTGTAAACTAAGGCCCCTCTTAAGCCAATGTTCTGAAGTTCAGAAAAGAGAATTGCCAACAATTGCCAATCAGTAATATCTTTAAAATGAACACATGCATTTGACCCAAAATGCAGTTATTTTAGGCGGAGGAGGAAGAAGAGGGCTTGTTCACAGATTTGAAAGCTGTCAAAGGACCAACTGAAGGGCTGGGTGGTCCAAGTTGAAAGATAAAGAACTCTAGGAAGGAAAAGCATCAGTAGGCCTGAAGTTGCCCGTCCACATTTAAAGCAGCACATAGGCACTGGTCAGTTTTCAGCACTACGGGGAAGATGGACTGTATTTCTGTTTAAATTATACTGTTTCTAAATTAGCATATAGAAATACTCTGCAAGTCGATGTCCTCTGCTTTTGGCAATGTAGTAAACTCACAGAATGATGGTAAAACAACCAAGTAGAATGTAAATGTTAAAATATCTCTAATTAGAGTATTTATGGAGCAGCTGAGGTTTCTGCAAAGATTTCAAGGGACAGATTTCCACAAAGCCGGAAAATGAGGAAGACCATGTTTTATGAATAAAACCATGCAATTCAGTAACTTCCAACATCCCTGAGAGGAATAGGGGCCACTCTTGTTGGCCTGGGATATCAGCCCTGTAGCCTGTGGTTTGTCCACAACATCTGGTTGACCATTGTGATAAAAGGATGCTGGAGCAGATGGACCAACCACTAGCCTAATCCAACATCTTGTGCTTTTACAATCTTTCCCATGTGAAGATGAAAAGATTCCCACTTTTATAATATGATGATGGATTGCTTTATTCCCCATTTCCACACCTTCAACACTACTAATGGGCATAGTTTTAAAACATCCCTTGTTCAAAATATTCTAATTTTGATGCATCTAGTGGTACCTCTGGGTGCAAACGGGATCCGTTCCGGAGGGCTGTTTGCAACACGAAAAGAGTGCAACCCGCAGCGGCGCGTCCACGCACGCATGGATTGCGATTTGACACTTCTGCGCGTGTACGGGACGTCATTTTGCACTTCTGCACATGCGCGAGTGGAGAAACCTGGAAGTAACCCTTTCTGGTACTTCCGGGTCACCACGGGATGTGACCTGAAAGAACGTAACATGAAGCAAACGTAACATGAGGTACAGTGGTACCTCGGGTTAAGTACTTAATTCATTCCGGAGGTCCGTTCTTAACCTGAAACTGTTCTTAACTTGAAGCACCACTTTAGCTAATGGGGCCTCCTGCTGCCGCCGTGCCACTGGAGCACGATTTCTGTTCTCATCTTAAAGCAAAGTTCTTAACCTGAGGTAATATTTCTGGGTTAGCAGAGTCTGTAACCTGAAGCGTATGTCACCTGAAGTGTCTGTAACCCAAGGTACCACTGTATGACTGTACATGCAAAGGCATAGGAAGGGGGGTGCAGAGGGCGCGGTGTACCCTGGGTGTCACCCTGATGGGGGGTGACAAAATGGCGGGCGGCACTCATCACCACGAGGCCTGCAGTGTGCATGAGCCACGTGTCTTCGGGCCTGCAGGCTCCACTGTCTACCCGCTGCCTCACCCCCAGCTATAGGGTGTCTGAGGCCCCGCTGCATGCCCCATCTCCTCCCTATGGGCGCTATGCGCCCCGTGGCACCCATAGGGACAGCACAGGATGACACAGCACTGGGTGCGCAGTGTCCATAGGGACGGGGTGCGCCGCGGCGCCCATGGGGACAGCATTGGATGCCGAGCGCCTCGTTCCGTCCCTATGGACACAGTGCCCCACCCCTATGGGTGGTTCATCCCACCCCTGGGGCTTCCTCTGCCACTGCTGCAGTCTCATATTGTGCTGCCCTACAACTTTTATGTCAGATCCACACCATATATTTAAAACACATCCAAAGCACGTTTAAAGCACAATGGTGCTGGAGGAGACTCTTGAGAGTCCCATGGACTGCAAGAAGATCAAACCTCTCCATTCTGAAGGAAATCAGCCCTGAGTGCTCACTGGAAGGACAGACCCTGAAGCTGAGACTCCAATACTTTGGCCACCTCGTGAGAAGAGAAGACTCCCTGGAAAAGACCCTGATGCTGGGAAAGATGGAGGGCACAAGGAGAAGGGGACGACAGAGGACGAGATGGTTGGACAGTGTTCTCGAGGCTATAAACATGAGTCTGACCAAACTGCGGGGGCAGTGGAATACAGGAGTGCCTGGCGTGCTCTGGTCCATGGGGTCACGAAGAGTCGGACACGACTAAACGACTCAACAACAACAACACTTCCCCCGAAGTTTCCCCCTCACAGATTGCTAGCATTCTTAACAAACTACAATTCCCAGGACTCGGTGTGTGTGTGCGCGTGCGCGCGCGCCATGTTTTATGTGTATGGTGTGGACCTGCCTCCATTTAGCCTCACTGTCTTCTCATCCTTGCAGGGCTAGGGAGCAGAGTAGGTAAGTCAAACCAGAGCAGGGGTCAGCAACCTTTTTCAGCTGTGGGCTGGTCCACTGTCCCTCAGACCTTGTGGGGGGCCGGACTATATTCTGAAAAAATATATATGAACAAATTCTTATGCCCCACAAATAACCCAGAGGTGCATTTTAAATAAAAGGGCACATTCTACTCATGTAAAAACACACTGATTCCTGGACCGTCTGCAGGCTGGATTGAGAAGGCGATTGGGCCGGATCCAACCCCCGGGCCTTAGTTTGCCTACCCATGTATTGGAAGGTATATGCTTGAGGGTTTCCTATAGGCCACTTTGAGAACAGAACTGGCCACTGTGAGAACAGGATTCTGTTCTAGATGGGATTCAGCAGGGCTCTTCTCAGTGGTGTAGTTAGCCGCTCGGGTGCTGGGTGCGGAATGTGTGGCCTGCAGCCGGGGTTGGGGCGAGCTGCCCATGGCGGCGGGGCATGCTGCGTGGAGCCTCTCCACCACCTCCCCTCAGCTGTAGGGTGGCGGAGGGCAGGTGCAAGTCCCACGCTGCCATTTCAGGCAGCACGGAGCATGCAGGCCCCCAAGCCACCACGTCACTCCCAGGAGAGACACATGGCTCGGGCACGCTACAGGCCCCACGGTAAGTGTCGGCGCTTCAGTGTGGCGCCCAGTGCATAGCTGTCAACCGTCCCTTATTTGGCGGGAAACTCCCTTATCCCAGTGCCGTGTCCCGCTGCTGTCCCTTAGTGATGATGTCCCTTAAATTTCCTGGGTTTCATGCTCGCCCGGCTCGGGAGGGAAGCAGCGGCTCGGGGTCCCCCGCCTCGAGAGAGAGAGTGCACAAGCTGCCACATCTCCATCTCTCCCTTTTTCCCCTCAGGGGCGCGTTGTGAGGAGACGGGTGGCGGCGGGCAGGCAGGCAGCCTCTCTCTTGCGAGACTTCTGCCGCGCTGCCAGGGAAAGCCGGAGGCGGCTGAGGAGGCGGCCTGAGGGAGGAGGAAGAGGAGGGGATGGGGAGGGACGCAGAAGGGTGGTGTTTCAGCGGCCACAACCGCCTCATGCCGGGCTCGCGGGCGGCGTGGGTGAGAGTCTCTCTCCCTCTCTCTTGGGCGGGGAAGGGCCGATGGAACTCCTTGCGCCAGGACGACGGCAGCCCCGACGTGCTGATTAGCATACTCTCCAACCAGTGCAGCATCTTAATCTAGTGATTTCCCCCTCTGCATCCCTTTCATAACTCTATTTTTATAAATCATTTGTCCATCCATAGTTCAAATTTTTACTACAAGTTTTCTGTCAACCCTACCAATGTATGTAACTCTTTACAATAGCTTTTCAAATAAATTATAAACTTTCCCCATTCTTTATTAAAGAGGTCCTCTTCCTGGTTTCTAATTCTGCCTGTAAGCTTTGCCATCTGGACGTCGTTCATCAGTTTTGTCTGCCAATCTTCTTTGGTCGGAGTTGTAGACCCTTAGGATCATCTAGTCCAACCCCCTGCAAAACAGTCGCAGCCAAAGCAGCATGGCTCCATCAGTGCGGGATTTCTGCATAAGCGAAGCAAAATCCCTTATTTTGGCTGTTGATCCCTTATTTTCAAATCTGTAAGTTGACAGCTATGGCCCAGTTCCAGCCGCATTTTGTAACGTTTGTTGACTGAACTCCAAAGTTTTGTGAGCCCATTAAAAAAAAAACAACCCTCATATTTTTGTCATTTTGTTACCCCCCCTCAATGATGACACTCGGGGCGGCCCCCCCTTCCTCCGCCACTGGCTCCTCTTGTATTCTAGGTCAGCTCTTTTAAGAGTGGGGGCATATCCACACTGGTGTTTGTTTTTTGCAGTTGTACTCACACAGCACCTCAGCTGCCTGTAGCCCACATCAGCAGTAGGCTGCAAAATGGCGAAATTAAGTAAAAAAAAATCATCCACAAGAAATTCCCATCGTGAAAAAAAGATTTTAAGTGCTTATGCTCACAATGTTAAGTAAATAAACCTTGCAATTGTAAGTATCTTATTTTTCCTTCTTTTAACAATTTCAATGTGGGGGGTGACAAGAAATTTTCCCCACTGGGTACCACCTGACCTTTCCACGCCACTGGATACATGAAATACTATGCAAAAGCGAAGGTTTGCTCTTGAAAAGACTCTTTAGAGAAATAAAATGAGAGGCGAAATTACATTCAACTTTCCTTTTTTTATTTTGAGGCCAGGCAAAGCGGTGTTGGTTTGTTTCACATCTTTTAACAGCCGCAGCTGCCAAGCAAACGTAATAATACAGAAACTAGAAGATAAAGAAGCTTTTCCTCAAAATATCAAATCATGTAAACGTATAGCTTGTGAAATCAGCAGGAATAATAGCAATCATAAAAAAGATTTAAAGAAAAGTTTAAGCTTTTAAAATCCTGGCTATAAAATTGCATAAGAGCTGAATGTT
The DNA here is from genome assembly GCF_964106915.1 of Podarcis gaigeae. Classification (NCBI taxonomy): domain Eukaryota; kingdom Metazoa; phylum Chordata; class Lepidosauria; order Squamata; family Lacertidae; genus Podarcis; species Podarcis gaigeae. The sequence continues at coordinate 10,694,296 of NC_139681.1, forward strand.
AAAAGACTGGGCAAGTTTACAACAATACATCTTTGTAAAAACTCAATAAATTATATATACTTATATAGAACGCTTATATATTTATCATATCTAAATGAACTCAGGCACACATTTGTACATTGTTCTGGATTGAACAGCAACTTTTCAGATTCTTGGAATGTACAAAACTAGCATACACTGTAGGAAAATACAATAATTCTTTATTGCAAAAAGTAGTTATCTATATAAATCTATATATATATATATATATATATTTAAAAAAAAAACCTCTTTGAAACTTCACTATAAATTAGCTATTTTGATAAAATCCTTATTATAGAATGAGTACCAAACTGGAATGGGGACTATCTTGTTACTTCAGTGAAATTTACGATCTGGAGATGGAAGAGAGAAACATCTCAGGATCACTATAGACATCTTTCTCTGTGGTGGGAAGAGTTAAAAGGTCCTAGCATTTACAATTCTATTGGTCTTATTCCATTTTGTATGTCTCCTGGTTATCGAAAGTGCTTTGACAGAGTCGTCTAGCACACATAGTTTCTCAATGTACAAAACTGGGCGCTATTGCCATTTTCCCCCTTCCAAACAAAATGTTAGGCTCAAAGACTACAATCAAACTTTCCCTACTTATAATTTAAATATTATTTTATCCCCATTTCTCCAGCAGGAAAATATAAATGAGACTGGTAAGAGGGGGGGGGGAAACCCTCAAACACACACATCATTTGCAGTCAACTTTCAGCTTTGCTGCATACCTGTCATCAAGTCCACCACAAAGAACACCTTCATTCAAAAAATATAAAAAATGCACTCACTCCCACCCCCTCCCTTAATGCACAGTGGTAAAAGCGATGAAAGATTTCTTGGTTCTTACACAGAAGTAAAAATAATCTCTGCTGCCATCTGTTTGGATTTAACACTAATGTATTACAGAATGCATATATACTTACTGCAACCTAGGGAAAACTTGTTTGTTTTATTTGAAAAGAAAAATCTAGTATTAACAGTGATTTGTTATACGACTGTACAACTATACATTCTTTTAATATTTCCCACAAACTCAGAAGAAAAATATTGATTAATTTATCTTCCCATACTTTCAATAAGTTAAAACCTCAGATTTTGTGAAAAAATTAATGTATACATTAACACTAAACAATGTAAACTGAGGAACAGAATATGTTAATATCTATAAATAATTTTACAAATATACATGATGTTAAAATATATATTTTTTAAAACACAAGAAAGCAGGCGAGATAAAAAAACAAAACACCACCCTCTTAAATCAGTATGTTCTAGATAGAAAGGTTTCAGACTTGGAGAAGTTCTTTTTCCGTCTGGCTAGCGGCTGCATTAATGGTTTCAACACACACACATAAAAACAACGCTAGCGAATAGGAACTTTTTGTGATACGTTAAAAGGAGCTTTGTTTACAGGTACCCGTAATTACGTTTTCCAAGTATCTGCTGGTAGAGGAAAAGAACCTTTGGGGGAAAAGGTTGTGGGAATTCGTTGCGAGAAATTTTACGCCCCACTGTAGAATTTCTAAACACCCTGGAAAGTCGGAAAATAAATAGAGCACGTAGCAAGATTTGGGTCCAACACTGCTTACATTATATAAGCAACCCGCTGGGAAAATATAGAACAAGTTAACCACAATGCACACATACACAAAAAGTGACACCCCCCCCCCGTTTTTTCAAAATTACACCTTGCAACACCTCCAGTCAAGTTCTTTCCTGCCTGCAATATATTATTTTAATCTGTTCCTGACGTTAGTGCAAGAGACAGCTAATTCTTCACCGTGGCCAATCCAAGGCAACTTTTTAAGTGGACAAATACTTTTTAAGAGCGACGAACTCTTCAGAATGGCTTTCAAATTCCTCCAAAGCGGATGGTGAATATATATCTATATATTCCAAAAGATATTTACATAAATGTATGAATCCCTGCAGGCAAAGGGGCTTTTGAGCTCCACCCAAAAGATTAATGTGATGATTGCATTCTGAAAAGACATTCCTACATTCTTTACATGCTTTTCTCTTTAAAAGATGAGGAAAAAACCCCCACTTCCCACCCTGGTACTGTAGGCACAGAAAAATCACAGTGGAAATCTGATTGGAGGCTGCGGGTTCGGCACCCTCTAGGTGAGGCATTGTCTGCCTGGATGCTGCTAACCTGCCCAAAATTCGTTCCTTCAGACCAAACAGTGCTGGCGCTGGTTCCTTTTTTCAAATAACAAAACGGGGGGAATTTGTACGGCTTCGCGGCAAGACAAATCTTCTGCGCCACGGAGCAGAGCAATGAAATCCTCCCTCAGGTTTTTCTCCCGGGCCTTCCCCCAAAACGTACATTCACGAGTCTCTTCCTTGCGGCTGTCTGCCATCATGTCCTGACGATGCCGTTTCCTTGCTGTTTGGGAAGACAGGGCTCATCGGAGAGAAGGTCGTGTGCAAATACAGAGTCGTCTCCTGAAGAGCAGGCACTCTGGGTATCCTGGTCCGCAGGCGAATATTGCTCAAAAGGCACTGACAGGTCAATGTACTCCTGCAAGAAGAACAATGGCACGGATAATAAGAGAGGGAGAAATTGGTCACTCTTTCGTAGCGATACCTCATGCCTTAGGTTAGGTTAAGATGGCGGCTAACAGATTGAGGTTGAATCCTGACAAGACAGAAGTACTGTTTTTTGGGGACAGGAGGTGGGTAGGTTTGGAGGATTCCCTAGTCCTGAATGGGGTAACTGTGCCTCTGAAGGACCAGGTGCGCCGCATGGGAGTCGTTTTGGACTCACAGCTGTCCATGGAGGCACAGGTCAAATCTGTGTCCAGGGCAGCTGTTTACCAGCTCCATCTGGTACGCAGGCTGAGACCCTACCTGCCCGCGGACTGTCTCGTCAGAGTGGTGCATGCTCTGGTTACCTCTCGCTTGGACTACTGCAATGCGCTCTACGTGGGGCTACCTTTGAAGGTGACCCGGAAACTACAACTAATTCAGAATACGGCAGCTAGACTGGTGACTGGGAGTGGCTGCTGAGACCATATAACACCAGTCTTGAAAGATGTATATTGGCTCCCAGTACGTTTCCAAGCACAATTTAAAGTGTTGGTGATAACCTTTCAAACCCTAAACAGCCTCGGTCCAGTAGACCTGAAGGAACGTCTCCACCCCCATCATTCTCCCAGGACACTGAGGTCCAGCACCGAGGGCCTTCTGGAGGTTCCCTCACTGCGAGAAGCCAAGTTACAGGGAAGCAGGCAGAGGGCCTTCTCGGTAGTGGCACCTGCCCTGTGAGAACCCTGTGAGAAGCCAAGTTACAGGGAACCAGGCAGAGGGCCTTCTCAGTAGTGGCACCCGCCCTGTGGAACGCCCTCCCACCAGATGTCAAAGAGAACAACAACTACCAGACTTTTAGAAGACATCTGGAGGCAGCCCTGTTTAGGGAAGCTTTTAATGTTTGATGTATTACAGTATTTTAATATTTTTTCGGAAGCCGCCCAGAGTGGCTGGGGAAGCGGGGTATAAATAACAAATTATTATTATTATTATTATTATTATTATTATTATTATTATTATTATTATTATTATGTTAGAACTGGGAGTTCCACATCTTGGTTGCAAAATACCCTGGTCTCTGCCCATGAAGATCTGTGGTGAGGGCTACTGGGAGCCAGTGTGGTGTAGTGGTTAAGAGCGGTAGTCTCCTAATCTGGGGAACCGGGTTCGCGTCTCCGCTCCTCCACATGCAGCTGCTGGGTGACCTTGGGCTAGTCCCACTTCTCTGAAGTCTCTCAGCCCCACTCACCTCACAGAGTGTTTGTTGTGGGGGAGGAAGGGAAAGGAGAATGTTAGCCGCTTTGAGACTCCTGAAGGGGAGTGAAAGGCGGGATATCAAATCCAAACCCTTCTTCTTCTTCTTCTTCTTCTACTATGATCCCAAGCACTGGTAGTGATTGCATTGCTGACCTCATTTCCCACAATGCCACATGCCATTGCAGTTTACTGAGATGGGGCAGGGGCAAAGCAGAAGGGAGCAGTGTTTGCTGCCGGCAGGGCCAGATTTAGGTTTGATGAGACCCTAAGCTACTGAAGGTAATGGAGCCCTTTATAGGTCCAGCTGTCCTTTGTCAACAACAAATTGTCTCTTTTTGTGTGCTGAATATATGCTATATGGTAACATATGGACCTAATAGGTATCTAAAGCCATTTGCACATGTTGCCAAGCAACCAGTCTATGCAGAATAGGCCCCCAATATATAGAAATGAGCAAACCAGCGATATTTTAGGGAGCAGGCTAGCAGGCGGGACCCATGACTTACATAATAGGAGCCTACACTACCCAAAACACTGTTGCTGTATGTAGGTTTTATTTTATTTGTTTTTTATCTTATATTTTGGAAATGTACATCCAGGTTTTATTTCTTTAAGACTCGTGTATGTTTGAATAAAGCATCTAAACTTTGAGAGGCAGGTGCAAATTAGCCCCAGCGTGCCAGAAAGTAAGGCAATACTCACATCAGTTGAGGTCACGATCAGGACTCTATCCAGGTCTTCAACTAGCTGCTTAAAGGTTGGTCGCTGGGAAGGTACAGCATGCCAGCACTCCCTCATAATCATGTACCTGGGGAAAGGGAGAATATAGGGCAAATGTTTAGGCAGGACATGGGCTTTCGCCAGTGGCTGGGGTTGCGCTTGCTGCAGATGGGATTCCAAAATCTTACACTCAAAAAGAAATGGAAGGCCGTGAAACCGAAGCTTGAGCCAAACACTATCCTACAAAACAGCAGCGAGAGATATAAAACGGACAAAAGGACTGGAAACGGTTCCTTGTTTTTATGGATGCATGTGCACACACACGGCCAGACTTTCTAATGATTCACCAAAGAGCGGTCGGCTTAAAATGAAAGGAAATAAAAGAGTTTCAATCACTCATTGCTACTCATCACTGTGAAGCTGAAGGGAGGCACACCGTGGCCAGAGTCCAAGAGCCCCTGAGAGAGCCTTTCTCCCGGGAAGATCGACCTGTCAAGAAGGAGACCAGCCTGGTCCCTTCCACTGATTGGAGAAGGAGTAGCTGCACCAATGTTTTCTTTCCTCCTCCCTCCCCACTTTTTTCATTTCTATTGTGTGCTTTGGTTTGTTCTCACGGCTCACAAACATTTCATGTGCAAAGCAGCATTCAAAATCCAACTAAGCCTGGTGGAAAATAGGTTTGTGTTGCTCACTATGCCATGACTGAGAGTTGGGCTGGACTCAAAGTGGAATCAAGACAACCAGCCAACTATAGAAACTGCAGTTGCGAGTAAGTCTGCCTTATAGTATTTTATTGAAGGCATCAGCTGCAGTTTCTATGGTTGGTTGGATGGTTGGTTGACTTCACCCTACTTTTGAGTCTAGCCCAACTCTCAATCATGGCATAGCAATAGCCTTACGTGGCTATCAAAACATCAAGAAACCTTTACTGTGTGTGTGTGTGTGTGTGTGTGCACATGAAAGCAGGAGGAAGGTCCTTCATAGCAGGGATTGATGAACAGCGTTTGGTAGAGATGGCACCAAGACACACACACACAAAAAGAGAGAATGTGAGACTGAAGCAGTTGAATTAAAGACACCCCCTTCTCCTCAGACTCAGAAACACGTCTTACAAAAGTGGAAGTTCTTTCCAGACTGACAACTTACAAATCATGGGTGCAGTTTGCTGGCTTATCCATGCGATGGCCTTCCTTCAGGAGTTTGAAGAGTTCCTCAACTGGAATTCCTGGGTACGGGGACCCACCCAAAGTGAAGATCTCCCATAGCAGCACTCCGAAGGACCATCTGGGAACCAAAGGTTTTAGAATTCAATGAGACTTTTGGGAAAGGAGATGAAGGCGGGGGCTTCTCTTTTGTTTCTGGGCAGCCATGAACAGCTAACAAGTCATCAATAGAATGACTAATTGCCTGAGCCATTATTATTTTTTTACTAGGCACTTGCAGATCTCTGTTGAGGCAGCTCAATAGAAATCCCAGACACCTAGTCTGAAATTAAGATGAGCATTTAATCAGGTAGCTGACAGGCTGTCTATTACTCTTTGTTAAGTTTTCCACTACATCGGTGAATTCAAAATTATTCATGCACATATTGACAAGATCCCGTCTCAGCTTGGCATTACAATTGTTCCCATGACTTTTGTGTTTTGCTTTTTTTGCTTTTGCTGTTTAAAATCATGGGCAATGCTTACACATCACTCTGGTGCGTATACACACGGTCAAACAATGCTTCTGGAGCCATCCATTTCACAGGCAGTCGACCCTGTAATTTAGGGAGATGAAAAGGAAAGATCCATCAGCAATTTCACCCAGCCATTCTGGCGCCAACTGAACATTCAACTATAATCCAGTCTGAAACATTTTCCTTAGTGACCAGGCCAAACAAATAATGAACATGGGTGAACTGATCAAGCTATTTGACCCCCCCCCCCCACAGTCCACAATTACTTTCTCTTCATACTAATTGCATCCTTCAGTGCAAGGTGTTTAGTGCCCTGAAGTCATACGACATCTCTCACCTCAAGGGGTCATGGGAGAAGGCTTTAGCCACTACACTGTCTCTGCCGCCCTTCTCTCTAACCCTCCGACCACACTCTTTCCCTCCTCCCTGACACAGGCAGTGTAGAGGCAAAAGCTTCACAGCCACAAACACAACACAGTATGAGATGGTGCAATGGTACCTTGGTTTTCAAACAGAATGCGTTCCAGGAGTCCCTTTGAAAACCAAAACGCGGCTTCTGATTGGCTGCAGGAACGTCCTGCAGCCAATCGGAAGCTGCACCGGACATTCAGCTTCCGAAAATCATTCAAAAACTGGAACACTCTTCCGGGTTTCGATCGTTCGGGAGCCGATTTGTTCAGGAACCAAGGTGTTTGGCTTCCAAAATATGACTGTATTTGAGTACAGTGAAGTTAGGAACGCAGATATATAAGCTAGGCACCAAATGCCTCCTAAAACCAAGATTACAGTCTCGAAAACAGAATGCCTAGTTGTCATTTTAAGGTAAGACGCCTCTAAAGTCTTATTTTTCAAATGATGGGCTGACTGTGATTGATTCTCAATTAAATGTCCGGCTATTTCAGATTACTACCTTGAGCTAGGTTAAGAACTTCGAGAACTTGAAGAAAAGTCACTTGGTCCGGGGACAGTCCACATATATATTGACCTATTCCTACCTCTTTTTCTTAATGGTGACACAGACCATTCATAGTGTAGGAATATTCTTCACAACTGTGAGCAGGGTGGGGTAAGTGAAGACAAGCTACAAGAATCAACTATAATCTCATCCACTGCTCCTGCTCAGGCTGCACTGAAAAAAGCATTTTGGTTCCTGAAATTCATTCCAATTGTGCCACACTTTTAACATTTGAAAACAAGGTACCAGTACTGTGCAACCTTGAGTACGCCCAGAAAAAAAGACTGAGTATTTGCCCAGTACAGCTATACATATTGCCAGATGCAGCCGAGACTGCAAATATTTCTCAGTTAAAATGAATAAATCACATGGCTGAAGAAGTTTGACTTTTGAATAATTCCTTTGTTAGATCTCTTTTCTGTTTGTAGTATATATATATATTAATTCTCAGCTTTTGTCAGAAATGTTTTTCTGAAAGTTGGGATAGTTTTTAATGTTAGTTTAAGAATAAATGTGTTATTTCTAGCCTATCCTGTTCAAAACACTGAACAAAATTAGATTGGGTTTTGTATGTGGACTTGAAACTGAAAGGTGTCCAGAATGTGTGTAACAAGTTGTATTAATTTCTCTCTCAGAAACCAACTGAGTTATTGACTTACAAAACAGAAAACAGTGAACATTCAAGTAAAACCCAGGGCCTCACTTTCACCTGAATTGCTAAAAGAGAATGCAAGGCAAAGCTATTTAATGCCCACAAGATGTCCAGCTCTTTAAGTAGCCAGAATAGCTTCATGTCTGAGAGCTTTTCACTCACATTGGTTGTCTTCTTGTAATAATCAATGTTGTGAACATCTCTGGCAAGGCCAAAGTCAGCTATCTTCATCACATTGTCTTCTGTGACCAAAACATTTCTAGCTGCCAAGTCCCTATGGATACACTGAAAAAGAATGGGGGGGGGGACCCAAGAAACGTGCATTAATTAAGATGTGAGGTCACAATAACACCACATTACTGACATGTGGATTTTCCTTAGCTGTCAACTTACAGATTTGAAAATAAGGGACCAGCAACCTCGAAAATAAGGGATCAGCAGCTAAAATAAGGGAGTTTCCAAGCACAGGTAGGTTCAACTTCTGAGCCCCTCCGAGCCAAAGGCAGAAAGCCCAGCCAGCAGCCAAACAAAGCCTCAAGCGGTGGTTCCCACAGCGCAGCAACCCGGCAAAGGGGATGCAGCAAGGAAAACCACTGTCACCACTCTGCTGGGAAGCGCTGAGCAAAGGCGAGACTCCAGGCAACACGGCCGATTTGATCGGCACAAGGCATGCAAGCTCCACCCCTCAGTCGTTCTTAGATTCCTTATTGGGTGAGGAACGCAGCCAAGCAACACAGTTGGAGCCTCCCTCCTCCCTGGCTGGCAGGGAGGGAGGGAGAGGAGCTGTTTCCTTTGAAACCCGGGAAATTTAAGGGACATCATCAAAAAGGGACAGCAGTGGGAAACGCCGCTGGGATAAGGGACTTTCCCGCCAAATAAGGGACGGTTGACAGCTATGGGATTGCCCCACCCACCCATCTGTTGATGTTGACCTATGAGGAGAGAGTCAAAAGGGTTCCTGGGCTGGGTTCAGAAAGTGGTGGTGGGGGTATGAGTGTTCAGACCCCATGGCTCTCACTTGTGGGTGCCTCAGGGGTCTGCCCTCTCCCCCATGCTTTTCAACATCTACATGCAGCCGCTGGGAGAGATCATCAGGGGGTTTGGGCTGGGTGTCCATCAGTATGTGGATGATACCCAGCTCTACCTCTCTTTCAAATCAGAACAAGTGAAGGCGGTGAAGGTCCTGTGTGAGTGCCTGGAGGTGGTTGGAGGATGGATGGCGGCTAACAGATTGAGGTTGAATCCTGACAAGACAGAAGTACTGTCTTGGGGGGACAGGAGGCGGGCAGGAGTGGAGGACACCGTGGTCCTGAATGGGGTAACTGCCCCTTGCAGCTGTCCATGGAGGTGCAGGTCAATTCTGTGTCCAGGGCAGCTGTTTATCAGCTCCATCTGGTATGCAGGCTGAGACCCTACCTGCCCGTGGACTGTCTCGCCAGAGTGGTGCATGCTCTAGTTATCTCTCGCTTGGACTACTGCAATGTGCTCTATGTGGGGCTACCTTTGAAGGTGACCAGGAAACTACAACTAATCCAGAATGCGGCAGCTAGGCTGGTGACTGGGAGCAGTCGCCGAGACCACATAACACTGGTCTTGAAAGATGTACATTGGCTCCCAGTACATTTCCAAGCACAATTCAAAGTGTTGGTGGTGACCTTTAAAGCCCTAGACGACTTTGGTCCAGTATACCTGAAGGAGCGTCTCCACCCCCATCATTCTGCCCGGACACTGAGGTCCAGTGCCGAGGGGCTTCTGGCGGTTCCCTTGCTGCGAGAAGCCAAGATACAGGGAACCAGGCAGAGGGCCTTCTCAGTAGTGGGGCACCCACCCTGTGGAACGCCCTCCCACCAGATGTCAAAGAGAAAAACAACTACCAGTCTTTTAGAAGACATCTGAAGGCAGCCCTGTTCAGGGAGGCTTTTAACGTTTGATGGACAATTGTATTTTAATATTTTGTTGGAAGCCGCCCAGAGTGGCTGGGGAATAAATAATAAATTATTATTATTATTATTATTATTATTATTATTATTATTATTATTATTCCTTGCACCTGGTCCAAGGGATTCGTGTTGGGATTTTTTCCTCCACAAGGTCTAGGGAGATGGAGAGCTGGGTGGAGTTGGCAAACAGGGGGACAACCCCTAGTTTCTTATAAAGCTGCATGCTACTTACTTTCTGAGATGCCAGGTACTCCATCCCTCGTGCCACCTGGTAGGCGCAGGAGACTAAGTCTTTAAACGTTAACTGTTCCTCAGGCAGCTTGCAGGTATCGAAAGAGTAATCCATGCCAGGTGGCCGGCGGGCTCTAAGGTATTCTCTCAAGTTCCCCTTTGATGCATATTCCACCAGGACATAGAGAGGACCTGGAGTAAAAACAATATATTTTTATCCGAAATGAACTCTTTCCTACTGACAAGCTACCGTTCCGATGAGTGGCAAGAAGATATTTCTGTATGTTTCCAGGCTTGTTCCTCGCCCTCTGAGTCTAGAAGGCAGGCACTTCTTCAGAAGAGTGCTCCACCACCATCAGATGAGACAAACACACACAAAACCCAGCAACAACGGTGCCAAAGTAGAGGGTGACAGTGTGGAGGTGGTCGGAAACTCTGGGGGCCTTTCAAATATGCCAGAAGCTCTGTATAGTTTGATAGGTCCTGCCCACCTACCGAATTTGGTCCACCAAGGGATGGGGACCTGGCAGCCAGAAAAAGCCCCCTGCTCTTGGTCTACAGCAGAGGACTCAAAGCATCCATGAAACTCATTTAAACAGAAGCCCGTTTAGACTGTGGTAATCTGGCACGTCTCTTCCAGAACGAAGAAGACTTTCGGCTTCTCGCAGAGTTTGCAGCAAAGAGGCATGAGGGAGAGCTATAAGGTAAAGGTAAAGGGACCCCTGACCATTAGGTCCAGTCGTGGCCGACTCTGGGGTTGCGGTGCTCATCTCGCTTTATTGGCCGAGGGAGCCGGCGTACAGCTGGTCATGTGTCCAGCATGACGAAACACCTTCTGGCGAACCAGAGCAGCGCACGGAAACGCTGTTTACCTTCCCGCCGGAGTGGTACCTATTTATCTACTTGCACTTGGATGTGCTTTCGAACTGCTAGGTTGGCAGGAGCAGGGACCGAGCAACGGGAGCTCACCCCATCACAGGGATTCGAACCGCCGACCTTCTGATCGGCAAGTCCTAGGTATGTATAATATGACTACCTTCATCAACCGCCACAACCATGAGCCCTGGGAACATACCATCCTGTGTGCAGGCCCCCAAGAGATTAATGATGTTCTTGTGCTTCCCAATCATCTTCATCATTTCCATTTCTGAGACTAAGTCAGAAAGATCTTTGTCCGTGGCATCATCTATACAGGAAAGGGAAAAGAAGGAATCAGGAAAAACAGCGTTTTATTATGTGCCATGGATGGAATTCACTCAGTGCCATACAGCCCATGTCTACTCATACTTTGGCGCATATACCGTATTTTTCGCTCCATAGGACGCACCTTTTTCCTCCTATAAAGTAAGGGGAAATATGAGTGCATCTTATGGAGTGAATGGCGCTGCGCAGAGAGGGAGAACTGCGCAGCGCCCCTTCAGCAATGCGCCTGCCGTGGCTTCTGCCTCTTTGGGCAGGGGGAGCCTTCATCCCGCTGCCCTGAAGAGGCTTGGTGCGGTTATCCCAGAAGCCAGAACAGCCACACGGTATCCCTGTTGCTGTTCTGGCTTCTGGGATTCAAAATATTTTTTCTTGTTTTCCTCCCCCCCAAACTAGGTGTGTCTTATCATCTGGTGCATCCTAGAGAGCAAAAAATACAGTACTTCAAGAACACCCCAAGTTCTTCGTTGGCTGCTTTGCACCGGAACTGGCTGCACATATGATCAGTAACCTCTGTCCCCATGAGGTGCCTCTCATCCAAGCCAGGTACACCAACTTGGTGCAATAAAGGATGCTTCCAGATCTGGTCCTGCCAGCTAGGGATGATGGGGATTGTAGTTCAAAAACAGATGGAGTCCCAAGTTTGGGGAACTCTGGATTACACCATACAGTGGCCTCAGGTGCCTGGTAAGGCCTTCCAATAATTAAATAAAATTATTTTGATTATGCCAAATGTATATGATTTTATATAAAACGTATATCCCTTCATTTACAAAGATGGGAGTTCTGGAGAAAAATGGTGAGGGAACCTCACTTTTCAGTGACGTGCTTAAGCAGGATTAGGAGCGGGATGAACACAGCCATGTAGAGCTGCTCTTCTGCTTAAACACTGACAACGTTTCAAAACTGTCACAACAGAAATAATATTAATAATGTTAATATAAGACTTCTGGTTGAAGGATGAGGAGAGCCACCAATATGAATTAAATTACCGTATTTTTCGCCCCATAGGACGCACCGGCCCATAGGACGCACCTAGTTTTTTGGGAGGGAAATAAAGGGGAAAAAAATTTTCCCCCCAGGTGCCCTGCGCTAAGCCCGAAGCTTAGGGCGCGCTGAGCTCAGTGCGCCCCAAGCTTCTGGGTGCTGGCAAGGTCTCCGCTAGCTCTGGGAGAGCCGCGCAGCTCTCCCAAGGCTAGCGGAGCGCTGTGCTAATCCCGAAGCTTGGGGCGTGCGGAGCTCAGCGCGCCCCAAGCTTCTGGGTGCTGGCAAGGTCTCCGCTAGCCCTGGGAGAGCTGCGCGGCTCTCCCAAGGCTAGCAGAGCGCTGCGCTAATCCCGAAGCTTGGGGCGAGCGGAGCTCAGCGCACCCCAAGCTTCAGGGTGCTGGCAAGGTCTCCGCTAGCCGTGGGAGAGCTGCGCGGCTCTCCCAGGGCTAGCGGAGCGCTGCGCTAATCCCAAAGCTTGGGGTGCACGGAGCTCAGCGCGCCCCAAGCTTCTGGGTGCCGGCAAGGTCTCCGCTAGCCTTGGGAGAGCTGGGTCTCCCACGGCTAGTGGATAGCTTCCTGAAGCCTGGAGAGCGAGAACGGTCGGTGCGCACCGACCCCCCTCGCTCTCCAGGCTTCAGGGAAAGCCTGCATTCGGCCCATAGGACGCACACACATTTCCCCTTCATTTTTGGAGGGGAAAAAGTGCGTCTTATAGGGCGAAAAATACGGTATTCCTGCAGCCTATACACTCATAGCTGTCAACCATCCCTTATTTGGCAGGAAACTCCCTTATCCCAGCACCGTGTCCTGCTGCTGTCCCTTATTGATGATGTCCCTTAAATTTCCCGGGTTTCATGCTCGCCTGGCTCCGGAGGGAAGCAGCGAATCGGGGTCCCCCGCCTCGAGAGAGAGCGTGCACGAGCTGCCGCGTCTCCATCTCCTTTTTCCCCCTTGGGCGCGTCGTGAGGAGACGGGTGGCAGGGGCGGGAGGGCAGGCAGCCCCTCTCTTGCGAGACTTCCACCACGACGTGCTGCTTAGCATACCCTCCAACCAGAGCAGCATCTTAATGTAGTGATTTCCCCCTCTGCATCCCTTTCCTAACTCTATTTTTATAAATCATTTGTCCATCCATAGTTTTCTGTCAATCCTACCAATGTATGTAACTCTTTACAATAGCTTTCCAAATAAATTATAAACTTTCTCCATTCTTTATTAAAGAGGTTCTCTGCCTGGTTTCTAATTCTGCCTGTAAGCTTTGCCATCTGGACATCGTTCACCAGTTTTGTCTGCCCCTCTTCTTTGGTCGGAGTTGTAGACCCTTAGGCTCATGTAGTCCAGTGTTTCCCAACCTTGGGTCTCCAGCTGTTTTTCGACTACAACTCCCATCATCCCTTGCTAGCAAGACCAATGGTAAGGGATGATGGGAACTGTAGTCCAACAGCAGCTGGAGACCCAAGGTTGGGAAACACTGATGTAGTCCAACCCCCTGCAAAACACAGTCAGTGGCAGCCAAAGCAGCATGGCTCCATGAGTGCCGGATTTATGTATAATAATAATAATTTATTATTTATACTCCGCCCATCTGGCTGAGTTTCCCCAGCCACTCTGGGCGGTTCCCAATCAAGTGTTAAAAACAACACAGCATTAAATATTAAAAACTTCCCTAAACAGGGCTGCCTTCAGATGTCTTTTAAAAAGAAGATAGCTGCTTATCTTAAATAAACACTTATCCCTTATTTTGGCTGCTGGTCCCTTATTTTCAAATCTGTAAATTGACAGCTATGCATACACTGCTTACTATTTCCTCTCTATCTTGTTTCCTTCCTTTCAGCAGCTTGAAGATAAATACAGACATAAACAAACGGGGCAAGAAGCAGCCATAGGGGCTTCTTTTCTTTTAAGACCACTTGTGAGGTGAAACTAGAGGAAGTGTCGCATATGGTGTAGCCTGACATAAGGTTATAATGAGCTAGGACAGCTTGGCAAGGAGGGTGGACAAGCTAAGCCGGGCCCCGGAAGTCTGAGAGATGGCACAACAGGTGGGAAACATAGCTGTCAACTTACAGATTTGAAAATAAGGGAACAGCAGCCTCGAAAATAAAGGATCAATGTGGAGCCAAATAAAGGATCAGCAGCCAAAATAAGGGATTTTCTGGGCACAGGTATGTTCAACTTCTGAGCCCCTCCGAGCCAAAGGCAGAAAGCCCAGCCAGCAGCCAAATGAAGCCTCAAGCGGTGGTTCCCACAGCGCAGCAACCCGGCAAAGGGGATGCAGCAAGGAAAACCACCGTCACCTCTCCGCTGGGAAGTGCTGAGCAAAGGCGAGTCCCCAGGCAACGCGGCCGATTTGATCGGCACAAGGCATGCAAGCTACACGCAGCCAAGCAACACAGTTGGAGCCTCCCTCCTCCCTGGCCGGCAGGGAGGGAGGGAGAGGAGCTGCTTCCTTTGAAACCCGGGGAATTTAAGGGACATCATCAATAAGGGACAGCAGCGGGACACGGCTCTGGGATAAGGGACTTTCCCGCCAAATAAAGGACGGTTGACAGCTATGGGCGGGAAACCTGGGAGAAACCAATGCGGAGGAACCCAGGGGAGGGCTGAAAATCAGGAGAAATATGGAGAGCAGGGGCACGTGGGTGTCTAGTTCTTGCCATTCTCTGTTCTCAGTACCTTTCAGCATCTTGACAGCGACAGTGATAGGCTTGTTCGGTTTCTCTTTATCGATCCCCATTGCTTCTGCCATTACTACTTGACCAAAGCAGCCTTCGCCCAATGGCTTTCCTAGAGTCAGGCTGAAGCAAAACACGCAAGCATGTAACTTGAGATGCTGTATGAAAGGTGGTATATTAAAGACCTAAATAAGAGCAGCAAAGAGCTAACCAGCTCAAAACTACATTTTCCTCACCGAGATCTTGCCAGTTCCCACTTCGGGTCAGCAGGCAGCTCAAGCTCTGAGACGTTTGCCAGCATTGGTCCATCACTGGAGGAAAGGCGGGTGATCCTGACCAGAGGAGTATTAGAATTCATGGAGGAGTTGGACTCCAAAGATACCTGCTTGAATACAGCAAATGAGGTGTTATTGCCAACAGCTTCTATTAGCAAGCATATAAGGTCATAGAAAGAGAATAGCAAAAGGGCATTAGCTGAAGAGTCTTTGCTTCATTCAATAATCTGCAATGTGGACACACGGTAAAGGTAAAGGGACCCCTGACCATTAGGTCCACTCGTGACCGACTCTGGGGTTGCGGCGCTCATCTCGCTTTACTGGCTGAGGGAGCCGGTGTACAGTTGGCCAGCATGACTAAGCCCCTTCTGGCGAACCAGAGCAGCACACGGAAACGCTGTTTACCTCTCTGCCGGAGTGGTACCTATTTATCTATTTGCACTTTGACGTGCTTTCGAACTGCTAGGTTGGCAGGAGCTGGGACCAAGCAACAGGAGCTCACCCCGTTGTGGGGATTCGAACTGCCGACCTTCTGATCGGCAAGTCCTAGGCTCTGTGGTTTAACCCACAGCGCCACCCGCGTCCCTCATACTTTGTTTTAAATCAGCACAGCTCCCAAATTCCGCAACGGTGTTTAGCTATCTGACAGGGGAAATAGCTGCAACATGCAGACACGCAACATAATTTGTCTCATCTAACTGGAGTGAGTCTGCTAACTCTTGGACATTATCAGCCTGCCAGAACCTCGGTCTGCTCCTCAAGCCATCTACCTCTGCTAGATGCTTCCCATCAAAGATCTCCCCACCTGAGAAAACATTTCCAGTGTATAAGAAAAACACATAGCCCAAGAGTGAGACTCCACACTTCCGCTTCCCCAAGACTTCATTGTTAGAGAAGTCCCCACTTTTGACTCAGCTAATGCAGCAATGACTGAAACAAAGGAGAAATCTTCCCTACCAGGTGAGTCCTGCACCACCGGTACTTGACCTTCCCTGTGCCTCCAGTTTCTCTTGCTAGCACAGAACTATGCCAACATGAAAGGTCTACGCCTTTTTCTCAGCCAGTAGGTCTGTTTAACACACTATGTAAATGTCAGACCTTAGCAGAACCAGATAAAGAAAACCTGGATCTATAAACCAGAACATTTTAAATCACCACCAGATTTTCAGGCCATATTTTATACACTTGTTTTGTTTTTAAATCATGAAAACAAAGATAAAATAGGTGGATGAAACCATTTTCTGCTAACAGTGTTCAAAGATCTCACTTACAGCTTCCAGAGACATAAATCACCCAGGGCAATTTCTGATCTAGACAGAAGATTGCAAAGGGGAAGGAAAGATATAAGGAAGGAATAGGAACCTTGTATCTACTTTCTGTTACCTGTCTCTTGAGTGGGAACTTGGAGACTTTCTGAACAGTAGTGGTGCTAATCGGTTTTTTGGAGGGCCTTTTAATTCTATAGATAACCACCACCACGGCCACCAAGATGAAAAGAACAAAGCCAGTCCCATAGCTGAGGATGCCTGCATAAAGGGAACTGGAATCGTCCACGGCAACTCGCTTTTCTGCTGCAGAGTAATAGAGATATGTTAGGAATCTGAATGGGAGACAGGCAATTCAATTCAGACAATACCTAGCAAATCTGGACCACACACCCCAAAAACCCAGCAAAGTGTATGTTCTCCAGCACCATGCGTTGTGTGGTACAGTAGGTATCTTAGAGGCCACGTGCAAACACCTAATATTCTACAGAATGCCTGTGACATCCCAAAAGATAAAGAGTTGTCCTTCAAAGCTCTATATGGCCTAGGACCCTCGTACCAATGGGACCTCCTCTCCTGGTATGCCCCACGGAGGACCTTACAGTCTTCAAATAAAAACATCTTGGAGATCCCAGGCCACAGAGAGGTTAGGCTGGCCTCAACCAGAGCGAGGGCTTTTTCGGCTGTGGCTCCAATCTGGTGGAACGCTCTGTCACAAGAGACTAGGGGCCTGCGGGACTTGACATCTTTCTGCAGGGCTTGCAAGACAGAGCTGTTCCACCAGGCCTTTGGCCAGGGCACAGTCTGACTCCCTCCTTTGGTAATCCTCACAGAACTTCTAGCCCAATGGTTGCCATTAATTTGATTGGAATTAATTTTATAATGAAATGGTTTTAGAATGTTTTATCATTTTATTGTTGTTAGCCGCTCTGATCCCGGCTTTGGCTGGGGAGGGTGGGATATAAATAATTTATTATTATTATTATTATTATTCCAATCAGTTGTCACAAAACAATTGAGCGGAACTAGGTAAGTGTGGCAAAATCAAATATGTTTTTGTGCTTGAAGGAATGTTCTGAATCTAAGTGCCACAAAGGTTTGTCACGTTGTTAAGAGGGGTGAACAGATCAACCAATTAAATTTCTGTGTCAGTTTTGCAGCAATTTGTTCTATCCCCCCCCCCAGATTTTTTTTTAAAAATCATGGGGGAAAATATGTTTTACATGCATTATTTCCCTGAAATATGTATTTTTAGTTAGCCATATTGTATGCCTGAAGAATCTTGAATAGATAGTTTGGGTTTCCTAAAGGCACTGTAAGTCGTGCATTAGTATTTGGTTCGGTTGCAATAATACATAAGTAAAACAGAAGGGCTTAAAGTTGGCTGGTTGGCTGTTTTTTTCCCCAAACAAACTCCGGTTTCTTCAGTCTTGCTTGGAAATCTATAGAGTTTCTAGGTCTTAAACACCAAGCATAGGCTGATCGTGTAAGACAATTTTCATTTAGCCTTGTTCTTTGTTTCACACCGTTTGTTAATGAAAGTTTACCCCATGGAATACCTGGTTTTTGTACGTGGCCCGTAAGATATGTAACTCAGCCTGTTATATGCAGAGTGCACATTGAAATGCATCTACCTTCTCCACAACTCCCTCCCTATTAACACACAAACAAAACTTCTATTACTGATACACTTAAAACTCCCATACGCTCTGGATCATTGGACTATCCAAGTCTGTTTAAGCAAAAATAAAGGATTGTGTCCTGGGACATTGAAAAGCACTCTACTGCTCGTGGGACTGAGTTAATGTGTGGCTGTGCTGCCAGGGGCTGATGGGAACTGTAGTCCCAAACATCTGGAGGAAACCAGGTTGGGGGAATGCTGTCATGGATCCTGTTTCATTACTCAGTAATAAAATGCGTAGAATACTGAGCCTGATTCTGAGGTAATCATCACCACCAGAATTTAATAAAATTGTCTATAAAAAGTTTCTGATAAGGTTTTTGTAGAAAATGCTTTTCAAGGTAAGAGACACAAAGCATTATTTACTAATAAAAGTATTCATACAACGCCAATTCGTACAATACAATACGGCAGTGTACAGCAATATAACTTAGAACACCATGAAAATAGTAAAAAATAATAATTGAAATGACTGGCTGATTAAAAATAATAATGTAGAGTTACACAGGCCTATCTACATAGAAAGGTCTTCAAAAGATTTATTTGTGCCTGCCGAATCTCTACTGGAGAAATCATATACTGCTCCAGGCGGGGAAAATGGTACCCAATAAACTCTATGGAGCCAGCACAGATAAAGGTATTTAATGAAAATGAATTTACAGAGCACATGTTCTCAATTGTTGTCATGATGTGGCATTAATTCGTAACAGAGCTTCAACATTCCCACCCAACAGAAGCCTACAGGTATTAGAAAGACTGGTGATTGTGCAGTGGAAGCATGAGAGATTTTGTTCAGCAACAGTTAGCCTCCACCAAGAACATTATGGGAAATTAGCTGTCAATGCTATAGGCCGTACCGTGTAGGATATATGACATAGAAGGGCCTTGGTGTTCTCCAAAACTAAATATGTACCCAATCTAGCCAAAGAAGCACTTTTAATTAGATTCAACGATATTAAAAGCCACCCGATTCATAAAGTCAAGATACAGAAATGTCAAATGCTTGAGCGGCACATAGTCTGAAACAAACTGGTGGTACTATGGAGGTAAAATTGTGCATCACATCTCAGTAGATGACGGCCATTTTGAGACTGAGTCATGAGCATTGCACCTGCCCACTTAGATGCAACTTACTCTGGAGTGAGAAATCGAAGCATTGGCTGCCAACTTGGTTAACAAGTTACATATCGCAGAAAAGGTGAAGTGTGCTTCAACGCAAGCTGGCTATGAGAGTAACACTCATCTACCGCTCAAGAATTTGGCATTTCGGAAGTGGGCGCCGAGGCCCTTAAGAAAGGAAAGGGAAAAAGTGACAGAGCCGAAGTACCTGGTAATACCGTCAGCCAAGCAGTATGGTGTGTAAACCCAATAGAATTCCCAGCAAGACAAGTATATGCCCCAGCGTCCTCAAAAGTAACATTGCGTAAGTACAGAATTTCTAGCTCCTTATCTGTTTTGTTAACACCTGCTGTCTACGGAGGGAGAAAAAAAAATACACAAGATAAAGAAGGAAGGGGGGAGGGGGAAACCCAAAGCCAAATTTCCAGAGAAGGCAACATGGATGCTCAGGCAAATTTCAAAAGCAGATTTACAATATCTGAGAGGCCAGTAGCTTGTCCTCATGCCCTACCACAACCAGTTGTTTAAAAAGCAAGGAGGTCCCTTCACCAGGCTCTTACTCTGTCCCACTAATAATGCATGCAAGCAAAAGCGTAAGAATGAAAAAATTTCCTCCACATATATATGACTGTCTTTTGGTTAGTATGGCTGGGCAGGGAGACAGGGAAAGAGAGTAAGTAAGGGCGAGGAGCAAGGATAAAATGCAGTTAATGTGAGTAATGAGTTAAGCATGGGGGAAAGAGAGCTTAACTTTTAAAAATGTAAAATTGATCAGGATTTCCCCCCAGCCCACCCAAACATCAAATCTGAAACCAGCGACTTGTAACTCGTTCCCCACTTCTGGTGATTTTCATCACACTTACATGCCAAATTACTGAAAGATTCCTGATGTAAGCTGGAGAAGGAATTGTCTGCGTCTTTCTCAGTTTCCGTCAGAGATCTTTCAGTTATTGGCCTGTACATTGTTTTAACTGCAGAGAAGTTTTCTCTTCCTCCCTGATACCTGAATTTGATGTGCAGGAGATTTTTAGAGTTCAACGAACAATGAAATCGGTAAAGCCTATCTATAAATTATAATAAGGTTATGAGAGTTCAGGTCGTTAACATGCAACTCAAAGCGATAAAGATGTAATGAGCAAAGTCAGACAGTCATCAATGTGGGAATTTTTCCTTTGCAACTGATTTGTTTTTTTAAAGAAGCATTTTATTATCTTAATATATAAGTAGTGACATCATGACATACACAGGAAAGACTACAAAATATTAATTTTTAAAAGGACTAGCATCTTCAAGCGTTACAGCTCATTCTTGCAGTTGCTAAGCCTTTGGGACAGAGTCGAGGGTTTACCTGGTTTTGATTTGTCAATGTGGAGCCAAAATGATTTTTCGGCTCTGCCTACGAAATTGTTGGCTCTACATAGATATTCGCCTTCATCTTGTTCTGTCACTTTAGACAAATTTAGGTAAGCATCGGCTTCAGGGTTTGCACTGATCAGATACTGCAGAATAGACAGAAACCTCAACTTCAGTAAACCAAACAATATCTCTGCATCACACATTAGACAGACAGGACTGAATTTCTGCTTCTTGGCTCTTTTTTAAACATGTACACATAACTTGACCAAAAGGGACTCTCTGATTTTGCTAGGGAGACACATTCCGCGTCCTGTTCCCACCCCACCCCCCAAACTGGAGTTTCTTTCTTTCATTTTTTAAGCAGCTTGTGAAGCTGCTCATTTGAAAATTTTCTTCGGCTGAAGGTTCTCTTTTTTAAAAATGAGCTCCCTTCAATTTGCTGCAGTTTTCAGTTTACTTGCACCTGACAAGCCAGTAAGTGTTGCAGCTACTAACGGAGATTTCCTTTCACGTTCACCTGGGGGACCAGGGTTATAGTGGTTAAAACAGGGATAGCCAATACAGTGGTACCTCGGGTTAAGTACTTAATTCGTTCCGGAGGTCTGTTCTTAACCTGAAACTGTTCTTAACCTGAAGCACCACTTTAGCTAATGGGGCCTCCTGCTGCCGCCGCCCGATTTCTGTTCTCATCCTGAAGCAAAGTTCTTAACCTGAAGCACCACTTTAGCTAATGGGGCCTCCTGCTGCCGCCGCCCGATTTCTGTTCTCATCCTGAAGCAAAATTCTTAACCTGAAGCACTATTTCTGGGCTAGCGGAGTCTGTAACCTGAAGCGTATGTAACCTGAAGCATATGTAACCTGAGGTACCACTGTACTGATGAGTCTCCAGCTCCCATTACTGAATGTTGGCTACCCCTCCCTGAAGGATCATCTTCATGCTGATTTGCTCGTTATTTGCAAATAGCCTTAGCTGGCCAAATCTAGCCAAGACACGGGTTGTGTCAGACAGACTAAAGCGAAGAATGAAAAGGAATCCATCTTGGTCAGACTTCACGAACCTGGAGGGCCTCGAGATGGACTCCCAAAAGACCTAATTCAGCTCTGTGATGGCTGGGGCTTATGGGAGTTGTAGTCCAAAATATTTAGAGAGGTTGCCAGGTTGGTTAAGGCTGTGCTAGAAGCCCGTGGCCGTGATCGTGTTTTAGGCGGGGGGGGGGGGGGGACTCAGCAAGTGCCTGGGATTCACTGTGGGTCTGGGGAATGGTTCAATTTGCCTGTTTCACTTGCACCCAGGCTGCTGAGTGATCTGCCAAGGTCCTGATGTTCGGCTTGCTTAACAATCATGAGATCTTCACGATCTTCCAAGAGCACAGTGCTTGGATGACTCGAAGGTATGTCAGAAATGTACATTTGCTAGAGCTGGACACGAAGAGCTGAGAAAGCTAAATGCAAGCTCACAAACATAAGCAGATGGAGCTATGGCCAGCTATAAAAACTGCACCCAGTCCTCATGCATACCGTACTTTTCGCTCTATAGGACACACTTTTTCCCCTTCAAAAATGACGGGGAAATGTGTGTGCATCCTATGGAGCGAAGGCGCCATAGCCCCCAACCCTCTCCGGGCTGGAGAGGTGACGTGCGGCTATGGCAGGAGCCTCTCTGCTGCGCCTTTCCGCTGCTCCCTGACCTGCTCTTTGGGGCTGGTGGTGGGCTTCCCCCCGCCAGCCCCAAAGAGCAGGTCGAAAGGAACCTGAACCCTGGAGAGCGAGAGGGGTCGATGCGCACCGACCCCTCTAGCTCTCCAGGCTTCCAAGGTAGCCGCCTGAACGCACCTTAAAGGGCACCTTGTTTTAGAGCAGGAAAACAAGAGGGGGAAAATTCTCCCACTCTCTGAGCAGCGCCTCCTACGGCTTCGCTGAAGGGGCGCTGGGCAGAGAGGGGGAGATTTTTTTTCTTTGTTCTCCACCCTCTAAAACAAGGTGCGTCCTATTGTCCAGTGCGTCCTATGGTGCGAAAAATATGGTATTTTTGGGAGCACAGTTTCCCTGTCATTTTTAAAGAGGGGTCTCAGGATCAGTTGGCAGACTGCTGCCCCACCCCGTGGATACTTGCCTATGGGGTGTTTTAAGGATCCATATTATCTCGCCTTTTATCATTTATCTGCTGAAGTATTACCGTATTTTTCGCTCCATAAGATGCACCTGACCATAAGATGCACCTAGTCTTTAGAGGGGGAATGCAAGAAAAAAATATTCTTTAAAGGGAGTGCTGAGCAGAGCCTGCATGCATCCCAGGCTCTGCTCAGCGCTCCCTTTAAAGAGCAGCGTGGAGCGTGTATGCGGCGCTTGCAGGCTTTTCCCTGAGGAGGGTGAAGGGCGGCCCGTCACTGATGGGCTGCCTTTCTCCCTCCTCGGGGAAAAGCCCCCAAGAGCCACACACACGCTCTGCGCGGCTCTTTAAAGGGAGCGCGGCTCTTGGGGGCTTTTCCGGGAGGTGGGGGAAGGGACAGAGCACGGCTAAGCCAGAAGCTAGAACAGCGAGAGGGAGCGCTGCACAGCGTTCCCTCTCGCTGTTCTGGCTTCTGGGATAGCTGCGCAGCCTGCATTCACTCCATAAGATGCACACACATTTCGCCTTACTTTTTAGGAGGGGAAAAAGTGCGTCTTACAGAGTGAAAAATACGGTAATAGTTCGCACTTACATAGAACTATATCAAGGCCATTTATAAGATCATGGTTAGGTCTGTCTCAATACAAACATCAGTAAATGCTGGTTGGTTAAGGAAGGAGGGGGAATGATGTTCTAAAGGCCTGTGTAAACAGCACAGTTTTCGGAAGATGAAAGATGGCACTAATGATTCCTCCTAAGCCCTGCCTCATTGAAGGCTAGTAACGGCCAACATTTGTGGGGAGCCACCAAAAGTGCCCCATCAGTGATGCTTGTTAGATGAAGAAGTTTAGTTTAGAGCCCTTTCCTAGCTCCCAGTTACATAGGGACTGGTGTTCCTCTCTGTAGGTCCACAAGTCTATGCTCAGTCCACATAATTCTGGAATCCTGGACTGGATCAAGGAATGGATCTGCCATAGACATCAATTCAAAGCTGGGGATTCCAATCTGGAATCAGGTTTTGGATGGATTTGCACTCCCCCTTAAAAAGAAAATTTCCAGCTTGGGGGGTTCCACTTGACATTGGAAGGCGGGTGGTGGTTTTGGCTGGTAAGGCAGCTGCACTCTGTCCTACAGACCTGGCTTCCATCATCCATGCCCTACTCACAGCTAGATTGGATTACCATGATGTGCACTGTGAGGGGCTGTTTCTGAAGAACAGCTTCCAAACTTCAACTGGACCAAAGTATATACAATTTTAACAGCCTGTTATGAATTCTGTTATTTCTCCCTACCTTTTATGTTGAAATAGAGTGGTGCTTTTACATTCCTTCACTCTCCATACAAACATAAAGATAAAGGTACAGGGACCCCTGACCATTAGGTCCAGTCGTGACCGACTATGGGGTTGCGGCACTCATCTTGCTTTATTGGCCGAGGGAGCCAGCGTACAGCTTTCGGGTCATGTGGCCAGCATGACTAAGCCGCTTCTGGTGAACCAGAGCAGCACACGGAAACGCCGTTTACCTTCCCGCCGGAGTGGTACCTATTTATCTACTTGCACTTCGAACTGCTAGGTTGGCAGGAGCAGGGACCGAGCAACGCGGGGATTCGAACCCCTGACTTTCTGATCGGCAAGTCCTAGGCTCTGTGGTTTAATCCACAGCGCCACCCGCGTCCCTCCATACAAACATAGGTAAAGGGTAAAGGTACCCCTGCCCGTACGGGCCAGTCTTGACAGACTCTGGGGTTGGTGCGCCCATCTCACTCAAGAGGCCAGGGGCCAGCGCTGTCCGGAGACACTTCCGGGTCACGTGGCCAGCGTGACATCGCTGCTCTGGCGAGCCAGAGCCGCACACGGAAACGCCGTTTACCTTCCCGCTGGTAAGCGGTCCCTATTTATCTACTTGCACCCGGAGGTGCTTTCGAACTGCTAGGTTGGCAGGCGCTGGGACCGAGCAGCGGGAGCGCACCCCGCCGCAGGGATTCGAACCGCCGACCTTTCGATCGGCAAGTCCTAGGCGCTGAGGCTTTAACCCACAGCGCCACCTGCGTCCCTCCCCATACAAACATACCACGTCCCTAATATGACAAGCACCGTAATGCACTTTTCCTGTATATTATTTGGCAAAGGAATTAATCATGTAGGAGAGGAAATAGGGTGCGTCTCTTGTTTGCTGGATCAGATGCTAAATCTGAAATCCTGTTACCTAATAATGGTCCTTTAAAGTAATAATACTTATCCTTTTTCATTTCTACGGTGTTTTCAAGTGATTCCTACCATTGTAGGGGTTTGGACTAGATGACTGCTGGTGTCCCTCCCAAACATACAATTTTATGGTTCTATGATTCAAGCTTTCAACGTGTGTTATCCAGCTGCAATACTTACAATGACCCTGTAAGGCAAGTTAGTATAAACCTCTCTGTTGCATGACAGTGAATGCTGGGATTTGAGGCTAAGAAGGGGTGACTTGCCTAAGACCACCTAACGAGATCGTGGCAGGAGCGAGGCTCAACCAGAGATTTCCTGACTGATGCAATCCTAACCATATCTTCTCAGAAAGTTCTATTAAAGTCATTGCAGCCAACTTCTAGGTAAATGAAGAAGAAGAAGAGTTTGGATTTGATATCCCGCCTTTCACTCCCTTTAAGGAGTCTCAAAGCGGCTAACAATCTCCTTTCCCTTCCTCCCCCACAACAAACACTCTGTGAGGTGAGTGGGGCTGAGAGACTTCAGAGAAGTGTGACTGGCCCAAGGTCACCCAGCAGCTGCATGTGGAGGAGCGGGGAAGCGAACCCGGTTCCCCAGATTACGAGACTACTGCTCTTAACCACTACACCACACTGGCTCTCAAATGGGATTAGGATTGCAGCTGCAGTCTCTTAACCATTATGCTATACAAGCTTGTCACAAGTCTGGTAGTAGCCCTACCATATTTTGGATTGTGCAGAAGATATCCCCCCCAAATGTACCTGCAAATTTGGATGGAAATGAGAGTGATACATGGCTTTCTGCCTGCTTTTAATGTATGTACCTTTAGCGTCAACAATGCCCAAATCAAGAGGTTTCAGAAGTATTCACTGCCTCAAGAGGTCAAACTCAGGCATGCAATGGCCATAGAGGGGATGTGTAGTTGTGTACCAACCTTTAGGACGGTGACATATGGAGTCCCATCTGGTCCATATTTGCTTCCATTGACCTCCACGTGTTTCAGCCACTGGATGTGAGGCTGGGCATCGCTGTACACTTTGCACAGGAATTTAACATCACTCCCAATCACCACAGTCTGGTTAGCAGGCAAGCCTGCCTGGAGAATAGGACGGTGGGGTGATCTTTCTGCAGAAGAAAGGAAAGGAGGAATGAGCTGGCTCTTTTCCAGTCGTTCATCGGGAACCTGATTTCTGGAAAGCCTTTGAATGCTGCTGTGTGAATTCAATCAGAGGAAGGATTCGCTGTAAACAACTGCAGTGCAACTGATTTATGGCAAGATGATGTTGGTGCTTTGACTTGTTATTCTGTACAGTGCAGAATCTCAGATTAAGCATCAGCGGTGGAGCTGTGGGTTAAACCACAGAGCCTAGGGCTTGCCGATCAGAAGGTTGGTGGTTCGAATCCCCGCGACGGGGTGAGCTCCCGTTGCTCGGTCCCTGCTCCTGCCAACCTAGCAGTTCGAAAGCACGTCAAAGTGCAAGTAGATAAATAGGTACCGCTCCGGCAGGAATGTAAACGGCGTTTCCGTAAACTGTTCTGGTTCGCCAGAAGCGGCTTAGTCATGCTGGCCACATGACCCAGAAGCTGTAAGCCGGCTCCCTCAGCTAATAAAGCGAGATGAGCGCCATAACCCCAGAGTCGGTCACGACTGGACCTAATGGTCAGGGGTCCCTTTACTTTTACATAAATAGCTAAATATTTATTAATAAAAATAAATAAATAAATAAATAAATAAATATTATTCTTTATTAATAAATGAATAGCTAAATATTTATTAATAGATAAATAGATACCACTCTGGCAGGATGGTAAACGGCATTTCCGTGCGCTGCTCTGGTTTCACCAGAAGCGGCTTAGTCCTGCTGGCCACATGACCCAGAAAAACTGTCTGCGGACAATCGCCAGCTCCCTTGGCCTGTAAAGCGAGATGAGCGCCTCAACCCCAGAGTTGTTCGCGACTGGACTTAACTGTCAGGGGTCCTTTACCTTTACCTTTCTACGTCAGCATGGCAGCATACAGTCTTGGTCTAAGCTCCGACCATAAGACAGACAGGTATATGCTCAGCAGAATCACACAAGGAAGGTAAATTAAAATAATACTGGGCAGTGGAGGCTTTTCTCAAAGCAAAATAATTATCTCCAGGGCCAGCATCCCTGGGAGCCAGAGACAGGTGATGGCACTGAACCCAACATCTGACAGAGAAGCACTGACAGAAGGGACTGGAGTCACTTCGTTTTACACTTCTCTGATGAATTCTGGGCTAAAAGAAAAAAGTTAAGAAGGGGATGGTGGCTTAACCACCAAATGTTGCTCTGAGCACCCCGGGCCCTAACATTTGCTGCATGTTCTCTTGGCCACATCTAGCTATACCCTAATAGCCAGAAAGAGAGAAATAACAAAAGACAGGGCTCTGCAGAGGCAGCATCAACAAATACCCATTCAGCCCCAAGGGAATCCAAATTCTGCAGTCAGAGTACGTTGCATAAGCCATATGCAAGCACCAGTCCCTTTGGACGACTGTAATGCACTGTATGGAATTAAAGAACCTCTTAAGGAATTAAAGAACCTCTTAATGAGGGTGAAAGAGGAGAGCGCAAAATATGGTCTGAAGCTCAACGTCAAAAAAACTAAATGTAATGATTAAGTAAATTGGAGGGAAAAAAGAAAGAAAGGTTGAAAATTAAATGAAAATCAATGGTGAGGATTTGCTGAATTAATAATTAGAATTGGAATACAAAAAGGGGAGGTATGAGGAGGGAAGTAAGTTATAAGAAAATAAGGGAATGAAATTTTATTTGTTTTTAAATTGTTTTCAGTTTTATATTTTTCTATTTTTGTTATTTTTTCTGTTTGTGTTTTGTTTTTATTATTGTTTTTTGTATAACCCTTGAAATGTTAATAAATATCTTAAAAAAAAACACTAAGATCACGGCTACTGGTCATATCATCTCCTGGCAAATAGAAGGGGAAGAAATGGAGATTTTACTTTCTTGGGCTCCATGATCACTGCAGATGGTGACAGCAGTCACGAAATTAAAAGATGACTGCTTCTTGGGAGAAAAGCAATGACAAACCTAGACAGCATCTTAAAAAGCAGAGACATCACCTTGCCGACAAACGTCCGTATAGCGAAAGCTATGGTTTCCCCAGAAGCGCTGTATGGAAGTGAGAGCTGGACCATAAAGAAGGCTGGTCGCCAAAGAATTGATGCTTTTGAATTATGGTGCTGGAGGAGACTCTTGAGAGTCCCATGGACTGCAAGAAGATCAAACCTCTCCATTCTGAAGGAAATCAGCCCTGAGTGCTCACTGGAAGGACAGATCGTGAAGCTGAGGCTCCAGTACTTTGGCCACCTCATGAGAAGAGAAGACTCCCTGGGAAAGACCCTGATGTTGGGAAAGATGGAGGGCACAAGGAGAAGGACGAGATGCAGAGGACGAGATGGTTGGACAGTGTTCTCGAAGCTACCAGCATGAGTTTGACCAAACTGTGGGAGGCAGTGGAGGACAGGAGTGCCTGGCGTGCTCTCTGGTCCAGGGGGTCAAGAAGAGTCGGACACGACTAAACAACAACAACAACAATTCACTGTATGTGAGGCTGCCCTTGAATTCCGGAGGCTGCAGTTGTGCAGGCTCGTGACTACTAGGCCAGTAAGTGGAAAGCCCAGCGGGAAGGAACTAAATCACGTCCACCCTCAGCCCCAAGCCACTTGAGTAACACTGTCCACCTGTTGCAAACAGGCAGTAAAAACACTTACCAAGAACATCAAGCTGGTAGGTATGCCAAATGATGCCATATTTATTCCGCACCACACAGGTGTAGTTGCCTCGATCTGATGGAACCACACTTTCCATGACGAGGCTCCATTGCTGATGTCGCAACTGCAGAGGGGCAAATGAAGAATAACCACAAATCAGCCTCCTTTGCAGGATCTATCTCAGAAGAGAGTGAAGTGAAATACGGCAAAAGGAAATCAGATTGGGAACCTGGTTGTTAAAAGTACTAAAGCAACAAGGAAGCCGAGTCAATCTCAGCTCTGATCCCATTTTAAAGACTTTCTATCAAAAGTTTAATATCCTGACGGAAACCTATTCCTATGTTGTTAAATACCGTATTTTTCGCTCTATAAGACTCAATTTTTCCCTCCTCAAAATTTAGGGGAAATGTGTGTGCGTCTTATGGAGTGAATGCAGGCTGCGCAGCTATTCCAGAAGCCAGAACAGCAAGAGGGATTACTGTTTTGACTGCGCAGCGATCCCTCTTGCTGTTCTGGCTTCTGAGATTCAGAATATTTTTTTTCTTGTTTTCCTCCTCCAAAAACTAGGTGCGTCTTGTGGTCTGGTGCGTCTTATAGAGCGAAAAATATGGTATGTAGTCTGCAGCCAGTTAATGTGAGAATTAATCTCAAACAAAACTTCAGTAATTTCCTACATCAGAATGGTCAGGAAGAAGTATTTGATCACAACCAAAACAACTCTTGAAACCCCCCCCCCCCAAAAAAACCCCACTCTCCTTTTATAGGGCCCAATAAATGGGATTGTGGATTATTCACATGAACCAAGCAAACTTTTGAGGAATGAGCATTCATTTAATTCCGCAGGATGTTAATCACGGCAAATGGTTTAAAGCTAAAAGTATTACTTTGCTTTGTCGAAGTGGCAGACATGCTTCCTGGTATTTTTTGTACATACACTAGATTCAGCAACATAGGAAAATTCTCACGAAATTTGTAAATGGGCTGCAACTAGGGGTTGGGGAACATAATAATAATAATAATAATAATAATAATAATAATAATAATTAATAATAATAATAATTTATTTATACCCTGCCCATCTGGCTGGGTTTCCCCAGCCACTTTGAGCAGCTCCAACAGAATATTAAAAGCACAATAAAACATCAAACATTAAAAACTCCTCTAAACAGGGCTGCCTTCAGATGTCTTCTAAAAGTCAGATAGTTGTTTATTTCCTTGACATCTGATGGGAGGGTGTCACTACCGAGAAGGCCCTCTGCCTGGTTCTCTGTAACCTCACTTCTCGCAGTGAGGGAACCGCGAGAAGGCCCTTGGAGCTGGACCTCAGTGTCCTGGCTGAATGATTCAAGAACAACCTGAATCTAATAATTCATCCAAATACATTGGGGTGTGTGTGTGGGGAATACCTACAACGTTGTGCATGTGCTTCAACTGTCTCACCAATATATTCAATTTATGACAGTATCCACGTCACATTTTGCATTCTAAAAATTATACCCAAGGAGAGAATCTGCAAACCAGTTTGGCTATCAAGAAGCACAGACTGGAAAGGGAATAATCTATGGTGTGAAAGTGGTGGATCCCATATCCAATTGCCCTTTCAAAATTGTTCAGTGAGCAAAACTTCAGGTGCAACAATTCCAGGAGGTTTTCAGAGATGGAGGTTAAGGAATGGATGAAATCGATATTTAGACCGCTGACGTCTTACTTTGATGCCCCCAATACGGTGCTCTCCTTTGAATTCTTTGCCATTTTTCAGCCAGTGTATAGAAGGAGAGGGATTCCCAGCAGCCGGGCAGCGAAAGCGAACAGTGTTTGCAGCAGGAACAGCCAGAAGCTTTCGATCCATTATCTCGAGACGGGTCCAGTAAGGAGCAACTGTAGACACAAAGCAGAGCGACTGAAGAAGCACACCATGTCCGTTGGCGATCCTGTGATGCGATCTATTATCTGGAACAGCGGCTAAACTGCTACAGCTAGATTCATTGTTGTGATTCGAGGACCCGATCCCCTCTTGGGGAATAAAGACACGAGGACACAGTATGTAAGGTTAATGGGTAAGGAAAAGGCCACAACTTTATTGATTACAGCATGTGAGAAGGTATTGGCTTAGGCATTGGACCACGGAACTTTAGACTCCACCCACTCGTAGTGGGGTGAGCCCAAAGGGGGTTTATTCACCAGAAGGTGGAGCCTGTTGATGCTAATACAACTATAAGCTCCCCCCTGATGTCACCGAGGGTGGCCCCCCCCGCCACACAGGCATCGGACAGGATCCACGACCGCCGGATTCCTTTAGCGGAATACCCAAAATTATTGGGGTAGGCGATGGCCACACCTAGCCCCCTGAAACACCAACAACACATTCCAATGCCTAACCGCCAAATACCACGAAAGTTGTGACGGTTGCTACGAGGTAGGCGAAAAAAACCAAGAGGCTGGGCCAATTTAGCCAATTGGAAAAAACTCCTACCAGGCCCCCTGGTTAAATAGGGCGGCCAACCAGAGGTCCATAGCAAAGTCTCAGTAAAGCTAACTCTAAAAGGGAGTGGAGGGTGGGTGACTCAAAGAAAATGTGTGTGCAGTGGCGGGGATGGCTGGCGCGGCCGCATTTGAGCGGCAAGCCATGCTCCCGCCAAGCTTCCCTACTGGATGCCCAACCGGGGAGGGGCGTGGCGCGCCAGCCCTGGAATTGAGTTGAAGCAGGGGGCGAATGCCCCCTGCATGACGCGGGAATCGTCTCCCGCTCACAACCCCTCCCCTCCTGGAGGAGGAGAGGCTTTTTCATAGGTTGGGAAAGAGCAAGGTAGTTGTTATTTGAGCCTTAGAGAAGCTTGCTGATGAGACCCGATTCTTGAAAGAACTGAAACGGCTCCAAAGTGACCTCAGTGAAATGAAAAACAAACGCTATGCCAACTTAGCATCGGATTAAGGTCCTAGTGAAGAATGGATTGCTGCCCTTAGAAAACAATTGAGGAAATTGAGGTCTTTGGTGGAGTAGCATAACCACTCAAAAAGATAACAGTAAAAACATTGAAACACTGAAAAGTTTTGATTCAGTGTTAGATATTGTAAAACAAAGGTTGAAATCACTGGAGCCTACGTGCCAATCTCCCCCCCCCCCATCTGCACCAATGATTCCAACAGTTCCAACCCCAATTGATGCCAATAGTTTAGCTAGTATAAGCATTCTTGAGAATTACTTTGCCTGTGTCCCAAAGCCCAGATATTTACCTCCATCTTCAGAGTCATCTTCATCTTCATCTTCTTCTTCATCATCACCTGACGATGGAGAATCTTGAAAGAGACGCAAGGGAGGGGTGGAAATTACATTTTTGTGGAGGCAAAATTTTCAATTCCTTCCTGCAATGATTTTCCATTATCAAAACATATTAATTGGCACATCCCAATGTTATCCCAATAAAGCTGTGATCTTCTGAACTCAACTTTTACTTCTGAACTTACTAACACAAAAATCCACTCATCCACAAACACAGGGATACAGTACGGCTAAGCCCAGAATAACAATAATGATCTTCAGAACAAAGGGGATTAAAAACCGCAGGTGGTTCAGTTCTATCAATGTCCTTCTTAAAGCAGGGCATTCTGAACTAGAGGCAGTACAGTGGTACCTCGGTTGAAGAACAGCCCTGTTTACGAACTATTTGGTTTATAAACTCCGCAAAACCAGAAGTAGGTGTCCTGGTTTGTGAACTTTACCTCGATCTACAAACAGAAGCTGAACGGTGGAAGGGCACCAGCGGCGGGAGGCCTCATTAGGGGAAGCGCGCCTCAGTTTAAGAATGGATTTGGTTTAAGAATGGACTTCTGGAATGGATTAAGTTAATAAACCAAGGTACCACTGTACTCAAAATACAGCAAGACCAGTAAAGGACAGTGGAATTATTATTTCTTGCTATCTGGACACAGCTTCTGTTTATGCAGCCTAAGCCTGCAATTGCTTTTTTAGGAGTTAAATCAACTGTTGGCTCACATTTAGTCTGCGATCAGCTAAAACAGACCTCTTCACCCAACCAGTAAGAAATAGTGACGCAATTGCTGGGAAGTTGGGATAGTTGTTCCGCTCTACCTAGAGAGCGACTTCTCTTAAAAGGCGCTAATGAAAACCAACCAAAATCTCAATTCCACCATAAAAAGAACAATGTCCCCGTTTGTTTGCACTTTTCTACAAAATGAGGATGGTCAGAAAACCTTTATATATAAACAGTTTGAGCAAAGATGTGCCCAAAGAAATTGTCCCGGAGGAAATCTGGTGAAATGACAAGCACCCACATGAGGAAAAGAATGGAAAAACTGAAAGGAAGGCGTTTCATCCAGATCGCTTGGGTGGCTGCTACACATGATATAACTACAAGGCAACCTATTGACTGAGGTTTTTGTAGTCTGCTTTTAAAAACTCAAATAAAAAGAATGAAAATGTATCGTCTTTGATATTTATAAAAAAACCTATTTCATGTCAACTCTCATCCAAAATAAACAGGGGCAACGCACAGGTACCCTTTCATAAGAACTCTCTCGTTTAGTGTGGAAGCACCTACTTTGGAACCCTCAGCCTATTGAGATCAAGCATGTGCCTTTACTGTACTCTTTTCAGTACCTGTTTAAGACATACCGTATTTTTCGCTCTATAAGACACACCAGACCACAAGACGCACCTAGTTTTTGAAGGAGGAAATCAAGAAAAAAATATATTCTGAATCTCAGAAGCCAGAACAGCAAGAGGGATCACTGTGCAGCGAAAGCAGCAATCCCTCTTGCTGTTCTGGCTTCTGGGATAGCTGCGCAGCCTGCATTCGCTCCATAAGACGCACACACATTTCCCCTTACTTTTTAAGAGGGAAAAAGTGAGTCTTATAGAGCAAAAAATACGGTACTTGTATAGACAAGCCTACGCAGATGCTTAGAAAGTTGAGGTAATTTTAATCTGTTTTAGTATTTTAACTTTTGTACGCCTTAAAGCGGGGCTGTGAATTTTTCTTGATTTTACCATCTATATTTTGTAAACCAATTGGAGGTTGTTGGGTTTTTGTTTTTGTTTAACAATCATTGCTCCTCAATAAGTTCAATTGGCACATTCTAATCATTTCCGTTTTCACAGTTTTGAAAGGCTCCCAAGCTGGTTTTAAGTTGGCGGCTTGTCGATGACCAATATAAAAGTGGTTTTGCTGAGGAAATCAGCTTGACAAAATCATGTTCGTATTAGAATTCCCCACTGCCAAGAGCCCAGCACTGCTAATGAAAACAACAACAACAAGCAAGATCATGTTATTGCCCCTGTGCAGCTACACGGACTCTATATTTACAGTCTGTTGTCGTAACATGAAAATATCTCTAGGTCCTTTTTGCTCTTCCACGTTTGCTGTGAATGTTCTCTTCTGCTCTTTGGAAGTTCTTGAAATTCAAAATTTCCTTGGAAACCACAACCTGAATGTAACATTCCAGCTGAGGGTGTGGCAATAAAGATATATAACATGCAGCAATATATTGGTTTTTTCAGTACTCTTTCATTTACGTTGCATAATGTAAAACTGCCCCTGTACCAAGAGAATATGCTTCCACTGTTGTTGTTTAGTCGTTTAGTCGTGCCTGACTCTTCGTGACCCCCTGGACCAGAGCACGCCAGGCACTTCTGTCTTCCACTGCCTCCCGCAGTTTAGTTGGCACCATCCAACAGTCTTAGGGACACCACTCCTTACTGGTGTAGGGTTCACTCCTTAGCCTTCTCCTCCTCCCAAAGATATTCCACAAGGCAGTGGAGGTTTGGACCAGAGCCTTCCTTCTCCTAGATGGGCTACCTTTGGTTGACGAGCCCCATCTGCCCCTCTACAGCAGGTGTAGAAACTGGCCTCGTCTGCTCAATCCGCCAGAACCTGTCTTCACATGCAGGGGAAATCCAAGGGTTTGAGACCCAAGGGCTACCCTTGCCCAGTTTAGCTAGCCATTCAAAGCCATTCCCAAGAAGTGGCTGCTGCTGCATGCACAACTTCTAGGGGCCACAGGTGAGACCAAAGGTAGACAAACAACAATAGTGGAAAAATCATTCACATCCATGTCCAAACTCCTGGGGTCCTTCTGTTATTCCACAGAGAGCATTCCAGAACCTGAGTTAGCAGTCTTTAGCTTCTTTGTTAACCTAACACTTTTCAAGTCAGGAAGCTGCAACCTAGGCAGACTGAACAGTATCACAAACTTTGTTGGATAATGCGATGGAAACAACATTGGTCAAAAATGGAAGCAAGAAGAATTACCGACGATTGAAGAATGGAGGATGAAGTTAATGGACTATGCAGAACTAGATAAACTAACAGGAAGGATTCGAAACCGGCGGGACCAGAAATTCACGGAAGACTGGAGTAAATTTAGGGACTATTTGAAAAGTATTTGTGAAGATCAGACGACGTTTGTAGGTTTGCAGGAAGTTTTGTGAGGAGTATTTTTGGAAGTATTGCAAAAATGGAGACGGGGAAGGATGATTTGTTAAGAGATGTAAAGGCAATATAAAGTTAAGAAATGCATAAGAAGTGGTTAAAACGGTGGATCATCAGAGGTGCTGATGGAAGTCTAAAAAGGTTGTATAAGTGATATGTTTTGTGGTACATTTTATAATTTATATGTTAAAATCAATAAAAATTATATATATAAAAAAGGAAACAACATTGGTCAAACAACATTGGTCAAAGCAATTTGATTTTCATATCAGATTAGAACCAGATGCAAAACTCTTTAAAATGCATTTTTCATTTGGGGATGTAAGCATGGATCCAGGTGATCGGCAGAAAAGCAGAGAGAAAGTGGGGGGTGAGGGGACTTCACTGAACTCACCTGTCACTCGTACTGTGAAGTTCCTGAGCATTTCAGTGGAGTGCCTTGGCTTACAGCTGTACAGTCCAGAGTCATCGTAAGATACATTGATAATCCTTAACAACTTCTGGACAAGATGAGTTCGGTTAGTAGGTGAAATCCCAATGCCATCTTTATACCAGAAGACAGACATAGAAGAGACCGGAGAGTTACACAGGAGTTCGATGTTCTCGCCGCTGCCAACCACCAGTTCCTCAAGGAATGTTGTGTCGGTCCTTAAATAATCTGCAAGGAAAGAAAATGGAAAAGATGCCATACAATTCTAGTTCACTCAGAATATCTAAACACGTTCATAACCATATTCTAGGTATAAAGGTAAAGGACCCCTGGACAGTTAAGTCCAGTCAAAGGAGACTATGGGGTTGTGGTGCTCATCTCGCTTTCAGACAAAGGGAGCTGGCGTTTGTCCACAGACCACTTTCTGGGTCATGTGGCCAGCAGGATTAAATTGCTTCCGGCGCAACAGAACACCGTGATGGAAACCAGAGAGCATGGAAACGACATTTACCTTCCCGCTGCAGTGGTACCTATTTATCTACTTGCACTGGTGTGCTTTCGAACTGCTAGGTAGGCAGGAGCAGGGACAGAGCAACGGGAGCTTACCCCTTTGCAGGGATTCGAACCATGACCTTCTGATCAGCAAGCCCAAGAGGTTCAGTGGTTTAGACCTGTAGGAGAGTCTCTCTCTCGTTTATTTGTCCTTGCTTTTCACAAGTCACAAGCTTCCTCTCCTCTGGTCCTGGGTCATCCATCTCTCCTCTCCTTCCCATGCCTTCATCTACTAACTCATCTGCCCTCTGGCTCCTGCGGCCACCACCAGCCACTTCCCCTTTATCTCCTGCTTCTCCACCCTTTCACAGGCACCAGTGTTTCTTCTATGTGCTTCCTTCCGACAAGTAAGGTAAAGGTACCCCTGCCCGTACAGGCCAGTCGTGACCGACTCTGGGGTTGGGTGCTCATCTCGCTTAAGAGGCTGGGAGCCAGCGCTGTCTGAAGACACTTCCGGGTCACATGGCCAGCGTGACGAAGCTGCTCTGGCGAGGCAGCACCAGCGCACGGAAACACCGTTTACCTTCCCGCTATAAAGCGGTACCTATTTATCTACTTGCACTTAGGGGTGCCTTCGAACTGCTAGGTGGGCAGGAGCTGGGACCGAAAGACGGGAGCTCACCCCGCCGCGGGGATTCAAACCGCCGACCATGCGATCGGCAAGTCCTAGGCACTGAGGTTTTACCCAAAGCGCCACCCGCGTCCCTCTCCAACAAGTAGATTTCCTATTTTATCTGTATCTCTCACCCTCTCGTTTTCCTGCATATATTTCTTGCCTTCTCTGCCAAGAATCTTTTCCATTCCGGAGCTGATTTGTGGAATAAAAGGTAAAGGTAAAGGTACCCCTGCCCATACGGGCCAGTCGTGTCCGACTCTAGGGTTGTGCGCCCATCTCACTTAAGAGGCCGGGGGCCAGCGCTGTCCGGAGACACTTCCGGGTCACGTGGCCAGCGTGACAAGCTGCATCTGGCGAGCCAGCGCAGTACACGGAAACACCGTTTACCTTCCCGCTAGTAAGCGGTCCCTATTTATCTACTTGCACCCGGGGGTGCTTTCGAACTGCTAGGTTGGCAGGTGCTGGGACTGAACGACTGGAGCGCACCCCGCCACGGGGATTCGAACCGCCGACCATGCGATCGGCAAGTCCTAGGCACTGAGGTTTTACCCACAGCGCCACCCGTGTCCCGATTTGTGGAATACATCAATTAAATATGTTGATGCCTCTAGGCACGCAGAGACTGCTTTTCCTCTCATTTTTAGGAAACTGGAGAACTGAAGAGCACTTGGTGATAGGTTGCCTAGCTCCCAAGCAAGCTTGAGACCCAGTACCACTTTGTTTATACACACGACAGTTGCTGAACCAAAGGCAGTGAAAGACTGTTCCCTTGCTGCGTGGCTGTGAAATGAGCTTTCTTCAGGGCTGCCATATGTCCGGATTAACCTGGACGCAGCTGGGAAACAAGCTTTCAAATGGCATCCGGACAGATTTTCTCTGAATCAGTGAAAACCGCTTGTATGGCAAGTGGGGTATTTTTTAAAATTTAAAAATTCTTTTACAATTGTTGTAGCTCAATAACTTTGACAAGAAAGAAAGAAAGAAAGAAATGCTCAAGAACTTTGTCCAGATGTTCACTTTTGGGAATATGGCAACTCTACTTTCTTCATGGGAATAGAAGACTCCCTGGAAAAGACCCTGATGTTGGGAAAGATGGAGGGCACAAGGAGAAGGGGACGACAGAGGACGAGATGGTTGGGCAGTGTTCTCGAAGGTACCAGCATGAGTTTGACCAAGCTGCGGGAGGCAGTGGAAGACAGGAGTGCCTGGCGTGCTCTGGTCCATGGGGTCATGAAGAGAAGGACACAACTAAACAACAACAACAACAACTTTATTCAGAACTTGCTTCTGATGAGACCTGCTCCAACTCCTGTTGGGAATTTAGGGAAGGAAGTAGCTAGAGAAAAGAAAGTTTCCTGGAAAGTTCAACTGCCACTCAACACACACACACAACAATTGTGTAAAGTATAACTGCTGACTCTGGTAGTCACACAATCTGTGCCTGACCCACTTTCTGTCTCAGTCTACCGCTGCTGCGACAAGCATTTGGTTGCGGGCAAAAATCCCTCACTCCCCTTTCTTTTCTGGTGGCCAGGAAAGCTTCCAATATAGGGTTGGTGTTCTGGAATAGCCCGAGGAAACCTTTGAGGAAACTTATACAGTGGTACCTTGGGTTACATACGCTTCAGGTTACATACGCTTCAGGTTACAGACTCCGTGAACCCAGAAATAGTGCTTCAGGTTAAGAACTTTGCTTCAGGATAAGAACAGAAATTGTGCAGCGGCGGCGCAGTGGCAGCAGGAGGCCCCATTAGCGAAAGTGGTGCTT
Source organism: Podarcis gaigeae (assembly GCF_964106915.1). Classification (NCBI taxonomy): domain Eukaryota; kingdom Metazoa; phylum Chordata; class Lepidosauria; order Squamata; family Lacertidae; genus Podarcis; species Podarcis gaigeae. The sequence continues at coordinate 10,732,736 of NC_139681.1, forward strand.
CAGGTTAAGAACAGTTTCAGGTTAAGTACGGACCTCCGGAACGAATTAAGTACTTAACCAGAGGTACCACTGTAGATTGCAAGAAACAGGCACCGCCTTGGACATGCTTTCTACAAGACAGAATCACAATGCCAGAATGAAGCTAGCTTTGGTTTTTCATTTCTTCCATTAAATTAAAGAACATGTCTCAGAGGTAGAGCATATGCACTCTGGGGCATCTCCAGCTGAAATGCTCTCAGGTTGCAGGGCTGGGAAAGACCAGAGACCTGGAGAACTGTTACCAGCCAGAGGAGACCATCTTAGGCTAGATGAAACCATGGTCTCAGTCAGAATAGCTACAGTTGTCCTCTTCTACCCCTCCTTCCCATGAGTAGACATGGTCAGGGTAGAGGACAATTCGCTGTCTGTGTCTGCACTAAGTGAGCTCTAGTTGGGATTGACTGATTTCAATCAAGTTTCCCATTCTGTAACCCATGTGTTTCCTGAACAAGATAATTTCCATAAAAGATAATTTATTTGAAGGGTAGGGCTCCAATCCAATACACAGCTACTTCCAAAAAATCCTATTGAACAACGCGGGACCCAAATCAGATTAAACATTCATAGGATCATGCTATAACAAGCATTCCTAGAAGCAAGGTATACATTCTCTGTGTTACGAAAAAGGAGCAATGCAGCAGCGAGCTGCAGCTGCAGCTGGCTGGAAAGCCAAATAGGATGTTGATGTTTGTGACTGTACCATGGGAAGAAAGGGGCAGTCCATTCACTGTACTGAGCACCGGATGTTAGCTCAGTGTGTCATCTGACCTGTACTGGAAGTACAGGGGTGGAGCCTATCTCTCTCTCTGCTGTTGGTGTTAAGAGAGTGCAGACATGTTTCTCTGTACTGCTGCAAAAGACAGAAATAAAGGCATGTACATACATTTCTGTCTGTCTCTTTCCCCTCCCTGGGGATGGCAGGGAGGAGAGGGAAGGAGTGGTGTGTTCTTCTCACGTTTGAGGAGGATCGCCGATAGAGACCTCGCCTGTATCCTGCCGGGAGTCGCAGACGGGGAGGTCAACAAGGAAATCAGCCGGGTGCCTGGAGAGTGGCACATTCCTCTGACAAGGCTTGATTTCGACACTCTGTTCCTCTGGATTTCCCTGCCCCTTTTTAGATTAAATTTCTCTTAGATCAAATCTTCAGTTAAGGCAGACAGCTGGCACCCAATAATACCTCAAAAGCAAAATGCTGGACCCCGGATCGCCAAATCCCAGGCTGCTCTATAACGGGAGGTGGGGGGGAGGGAGAGAACAGTTTCACGATAATTAACTGAAGGGACACAATGAACTAAATTTTGCCCAGCTGGCTAATTAAAAATGGAAGCCACCACACTCAACAGCCAATATAGGGCCAAATCACGAAAGAGGAGGGGAGAACCGGTAGAAAGAGCCAGAGTTCTTGTTCTATTCAGACACCGGCTTCCAGCAGGGATTTTGCCCACACGGCATTAATTGACATTCCAGCTACAACCGTCCTACTTTCAGAGCGAAATTCGCTTTCCAACACAGCTAGTTAAAACCAACAGTTCCAATGCCTGTATTGGCTGATTTTCCCCAACCACTAAAACTTCTTTTTTAATGTCAAAAATCTTAAAATCCAGGACCAATTTCTCCCTTCCTTAGAAAGGTGCAGAGCTTCATGCTAACGTGTGTCCATGAGATTATCAAAGGTGCATTCTGCTAAAGAGAATTACAGGCCTGTTTTGCATGCAGTCATTTCGTTTCAAGGGAAAGTGCCCTTTCTCCCTTTCCTTCACTGGCATAGTTGCAAGGCGGAGATCAGAAGCTCCACCTGTTTTAAATTAACTAGAGATTAGTATGACATCTGAACCCTAAACTGTGGCTAATTTTAACTATGGTTAGTGAAAGCAACCCAATTCCATACATTATGGTTTGAGGTTGGCTGGTTTCCCCAAACCATAGTTAAGACTGAGCAGGTCTAGATGACATGACAAGCTGCAGCCGGTCTAAATATGGACGAGAATGTTTTTGAACTCCTCCCTGCAGCCATGCCGAATGAGGAAAGGGCAATGCATGAGCCCAAAGCTTTCTGTGATTCATCCTTGCAGCATGGAGAGGTAGAGGCTCTTACCTGACCCTCTGTCATTGGAAGAAGAAGAGAGAAGAGTTTAGATTTTGATATCCCGCTTTATCACTACCCGAAGGAGTCTCAAAGCGGCTCACATTCTCCTTTCCCTTCCTCCCCCACAACAAACACTCTGTGAGGTGAGTGGGGCTGAGAGACTTCAGAGAAGTGGGACTGGCCCAAGGTCACCCAGCAGCTGCATCTGGAGGAACGGGGAAGCGAACCCGGTTCACCAGATTACGAGTCCACCGCTCTTAACCACTACACCACACTGGCTCACAGGTAACTGTTGCACCTTACATAGGTGGGGAGGGGGAATGTGATGGGGAAGTCAGTGTAGTGCAAATATACCAGTGGCACAAATCCAGCTCACCCTGCTGGTGTGTTTGCACTGTACCAAAATCCTAGTCACATCACCCAGTAAGTTGCAGAAACACCAGTGGCGGGAGGTCACAATAGCCAGCTGCTATTGTGCCATAATTTAGTGCAGCGGTCAGCAAACTTTTCCAGCAGGGGGCGAGTCCACTGTCCCTCAGACCTTGTGGGGAGCCGGACTATATTTTGAAAAAAAATTAAATAATGAATGAATTCCTATGCCCCACAAATAACCCAGAGATGCATTTTAAATAAAAACACACATCCTGCTGAGAGAGGCTGCGCGCAGCTATGGCAGAAGCCAAGACAGAGAGCGGGATGGATCGCGCTCTCTGTCTTGGCTTCTTTGCTCTTTGGGGTGGGTGGGGGGAACCAGGCTTTCCCCGGCAGCCCCAAGAAGCTCTCTGGGGCGGGGGGGGAATTATATATATATATATATATATGCTTTCGTAGATTTTCACGGGTACAGGAATGCAGGTTTTGGTGTCCTCGGGTGTCTTCCCGTGTAAAAGTTGGGGTGTCTAGGCGACGTTTCGACGAGGTCTCACTCGTCATCTTCAGGCTGGTGCTTTCGGCTTCTTGTTACTGGAACAGAGCGGGATCTCAATGTTTGAGTTCCTATAAATACTGTAGAGGGGGTGTGGTGTCTAGCCTCCAATGTTCTGGGCAGAGAGGAAGTTCCCAGGCTAGTGTGCCTTTTCTTCTTTTGTTCCTTAATTACTTGAGAGATACCTTGAGTGATTTCTTGAGTGATATCCTGAGTACCACTTAGGTGGGTCATTAGGTGTGGATTAGTTGCTAAAGTCTTTGTGTCTTGACCTCTTGAACTTTGTGAAGAGTTTTCCTGAGAAGATGGCTGTATTGCACTTAGTTGTGCTTTGGCTTGGCTTCGTGTATAGGGGCGAGCTGTGGTTTTGTGGCTTGTGTCAGCCAGATCTGTGTAGGGATTGCAGGGGGGTGCAGCATCCGGAGGTGCCACCATGGATTGGCTACTGGATGGTGTCAGTAATTCATCTGTGGAGAGGGTCTGGGTTTGGGTCTGGTGTGGTTGATTGGTGTTGGCGTTCTGTGTGCCTCTGGATCTGGTGTCAGTTTTTGTGGGGAGGGCTAATTTCCAGATGTCTGGCAAGCGGGATGTGTCGTCACGCTTGTTCATGTTGTGAGGGTGTTTCTCTATCTCGATGGCTTCCATGATTATTCTCTTGTGGTGATGTTCCGTGTTAAAGAGCAATTTGGAATCTGCAAAATTAATTTCGTGTCCTGTTTCTTTCATGTGTTGGAAAAGAGAGGAAGTTTTTTCTTCTTTTTTGACGGCATTCTTGTGTTCTGCGATACGTGCATTTATTCGTCTGTTTGTTTGTCCAATGTACGTGGCTGGGCAGACTTTGCAGGGTATTTCATAGATCCCTTGGTTTTCCAGTTGGAAAACTTCCTCTCTTTTCCAACACATGAAAGAAACAGGACACGAAATTAATTTTGCAGATTCCAAATTGCTCTTTAACACGGAACATCACCACAAGAGAATAATCATGGAAGCCATCGAGATAGAGAAACACCCTCACAACATGAACAAGCGTGACGACACATCCCGCTTGCCAGACATCTGGAAATTAGCCCTCCCCACAAAAACTGACACCAGATCCAGAGGCACACAGAACGCCAACACCAATCAACCACACCAGACCCAAACCCAGACCCTCTCCACAGATGAATTACTGACACCATCCAGTAGCCAATCCATGGTGGCACCTCCGGATGCTGCACCCCCCTGCAATCCCTACACAGATCTGGCTGACACAAGCCACAAAACCACAGCTCGCCCCTATACACGAAGCCAAGCCAAAGCACAACTAAGTGCAATACAGCCATCTTCTCAGGAAAACTCTTCACAAAGTTCAAGAGGTCAAGACACAAAGACTTTAGCAACTAATCCACACCTAATGACCCACCTAAGTGGTACTCAGGATATCACTCAAGAAATCACTCAAGGTATCTCTCAAGTAATTAAGGAACAAAAGAAGAAAAGGCACACTAGCCTGGGAACTTCCTCTCTGCCCAGAACATTGGAGGCTAGACACCACACCCCCTCTACAGTATTTATAGGAACTCAAACATTGAGATCCCGCTCTGTTCCAGTAACAAGAAGCCGAAAGCACCAGCCTGAAGATGACGAGTGAGACCTCGTCGAAACGTCGCCTAGACACCCCAACTTTTACACGGGAAGACACCCGAGGACACCAAAACCTGCATTCCTGTACCCGTGAAAATCTACGAAAGCAAATATATATATATATATATATATAGGTAAAGGTACCCCTGCCCTGCCCCTGGGGTTGTGCGCCCATCTCACTCAAGAGCCCAGGGGCCAGCGCTGTCCGGAGACACTTCCGGGTCACGTGGCCAGCGTGACATCGCTGTTCTGGCGAGCCAGAGCCGCACACGGAAACGCCGTTTACCTTCCCGCTGGTAAGCGGTCCCTATTTATCTACTTGCACCTGGAGGTGCTTTCGAACTGCTAGGTTGGCAGGCGCTGGGACCGAGCAACGGGAGCGCACCCCGCCGCAGGGATTCGAACCGCCGACCTTTCGATTGGCAAGTCCTAGGCGCTGTGGTTTTAACCCACAGCGCCACCTGCATCCCATATATATATATATCCCCCTCTAAAAACTAGGTGCGCCTTATGGTCCGGTGCGCCTTATGGAGTGAAAAATACGGTAGTACATCTAGAGCAGGCACCAAACTCAGCCCTCCAGATGTTTTGGGACTACAACTCCCACCATTCCTAGCTAACAGGACCAGTGGTCAGGGATGATGGGAGTTGCAGTCCCAAAACATCTAGAGGGCCGAGTTTGGGGATGCCTGATAGTTGTGCTGTTGGCCAACATTTGTAATACTGAGTGAAAACATTTGCTTTCCAATGTCAAGCAAGGCACTGGTTATTTTTGTATAAACAAAGAGAGAAAACTTTATTCTTAACAAAGCAATCAGAGATCCACGCTCTAATCTTTTGGTGAAGACGAGCATGCGTTATAAGAGTGTGCTGAAAGTTATTTGAACACAAAGACCCGGAACATAACCCTTGAATTATCAACGTAAAGTCTATTCACATGCTAAAAGAGAGAGTGGTGCAGAAGAAATCCATCCAAATTTGACAGTTTTTGTTTTGTTTCCAGTAAACCGATAATATCAAGTTGAGTTCAGTTCATGTCTGGATCACAGTTGCCTTTCTGCTGCCTAATCTCAGAAAAACTTGCAATTTAGTAGATTTTAGGACTGGGAAGTGCTGTAGCTATTCATAGTTTATTATGTTGGGATTTTTAAAAATATAATAATAATAATACTGCTAGAATTCTGTTTTCAACCGGTTTATTACTGTTCAGTACTGAGCAGTTTCCCATGATGGCTGAAATTCATCAGCAAATATTATAATATGTTAATATAATGTTCACCTTTCTTGTCTGTTTTTAACCCTGTTCGGTTACTGAGTGCCTTCCTCACTGAATTCACTGTGAAACAAGAATAACTGAACTGAGCAAATGTGTGTGGTCAAGCAGGCCTGGCTCAAAACATCTTGGCCCCTGAGGCAAACCACAAAATGGTGCTACCTTCTTCTGCCAGGGAAGGAAGGGTGAGTGAAGATCTACATCAGGAAGAAGTGGGAAAGAAAGATCCGAATCAGAATTTGCTCCTTCTGTGGATCCTCATCGGCTGCCTCATTTTGCCTCTTGGGTGGGCCTGAATAAAGATCTGCATCAGTATCTGCTGCTTCCGTGGATTCTGCCACCTGAGGCAGTCACCTCCCATCGCCTCATGGGTGGGCCGGCCCCATAGCCAAGAGACGGCAGAATCCAACTCCTGTTAACTACCAATCATTACTAATTCAGGGTAATAGCCTGCTACCCCTAATCCAACACACCTTTAATCACGACTTTTTTCACACATCACTTCCTCTCATCCTCAAAAACCCTGTCCTTTTGGATTGGCAGACAATACTTCACAAATGGTATTATTCAATAAAGTTTGACCATTTCCCATGCCATTGAAATATAGTTCACTTGTGACAAGATATAAGGTTTAACAGCAAAACAAGCTAAAACCTAAAAAAGAAATTGTTCAATGGAAGAGTCCAACACTATGGTCCCTGTATCTGCCAATGCTCTCGATAAAGACAGTTACATATTTAACTTTAGCAACATTGCTTTTTCTAACAATGCTAAGATACTGCCTTGGCTGCTCCCTCCCCAAATGCAACCAATGAACAACTTTGCTGTAGCCACCATATGCTGACCCCCCTTTATCTCAACCCACACTCTGCTGTATCACCAGAAAGGGACTAATATCAAAAGCCTTTTTATTGAGATTTTCCCACTTGGGCATTCGTAGGGCATCTCTGTGCAAAATGACTATTTCTACCAGGCTGGCTCAGGACAATTTAGCAAAGACAACTCTACAGCCTCCTCCCCACCATTCAAACGCTTCATTTTAATTGTGCTATCTGTTCAGTGTACTGGAAGGGACACGATTCTCCAGTCCTCCTTTCCCTTTTCCTCACTGCTTTCCCTTTCAATGCAACTAAACCCCATCAGGAAATCAGCCCTGAGTGCTCACTGGAAGGACAGATCATGAAGCTGAGGCTCCATTACTTTGGCCACTTCATGAGAAGAGAAGACGCCCTGGAAAAGATGTTGGGAAAGATGGAGGGCACAAGGAGAAGGAGACGACAGAGGACGAGATGGTTGGACAGTGTTCTCGAAGCTACCAGCATAAGTTTGACCAAACTGTGGGAGGCAGTGGAATACAGGAGTGCCTAGCGTGCTCTGGTCCAGGGGGTCACGAAGAGTCGGACACGACTAAACGACTCAACAACAACAACAAACCCCATCCACCCGGCACACCAAGATGCACAAGGCTGTGATCTAGGAGCGCACTAACTATTACAGGGTCTGTGGGAGAACAGCAAAGCTCCATTCTAATTCTCTTGAGATTCAAGTACGCAAACTAGCTACAGGGTCTTCCCAGTTGTTTGTTTCCCTCTCAACTCCCTTGCACTTTGCAAGATTAAAGTGCAAATCTGCCAAAGGCAGCAATGCCACGCTAGTAATCATTTGCCAGAAATATTGAAAACATTTAAATCAGTGTTTTTTCAAGACATATGAGGCTCAGAAATAAAACGCACAGTTGGACAGTCTGCTTAAAAACAAACTTTGCTTGAGGCAAAGACGAAAGGCGGGGGGGAGGGAGGACTCACAACAACTTTTACCTCCATCCTAATAGCTCTGCTTGCTTCCTGCAGAAGTTTTCTTGTCTGAAAGTACAGCGTGTACCAAGACATCTGCTTTGTATGTTAGCTGAGGCACAGAGTGCTAACTACATTCATCAGATTGTCACAACCTTTTATTACTATGCAAATTGAGACAGTATTTTCAAACTCCAAGTTATGGCAGTACTGTCTTCTTTTCTTCAAGAATGGAGATCGCCAATGAAGAGACTCAGCCTAGACCTGCTGAAGTGGAATAGCAACACTATCACCATTGTATTGTTCCGTCTGCAAGCTGCAGTACTAAATACTAATCCTGTGCAACATCGGCAGAACAAAATGCCTAACATGAAGAAATGGCTAATAAGACAGTGGACAACACACTGGGCAGAACCCCTTTGGAGTTGGTTTTTTTGTTTTTTAGGGGGCAAAGCTGTTGAGCTTTTTTATTTTGGCCCCAAGTTTTTGAGCTTTTTTTGGGTACAAAATTGTAAAGAAATTTGACATTTTAAAGCTGTTTCTGAGAGAAATTGGCAAAAACAACAATGCCGGCGATTTCCCCAGACATTTCACCAGTCTCCACCTGGACATTGTTTGCGGCTGCAGTACGGCAACTCTATCATGTGTCATCTACACTTAAATTAAGAGTAAGATAAGAGCAAATGACCAATCTTCTCCTTCCCCCCAATATTTTATGAGGAAATCCACTATGAAAATTTAAAATGAAAGGACAACGTTTGTCTTAGTTGTTTAACACACTTGGGGCTGTGGATTTTTCCAAAGGGTAACCAGTTACAGTACTTGCTACTGCCAGCTATTGCCGCCTCAAAAGAAACCCGTGGTTTCTGATGCCAACTGGAAATTGCGTTCTGAGCACAGCAGGACTAGGAGCCGTCGGTGAGTAAAGCTTTGAAAAGGAGGCAAATGGTATGTTTGAGAGGCTTCACATTTTCAACACTACTTGGTATTCAAAAGGAGATCGAACAGAAATCTGTTTATGGAGAGCCAGCCCGTGGCACGCTTCCTAGGAACTTGTTGATCTTAGGAAGGGTACCCAGGGGCATTGTACTCATTTCTCCATGTTTCCTCCAGTGGAGAGAACATGGCTCAAAGCGGAACTCCAGGCACTCTGTCGGGGACTTATACTAACATTTGTCAGTTGCCCCCTGTTGCCCCCTTCCTTACTTCAGAAAATAACTAACCACCAAGCTTAGAATGTCTTGCCCTGGAAGTTAAACCGAGACCACCTGGACTGCATGAATATAAGCCCAAATATCTGGATGAGGAGGAGGGGGCAGACCTCTCCTTCTATGGAAAAAAACAACCCTGTTTTCTCTGCTTTGTAATTCTCTCCCCCAGTGCTTTCTGCAAGCTAAAACAGTCCCACACTACCACCTATTACCTGATTCTCCAGGAAAGAAGTATAGGATCAGATCACTATTTGTACTTTCTATAAATTCGCTGATCTTATGCTGCAACAGCCTCTGCCCCCCAACTTTTTAGAACATTTATTTCAGGCATTTACTGAAGCTGGAGGCAGAATACTGTTGCTTTCAGTATAACGAGACTGGAAGCTTTTCATCAGTGTCAAAATGGGATTATTATTTTTAATTCATACAGCTGCCCATTTCTAGTAAAAAACCCTAAAATCATGCTATTGTTGTTGTTGTTTCAATTTATATACTGCCATTTATCAAAAGATCTCAGGGCGATGTATTTTAGAAACACATTCCAAAAAATCAATGATAAAAACATAGTAAAAAGCATAGTGACAGGCAGCCTGATAGTAAAATAATCATAATAATAACAGTCTTCTCCAATCAGCAAACATCTCCAACCAGATGCTGTCCAGATGTTTCAGACCACAACTCCCATCAGCCCCAGTCCCAACTTAATCCAGTATCCAAATTCTGCAGGTTCTTTGGTCTCCCTTCACTCAGAGGGGATGGGGAATGAAATTTAAACCCTTATCACGCACTGCCTCTGATGTTCTCAGGTGTTGTGTGGAGCAAGATTGGTGGTGTTCTTCATGAAGACCTTGGGGCCCAGCTAAATGCCCAACCTTGTCACCCACTGGAGACAACCACCAGTTCATCTTTTAAAGGTGGGGGGGGGGGAGAGGAGAGCCAGTCCTCTCTTTCTATAGGAAAGCATCTTATTGAAGATCCAATAATGTGGGAGTTCATACAACGGGGATCTTTCTTTACCTAGAAGATTATCACATATCCTCCTGGAATGTTCTGCTGCTGCTGCTCTCCAGAGATAATGTTTGCAAAGAGGGGAATATTCACTGCTCCCACTCATGCTGCCCTGTTCAGGGAAGTTTTTAATGTGTGACATCTTAGTCTATTTTTGGTCTTTGTGGAAGCAGCCCAGAGCGGCTGGGGAAACCCAGCCAGATGGGCCAGGTATAAATAAATAAATAAATAAATAAATAAAGTAATAATAATAGTAATAATAATAATAATCATGTACTGTGTTACAAACCTTCAGTTGGTTGCAGACTGGCTGGCTCAGTTTCAAATCACAAGTTTGAGCTACTGGTTTTCAGATCTACTGGTGAGACCTGGATCTGAGGTCTCTAAGATCTATGTAAGGAGGTAGTTCCTGATCGTTGTTCTATAGCCATGTCTTCACCCGCCCCACACTTGGAATGCAGGAAGTGAAAAGGATGGTGTTTGGGGAAGAAAGCCTTGTGGGTCAAATCAGGAATCCTGCCAGGCCTAATGGGACCTGCTGGCCAGAGGCTGTCCACTGCTGGGCTAGAACCTTTCCCAAGTAGTTTGTACACCTCAGCAAAGCATTGGTGATTTTAAAGAAAGATTTCTAAAGTACAATCGTACCTTGGTTTTCTTAGTTCTCAAATGTTTTGGCTCCCAAATGCCGCAAACCTGGAAATGACCGTTCCGGTTTGTGAACTAATTTGGGGGGCTTCCATGGCTTCCGATTGGCTGCAGGAGTTTCCTGCAGCCAATCAGAGACCACGCTTTGGTTTCCGAATGTTTTGGAAGCCGAACGGACTTCCGAAACGGATTCTGCTCAACTTCCCAGGTATGACTGTACTGTGAACGTAAAACTGGTGGAACTGAGGGAGCAGGGAGGGAAAGACTAGAGAACTGAGAAGAACTTTGCAGAGGAAGCCAGACGTGTGACAAGAAGAACAGGGGTAGAGTTCTCAAGCACCCGCTTTTTTGCAGGCCATCAAATGGCATCATAGGGACGCGGGTGGCGCTGTGGGTTAAACCACGGAACCTAGGACTAGCCGATCAGAAGGTCGGCGGTTCAAATCCCCGCGACGGGGTGAGCTCCCGTTGCTCGGTCCCTGCTCCTGCCAACCTAGCAGTTCAAAAGCACAAAGTGCAAGTAGATAAATAGGAAACGGTCAAGCGAGAAGCTAAACGGCATTTCCGTGTGCTGCTCTGGTTCGCCAGAAGCGGCTTAGTCATGCTGGCATCACAGAGATGGATTGGAGATATTCCTACCTGTGGACCTACTCATGAGCAATCTTCATATGAGAGCCCTCCTCAGCTAGCCAATCTGCAGCTCCAGATCAGCTGGCTCCTGAGCGCTTACCCAGCAGATCCACTGTTCCTGAGATGCCAGCTCAAACAGTGTGGAAGCATTCCTCCCTTCCCAACCCCAAACCCAGAAGTGGAGCACTAGCGGCTTCATTTGGAATTGGATGAGAATGGCACCAGACTTCCTAGGAATATATATCCCAGTAAAATATGCACACCCTTATTTTTCATATCGATGCAAATGATGTTCTTCCAAGCACCAGCACAGTTTCAAGACAAGAAGGCAGAACTAAACAGGCTTTTACTCTTGATTCTGGAGGGGGCACATTACACAACACAGCAAGACACGGTGTGTTCCCTACCCGCCCCCAAAGAAGAACGACAGGGTAAGTTTAATCGGATTACTTTTCACATTTAACTACCAAGTTTACCTAAGGCTTTGCTCTTCTCGTATCTCAGGCTCCTTGTTTGCTTTTGATATCGCAAAGCCTTCCTGCTAACTAAAGACAAAGGTTATGAGGGTAATGAATATCAAATTCGCTGTATAAAGGTTCCCTTGTCTCACCCAGCTGACAGTCTCCATAGCATCACAAACAGGAGGGTGTGTCATACACAAAGCGGGGAAATAAAGCACAACTCAAACAACATTATATTTTTAAAAGCGCTAGGTGTATACAGTCACAGATGGGTACAATAGCGGTACGGCTGTTAAAAGAGACGCAACATGCCAAAGGTCTTGACCTGCTACTCTTCCTCAAAGAGAAATCTCACAAGCAGACGACGCTGGTATTCTTTAAAGGTAAAGGTAAAGGGACCCCTGACCATTAGGTCCAGTCGTGACCGACTCTGGGGTTGCAGCGCTCACCTCGCTTTATTGGCCAAGGGAGCCGGCGTACAGCTTCCGGGTCATGTGGCCAGCATGACTAAGCCGCTTCTGGCAAACCAGAGCAGCGCACGGAAACGTCGTTTACCTTCCCGCCGAAGTGGTACCTATTTGCCCTTTGACGTGATTTCGAACTGCTAGGTTGGCAGGAGCAGGAACCGAGCAACGGGAGCTCACCCCGTCGCAGGGATTTGAACCGCTGACCTTCTGATCGACAAGTCCTAGGCTCTGTGGTTTAGCCCACAGTGCCACCCGCGTCCCACAGCACCACCCGCGTTCTTTAGCCACTAGCTATATTGGAACGGCAGAGTTTTTAATGCTGTATTCAAGGCTTGGCCACAATGAGGTCCATGTTTATACTGATCAAAGTTACGTGACCACGCAAAACTCTTCGCCCCAAAATTGCACATTCCTCTTGATTTGCATCATTTATGCTGCTGTCGTTACTCATGGGAAGGGGGCAAAGACTTTGCAGGAAAGGAAACATCACCCGGCCCACCCAAAGGAAAACTTTTCCCAGTACCCCTCTGGTTCCTCAGATACTATTGCCCCATTGTTTCAGATATAGCCTCTCAGCGATGAGGACTAGATCCTTAGTGGTTTTTAAAAATGAAAGTCAGGAAATTGAACTATGCATGCCTGTTCTACATATTTCCACCCACTGCATTTAGATTTGAAAAACAGCAAAAATGTAATAATAGCAAACACTAAGTAGCCTTGTCTATAACAAATATGGTTAGTTTTTCCATAAAATAAAACTCGTTCTTTTCTGTTTGAACATTTGTACTTCCCAGACAAATCAAAGCTCATATCTCTGAGGAGGCAGGTTTGCCTGTGGTCAGTGCGGTAGACATTTCTAGCTGTGATCTGAACTTTTTTTTGAAGGGAGATGGGGGGGGGGCATATTTTCTCTAACACCATGGTGGGCAGGAAAAAAGAGAGTCAAAAGCCACAGTCCAGTTTTGGGGGATGGGGCTTGCTCTGGGACCAGTTTCACTCTTTCTCTCTCCCTCTCTTTTTAATTGTTGCCAGTAGATTTCAGAAGAGCTTTCACCCTGATTTTCGTTTGGTTGGCTACCTCGTTTTTGATTATTATTATTGAATACAACCAGTATTTTATTTGTTATTAAGGAATTTCTATCTTGTAAATCAGATAAAACTTCTCAGAACAGGTAGCTTAACAAAATCTGCAGTAAATGACAACACACACACACACATACACACCCGACTGTATTTTTCCATGTATAAAACTAGTTTTTTTTAAACCAAAAAATTAGGTTTAAAATTGGGGCTCGTCTTATACACAGGTAGTGCTAAGGAGTATTTTCTTAATTTGGAGTCCCCCAAAATAGGGGCCGCCTTATACACGGGGGCGTCTTATAGGCGGAAAAATACGGGATAGATTATCTCATTGTAACCCACTGTGAACTATGGAAAGGGATCCAGCATGTATTTATTAGCAATATTTATATGGCACCAAATAAGAGAGATCTCTAGGCGGCTTACAATAATATAAATGTTTTAAAGCAAGCAAATAAAATAAGAGCAGCCTGGCTGAATAACCCATTGAGCATCCCCTTTCCAGCCATGGCCACCAGATGCTCCCAGGAAACCTCCTGGGAGAGAATGAGGAAAGCAACCTTCCCTTTTCTTGATTGCCCCCAGCCCCACCCTACACAATTGACACATAGCTGTCAACCGTCCCTTATTTGGCGGGAAAGTCCCTTATCCCAGAGCCGTGTCCCGCTGCTGTCCCTTATTGATGATGTCCCTTAAATTTCCCGGGTTTCAAAGGGAGCAGCTCCTCTCCCTCCCTCCCTCCCTGCCGGCCAGGGAGGAGGGAGGCTCCAACTGTGTTGCTTGGCTGCATTGCTCACCCAATAAGGAGCCTAAGAATGACTGGGGGGGGGGTGGAGCTTGCATGCCTTGTGCCAATCAAATTGGCCGCGTTGCCTGGGGACTCGCCTTTGCTCAGCGCTTCCCAGCGGAGAGGTGACGGTGGTTTTCCTTGCTGCATCCCCTTTGCCGGGTTGCTGCGCTGTGGGAACCACCGCTTGAGGCTTTGTTTGGCTGCAGGCTGGGCTTTCTGCCTTTGGCTCGGAGGGGCTCAGAAGTTGAACGTACCTGTGTTTGGAAAATCCCTTATTTTGGCTGCTGATCCCTTATTTTCCAGGCTGCTGGTCCCTTATTTTCAAATCTGTGACAGCTATGAATTGACACACGGAGGGTCCATTTAATTATTGTGTCTAATTCCTTTCCATAGGCCTGTCTTCTGGAACTGAAGGCAAGCGAGGACAAGCAAAACGAGATGGGCCCTTTTTTTATTCATTCTTACCACACAGAGACTGAACGTGCAGAGGGCAAGCGGCAGCCATGCATTCAACCAGAAATACACTTAGGATTCCTCCAAACAATCAGGAATCCCAGCCATGCAGGAATTCTCCCGATCACCTTTGCTGAACATGCAAGCACTTGCAATCCTGCTCCCTGCTTTGCATGTGGCAAAGAGAAGAAGGAAACAGATATCTGAAATATCATCTCAAACGAGAGTGGCCTTCAGTAGCTTACAATAGCAACCAACAACCTCCTGCCTTGTTCACAACATTCAGAAAACACCTCTTGTTTAGGATGGCTTTGCCAACACAGGCAGACTAAAAAGTGTAGCACCTTCACCCCTCCAAGACTAAATTTATTTATTTATATTTATTTAAGGCATGGTTGTTGTTGTTTTTCACAGAAATTGTGTCCTCCTTAAAAGAGGGAATGTGTTGCGGTGAGACCTGGAGACTGACTTCCTGGTTGTAGGTGGGTCTACTGGATAGCCACAATGCCCGATTGGTAGGTCCCTTGCTGCTGGGTGTACTCTGGCCAATGGGGTGCAGTCTAAACGGTTTGAGGGACCTATTTAACCCCTTGCATTTGACCCAGAGATTCTCTTTCGGCTCGTGCAAACAGTACACCTGCCCACTTCCCCCTATATTTAGGATATTTTGCGACTGACCTTGCTATGCCGTTGTGTGTCGTCTGTCCTTGGGACAGGGGCACAGCAGGGATTTTCCCCACTTGGCTTATTGGCTGTTGCCATTTGGGTTTCGCCTGCTGTGTAGCAAATCGTCACAACTTGTAAGGCTGCGGATAGGCTCTGGTTCAGGTGATAGGGATGGGAGAACGCTCTCGCCATCCCTATGTGAAGGCTATTCCGTTAAAGGAATCCAGGGACTCGATGGTTTGGTCAACCCCTGAGAGGGGGTTGTGCCCATGCCTGAGTCCAGGGGAGCATCTGGGGGAGTGAACAGAGTCTGTTCCCGGGCTTTTCCCCTACCTCAGGTGTTCATCTTTGTCTGACCTATGATAGAGCTCTGGGTCAGCACTACCGGCAAGTGTGTAGAGAGCTAGTTGAACCAGAGCCCGTGCAACCACTCACTTTTTCTGTAATCAATAAAGTTGTGGCCTAAATTCTGCCAAAAACCAAAACTAAAATTTGAGTCAAGTGTGTATTTATTTAGGGGGGAGGTCTCTGGGTCTGAACACACAAAAGGTTCCGAGAGTAGTTTTCCCAAGATGGTATCTGCCTGTGGGTGGGTTAGAATCTCAAAGACACAACACAGAAAGGAAAAAGTGGGATGAGGAAGAAAGAGGAAAATAAGCAAACTCAGGCACCAATTCTAAAAGTTAGAATCACTTGTAGTCATAATGACTTCACTGCAATGTATCTTACAAGTTTCCCCTAGTTTTGATGGTGGAGGCAACCGGGGGGGGGGGGAGCCCACCAAAATAAGGATGAGGCCAATACATTCACACAGAAGAAGCTAAAAATTACAGTAAAAATTAAGGCTCTGCCCATCCTCTAGCTTAAAAAAACAACACAATTTTATCAACACCGAGTTTTAAGTTTCAATCCGATAATACAGGAAGCTTACAATCAAAGAGCTGGTTTGTTCAAATGTGTATGTGAAATCCAGTGCCTAGCATAATCTCACTACCTCTTAACCACAGATGTGCTGATGAAATAATAATAATAATAATAATAATAATAATAATAATAATAATAATTTATTATTTGTACCCCGCCCATCTGGGAGGCTTCCACAGAGACAAAAAAATACACTAAAATGTCACATATTAAAAAATGAACAGGGCTGCCTTAAGATATCTTCTGAATGTCAGGTAGTTGTTTATCTCTTTGACATCTGATGGGAGGGCGTTCCACAGGGTGGGTGCCACTACCAAGAAGGCCCTCTGCCTGGTTCCCTGTAGCTTTGCTTCTCGCAATGAGGGAACCGCCAGAAGGCCCTCGGCGCTGGACCTCAGCGTCCGGGCAGAATGATGGGGGTGGAGACGCTCCTTCAGGTATACAGGACCGAGGCCGTTTAGGGCTTTAAAGGTCAACACCAACGCTTTGAATTGTGCTCGGAAACGCACTGGGAGCCAATGCCAGACAAGAATGCCAGAGTCAGCCTTCTGTGCAACCCTCTCAGGGTCTAGACTTGGCAACCCTGCACAGCCTTTATGTGCCCTGGCCCTCAGTCCCCAAGTCTTCTCAGTCTCCAGCTTATGATGCTTCTATCTGCACTTGGGTCACACACCTTGATCTAACTCTGCTACTTGCTGTGACCCTTTCCACCTAGCCTCTGGGCTCTCTGATACCTGCTGCATTCTCTTTCTCCCCACCATTCCAGTCCCTCACCTGCCCTGGCCAGATCTTCTTTCTTTTTTTAAAAAATATATATTTATTAACACTTTAAAGATTACAAAAAAAAGAATTAAACAAAACAATATGATACAATACAAAAACAAAAACACTACATAACACTAACCTTAAAACATTGAATTAACAAAACAAAACAAGAACAATTAAGAACACATCCAATAATTTTAACATCTTATCTTTCATTCACTTGTTTCAGCGACCTCCTCACGCCTCCCTTTTTGTATTCCACTTCAATTAACTGTTTCAGCAATTCCTTTCCATCTTCCTCTGTTTTCTGTCCTGTAATTTATCTTAACATATTCTAACCTTATTTTTCCCTTTAATGCATTAACAATCTATTTGTACTTAGTTCCTTATAACATTTCTGCTAAAGCCATATAACTTCATTCCAACATTTTTCTAACATTCATTGATTTTACAGTATTTCTGTAAATAATCTTTAATTTTTTTCCAGTCTTCTTCCACCGACTCTTTGCCCTGGCCAGATCTTCTGCCTACATGCCTGTATCATTTAATAGAACCATAGACTCACAGAATTGTAGAGTTGGAAGGGACCTATTTCATTAAGCTACATTTCCCAAGGCATGTGCTTCCCAGCCGGAAAACCAATCAAGGCCAAGACCTGCTTAGGCTCAGCAAGGCTGTTGCCTTGTATGTCTTTGACAGTTAGGTCCAGTCGCAAACGACTCTGGGGCTGCGGCGCTCATCTCGCTTTACTGGCCGAGGGAGCTGGCGTTTGTCCGCAGACAGTTTTTCCGGGTCATGTGGCCAGCATGACTAAGCCGCTTCTGGCGAAACCAGAGCAGCGCACGGAAACGCCGTTTACCTTCCCGCCGGAGTGGTACCTATTTATCTACTTGCACTTTGATGTGCTTTCAAACTGCTAGCTGGGAGCAGGGACCGAGCAACGGGAGCTCACCCTGTCGAAGGGATTCGAACCGCCGACCTTCTGATCGGTAAGTCCTAGGCTCAGTGGTTTAACCCACAGCGCCACCTGCATCCCCTGTATGCCTTTACACCACACCATATAAGGGATGCCTATCCCCCAAAGGCTAAGACCTATCCTTTCTAACAGAAGCCAGGCTGTGAAACCTTTGTTGCTAAAACCTTGTTCCTCAAGTAGGAATGTTCCATGCCATCACAGCAGCTCAGCCAATCAGTGTCAAGAAACTACGCCGCTACAAGCAGAATACAATATAGTCCAGTCTTCCTCAAACTCGGCCCTGCAGATGTTTTGAGACTACAATTCCCATCATCCCTGACCACTCTGGTCCTGCTAGCTAGGAATCATGGGAGTTGTAGGCCAAAAACATCTGGAGGGCTGAGTTTGAGGAAGCCTGATATAGACTGTCAGCAGATAAAAATATAATTAGATATGATTGTTGTTGTTTTTTTAAGAAAACAAAAACGGCTCCAAAAATAATAATAATAATTAAACGCGGCAAGATTACAAATCTTGTTCACACCATACAGCAGCTTGTTACGAAAGTGTCAGGTTCCAATTACGATGTCAACGATGTGATTTTGCTTGTGATTTATAGCAACTTAAAGCAAGTCCTTCTTATTAGAACCTGCGAAAACCGAACTCCGCTACAGAAATCCATGTTTTAACCTCTTTCTTTACAGAAAATCCACATAAAAACAGCAACAGACAATGTAAACTTGGCCACTGAACACAGTAGGACCAAACAGGAGCTCAGGATTCAGCCCCTGCTCAAGCTTTGCTGCATGACGGCCACGCATCACAGGTTGGCATGCCCATCCCACTTGCACAATATCCATTTGAAAGGAATAAAAGATACCCAGCAGCCCTTTTTTTGGATGACTGCATCTGCACTTGGCAGCCTGATATGCTTCTGTTTCCAGCTGTACAACTTAATCAAAGTATATTTCCTACAGGAACAGAGTGAAAGAAAAAAGGCAATTCTCCCAAGAAAGAAACATCTTACTTGCTTTAGCTGCTGCACTTTTCTTTCCCAGCAGAAAAGGTATAGGAGTCTTTCTTTCTCGGAAGAATCAGTGGGCGAGTTCAGGCATCATAATAAACCATGGTTTACCACAATGGGAACAAGCTTAAGCTAACCTCGGGCTTTGGAGCTTCTGACTCCTGGTGTAGCCACAAGTTTCAGTTTCCATTAGCGTTCTGTCTGAACCCATAACTGTGGTTCATTGTAACTACGGTTTGTTGAAACAGGACCATTTCACAACCCATGGTTTCACGCCGGCTTGTTTTAAGCAAGCTACTGCTCATAATAATCACACTGTGTTGGGTTCAGACAAAACAGCGAGCTGTGTTGAATCTAAATTGAAAATGAATGCTTCTGATCTCCTGGCTTACTGTCCAAACTAGCTCAGTGACTATGTTGGGAACACTGTACCGTCCCAACGTGTTAACCAAGAGGCATCAACTTCTCCTTGACTAATTCAGCCATTCCTATAAGGAAAATTAGCAATGTCTCTGTACTGAGCAGGAATTCTGATGTGCTCAAAGGTGACCCAAGGGGTTCCTAGGTCTTCCTAGCCACAAACTACACTTCTTCACTTCGCATGTATCAAGACCAAACCCCAGATACCTGCACTCTGCTAAACGGCCTCGGTCCAGTATACCTGAAGGAGCGTCTCCACCTCCATCGTTCTGCCTGGACACTGAGGTCCAGCGCCAAGGGCCTTCTGGCAGTTCCCTCACTGTGAGAAGCCAAGTCACAGGGAACCAGGCAGAGGGCCTTCTCGGTAGTGGCGCCTGCCCTGTGAAACGGCCTCCCACCAGATGTCAAAGAGAAAAATAACTACCAAACTTTTAGAAGACATCTGAAGGCAGCCCTGTTTAGGGAAGCTTTTAATGTTTAATATGTTATTGTATTTTAGTGTTTTGTTGGAAGCCGCCCAGTGTGGCTGGAGAAACCCAGCCAGATGGGCGGGGCATAAAAAATAAATTATTATTATTATTATTATTATTATTATTATTATTATTATTATCTCCCTCACTTGTTTTAATGTCAAAATATTCTCCAGTTTATTCCTAACAGAGGGGTTATTTTGCTTTTAAGTTTGCACTTTTAATGCAGGTATGACCCTGGTGTTTTGTTTTGTTTTGTTTTGTTTTGTTTTGTTTTAAAAAGAAGCTTTTCTGGGGTGCTCTTCTGGTTTTTTAAATAAAGAAGTTGTAATTGTCAGTGGGTTGCTTTTTCAAACTACTGTAAGCTGCTCAGAGAACCCATGGGCTGAAAACCAGTGTATAGCTATTTCAATAAAATAACTGTATGGCTCAAATAGTTTTCTCCCCAAAAGTATGGGATTGTTGTTCTGTTTGTTACTTTGTTATGTATTTTATACTGTGAACCACCCTCTGATTCTCAGATGAAGGGTGGTCTGAATGTTTAATAACAATAAAATAATAAGTATTTGTTGCTCTTTGAATATTACAGATACTTTTATCTGCCAGCTAATAAACATTCTGTCTCAAGAATATCATTAGATCCAGAACACTTAATGGGTAAGATAAGGGGAGGGGGAGTTTCGTTTGTAATGGGATTTTTTTTCTGTGGAAAAGAATTAAAATGGGTGTTGTGGAAACCACAGTACAATTGGGACAGAGCACCTCACAGACTCCTTAAAATGTGCCGCTTTTATTTTTATCTGTCTGCTGTCTAACAACACAGTAAGCACTACTTGACATTCACTGATCGTACCCAGTAATATCTTTATCTGAATAAGAATGCAAATTGCAGGAGCGCTTTTTTTTTATTATTATTCCAACGCCTATTCTGTGGCGGCTGAATAGAGTGACCACATGTTCAAGGCTGCAAACAAGTTCACTGACCTCCCTAATCATCTCTGCCATTGCGAGTGAATGACATACACGGTCAATTCTGCCTTGCCTCTCCACTTTCATTCATAAAAAAAATAAATGACATTGTTCTTGCAGCAGTCCCGAGAAAAAGGAGACGAGAGCAATGCAGCCCAAATGAGGCCCCCAGTATTTTCAGTTCGGATTCTATTCAGCAGCAGACCCACCATCTGCCTTCTTCCTGCTAACAGCAGAACACCTCCCTGTAGAGATGTCAGAATTTGCACCACCTCCACTAATAGCTAGTATTCATATTAGCAAACATACACATACCTCCAGAATGCCTCCTTTCAATGTGTGTTTTATGTAGCTGAGCAGAAGCACAAGGCAGTAGCTGTTACAACTTTCACAGCCCCGTGTGGAGAATTAGATCACTGGGGAAAAATGCTTCCAAGCCCCTTTATGGAAAATAAGGTCTTGAGCTGTGTTAAAGGCAAAAGCGGCCGAACAACAAGCCTCAGTAATGAATCAGTACCCCCACGGCCCATTTGACCAGGAGAAAGTGTTTGCTTGTGACTGTGCAATTTGCAGATTCAAAAGTAAACATCTGTGTTTTGCTTGGCTGTGAATTTCTGTCTTCTATATACAAGTGATTCAACAGAACCTTTTCTTATGGACCATTTTATATTGATAATTCATTCAAAAACAGGCAATGATCAATCAAGCATCTCTCTCTCTCTATACACATATAATGCAATATATAGTGCAACTTTGCTTGTGCTGCTAAGCACTGGGAACCATTGGAACCAATGTGCATTTTATTTAACAATCTGAAACCATTTGATGCTGTTTATTCCATTAGGATTATACCAACTTCTGCGCTCAGCAAACTGCACTCTTAGATCCCTAGTCCGAGATACAGTTCTTGGAAATAAAATGCAGTCGCACTCAGGTAATGCCATTCTTGGTAGCATATATCTGACAACAAGCCCAAGCCGATCCTGCTATATTTGTACAATACATGTTCATTGCATTTATATTTTTAAGTGCATGCTTTCAGAATGAAAATCACACACACATACAACATAATGTATGAAAAGGCCCTTAAGACTGCCTAAAGACTAAGACTGCCATCGGAGTCTATACAGCTGGGCAGTTCTACCTCTTTGAAAATGGAAAGAAGTGAAAATACTATTGCCAGAAAGCAATTTTGTAGACCCAATCTAGGGATTTCATCATTCTAAGACACCTCTGCTGGGCCCTTCCATCTTAACATTCTAAAAATATGTACACCATTCAAGTACTTATTCCTTCAGAATGGTAGTGTAGCTACGTTATTAGCAGTCATAATAGCAGTACAGCACAGTACTGTACAGTGAAGGGACTCAGTCCTAAGCTTGTTTGTTCAGAGGTCCCATTCTGAACCTTACAAAATGTGGTTACATACTCCAAAGGAATTGGGTTTAAAAGCTCAAAACAAGGAAAGAAGGAGCAAACACTGGATCAACAAACTGACTGTATACCTAGCGAGTTTCTGGACTGTTCTACAAGCCATGCAGCTTGTTCCATATACAGTACAAAACTTATCCACTTGGATCAAACTGAAGAGACGTTGCTCCATTATTCAACCAATTTAGTTGTGGGGAAATGAGCCAGGCGATCTACATGGAGACCCCAGCTTTTTAGTCAAACTTTTTTGAAAATAAAACCATGACCCTGGGTCAGGGCTCTTCCCCCCCAAGCCGGAACTTCATTTCGGCACCTCTCGGGTGGGCACCATTGGCATTCTAAGAGAAAGAGGGAGGTGTTCATGGTGAGTTCCGGCACCTCTCTTCTTTGAAAAATAGCACTGCCCTGGGTGATCTATAGCTGTACCAGGAAAACAGAAGGGAAATAATGTCCCGGTGTGAATAGCTGCCATGAAGCACATTTATTCCACCCTCATTTGTTTGCCAAGCATGTTTCATCTCTTTCCCAAACAATGGAAACCTGACACAGATAGAACTTTCTGCGCATGGTGTATACAGATGTATACCCTGACTTTTACTGTCTGCCAACAAAGGGGGAAACAATTAACTCTCTCTCCAAATGTTTAGTTTAAGCGATATTGTACAATGAGTTTCCCGCTTAAAATAAACGGAGCCAGTTAGATATTTAAAATTGAGTCATTTGGATATTTAAAAGTTTCAGCACAAATGTTCATGTCTCTCTTACTTCAATTTCTAGTTTCCCAAAGACCCCCAAACAACCCTGTTTCTCCATTCCCTTAAACGCAGCATTTGGCTGGGAGATATAACACTACAATGCACAGAACATTTCACTGAACGTGAGACTGGAAAAAAGGATTTGAAAGAAGGACTTGTTTCTTTCCAGTCCAGATTTTCAAATTTCAAAAGTACAAAGATATTTTGTGGGGGCCGAACACCCACTATTTCCAGCATGGAAATCAAGTTACGCTTTTCTGTGAAGCCACCGGCATCTAAGTGCATACACCCTAGCATTTGTCATTTGGCTAATGCTACAATAACCATTTGAGGTGCTTCTGTTTATTGGAGACTTGTAACAGTTTGGTGTTGTAATACTTCTGGTGGATCCAGCAGCAGTTTGCAAGTATGCAGGGAAAGTATCGCAAATGTGCAGAGCGGACCGTTCTGGAGGCAACAGAAACAATTCTATCCTTGCGTACTTCTCAAGAGAGCAAACTTAAGAGGCAGAGCTGTGCTTCTCTCTTGCAACAAACTACAAAGTCCTATGTAAAACTGTGCACAGGGGGGGTGGCATTGGAAAGGAAAAGTTGCCAAGCTGAAGCCAAGTCTTCTGGGACACTATCAGGCAAGTAGACATCCAAAGCGTGTTCCCATTTTAAAAGGCTTATAACCTTTTTAGCCTATATACCATGGAATACAAAAAACCAACCAAAAAACCCCAACCTTGTCTACTATATTCACGCCTTGCAGAAGAAGCTGTCCTGTGGTTCCAAAAAAGACGATTAAGCTGTTTATGTATGTCATGACAGCAGCTAGGATTCCTTATGCGCAAAAAAGGGAGGAAGGAGAAATTCCCACTGAAAAGGAATGGGTAAGTAAAATGATGGACTCTGAGGAATCAGCAAACCTAATGATGATTGTTTTGTGGAAGAATGGAAGCCTTTTGGGGGACTATTTAAAGAAATATTATAGCTTGATGGAATCGTGATCAGGATTTGAACTATGAGCAACAGAGGGAATGAGAGATCATTGTAATTATGGTTATGTTATAAGAGAGAGGAGATAGGGGTGCAGAAATAAGAAGCTACAGAAAACGGGATGGGAAGTGGATAAAAGAAAAGAAAAAAAATTCTTACGTTTTGGAATGCATCCGTGAAATGCTTAAAAATGCATTAAAGTATAACTGGGGAAAGCCCTCCTGCTTCCTTACCTAATGGTGCTCTTGTCGGCGTTTCTTCGGGGTCTGGAATAGGAATCCTGGCTGCAGGGAGGCTGTGCACACTGGCGACCAGGAAAAAGCAAGACCAGGCTCCCCACGCAGCAATCATTCCTCTCCTCTCGCTTCGGGGCAGCCCGCCGTGGGTCGTGGTGGCAGCGCTTCCTCGGCCCGCCTCAGCCATCCTCCAGATGCATGCTGCTCCGTGGGCTGGCCGGGGGTCTCCTGCTCTGGGTCCCCGAAGTGGCGGCCCCGTGCCCTGCAAGGAGTCGGGAGGAGAGGGACACTCGCGGAGGCTCCTCAGCGGAGAGGGCAGCTCCTCTTCCCCGCCAGCCCTGCCCCAGCACCGCCCGCCACCTCGGAAGGCGCGTCGAGCGCGCCTCGGAAGAACCATTTTTGCGCACCGTTTCCCCCTTCCCGGCCGGGTTTGCCCCGACAGCAGCCCGGAGCAGCCGCTTCGCCTCCCCTCGGGGCTTCCCTTCCCGCAACCCGACGCCGCTTCTAGGGTCCCGAGAGGGGCGCCGCCCTCCGATTAAGCCGGCAGTACCCGCCGGGGATGGCGCGGAGGAGCGGCCGCTTACCTGCTCCTTGGCGCCGCTGGAGCGCTTCTGGGCAGAGGCGCGGGCGGCTCTGCTCCGCTCCGCTCGCTCCCTCGCTCGCTCGCCAGCCTTGCCAGAAAGCCGGTCCGCCTGCCTGCCTGCCTGCCCCGCCTCACTGAGAGGGCTGGGCTGGGCGGCTGGGCTGGGCTAGCCGGCGGCCCCCAGCGGCGGAGAAGGGGCGGCGCGTCTTTGCGCCCAGGGCGCACGAAGCCCTCGAGAGGCGGCCCTTCGGCTGGACAGCGAGGAGGAGCGTGCGGCAGCCTACCTGAAGAACAGGGCGGGAAAGGCAGCCGGCGGGAAGCCCCCCCCACTCGGGCTTTCCCCTCTTTCGTGGCCGGGGGTGTGGGCGCCCGTCTGCCTCAAGAGACGGCGTGGCGTGTGCGGGTTTTTGGCGCTGCTGGGCGACGAACCAGGGCAGCTGCCTCCTGAGCTTTCCCACCGAGACTAAACGCTTTCCCTTCCGCAGTGACCACAGGTAAATGTAAAGGGACCCCTGACCACTAGGTCCAGTCGTGACCGACTCTGGGGTTGGGCTCTCATCTTGCTTTACTGGCCGAGGGAGCCGACGTTTGTCCGCAGACAGTTTTTCTGGGTCGTGTGGCCAGCATGACTAAGCCGCTTCTGGCGAACCAGAGCAGCGCACGGAAACGCCATTTACCTTCCCGCCAGAGTGGTACCTATTTATCTACTTGCACTTTGACGTGCTTTCAAACTGCTAGGTTGGCAGGAGCAGGGACCGAGCAACGGGAGCTCACCCCGTCGCGGGGATTCGAACCGCCAACCTTCTGATCAGCAAGTCCTAGGCACTGTGGTTTAGACCACAGCGCCACCCGCGTCCCTCAGTGACCACAGGTAGATATTAGCAAATTCCTTATCAAGTCCGCCTGTGTGCCTGCAATCAGGGCTTACCAGATTCACTGGACCATATTGTTTTGGACTGCCCTTTGCACAGCAGACTCCGCAAACCGATGCTGAGCAAGATATTGGACCTGCGACCCACGGCTCTGAGAGAAAGCCAAATGAGGTTCCTCCTAGCAGATAGGGACAAGGACTTTACTGCCCCAGTGGCAGGGCCGTCTTACCCATAGGCGGTAGGGGTGTGGGGCACTCGGGCGCCGGGCTCTCAGGGGCACCAGGCCGAGAGTCCAGGGCCCGAGAATTGAGTCCGGGGAAGAGCCCATCCATCGGTCAGAGCACCATGGCGGGCCCTTCTGCTGCGGGCAGCTCTGGCCGCAAGTTTGGGGGCGACCGAGCCAGCAAGATGCTGAGGCGGCCAGCCAGCTCCGCCCTCCTGTGCGCCTGGGACTGGGCAACCTGGGGGGGGGGGTGCCGGGCGGATCTTTGCGCCCTGGTGCCGGATATGCTTAAGACAGCCCTGCCCAGTGGCTTCCTTTTTAACCTCCATCTTACCTGAAAGGGTTCTTAATGAATCATCCCTTCAACTTCCAAGAGACTGCGATCTACTCGCACTATAAAAATAACTGGCAGTGATCTACCCATTGGATTGACCAAGGTTGTTGAACTTTTCTTAGGGAGCCAAAGTTGACGTCGTCATCAATCTGTTTGACATATAGGTAATAGACAGGGTACCTTGTGATCCTTGACAGCCTCACTCCTGTCCCTTTTAAATTTATCCTAGTGTTTTGAAATGTTTTAACTCGACATGCCAATACGGTGGTACCTACGCTTCAGGTTACATACGCTTCAGGTTACATACGCTTCAGGTTACAGGCTCCGCTAACCCAGAAATAGTGCTTCAGGTTAAGAACTTTGCTTCAGGATAAGAACAGAAATCGGGCTCTGGCGGCGCGGCAGCAGCAGGAGGCCTCATTAGCTAAAGTGGTGCTTCAGGTTAAGAACAGTTTCAGGTTAAGAACGGACCTCCAGAACAAATTAAGTACTTAACCCGAGGTACCACTGTAAAGGTATTTGTATTTGTTCCCACCAAGACCGTTTTCTCTCGGGGCGCCAGTCGAGCGGTGGACCCTCCTGCTCTGTGGCTGTGCCCCAACTCCCTGCCTGGTCTCTGCCCCACATGGGCTGCACCCATCAGGGGCACCAACTGAGCTGTCTGGTGCGGTGTGGCTGGTCTCTAAGAACTTTGCCTCCCTCAGAGCTGGCCCAACCATGAAGCAAGGTGAGGCCACTGCCTCTGGCGGCTGGAACTGCAAGGGCAGTGGACCCCGAAGTCACTCTTCATGCCCCTCAGCTTGTTCCTAATGTAGATCTTCCCTCACGCCTTCCTCCCTGGTGGGGAACCATGTTGCGGTTCGCCCAGGGGTGCCAACTTGAATAAAATATTGTGCAGGTAAGGCCCACCCTGTGCCATCAGTCACATGACGCAACATGGCAATGCCCACCAACTTTTTGGACCCCCTAAAATATTTTAGGGAGGGGGAGCAAAGGGACGTCAGCCCCTAGGAGTTGGTTCCCATGGGTTTGCCTCAGGTTCCAAAATGTCTCGGGCCAGCCCTATCTTCCTCTCTCCCCATCAAAGACTTCTCCAAACGGATTTCCGATGTTCCAGATCCTAAACTAGCTGTCAATGGGCAACATGCCCAAATGTCTACATGTCTGATATTGCTGTGTGCCCTCCCAAGTGGGTGAGATTCCAGGGGTCCTGGGTGTGGTTTCCTGGGGACAACAGAGACTGCAGAACAGTGGTCCCTTGGGTTAAGTACTTAATTCGTTCTAGAGGTCTGTTCTTAACCTGAAACTGTTCTTAACTTGAAGCACCACTTTAGCTAAGGGGGCCTCTCGCTGCCGCCGGAGCACGATTTCTGTTCTCATCCTGAAGCAAAGTTCTTAACCTGAGGTACTATTTCTGGGTTAGCGGAGTTTGCAACCTGAAGCGTATGTAACCCGAGGTACCACTGTATGTTTAAGATATGTGGGTTATTTACACATATATACCGCCTGAGCCCACGATGGAGGGGCTCGCAGCATTCACGCCCCAAGAGGGTCTTGCTTCTCCCATAGTCGCAGCCTTGGATCCCAGCAGAAATCCAGCATGGCTCTCCCTGTCTGCCTGCAGCCTGTTTCCAGCCCAGCTCTCTCTCTCACAACCCTGGCTGTTGTGCTTCTTGCTACCAGCCAGAAGAGGGAGGGGACCCACCCGTTTGCCCTCTGGCCCAGAGTCACTTCCTTTGTCAGACTTACGTGGTAACTAGGACCAGGGCCGTCTTAATAATAATAATAATAATAATAATTTTTATTTATACCCCACCCTCCCCAGCCAAGGCCGGGCTCAGGGTGGCTAACAAGCACTAATAAAAACAAGTTGAATGAATACAACTTAAAAACAAAATTAAAATGCAACATTAAAATATTGAAACATTAAAATATTAAAATGTAGCCTCATCGCAGGAGGAGAAAGGAAAAGAAAAAAGAAAGAGGGGAGGGAATCAAATTGGCTCCAAGCCAAAGGCCAGGCGGAACAACTCTGTCTTACAGGCCCTGCGGAAAGAGATCAGATTCTGCAGGGCCCTGGTCTCATGAGGCAGAGTGTTCCACCAGGACGGAGCCAGTGTTGAAAAGGCCCTGGCATTGGTTGAAGCTAATCTAACTTCCTTAGGGCCTGGGACCACTTAGGGTGTTGCTAGTTATGGACCTTGAGGCTCTCCGTGGGGCATACTGGGAGAGGCGGTCCCGTAGGTACAAGGGTCCTAGGCTGCGAAGGGCTTTAAAGGTCAAAACCAGCACCTTAAATCTGACCCTGTACTCCACTGGGAGGCAGTGCCGCTGGAAAAGCACTGGGTGAATATGCTCCCAGGCAGAGACCCTGTGAGGAGCCTCGCTGCAGCATTCTGCACCCGCTGGAGTTTCTGGGACAGCTTCAAGGGCAGCCCCGCGTAGAGCGAATTACAATAGTCAAGCCTGGAGGTGACCGTCGCATGGATCACTGTGGCCAGATCGTAAGCATATCTGGTGCTGTGGTGCAAAGATCCCTCCGGCGCTCCCTCCCCTTTCCCAGAGTTGTCAGCCTTTTTTTAGGGCTGGAGGAGGCGGGCAGCAGTTGGAGGATGGCTCTTCCGCCGGGAAAGAAGCGGAGGCTGGATGTGGCGCCTCCCGGCTCAGCTGGGTGGTTCGTGCTGCAGTGGCCACGGCAGGCAGCAAGAGGGCCTGCGCCGAGCAAGCAGAATTTGGCGCCTGCAGACTAAAAGGGAAAAAACAGAGCCAATGCTCGGCGGGAGCGGCGCACGCACCCTTGCTCACTCAGCGCACTTGTTCGGTGTTCCCTGGACTCTCGCCTGGTGCCCTCCAGAACTTGGTGCCCTGGCAACCCGCGCCACCAGCCTCTATTGGTAAGACGGACCTGACTAGGATCTTGCCTAGCTAATTCAGCAATGGAATCAGCTGTTAGATTTTAACCTTTGCGGGACCACCAGAATTAGAATGGATTCGGGCATGATACAGACTGACACATGCACGCCACAACTCACAACACTTTTTAAATTTAGAATAAGGAAAACATCAGAACCGCACTTTTCAGGCTTCAGCAGGAGGTCTGCTAAAAATAAATGTCTGCTCTTTGGAAACAGGGGTGTGTTGTCAGAGAATCCCACTTCAGTGACAAGCTAGCTATGCAAAAGCCAATTTCTCTCAGGAATGATTATATAACTGGGGCAACCTTTATTTTATTTGGGAATGAAATTAATTAGGGAAAAAAATGAGTCGTAGATGACTCAGATTATCCCACAGGGGCAAAAAGCCTCAAAAAGTGAATGATTCAGAACGGCACCTTGAATGCAGAATTGCACAAGTTAACAGTGTTTTTGTGCAGAGACTCGAGTCTGTCTGTAATGCTGTGAGTTACTGAACGTGCTGCATGAAATCAGTGGGTTATACCTCTTTGTAGAAACTTTGCTACTGAATGATGACAACATTTTCAGCAAATGCTTTCTTTCAACTTCATTATACAGTGGTACCTTGGGTTACATACCCTTCAGGTTACATACGCTTCAGGTTACACACTCCGCTAACTCAGAAATAGTGCTTCAGGTTAAGAACTTTGCTTCAGGATAAGAACAGGAATCAGGCTCTGGTGGCGCGGCAGCAGCGGGAGGCCCCATTAGCTAAAGTGGTGCTTCAGGTTAAGAACAGTTTCAGGTTAAGAACGGACCTCCGGAACTAATTAAGTACTTAACCCAAGGTACCACTGTATGTGATCTGAAATGTTACAAAGAAGCTGAGATGGAGAATCTGTCATTGTGGGCATGCTTACCTTTATGCTATATTAGACTTACGCATCATTTAAAAAGCAAATACAATTATTATTCACTACAAAATTATATTCTGCCCAGGGCTGGATTTAGATTTGATGAAGCCCTAAGCTACTGAAGGCAATAGGGCCCTTTATATGTCCAGCTGTCCATTGTCAACAAAAAATTGTCCCTGTTTTTTTGTGTTGAATATATGCTGTATGGTACCCTATATATAGAAATGAGCAAACCAGTGATATTTTAGGGAGCAGGCTAGCAGGCAGGGCCCATTAGTTATTAGTTAGTTATTAGTTACATCATAGGAGCCTACACAACACAAAACACTGTTGCTGTGTGTAGGTTTTATTTTATTTGTTTTTTATCTTATATTTTGGAAATGTACATCCAGTTTTTTCTTTTAATTTTTTTGGGGGACCCAAGGGAGTGGGGCCCTAAGCTATAGGTTGTTTAGCTTATACATAAATCTGGCACTGATTCTTCCCCAATGATGAGTGACTCACAATTCAAGGACAGTGTAATTCTGTGCGTCTTCACTCAAAAGTAAATTCCATTATTTAAGGTTCCATTGTCCAGACTAAATCAATGAAGGATGACGACTAGAAGAATGGGCCTCACTGAGATTGGGAAATTGTTTCAAATTCCTAGGTTACAGTGTCAACACCTCATGGGCAATACATTCCTTTTGGCAGCCCAGCCCCACTGCAGCCCAGCTGCTACCTCACACCTTTCTGATGGTGCTAAAAAGGTAAAGGTAAAGGGACCCCTGACCATTAGGTCCAGTCGTGACCAACTCTGGGGTTGCGGTGCTCATCTCGCTTTATTGGCCGTGGGAGCCAGCGTACAGCTTCTGGGTCATGTGGCCAGCATGACTAAGCCGCTTCTGGCAAACCAGAGCAGCGCATGGAAACGCCGTTTACCTTCCCGCCGGAGTGGTACCTATTTATCTACTTGCACTTTGAGGTTCTTTCGAACTGCTAGGTTGGCAGGAGCAGGGACCGAGCAACGGGAGCTCACCCCGTCGCGGGGATTCGAACCGTCGACCTTCTGATCAGCAAGTCCTAGGCTCTGTGGTTTAACCCACAGCGCCACCCGCGTCCCTTCTCTGATGGTGTTACCTGTACTCAATTCTTTCCCCAAATCATCACTGCCAACTTCCTTGTGGCAAGTGTGCAAGTTGTCTCTCCCCCTTCCCCAGACTTAGAAAAATTTGGAGCAGCAGAAAAATACTTTCTGCTTGGTTTCCCAGAACCAAGCAAGCAAAAATCACTAGGTAAGATCAGGATTTTTGTAAAGGACCCCTGACAGTTAAGTCCAGTTGTGAACGACTCTGGGGTTGTGGTGCTCATCTCGCTTTACTGGCTGAGGGAGCCGGCGTTTGTCCGCAGACAGTTTTTCCGGGTCATGCGTTGTACGTAGCGATGCCGCACATGCGCCCTATGCAGTGACGCCCGCCCCGGGGGTTACGATGCGTTCCTTCGCCCCTGCTCTCAGCAGCCAGAAACATCGTAAGGAAGAAGAAGAGTTTGGATTTGGATTTGATATCCCGCCTTTCACTCCCTTTCAGGAGTCTCAAAGCGGCTAACATTCTCCTTTCCCTTCCTCCCCCACAACAAACACTCTGTGAGGTGAGTGGGGCTGAGAGACTTCAAGAAGTGTGACTGGCCCAAGGTCACCCAGCAGCTGCATGTGGAGGAACGGGAATCGAACCCGGTTCCCCAGATTACGAGTCCACCGCTCTTAACCACTACACCACACTGACTCTTATCCTGCTTTATCACTACCCGAAGAAGTCTCAAAGTGGCTAACATTCTCCTTTCAAAGGAGACTTTGGGAAGACTGGTCAGGAGTGAATATAGAGCACTTGGTACCGGACTGTATGGGAAACAGCCCCATTAGAAAAGTTAACCAACAAACTTAAACTAGCAAAGGAGGACGCCTTTACGCAGGTGTGGTTCTCCTTTATCACATACACAGCACAAGAAGAAAATGACGTATCACTCCATCGACACACAGCATACAAATTAATATGACTAATCTGACTCAACAAGCTCCGCTCCACACACACGTACAAACAAACCACACTGCAACCAAGCAAGCTCTGGACCGTCCAAGCTCTTGCAATGCCAACAAAATTGAACTAATTACCTTCCCACATGTGATGCTGAGACAAAAACCCTGCACAAACACTACGCAGTAGAAAGATCAATACCCGCCCCCTCTTTCCTTTCCCCCCAACCTCATAATGCAAATGGCAACAGGGACTCATAAACACTGTAAAGAAATTGTGGAAAAGACTCTATGAGCGGAAAGTGGAGACGCTATATTTACTTTCCTTTGTTTGCTTGTTAGCTTGCTTGTTACACAAGAAAATATTGAATAAAAATAGGAAGACGCTTGCGAATAATGTACGAAATTGGAAATTATTGTGAATTGAAGTTATTATGGACATGAATGAACAAATGTAAAACAAAAGAACCAAGAAGGGGAGTGGAGGGAAGTCAAGGGATTTTTGGAAATGCCATGTATGGGATGGGAGCTGTTATGTGATTTTTTTTTTGTTATTGTAAAAATTAATAAAATAGTATTAAAAATATTAAATAAATACAAAATG
This sequence comes from Podarcis gaigeae, assembly GCF_964106915.1. Classification (NCBI taxonomy): domain Eukaryota; kingdom Metazoa; phylum Chordata; class Lepidosauria; order Squamata; family Lacertidae; genus Podarcis; species Podarcis gaigeae. The sequence goes on from NC_139681.1 coordinate 10,765,250, forward strand.
TAATAATAATAATAATAATAATAATAATAATAATAATAATAATAATAATAAACCTTCTGGTAGCTGATTGCAAAGGCATGTGTCCGTTCGGCATACACTGCTCAACTCTTAAAAATATGTGAGCTTTTTGCAAGTTTATTAATCATTTTCTATTTTTACTCCCCTCACAAATTTACTACCCCCCCCCCCCAGGTTTCTTCAGGGAACATTCTGGTAGTTCATCCTGTCTGAAACCTACTTAAGCTTGTGTGCAGATTATGGCTGCCATGTATAGACGTTGTTCTCGAAGCCATTTGTGGGTTAAAAAGTACATCCCGAGAGGATAAATCATTATCTAAAGAGAGATAATATAAAGTTAATTGGCACATGCTGTAAAACTGCGTGACTCACTTAAATTCCTACCTAGTTCCATAACCACAAAAAACTCTTTGTTCTCAAATTATCTGATGATAACTATCTTTAATGAATCCAGAAATAACAAGTTCTAGGTTGGAACTGGGGTGGGTGGGTGAATAGGTCTCAGTTAAGGAAATCTAAATAGTGCCTCTGAATAGGAGCATGGAAACTCAAAGGTTCCTTTGTCAAATGAAAGAAGCATTTTAGTAATAAATGCTTTGAGACCTTCTCTAATTATTTATAGGATATTGGGGGGGGGGGGTTAAATACAAACCGAGTCTGAATTCTTTATTTACAGAGGTAACATCCTACACTGATGCAAGACAAATATTTTTTTTTTAGTGCTAGGCAGAGGTGAATTGGGCCTTGTAGGTGTTTTCAGAAGATAAAGCATGCCAGTCCAAAGTGATTGTGGATTAAAACAGTCTCTGTAGAACTTTTCAAAGGTGCAGCTCTGAAGTTTCCCTGAGGTAATTGCAAACTGTTTGACTGTGACTGAAGGTTTCTGTGCCATGCCAGCCAACATTCCATCAATTCTTCAAAGTATTTTTGGTGCTTACCAAGTATCCAAGGGGTTAACTTACGTCCTAATTATTCTTACAGTGTGCCAGAGTGAAATGTACACAGTATTAAGAATACATTTTACTGTATCATCCTTCCCTTATCTTTTAACAACTTTGCAGTGTGTGTGCGGGCGTGGAAAAGAAAAAGGCAATGAGTCAACTGTACTTTAAACATTTAGTCTGGTTCAGATGTTATTATCTCAGTCCTATACAGTGGTACCTCGCAAGACGAATGCCTCGCAAAACGAAAAACGTGCAAGACGAAAGGGTTTTTCGGTTTTTGCATCGCTTCGCTAGACGATTTTCCCTATGGGCTTTCTTCGCAAGACGAAACGTCTTGCGAGTTCTTGCGAGTTTTTTTCCTTTTTCTTAAAGCCACTAAGCCGTTAATAGCCGCTAAGCCGCTAATAGCCGTGCTTCGCAAGACGAAAAAAACGCAAGACGAAGAGACTCGCAGAACGGATTAATTTCGTCTTGCGAGGCACCACTGTAAAACATAGTCTATGGCCTCTCTCCTTTAGCCCCAGGATAAATTATATCCCGGATTGGAGGGAAACCTTAATCCATAGTTTCCCAGTTAGGCTGTCTCATGAAACTGTAGCATGTAAGAAACCAACATGGCCTCAGTGACACCAGACACCACAAGGAGACGGAAGGGGACTTGTAGATTTCATTAAGGGCTCTCCTACATTTCCCCCATAATTTGAGCACTGCGCTGCTTCCTGCTAGAGGCTCTGGAGTTGCCTGGGGAGTTCCATCAGCAGAAACCTTGCCGTTTCCCCCCTCACCTCAGATGTAACACAGCACCATGATGGGAACCTCACTAGTTGCGGGAGCTGGATGAAACCCTACAAATTCACATTGCACGGAATAGATTAGCGGCCAAAAGTTTCAGGGTTCCATTTGGGGACACATGACTATATCGCTTTTCATGCAGTCGTAGCACCCCCCTTTGTTCCTACCTCTGCGCCTTGTTTCTTAAAAGGTAAAGGGACCCCTGACCATTAGGTCCAGTCCTGACCGACTCTGGGGTTGCGGCGCTCATCTGCTTTATTGGCCGAGGGAGCTGGCGTACAGCTTCCAGGTCATGTGGCCAGCAAGGCTAAGCCACTTCTGGGGAACCAGAGCAGCGCACGGAAACGCCGTTTACCTTCCCGCTGGAGTGGTACCTATTGATCTACTTGCAGCTTGACGTGCTTTCAAACTGCTAGGTGGGCAGCAGCTGGGACCGAGCAACGGGAGTGCTGCTGGACAATTTTTTAAAAAAATTATTTTGACTGCGTCAGACCAACACGGCTACCTACCTGAATCTGCCGTCAGCGGCTGTAGAATTGGGTGGTGGTATTAAATGCAACAAACCTTTCACGTACAGAGAGCAGATCTATTAACAGGTGATATCTTTTCTTCTTCAGTGGACACAATTCACCCAGTCGTAACTACTCTTTCAAAGCACAGGTCAAAAGTTGAAGGCTTGAACAAATGAAGGAGGGTGGTGGGGAATTGTACTTATCCTTTTGGAGACATGTATGTGTTCCAGACAACATTTTCGAATGAAAGGGGGCGTTTAATAATACGTTATATTGGGAACAAAAGTTGAAAAAGCAAATAATAACTCACTGGAGCATGTTTATGCAAGTAAGCAAGCAAGCTTTCAAGCAAACATTCAACAGTGAGTTGCATTATGAAGCTATTAGGGAAGAGTAAAGTTGTAAACAACTCGCCCCAGCATTACTTCCATCGAAGCCAGTAAACAAGTTTTCCTTTGGCATATAAGCCATGCCATTGTGAGTTTATTTGCCTACAGGAGACCCACAACTCAGAGTACAACTGGAGTTAAGTGACCCTCTAGAGCTGCCGCCACATGTATTTAGCATTGTTTCTAGTACAGTGGTACCTCGGGTTACAAATGCTTCGGGTTACAAACGCTTCAAGTTACAGACTCCACTAATCCGGAAGCAGTACCTCAGGTTAAGAACTTTACCTCAGGATGAGAACAGAAATCGTGTGGCGGCAGCAGGAGGCCCCATTAGCTAAGGTTAAGAACGGTTTCAGGTTAAGAATGGACCTCTGGAACAAATTAAGTCCTTAACCAGAGGTACCACTGTATGTAGCAAAATGACAGGTCACCATATTTAGATAAGACCCTTATTGGCACTTTTAACTATGGGCAAAACACAGACCTCGCTTCTGAAGGCATTCTGCCACTTCTCTTGGCAGCGACCAAGCAAACGATAGGACATAACTGGAAATCAAATGAGGGAGGATCAATACAAGAATGGGCATTTACGGTTGGGCATGTTGCTTTACTAGAAAAACTGACGATGCAAATTGAAGCCATAAGACAAGAAAACACTACAGGTGACTTATATGGTCATTGGTATGGATTCGCTCAATGGACAAAAGATAACCGTAGCAAACTGGGAAGACTTGGACTGGATCTTGTTTTTGTTTAATCGTTTAGTCGTGTCCGACTTCGTGACCCCATGGACCAGAGAACGCCAGGCACTCCTGTCTTCCACTGCCTCCCGCAGTTTGGTCAAACTCATGCTGGTAGCTTCAAGAACACTGTCCAACCATCTCGTCCTCTGCCGTCCCCTTCTCCTTGTGCCCCCCATCTTTCCCAACATCAGGGTCTTTTCCAGGGAGTCTTCTCTTCTCATGAGGTGGCCAAAGCATTGGAGCCTCAGCTTCAGGATCTGTCCTTCCAGTGAGCACTCAGGGCTGATTTCCTTCAGAATGGAGAGGTCTGATCTTCTTGCAGTCAATGGGACTCTCAAGAGTCTCCTCCAGCACCAGAATTCAAAAGGTTCAAAAAAGCCTTTCAGGAAAACGCGTTGTAAACTTCAAAGTGGAAAATCATGTTGGCGATAGGCAGACCTCCACAGCGCCATCTGGTGTCACAGGTAAGCACAACATCTGCACATCACAGCTCTTTGTTGTTATTCCATGTTTTCTTATGGAACAAAATTTAAAATAAACACGTGTATGAAAAAGGGAGTGGTTTCATGTTTGAGCTCAAATGCACACTTGTTCCTTTGACTTGCACTCAGTTTGTGGGTTGGGATGGATCTCTTTGTTTGCATGTGGTCCAGCGCTCTGCTTTCAATAATGACCAGCTAAATTTCTCCAGGAGCCTAACAGGAAGGCAGCACCCCTCTGTTTGTTTCATCATTTGGTATAGAGAGGCATGGAGATGTTTCTGCCTGCAGTTCTAGCCAGCAAATACATAACAAAACAAAGTGTGTTCTCCTTCATGGAGAGCATGTGTAACGGTGGGGGCAGCCAGGACACTCCAAAGTTGTGGGGCAGGCTATTGACCGTTGGCCACTGATGCGATTGGGGCTTCCCTTGCCGTTGGGAAGAAGTTAATGTTGCCATTTGTTGATTGACAGCCAGAAATGCTAAAACTCCTTGCACGAGGCTAGGGCTTCCTCTTTTCGCTTGTGCATCGGATTGCCCGTCCCCCCCCTCCCTAGAATTAGGGTTGTTCGCTTGACCTTGCTATGCCTGTCATGGGGTCGTCTGCTCTTGAGGCAGGGGCCTGGTAGGAAATTTGTCCATCTGGCAGATTGGCTCGGCCAGTTGGCTTTTTGCCTACTGTGTAGCAAATCGTCACAACTTGTAAGGTTGCGGTTAGGCATTGGTTTATGGTTTGGTTGGTTGAGGGGCATGGATTGGCTGTGCCTGCCCCTCTAATGCTGCTGCTGCAAGGGATTCCGTTAAAGGAATTGGGGGCTAACTATTGCTTGTCCACTCTGTCAAGGGGGCTCGGGCCATAGCAATGAGCTCCTGGCTGCATTTGGGGAGGGCTGAGGGCAGGTTCCCTGCTCCATCGCTACCCCCAAGTGTATTCCCCTTTTCTGACTTTCGCAGGCGTGCGGAATGTCAGTCTGTCCCCCACGGTGGGGGCAGATAGTCACAACCCATGTCTAAGCAACCACTCACATGTTTGTATTTTAATAAAGTTGTGGCCAAAATTATGCCAAAAAACCTTAAACAAAAATATTGGTGTGAAGTGTGAGTTATTGGGGTGGATCTGGGGACCTCGACATGCATGTGGTACCTTAAGGCAGGGACCCTCTGTATAATCCACAGCTTAAACTGGGGAGGGAAGAGCGGTTGCTGGAATGCAGCCTTTGAGAACATAGCTGAAACAACAGAAGAAAAAACAAGCTTCCCATGAGATAATTTTATTTTAACAAAATGTGTTCTTCTAAGGGCAAGACTTCTCTCTGAATGAAGAGATTGTGAGAGCCAAAACAGACCAAAAGGATATTTTCAAACCTGCCACCTCCTGCATAAACACTGAGGGAACAGAAATAAATGCAGCTCCTCGATTGCAAATGAGTAATTTCGAGTGTATTAAAGAGCAAGGCGCTTCGGCAAACAGCTCAAATCACATCTTAATTAAGGCTGGGGGTTGGGGGTGGCTGGGAAGGTATGGTCAAGACTCCTTTTGGAGCATCTGAAATTACAACTCCAACAGCAGAGGCTACAACATGTGCTTTGATGAGCATCCAGGGGCCTGAATTCAATTGAGCTGGGGTGATCCCACTTTACAGAGGTGACAGCAGAGCCAATCACGGACCTCATTAGCATGCTTGGCAAATGGGAGTTCTCTTTTCTCAGGATTTCGACAGATGGTCTCAACCACTCAAACCACTCCTCACTCCTAATCCCCCGCCTCCTGTTTGCTCCAATGAGTGAGGATATTTGCATTTACTCCACAATAACCTATTGAAGCCAACCAGTTTGTTTCCATCCGAGGAAAGGCGGGCCGGCTGCTGCGCAGTGTGACTCTCAGCATGAAGGAGCTATCACTTATTCATAGGAAAATAACTAAACACACACACAGGTGCCCCAATATTTTTAAGTAAGTGGGTAATTAATTGCGTATGCCGGCTTACAAAGTGCTGGAAGTATTATCTTCTAATTAGCGCCAGTGGCGAAAAAGATGGGAGTTCTACCTTTCTTTTAAACAGGCTTTCGTACCAGAAAAAAATTGCGATTTGATTTTGAGAGCCAGAATATTGTATGCTCCCTTCCAAACAACTGAAAAGTGTGTACAATGAAAGTGTGTTCATACCCAGAGCTATTCCGCCTGGCCTTCAATTTGAATTAGCCTGATCGTCTAGTCCCTTTTCCCTTTCCTCTTCTAGAAAGAAACCCTTCCTGGGATCCCACATTTAAATTCTTCCCTGGTCTCCTTGCTGGCCCTAGTGGGACCAACTTGGCCAGTTAGCCCTGGTGATCATTCGATGTCTACTGACTTGAGTCCCCCCCCCCAAAAAAAATGACCCCTGAATTTTTGAATTTTATTGATATTGATGCTGCATTTTATGTTGTATTCTATGCTGTTTTATGCTGTTTTTAAGTTGCATTTTAATCAATGTTTTATATTTGCTGTTAGCCGCCCTAAGCCCGGTTTTTAAACCGGGAAGGCCGGGTATTATTATTATTATTAATAATAATAATTACAAATAATCAAAAGTTTGAAAATGGGGTTGGGTGGGCACTTCATAAAGACCACTCATCCCAGAGGTTTGTATATGAGGAATATTCCATCAGGCTGGCTATATTAGCACTGGGAGCCCATCATGTGTAGGGAAAAGGGCATCAACTTAGGGCTTGTCCAGTCTACTCCTTGACCCGCCAAGAAAACCCGTTGTTTACCACTGAATCAGAACAAATGCCAATTGGTTTTTCTGTGGATTGATAGATGCTTGTTCTGATTCAGTTGGGACAGGTGGGAATCCTCTCAGACCTGTTTTCTAGGCATGGGACAAGTGTGGGCAAGCCCTTCGAAATATAATCTTGTGTTCATACCCGTGATGGCCTGTTTAATAGCCCTGGCACCTGTGAATCAGTATTCCGCCCCAGCTCAGAAATGTTTTGTGTCATCATGAGCACCAGGTACCAGCTGTTCCTCAGCAGAGGGGGCCAGAAGTGAGGTTACAGGGAACCAGACAGAGGGCCTTTTTGGTAGTGGTGCCCACCCCGTAGAACGCCCTCTCATCAGATGTGAAGGAAATAAGCAGCTATCTTATCTTTAAAAGGCAGCCCTGTTTAGGGAAGTTTTTAATATTTAATGCTGTATTGTTTTTAACACTCGATTGGGAGCCGCCCAGAGTGGCTGGGGAAACTCAGCCAGATGGGCAGGGTATAAATAATAAATTATTATTATTATTATTATAAGGAAAGATGGGGAACATGGCGGCAGTCAGTGACAGCTTTATAACCCACAGTACAATGGCTGGAGAGAGACGATCCTATCGTAGGCTGCTCCAACACCCGTCCCTCCAGCGCAGCAGCTTTGCAGAATGAGCCGGCAGATCTGTCACAAAGGTCCTAGCCGAGAGGCCCAGATGGACATGCGCCATTGTGCTGTGCGCTACTTAGCAAAACAAAAAGGCATTTTATAATCAACTTATTGTACCTCACCAGGGACCGAAGGCGGGTTCTGTTGCCTAATGGGAAGGCGACCCCTGTGTCCTCTGGGGTTTCCATGGGGCGTAATAGAGATATTTTGTGGTTCATGTCCTAGCATGACAAGACGCACGAAGCCTTTTCTCAAGGGCAGCCTGACATCTTCATTGTCTTCGCTGGAGGTTGATGCACTCCCCAAAGCAAATTATTTCTTCTAGGATTAAAAACGAAACGAAATGTTCCAAATGCCCATTTTACTATGAACAAACACAGGTCTGTTTTGAAAGAGTGAAAGTTGGAGAAAAGAAATTCACAAGGCTGTCTATTTAAAGTGGTCTTGGTGCATTTTCAAAATGCATAGATGTCATCAAAGGGGATTTGTACAAAAGGACTTTAAGTTGTTTTAGAAAGCGTTCTGCTCTACCCTAGCTCTAAAGTGCTCAGTGTTTGCATAGCATTGATATATCACAGACTTTAGATCCTACGGTAGACTTCAGCTGATAAACCAAACCCAGCCTTTGATGCCAGAATCCATTTGAACATTCCTTGTTAACTATTTCTGCACCACAGTCTATAAAAAGAGGGTTTTCCCTTTTGTTGTGTTTTTAAGACAGTGTGTCTGCTCCTTCTGCCTTGTAAAGAGCCAGTGTGTGGGAAAGAAAAATCTTTTTGATGAAAAACAAAATAATTATCAAAATGACCCTTTAAAGTTACTGATATTGGGTTGGATCCACTTGGGCAGAGTAATCCTAAGCCCAGCCAGGGAGCAATGGGGTGAAGCAAAGCAGTGGAGTGTCTGCTGCATCCCAGAAATGTAGTATAAACAGCAACAATTGGGAAACACTGGCCTGCGAGAGCTCCAATTGGAGAACAGCCTTTACCAAAGGTGTCATGGGCTTTGAAGACACTCGAACTCAGGGCGGAAGGGAGAAACGTGCTAAGAGGAAGGCACGCTTGGCAAATCCACACAGTGATCAACTCCCGCCCGGAAACCAATGCCCCCACTGTGGAAGGACCTGTGGATTCAGAATTGGCCTCCACAGTCTCTTATGGACTCACTTTAAAAACCGTGTTTATGGAAGACAATCTTACTCGGCTGTGAGTGATCGCCGAAGAAGAAGAAGAAGAAGAAGAAGAAGAAGAAGAAGAAGAAGAAGGCATCTCCCCGACATGGGAGCCAGAACATCCTGCTCTTGAAAAATATCATACACACCGTATCCCAGCTGTAGTAAAACTATATTATACTTTCTATTTATGATAGCATATCAAAAGAAAAAGAGATGCCAATGTCTAGACTGGAATTCTGAAATATAAGTTCAACTTTAAAAAAGGTAAAGGGACCCTGACCATTAGGTCCAGTCATGACCGACTCTGGGATTGTTGCGCTCATCTTGTTTTACTGGCCAAGGGAGCCGGCATACAGCTTCCGGATCATGTGGCCAGCATGACTAAGCCGCTTCTGGCGAACCAGAGCAGCGCACGGAAACGCCGTTTACCTTCCCGCCAAAGCGGTACCGCCAAAGCCTCTGCCTCTTCCCCGCCGGAGGAGCTGCCCTCCAGCTGCTGCCCGCCTCCTCCAGCCCCTCAGCGCTGTAAAAAGGTTGGCAGTTCTGGGAAACGGGGGTGGGGGGTGGGCAGGCGCCAGAGGGATCATTGCACCATGGCGCTGGATATACTTAGGACAGCCCTGGAGAAAACACTCCACAAGGGAGAGTGTTCAAAAAAGGGTGGGAGGCTGCCAGCTGTGCAGGCAAGGGGTGACATAATTGGGCTCCTGGGTCCCACAGGGGTGCCAGAGAAAGAAGGTAGTTGGTCTTGAGCTCTTCTACTCTGATTCTCCACCGCCTTGTGTCTTGACCCCTTTCTCTTCATTTCCTTTGCTCCATTCCTGTGTCAATTCCTGTGTCATTCCTGGCTCCATCTTCCTTCCTCCTCTCAGCTTCACTCTCCTCCTCCCTCCGTCTCCAAAATCCTTTACTTGGGTGAGGATAGAAAGCAGAGACATCACCTTGCCAACAAAGGTCCGTACAGTTAAAGCTATGGTTTTCCCAGTAGTGATGTATGGAAGTGGGAGCTGGACCATCAAGAAGGCTGATTGCCGAAGAATGGATGCTTTTGAATTCTGGTGCTGGAGGAGACTCTTGAGAGTCCCCTGGGCTGCAAGAAGATCAAACCTCTCCATTCTGAAGGAAGTCAGCCCTGAGTGCTCATTGGAAGGACAGATCCTGAAGCTGAGGCTCCAAGACTTTGGCCACCTCATGAGAAGAGAAGACTCCCTGGAAAGACCCTGATGTTGGGAAAGATGGAGGGCACAAGGAGAAGGGGACCACAGAGGACGAGATGGTTGGATAGTGTTCTTGAAGCTACCAGCATGAGTTTGACCAAACTGCGAGAGGCAGTGGAAGACAGGAGTGCCTGGCTTGCTCTGGTCCAGGCGGTCATGAAGAGTCGGACGCGACTAAACGACTAAACAACAACAACAACAACAGAAAGAGACAGCAGGGAGAGTCCTGCAAGCGTCACAGCAAGGGGCTGCACTGGGGAATGGTGACTTACAGCTGTACCAGGCAAGATGTTAGCCAAAGTTAAGGTTTCAAAATGAATTTGAATTTGCCACCTGGAGCCCATGTAATATGTCAGGATGTAAATATAACAAACGAGTTTGTTTCTCTTGTATTGGTTGATTAGGAGATATTCTCATGCAATCCTGGATGTCACTTCAGTGATGCAACCCAGATGAAAAATAGGTCTTTGACAGGGATTTTAGAATAGGTGTGTTGTGGTAAAAGCGAAACATTTCTGTGATGTTATATGGTCAACCTTCATTTGATCTTGGAGTATTGCTTTTAGTCCAGTGAAACTTTTCATGAGTCTGTTAAACCCTCTGGCGTGTTCAAGAATTAAGCAGGGGAAATGGGCGTTCTCTCTCTCTTTTAAATTAAAATGGTTATACGTACTGAAGAATCTGAGGCTGATTTAACTTAATCTCACAGCTGCATGTATTTAGAATTTTAATCCAACAACAGGAAATGTGTGGAGGAAAGCTGAGGAAAGTGAAAGGAGATTCAAATTATACACGTTCCGCGCCATTTTTACTGAGTCATCATAGGCGGTGTCACCTTACAGTACTTCCCTCGAGATAATGTTTTTATCTTGGTCTTCTGGTTTTTCAGGTATACGTTCAACTATGTTTATAGTCAAGAACATTGCAGTTGCTCTGTATATTTAATACTGAAGAACAGAACAGCTACTAGTTAAACAATAGAGGAGCCTTTAAGTGCCACCCCCTGTCAAATATTGCACGCCCTGTGCCTCTAATTCACATTGCTGAATTCTTCCAAACAGTTGTGGTGTGGAAAGATGATCATATACGAAGAGCTTAGCATGAGTCCTTGCTACCTGTGGCTATGGACTTAGAGATGCACAGTTGTAGGAGAGCAGAGTTGGCTTGCAGGGAGCTCCTAGACTGGTTCCATGAAGCTGTATATTTTCACTTAGAATGCCTCCTAGAACATCCTTGCTATATATCTGTGGTCTGAACCACTGAGCCTCTCGGGCTTGCCGATCGGAAGGTCGGCGGTTCGAATCTCCGCGAAAGGGTGAGCTCCCATTGCTCTGTCCCAGCTCCTGCCAACCTAGCTGTTCAAAAGCATGCCAGTGTGAGTAGATAAATAGGTACCACTGTGGCGGGAAGGTAAATGGCATTTCCGTGGGCTCTGGTTTCTGTCATGGTTGCGGCAGAAGCGGTTTAGTCATGCTGGCCACATGACCCGGAAAGCTGTCTGTGAACAAACGCCGGCTCCCTTGGCCTGAAAGCGAGATGAGCGCCGCAACCCCATAGTCAGCTTTGACTGGACTTTACCAGTCTTTTACCTTTTACCTCTACCTATATATCTGTAGCCAGATAATCTGACTTTCTGTACTCAAGAGTTTAATCCACATGGACACATGGTTTATATACATTATATAAAAAAAGGTCAAAAGACCCATGAGCATATTGGCCAAAAGATGGTTTGGATGCAAACTGATTTTAAAAGTACTGTATGTATTTAAAGAATAGATTATCACTTGGTACATGTTTGGCTCTCCAGGTCTCTCTTCTCCCCCCCCCCCTTTGGCATACAGATGAAACAGTTAATATTACCAGCTGAGCGGTGTGGGTGTGTGTCCAGTTATAAACATGAATTTAGCTAGGCTCTGTTGACAAACCCTGTGATAAGAAATATGAATTTAGCTGGTTTCAAAATATGTAATATAGTGGTACCTTGGATTAAGAACTTAATTTGTTCTGGAGGTCCGTTCTTAACCTGAAACTGTTCTTAACCTGAGGTACCACTTTAGGTAATGGGGCCTCCTGCTGCCACCGCACCACCGCCGCGCAATTTCTGTTCTCATCTTGAAGCAAAGTTCTTGCCCCAAGGTATTATTTCTCTCTCTCTCTCTCTCTCTCTCTCTCTCTCTCTGTGTGTGTGTGTGTGTGTATTCATACATGATTTGTTGTTTTAAAATCAAAGTTTAAGTCTTTGAATTTTATCCAGTTTTATCTGACTTCTGGAGCAGATTGCTTCAACTGTGAAAGTGCGGTTCAAATACCTCCAAGATTAGGTAATCACCATCAGCATCTTCAAATTCCAAATAAACAGAAAGTAGAATTGTGCCAAAAATATATTTCCCTCTGCATTATTTCTTCTGCATTCTGTCAAGGATTATAGGGGCAGAATCAAAGTACTCCCAGAGCATCACAATGATGTATTCAGTATCCCTGTGTCTCTAAATTTCATGGCAGAGAAATGTTATTCAGACATGAATATCAGTTTGGGGCTGGAGTTCGATGGCATCAGATGATTTAACAGCCACGGCCAACCTCTCCTCAGATCGTTACCATTCATTTAACTACAAAAGGCAAACCTGATGAGAAAATGAGATGCGAAAGGCATCTTGTGTTGGCTATAAATGACCCTTTCTTTCAACCATAAATTTTGTGTGAGTAATCCCTCCCCCCATTTCTCTTTCCCCCACTGCTAGCTTGAGGACAAAGGATTGCTCCGCGAAGGATGCCTTTCTGGGGGATTAAACAGCTTTTGTTGACAAAATACAAATTACAACTCCTTTACTGGGTGTCCCGCCTTCTCAGCTGGGGCCTGGCCTCTCAGGGACAAGTGCTATTATCTCTGCCTGGGTGAAGAGTCCAGGATGGGCAGATGTAATTATTAAAACCATTCCATGGGGGGTGGGGATGTCCTTCTGAGCTATCAATTCAGCACCTCACTATTTTCTTTGTGCTAAATACTTCCTCCATTTCATCTTTGACAATGCACTTTTTATTTGAAGGACAGGGGACACGGCAGGCCGGTTCCTAGGAACCGGCCAGCAATCAAAGAAGTTTTTCCCTCGTTGTAGGATTGGGGAACCTTTCATAATGGATTTGACTCAACGTCGGTACAAGCCAGTCATATAGAAGTCAGAGGCTTCTATGCACATCTTTCCACCTTGGCAGGTGATACGGAAGGGGGGGGCATGTCTTCTTCACCTTCTTCTTCGCTACAATATATCAATTTATTTCCAATTGTCAATGTCAAAAGGGACTAAAATCTATAAAATTCATAGAAAATCAACGTGCCAGTTTGCTCAATTTCTCTAGGACTCCATCACACCTCCCCTGTCCAGCATAATCCCTCAAGCAAGGTGTTAAGACCCTAATCCTGTCAAATCGCTCTGATCAGCCTCTCCTCCAGGCAATGTCAGGTGGCAGACTATGCATATTTGAGACCATTGTTTTCTCATCCCCAGGAATTGTTTATTTGTGCATATCTCCAGCTCTGCATATTCCCCCCTCCTTCCTCCATATGTTAATCTGTGTAACCCAACCTCCCTTTAATATATTCATGATGTAATCTGTGTAACCAAACCTCTCTTTAATGTATTCATGACGTGTTTTGCACTGTATTCTGGGACATGGAGGGAGTTTCAAAAACTCATGTCACCCCTTTCTCACTGTTCAATCTCACCTTGAACCTGTTGCGCAATAAACTTGGATCTTCTGCAGTTTGCTCCTGTCTACGGCTGAGCTCATTTTCCTCCGCAGGGACCCACGGACTTAGTCCGATGAGCTGGGTGGCAGAGCAGCCTCGTACCCAGATTTTAGCCGTAACACAGGCAAAAGGCATATCATAGCTCAAGGACATAGTCCAGTCATGGATGGTGCGATGCAAGCAATAAAATAGTGCTGTGAGATTGTGAGCCTGGGCTGGACTGGAGCCGCATGGGCTGCTTAAAGCATCTTTAACAGTCAGTGGCAAAGCAAACCAGGCACATTTTCCCTTAGGAACATCCACTAAGGATCTTCCTCACAAGATTTGATCCAAAGTGGTTCCCGACAGATCACGTAAAAAGGTAAAGGGACCCCTGACCATTGGGTCCAGTCGTGGCCGACTCTGGGGTTGCGGCGCACATCTTGCTTTATTGGACAAGGGAGCCGGCGTACAGCTTCTGGGTCATGTGGGCAGCATGACTAAGCCGCTTCTGGCGAACCAGAGCAGCGCACGGAAAAGCCGTTTACCTTCCCGCCGGAGCGGTACCTATTTATCTACTTGTACTTTGAGGTGCTTTCGAACTGCTAGGTTGGCAGGAGCAGGGACCGAGCAACGGGAGCTCACCCCGTCGCGGGGATTCAAACTGCCGGCCTTCAGCAAGTCCTAGGCTCTGTGGTTTAACCCACAGTGCCACCCACGTCCCTAACAGATCACGTAAACACCAATAAATCTAAAAATTCAAAAACCACAACAGGGATCAATTATAAATAACCAGTGTCAATTAACCAAAGCATAGTACAGATATCACAGAACCCCAGAATTCTAGAGTTGGAAGGGACCATGGCAAAAGGTAAGGTAAAGGATCCCTGGACCAGTAAAGTCCAGTCTAAGGTGACTTCGGGGTTGCGGCGCTCATCTCACTTTCAGGCTGATGGAGCTGCTGTTTGTCCACAGACAGCTTTCCGGGTCATGTGGCCAGCAGGACTAAACCACTTCTGGAGCAATGGAACATCATGGTGGAAATCAGAGCACACAGAAACGCCATTTACCTTCCCGCCTATTTATCTACTTGCACTGGCGTGCTTTCGAACTGCAAGGTTGGCAGAAGCTGGGACCGAGCAACGGGAGCTCACCCCGTCACGGGGATTCGAACCGCCGACCTTCCGATCGGCAAGCCCAAGAGCTCTGTGGTCTAAACCACTGAGCCAGCCATATCCCCTAGAAAGGGACCATGAGGATAATCTACTCCAACCCCCTGCAAGGCAAGAATCTTTCATCCAAATTGGGGCTCACAATCCCAACGATTTAAAATTAAGTAAGGGAGGACCCTTTCATGTTGGTGTCTCCTTGAAAAACAGACAGACAGGCAATTCAAGAGTCAACACCTAGTGTGGAAACACCCCTTGATTTTCAGCAGTGCTTGTGGAGAAGCAGAGAAACAGCAGTGACAGCCTGCCCTTTTATTCTGCTCCTAACAGCCTGGAAATGATGCCTTATGAGGAACGGCTAAGGGAGCTGGGCATGTTTAGCCTGGAGAAGAGGAGGTTAAGGGGTGATATGATAGCCATGTTCAAATATATAAAAGGATGTCACATAGAGGAGGGAGAAAGGTTGTTTTCTGCTGCTCCAGAGAAGCGGACACGAAGCAATGGATCCAAACTACAAGAAAGAAGATTCCACCTAAACATTAGGAAGAACTTCCTGACAGTAAGAGCTGTTCGACAGTGGAATTTGCTGCCAAGGAGTGTGGTGGAGTCTCCTTCTTTGGAGGTCTTTAAGCAGAGGCTTGACAACCATATGTCAGGAGTGCTCTGATGGTGTTTCCTGCTTGGCAGGGGGTTGGACTCGATGGCCCTTGTGGTCTCTTCCAACTCTATGATTCTATGATAACTCAATCCTGGCTTTCTTGAGATGTAATGAAGGGAAGAGTTAAAACTTGACCATTTCCTTTTCCTGCATTTTATTCTCTCGTTGCCTTCTTCTTGTGGCTCCTGTCCCTTTAAAATTCGCCCAGCGTGAAAGATTCAAAGTGATCTTGTTTGACTTGAATAACCCGTTATGACATACACTAGTTAAACTTTAAACCTTTTTTTTTTTCTGTGGTATGTCGGCCTGATGTTATCATTTCATATTTTACTCTGACTAAAATATTCGAATGTTCAGTCTTGCCCAGCCGGGCTATGCACAGGTTGAACATTTTTGCAGAATTTCATTTCTGATGTGTGCTCAGAGCATTTACGTAATATTTCAGACTGCGGCCCTGACTTTAGGTGTTGTGGTGTCTCAGTCTCATCACTATTTAGCACAGAGCTGCTTGCTGGGTGGCCAGAGTTAGGCAATGTCACAGAAACCTCTTTCTGTCATTCTGTTTAATTCTTATTTCAACAAACCAACCTGAATTCTGTGGCAGGAAGAATAACACTCTAAACATGAGAGGCCTGTGTTACAGATCTGTCTGAACAATGAGCTACAATCTTTGCATACTACTTCCATGATGAAACCACTGTTGAAATCAGCGGCAGACACAAACTTCACATAGATAACCTTTTCCTACATAGGCTGCTTATTTTTCTGATATAATTAGGGGTGTGCAAATTGCACTGGACGGCTGTAATCATGAAACAGTGGCTATCAAAGACTGCTTTGCCACTGCACTTTCTTCAGACTGGTTTGGACAATTCAGTTGTATGAACGGAGCCAAAGTGCTAGCCTCGCTATAAATAAGTCATAAATTAAATTGTTATAACAAAAGGGGGAAAAAACCCCAGGTAAAACTGCATAGAAAATTTTGTGCTCTACAGCGCCATCTGGTGTTGCAAGCTTATAACACATTTAAAACACTGGGTTTTTTTTGACTAATATACCTGAGTCCCATGTCTTTGACATGATCATACCTCTTAAGCCAACCCTGTCTCTCATATCATACATGAATGTGCTGCTAGTGGGATCCAACTGCATAACCCAGGCATGGCTGGCTAGATCAAAACTTTAAACTAGTGTGCAAAGCACAGTTAAAACTTTGATATATCACTGCTGAATTACAAGGGAGCCAGGATTGGCATGTTCATAAATAATGCTATTTATTCATCACATTTGCCCCATCCTTCAAAGAGCTCAGACTGTGGGACTAGCTCGTTTTATCTTCGAAACAGCTCTACACAGGGGTGGGGGTTAAACTCTGTGACTGGCCCAAGGCAATCTAGTGTTTTTCATGGCTGACTCTCAATCTGAATTTGGGCTTCTCTCGTCTAAATTCAGCACTCTAAACCTCTTCTCAGTGCTTTTTTTTCCTGGAAAAAAAATGGTGGGGAACTCACCACAAAGTTTGTTTGTTGCAGGCCCAGTCATAGTGCCACACCCTGCCCCCAGGCAGTGGCTAAATGTAAAATGTGATTAATAAACTCAAGCAGACAATGATCTGGATTAGAAATGACCACAACTTGTAGGTCACAACATTATGATGGAAGATTGGGTTAAATTATGGAAAACTGACTTAAAATTTACAGATTGTTCCCTATTGAAGGAGAATTACATGAAGATGAGGTACAGATGGTACACAACACCAGTGCAGTTAGGGAAAATGTACAAAACTAGTTCAAATATATGTTGGAAGTGTAAGGAAAAGGAGGGGACATTTTATCATATGTGGTGGGAGTGTAAGGTAATTAAAAAATTTTGGGAAATGATATACAACGAATTGAAGAAAATGTTCCATTTAACATTTGTTAAAAAACCTGAGGCATTTTTGCTGGGGATTGTAGGGAAAGACCTGCCAAAAAAGTTGAAAAACATCTTCATGTATGCGACAACGGCCGCGAGAGTTCTGGTAGCACAAGGATGGAAGACTGAAGAAACCCCAACTAAAGAATCATGGCAAGGAAAATTGATGGACTATGCAGAACTGGCAAAACTGACATATAAACTACGGGACTAGGATAACTGTGACTTTAAGGATGAATGGGAACCCTTTACAAAGTATCTGAAGACACAACAAAGTGACCTGGATTCCTTGGCAGGTTTTGAATAAACATTCACAAACTTTTTATTGATAATAATCAGCTAAATAGTTTGAGGTACTATACAACTTTGTAACATGCAGAAAACAGCATTCTTAGAGAAACCAAAGACTGGAACTGAGGGAAGTCGGGGGGTGGGGTGGGGGTGGGTGGGTTTTGTGTGGGAGGGAGGAAAAATGGGAAAAACAAGGATGATATACTTTTGGATAATATGTCTTGTTATAATTTTGAATAAAAGAAAAAAAAGAAGAAAAAGAAATGACCACAACTTTATTGATTACAGATACAGGTGGATTTTTGGCTCAACAAAATTATTAATTTTGGCAACAAAATTATTAATTTTTCAAAAGGTAAGGAAACTCAGTTCCCCTGAGTTCCTGCTCAACCCCCCCCCCCGTGCCTTTTCTTCAAAACAAAACAAAACAAAAGCACACAGAATACGCATAAAGTGTATATCTTGGATATTTGCAACAAACAGCAGAAAGGACAACTATGAAAGCAAGATTAAGATTTCATAAACAGGGTACTGAGTTTCACACAACCTAGAAAACGTTCCTTTGTAAAGTGTAGTTCAATGTGGGGCAAGGTTCAGCTCAGAAGAGTGCCTGAAAGTTCCCCCCTTCTTTTGCCTCCTAGGCTCAGTGTAACAGCTCAAAGATTGTGCCTCCAAGAGTTAAGGTCAGAAGAATTAAAAAATTATTTTCGAACATTCCAAGCGATGACAAATTGATTTAAGAAAGAGCATGTCTTGACAGTGGCTCTCTGCACAAGCTGCCTGTTTCGAAAGTCCATTTAATCTCCCAACTTGACTGCAAATTGAAACATCACTTGGGGAGTGGGGAGTGGGTGGGGACGGCTGTTTTCTTATTACAGGAATGTGCACTCTTTGGATTGCAGAGGTGAAATGCCCAACGT
This sequence comes from Podarcis gaigeae, assembly GCF_964106915.1. Classification (NCBI taxonomy): domain Eukaryota; kingdom Metazoa; phylum Chordata; class Lepidosauria; order Squamata; family Lacertidae; genus Podarcis; species Podarcis gaigeae. The sequence continues at coordinate 10,783,598 of NC_139681.1, forward strand.
CTGTCATCAGTAGGAGGGCCAGTTCCCAAGGCAGTTTTGCCCACGAAGAATGCTGAATGGCAGACGGCAGCATTGAAAAACAGAGCTAGAGAACTTCAAGCAGAACAGGACGCACATTTTGCCAGGTGATAACTCTCCGGCCCAACATGCTCAGAGGCATAACTGAATACCTCTTTAAAGAACCCAAACAGAAATGTATAATAGTTGGCACTGTTTTTCACCTCCGCCAAGCTAAGCAGTTGGCTCCTTACCTCTCTCGCCCTGACCTAGCCACTGTGATCCACACAATGGTCACCACCAGACTGGATTATTGTAACCCGCTCTACGTGGGGCTGCCCTTGAGACTGACCCAGAAACTCCAGCGGGTGCAGAATGCCACGGCGAGACTCCTTACGGGGTCTTCGCTGCGAGATCACATTCATCCGGTGCTATACCAGCTGCACTGGCTCCCGGTGGAGTACAGGATCAGATTTAAGGTACTGGTTTTAACCTTTAAAGCCCTATACGGCCTAGGACCCTCGTACATACGGGACCGCCTCTCCTGGTATGTCCCATGGAGGACCTTACGGTCTTCAAGCAAAAACATCTTGGAGATCCCGGGCCACAGAGAGGTTAGGCTGGCCTCAACCAGAACTAGGGCTTTTTCGGCTGTGGCCCCGATCTGGTAGAATGCTCTGTCACAAGAGACTAGGGCCCTGCGGGACTTGACATCTTTCCGCAGGGCCTGCAAGACAGAGCTGTCCCACCAGGCCTTTGGCCAGGGCACAGCCTGACTCCCTCCTCTGGCAATCCTCACAGAACTCTAGCCCAATGGTTGCCATCAATTTGATTTGAATAATTTTATAATGAAATGATTTTAGAATGTTGTATTATTTTATTGTTGTTAGCCGCTCTGAGCCCGGCTTCGGCTGGGGAGGGCGGGATATAAATAAAATTTATTATTTATTTATTATTTATTTATTAGTAATGGAGGAATTCGAGGGCTCCCTTGGGCAAAAGCCAAAGACACCAACCAGGACAATTTGCAGGAAAACAGCAGCCTGTAGGCTTGGCCTTTATTGGAAACTGTCACGACGGGACTCCCACCCACAACAAGATGAAGCAAAATGGAAGCCCCGAACAGAAGAAAACCCCAACCTTTATTAGCTACTAATCCCCCAAGCTACACCCTTAGAACTACATCACAACTACATCACAACTACATCATTGACACATCACAAAAAGGAGGGGTTGTGGAAGTAACCTGAGTATCTTGTCACCTGGCTGGTTCCTCCTTTCCCCCTCCCCATGAGTCATTTCCAGAGGACAAAGGGGAGTTGGCAGTTTCCTGCCCCCAGAGGGAAGATCTGATCATTGTCCTTTGTTCTAGTCCATGTTGAATCCACTCCCATATGAAAGTCCGTTGTGTCCTCAATGGTCTTCTGTCTGGGACCATCAAGGTTGCCATGCCAACTGGGCAGGACTCCTGAGTACGTCTTGGTCCTGTTAAGGGATTATGGCCGTCCTGTATCAAACCATCCCCCTTTGATAGTCCTTCCTTCATGGAGCAAAATAAAAGTGGACCGGTGTAAATCCGATGTATGGTTGATTTACTATGGATTTATAACAGAAACGTCACGTATGTCGCGTGTGAGTGTGTCGTGTTTGTACAAACTGAATGATGGGGGGGGGGGGTTTCCTGCAACAGCTCACAGCATACTGGATGCTCACAGTGCCTCTGAAATGTCTGGTCCATTTTTAAATACACAAAGAGAGCACAGCGATAAGGGATGAAGATCAGATGCAAAAACCAGATTAAGTTGGTCGGGGGCCCTGGGGCAATTCTCCAAATAGGGTTGCCCTCCCGCTCAAAAGGAAGGCATGAAATTAGATGCCAGAAAAAAAGGACCAACACGTTTATAGTGGCAAAAAGTCTTGTGGACCAGAACCGCACTCTACCCCTGAGCACAAAGCTTCAAAACTCTTGGCAAGCTGCAAACTCTTTTTTTTTTTTGCAAGTAGATAAATAGGTACTGCTCTGGCGGGAAGGTAAACAGCGTTTCCGTGCGCTGCTCTGGTTCGCCAGAAGTGGCTTAGTCCTTCTGGCCACATGACCTGGAAGCTGTACGCCGACTCCCTTGGCCAGTAAAGCGAGATAAGCGCCGCAACCCCAGAGTCGGCCACGACTGGACCTAATGGTCAGGGGTCCCTTTACCTTTACCTTTAATCTTGATTTTAAAAAAGGAAAATATTCTGAGCACATGCACTTACAATTCCTTTTGCTCACTTCCTGCCTTGACCAGCCACCCACCCTTAGTCTCACTTCGCATATTTGTTGTTGTTTAGTCGTTTAGTTGTGTCCGACTCTTCGTGACCCCCTGGAACAGAGCACGCCAGGCCCTCCTGTCTTCCACTGCCTCTCGCAGTTTGGTCAAACTCATGCTGGTAGCTTCAAGAACACTATCCAACCATCTCGTCCTCTGTCGTCCCCTTCTCCTTGTGCCCTCCATCTTTCCCAACATCAGGGTCTTTTCCAGGGAGTCTTCTCTTCTCGTGAGGTGGCCAAAGTATTGGAGCCTCAGCTTCAGGATCTGTCCTTCCAGTGAGCACTCAGGGCTGATTTCCTTCAGAATGGATAGGTTTGATCTTCTTGCAGTCCATGGGACTCTCAAGAGTCTCCTCCAGCACCAGAATTCAAAAGCATCAATTCTTCGGCGATCAGCCTTCTTTATGGTCCAGCTCTTACTTCCATGCATCACTACTGGGAAAACCGTAGCTTTTACTATACGGACCTTTGTTGGCAAGGTGATGTCTCTGCTTTTTAAGATGCTGTCTAGGTTTGTCATTGCTTTTCTCCCAAGAAGCAGGCGTCTTTTAATTTCACTTCGCATATAGGAGGTATAAAATGCTTGGACAGGGGGCATGGGTAGATCTAATTTTGTGTCTAACCAAAGGAGTGCAACTGCTCTATAAAGGGACACGTTTGCTTTCTGTCTGCCCTACCAGCAATGTAGACGTCCGAGGCTTCAACCAATCTTAATATGCTGAGCAGATTGGTAAACACAAGGGACCTTCTCGCCATGAACCCTTCCCATTAAATGCAAAGATACTTTTCTTACTAGACATGTATACCATTTGCATTTTCCTTTTTCTTTTTAACTGGTTGGGGGAGGATTATTTAACACCCACTCAAGAAACACTGTGTAGTAGAATCTGCAGGAAATAATTTATAAGGTATACCTGATCTCATACAGAGATTGCAAGGAAACAGAAGCCAGAAGGTTAAATGGTGTGTGTGTGTGTGTGTGTGTGTGTGTGTGTGTGTGTGTGTGAGAGAGAGAGAGAGAGAGAGAGAGAGAGAGAAGCTTTTTAGGACCCCAGGCATTCCTGGTGTCCTAATTCTTGCTTGCCAATCTGACTTTCCTCATTGGCTAAAAGCACTGAAAGGCAGGAGCAGCCAATCTGGTTTATCCCACGAAATCTCTTAAAACATTAAGCCTTGCCTGCATGTTTTGCTTAGTGTATAACTAAGAGGTTGACTTATTTTTTTTTAAAATGAAACTTAAGGATCTTTGGCCCCTGCTGGTTTGGTGCCTGGCACATGAACACCCCCTGGACCCCCCCGGTAGTGCCTCTTGCCACAGAAATAAAATCTCCATCCTCAGGAGAGAGAATTCAGAGCTGTAGCTCCTGCACCATGGAACACACTTCCTAGTGGAGATGAAGCAGACACTTAAACTGTATAGATTTTGGGGTTTAATGAAGACATTATTTTAGCAATATTTTAGGAATAATAATTTTGACCTGGCTGCAGGCTGTCAACTTACAGATTTGAAAATAATGGATCAGCAGCCTCGAAAATAAGGGATCAGCAACCAAAATAAGGGATTTTCCGGGCACAGGTAGGTTCAACTTCTGAGCCCCTCCGAGCCAAAGGCAGAAAGCCCAGCCAGCAGCCAAACGAAGCCTCAAGCGGTGATTCCCACAGTGCAGCAACCCGGCAAAGGGGATGCAGCAAGGGAAACCACCGTCACCTCTCCGCTGGGAAGCGCTGAGCAAAGGCGAGTCCCCAGGCAACGTGGCCGATTTGATCAGCACAAGGCATGCAAGCTCCACCTCCCAGTCGTTCTTAGACACCTTATTGGGTGAGCAATGCAGCCAAGCAACACAGTTGGAGTCTCCCTCCTCCCTGGCCGGCAGAGAGGGAGGGAGAAGAGCTGCTTACTTTGAAACCCGGGAAATTTAAGGGACATCATCAATAAGGGACAGCAGCTGGACACGGTCGCTGGGATAAGGGAGTTTCCTGCCAAATAAGGGACGGTTGATAGTTATGCCTGGCTGCTCTTTGTTGTATCCTGTGATCTGTGTGATTACAGATTATTTACAGATTCTCATAACTATTTCAAATAAACAAATGTTTGTTTTAGTTCAGGAGAAAAAGTAATGCACAGTCTTCGATCATTGGAAAAAAAAACTGAAGCCAGAATGCCAATATCTCACATTCTTAATGCTTTATCTCTACTTAGAACAAAATATATCCAAGCAACTGCTAGAAAATGTGTGGTTTTTTTAATCTGCCAAAAGAGGAGGAGAAAGCTCCTTTTGTGGTACGTGTAAGTGGCTTTCAACATCTTCATTCTAAGTGCTCTCTTTTATTCATTCCTTCCCCCTGCCCCCAAAAAACCTTACTTGCTATAAAACTAGCAATCCTTTCCCCACAGAAGGAAGAATGCTTGAATCGTGGAATAATTTTAGGCAGCTGATCTAAGGTCTATATCTTATCAGATGGTGTTCAACAGAGTCTCTCATGGGCATTAACTATGCAAAATAAGTACCGTATTTTTCGCACCATAAGGCGCACCGGACCATAAGACGCACCTAGTTTTTAGCTGGGGAAATCAAGAAAAAAAATCTTATGCGTGTAGCCTGTCCACTTCTCCCAGAGCTTCTGGGGCTGCTGGGGGAAGCCCGCGTTCCCACCCCAGCCCCAGAGAGCAAAGAAGCCAAGACAGCGAGTGGGATCCATCCCGCTCGCTGTCTTGGCTTCTGCCATAGCCACACGCAGCCTCTCCCGGCTGGAGAGGTTGTGCGCGGCTAAAGAAGCCATACCCCTCCCGGCCGGAGGGGCTGCGTGCGGCTATGGCAATACCCCCACCTCCTGCAAAAGCCCCCAGGAACCGCGCACCCTTTAAGGAGCGCGCTGCTCCTGCGGGCTTTTCTATGAGGAGGGAGAAGGGACTGACTGGCCGCGTCAGTCCCTTCTCCCTCCTGGGGAAAAGCTCCTAAGAGCCGCACGGAGCTTGTGTGCGGCTCTTGGGGGCTTTTCCCGCCTGCCTCCCCCCTGGATTCGCTCCATAAGACGCACACACGTTTCTCCTTACTTTTTAGGAGGGGAAAAGTGCATCTTATGGAGCGAAAAATACGGTAGCTTGGCCATCAATCGCCAGTTACCAGCAGACGCCGCCACACATTTCCCCCAGTAGATCTGCTCCAGAATTGTGCTTTGTGTGCATTTTAATTAAAAGTCACTCTGGAGCCAATCTTGGTTGAGAAACTGAGTAGGCTGGCAATCATTTTATTTGTTTAGCTATAAGCAAAAACAAAACAGGAAGCAAAAGAAGCGAAAAGCAAAACAACATTCAGAGTTGACCCACACACATTTCGTTCTTCATTTCCTGGCTGCCGGCGCAAATAAACACATACACACAAAACGGTTTTTATTATCAGACAGCAAAAAGCATGCAACTCCATTAGGTGTGACAAATTTCTTCCTGCAGCTAAATGGCAACAAATATTTTCCATGGGGATCTTTATATAAAGTGTATACTGAGCAATACAGCAGACAATGTTCTCTGTAAGAGTTTCGCAAGGAACACAAAGGTGCTGTTCTAAGGGTAATTTCTTATAATGCCCAGAAAAGTAGAGGGCATGACATTAAATATTAGGGTGGCATTGCGGGAGGGCATCTGGGCTTCCTGGTGACCCGGCTGTGGGCAGAGGGATGTCGCCTGCATCACTGGGACTGCCTGCTGCGTCACATACCCCGGCTGACCAATCGGGATGGCTGGGGGGCGTGACCACCTGCTGTTTAAACCAGGCAACCTAAGGCCCGGGGGCCGGATACGGCCCAATCGCCTTCTAAATCCGGCCTGCGGACGGTCCAGGAATCAGCATGTATTTACATGAGTAGAATGTGTCCTTTGATTTAAAATGCATCTCTGGGATATTTGTGGGGTCTGTCTGATGTTTTTACATGAGTAGAATGTGTGCTTTTATTTAAAATGCACCTCTGGGTTATTTGTGGGGCATAGGAAGTCATTCAGATTTCCCCCCAAAATATAGTCCGGCCCACCACATGGTCTGTGGGACGGTGGACCGGCCCACAGCTGAAAAAGGTTGCTGACCCCTGGTTTAAATGGTGGCATGGCGGGAGGGGGGGCGGCCTCCTTTCACCTCCTCGCCGGCACCAGCCATTTGGTTTGTGCCTACCTTGTAGCGATCGTCACAACTTTGTAAGGTTAGGCATTGGGTAAGCCAACCTAGCAGTTTGAAAGCACGTCAAAGTGCAAGTAGATAAATAGGTACCACTCCGGCGGGAAGGTAAACGGCTTTTCCGTGCGCTGCTCTGGTTTTTGCCAGAAGCGGCTTAGTCATGCTGGCCACATGACCTGGAAAAACTGTCTGCGGATAATCGCCGGCTCCCTCGGCCAGTAAAGCAAGATGAGCACCGCAACCCCGGAGTCATTCGCAACTGGACTTAACTGTCAGGGGTCCTTTACCTTTACCTTTAAGCCTTGTTTATGGGAGGGGAAATGGTTTCCTCCACCTGCCGCTCTTCATTAAGGGTATCCCGTTAAAGGGATTGGGGGGGACGTGGTTCCTGTCCAAAGCCTGGGTGTAGGCAAGGGCACTGGCACAACCCCATCAGGGACCCTGGGGGTGCCCCGATTTGATGTATATCACAGGACTCCCCTTATCCGTGGTTTACCCATATGAGACTCCCTACAGATGGGCAGGAGTCAGGATATACAGTGATACCGCGGGTTAAGTACTTAATTCGTTCCGGAGGTCCGTACTTAACCTGAAACTGTTCTTCACCTGAAGCAACACTTTAGCTAATGGGGCCTCCCGCTGCCACCGTGCTGCTGGAGCCCGATTTCTGTTCTCATCCTGAAGCAAAGTTCTTAACCTGAAGCACTATTTCTGGGTTAGCGGAGTCTGTAACCTGAAGCATATGTAATCTGAAGCATATGTAACCTGAGGTACCACTGTAGTCTGGTTTCACCCAATGCCTAAGCCAGACCGCTCACATCTGTAACCAATAAATTTGTGACCTATTTTATCCGATTAACCTAAACATTTGTGTCAGTGTGTTTATTATCTAAGGAACCATGGGGCCCAGGGCCTCACCACGCAATGGAACTTAATACAAGGATACAGTCTAGAGAGAATCTGGAGGCATACCAGTCTTTCTCATATGCAAGAAAAGCCAACCATGGTTTCAACATAGACTGGATCTCGGACCATTTGCTATCAAGATCTCTGGAAGGTGTCTATAGAGTGGCTATTCACTTTTGGAATTTTATGGGAGAGCCATAAACTGTAAAAACTGTAAATGTGCAGGTGGCAGAGTCAACTTTCTGTTGTGGAAATTTAATAGCCAAACTTGTATTCTAGCCCGAAGTGCTTAAATACAAAGGAACAAATGTGTATAATTGCCGTAATCTCTAGCATAGTTTGTAACATCTAGCATAGTGAGTACAAATATCCTAATTTGGAATTTTGTGATCAAAGAGAGCAAGGCGCTTTTGTTGAATTACATAACATCTCCATACATGTAACCCCCAAAATTGTCTAGCAGCCAGTAGCAGCCGCTTGCAGTCCCACTGCCTCTCCTCCCAGTGTCCGCATCCCTAGCACGTGTTGCTACTGCTGCCAGTTCTTGGGGTTGGGTAGGAGGGGGTTAAGTGGGGCAGGTAGGACAGGATACATAAGTAGCAGTCAAGTACAACATTCCTTGTTTTCCTAGAGTGGACATGCAGGGGAATGTTTGGTCCAGCCATCCAAAACTTCCTTGTTCCTCCTGGGCTGGGGCATACTTCCTTTGCATGTGATAATAATAATAATAATAATAATAATAATAATAATAATAATAATAATAATAATTTATTTATACCCCGCCCATCTGGCTGGGCTTCCCCAGCCACTCTGGGCGGCTTCCAGAAAAATATTAAAATACTGTACTACATCAAAAATTAAAAGCTTCCCTAAACAGGGCTGCCTTCAGATCATAGAATCATAGAGTTGGAAGAGACCACAAGGGCCATCGAGTCCAACCCCCTGCCAAGCAGGAAACACCATCAGAGCACTCCTGACATATGGTTGTCAAGCCTCTGCTTAAAGACCTCCAAAGAAGGAGACTCCACCACACTCCTTGGCAGCAAATTCCACTGTCGAACAGCTCTTACTGTCAGGAAGTTCTTCCTAATGTTTAGGTGGAATCTTCTTTCTTGTAATTTGGATCCATTGCTCCGTGTCCGCTTCTCTGGAGCAGCAGAAAACAACCTTTCTCCCTCCTCTATGTGACATCCTTTTATATATTTGAACATGGCTATCATATCACCCCTTAACCTCCTCTTCTCCAGGCTAAACATGCCCAGCTCCCTTAGCCGTTCCTCATAAGGCATCTTTTCCAGGCCTTTGACCATTTTGGTCGCGCTCCTCTGGACACGTTCCAGTTTGTCAGTGTCCTTCTTGAACTGTGGTGCCCAGAACTGGAAACAGTACTCCAGGTGAGGTCTGACCAGAGCAGAATACAGTGGCACTATTACTTCCCTTGATCTAGATGCTATACTCCTATTGATGCAGCCCAGAATTGCATTGGCTTTTTCAGCTGCCGCGTCACACTGTTGGCTCATGTCAAGTTTGTGGTCAACCAAGACTCCTAGATCCCTTTCACATGTACTGTTCTCAATGTCTTCTAAATGTCTGGTAGTTGTTGTTCTCTTTGACATTGGATGGGAGGGCGTCCCACAGCCACAACCGAGAAGGCCCTCTGCCTGATTCCCTGTAGCTTTGCTTCTCGCAATGAGGGAACCACCAGAAGGCCCTCAGTGCTGGACATCAATGTCTGGGTAGAACGATGGGGGTGGAGACGCTCCTTCAAGTATACTGGGCTGAGGCCTGGACTAGTGGTGGGTGTGACCTTAACTGTCCAGGCAACAAAAGGACAAGGCATGCTGGCACTCTCTCTCTCTTTTTGACTTCCACCGTCGTTGGAGCAGCTTTTAGCTAGAAATACTTTCAGCCAACAGAGGATATGGGATAGCTCCACACGTACAGGGTGAGTCCTTTAAAAGAGGTCCTGTAGATACAGAGTACACATGTTCCACGGGGCCTCTTTTAAAAGACTCGCCCTGTATATACTTTGTAACTAAGTCTGCCTTCAGGGATCCAACTGTGAACTGATGATGTGAGTAAACTTCTTTTATATACTTTAAACAAGATTGTGGCGTGTTTTTCTTTTAGGAGGGATATAAGTGAACTTACCAGGAACCTAATAGTGAGAGGCTTCTACGAGCTTGCAACCAGCTATCTGCTGTGCGTTTAAAAGGGGAATGTAAAACTCTGCTAAATAAAGGAACGTACTAGCGCAAGTTAGGAAGGATATTAATAAACAATATATCCTCTCCTGCCTCCCTGAACATTCCCACATAGGATCCTACCTCACCTCCCTCTCTCTGGCTGCAGCAGCATTTCATCTGTTAACAGAGAAATGAACCAGGACGTCCCTTCTACAGGCTATGTGCATGTTCCTCTTTGTTTATCTTTTTTTTAAAATTAAATTTTTATTGATTTTAACATATAAATTATAAAATGTACCACAAAACCTATCACTTATACAATCTTTTTAGACTTCCATCAGCACCTCTGATGATCCACCATGTTAACCGCTTCTTATGCATTTCTTAACTTTATATTGCCTTTACATCTCTTAACAAATCATCCTTCCCCGTCTCCATTTTTGCAATACTTCCAATAATACTCCTCACAAAACTTCTTGCAAACCTACAAACATCGTCTGTTCTTCACAATTACTTTTCAAATAGTCCGTAAAATTACTCCAGTCTTCCGTGAATTTCTGGTCCCGCCGCTTTCGAATCCTTCCTGTTAGTTTATCTAGTTCTGCATAGTCCATTAACTTCATCCTCCATTCTTCAATCGTCGGTAATTCTTCTTGCTTCCATTTTTGGGCCAGTAATATTCTTGCTGCTGTTATTGCATATAAAAAGAGCTTACATTCCTTTCTATTTATATCACTCCCCACAATGCCCAGTAAAAATGTTTCTGGTTTCTTTATGAATGTATATTTCAACATTTTTTTCATCTCATTATATATCATCTCCCGGAAGCATTTCACCTTTTTACATTCCCGCCACATGTGATAAAATGTTCCCTCTTTTTCTTTACATTTCCAACATTTATTACTGACTTTATGCATTTTTGCTAACTTGACAGGTGTAATATACCATCTATACATCATTTTCATCACATTTTCTTTTAGGGCATTGCATGCAGTTCCTCTTTGTTTATCATTTGCAGGGTTTGCACTTACTTGCCAATCCTAGTTTTCCCCCCAGCTCATTGGCCAAGAGCTCCAAGCGGGTGGTGTCACAGGTTTGTTTCTCCAGTGCATGCTGGACTCCCTCCTCCCCCTTCCCAAGGGGTCTCTTCTTCTGTCAGGTGAGCATCCACCTGTCTGCCTCCTTCCCTTTTCTCATCTGGTGGCTACACTCTGCCCTCTGCCCTTTCTCAGAGGCTTCTCTCACAACCACTCACAACCTCTGCCCTGATCTCCTTGTGCAAATCTGAATAAAAAAGGAAGCTCCAGGGGCCACGGAGAAGCAGATGATGGATAGGAGGCAACTAAGATTGGCTGCCAAGAATTAAGGGGGGGGGGAGGGAGAGAAATCCCATTTTCTTGATGTTTTCATCCCCCAAAGAGTTTTTGATTGAGTTTCCACTGAAATGAGGCTGCATTTACATGTTTTAACGTTGTATTTTAATCTTGTTTTTTAAGCTATATATCAATCGTTTTTATATTTGGTGTTAGCCGCCCTGAGCCCGGTCTTGGCTGGGGAGGGCGGGGTAAAAATAAAATAATAATAATAATAATAATAATAATAATAATAATAATAATATTTATTATTATTCTTTTATTTATTATTATTATTTGAAATTCTCAAATGCTTTCTGAACATCAATAAACATGATAGCATATGCCTGTTTTGAACTGTAAATTAAATGAATTATGTTGATTACTTCCATATATTTATTTTATTTTTTTATACATTTTTTATTAAATTTTTCCTTTACAAATAAGTGCATACAACCATGTTTACAAATTTCCAGTTTTTGAACTTCCACCAGCACCTGCATCAATCATCCATTTTTCCTATCTTCACGCATTTTCTATATATAATATTGCCAATTTAATATTATCCTTCCATCTCTGTTTCTTTTTTACAATATACCTTGTACTATCACAAAACCTCCTTAAAACCCACTAGCGTTGTCTGTTCATCACATATAATTTTCAGATAATCCGTGAACTTTCCCCAGTCCTCGATGAATTTGTGATCTTTCTGATATCTGATTTTTCCAGTCATTTTATCCAGTTCTGCGTAGTCCATAAGTTTCATTCTCCACTCATTAAATATACTTCCATAAATTTAATGTGTGATTACAGGTGTTTCATTTTTAATAATTCCTGCCTGGCCATCGTTAATCTATTTACCAATATCAGCTTTTGTGCCAATGCAGACATCCAGATCTTGAGATCCTGGTTTAATAAAGCAATAGGCTGTAAGATTTCTCCTTAGTGCAGTCTTTATAATTTCTTTTTGTGTTACTACCAGTTTGGCTTGTTCCTGTGGGAGATTAGTAGCCAAACCCAACAGTTGCATAGTCTTGCTAGTTAGCATGACAAGGGGTTAAGTCCACAGAGATGTGTTGCTGAAAGGCAGATTCGTAGACCATAGAAATACAATTGGTAGAGAGGGCTCTGTGTGATGTCATTTCCCTTCCTCTCCTGGCGATGGTGCCCACCTGAGAGGTGCTGGAACTGAGTTCCAGCAGGTTCCAGCTGAAAAAAGCCCTGATTATAGCTATATTCCAGAGTAAGCAGTAGCAAGCATTGAGCATAAAATTTGGGGCTGTTTTCCATCCAGTTGCAATTGCTATTCCTGCTGCCAATATTATATATAAGACCAATTCTTTTGATAATATATTGACATTGGTATCATTAAAAAAATTCAGTAACATTAATTTGGGACACCAAACCATATTTTCTCTAGTAATATTTATCACTTCTGTCGAAATTAAATCCCTAAAATCTTGCACCAACTGACATTTGCACTATAAAATGAGAATATGCACCTAGTTTATTGCAACCCCTCCGACAATTCGGTGATCTAGAATAAAACATTTTTGACATTTGCAAAGGAGTGTGGACAGAAAATGCCTTCCGCCTGTTTTCTCATTGAAACGCCATCTCCTCTAGAAGCAATGACTAGCATCTTTCATATGTAATTGCTTCCAAAATGCAGAGCATCGGTTCTGTGATTGAGGAGCCAAGTACAGCAGCACCTTTATACCTGGGTTCCATGAGGCTTTGTTGTGTCACCAGGAGAGCTCAACAACCTCTCCCTGTTGAGGAAAGTGATTAATACCCCCTTTCCAGCTTTCAATTAATCCTTTCAATGCTAGTGGAAAATGCGTGTGTCACAATCACCATTTTAATTTCATTCACCTAACCACATCTGCATATCTTCTTTCATAAAAACTCCCATCTAACAACTGAGCTATGTTATGTGGCTCAATAGTAAGCAGCAGAAAATAAGAATTGAAGCACTGTGGGCATAAAAGTGCATTACTCGTAGTTATTAATGGCAACAAAGGTCCGTATAGTAAAAGCTGTGGTTTTCCCAGTAGTGATGTATGGAAGTGAGAGCTGGACCATAAAGAAGGCTGATCGCTGAAGAATTGATGCTTTTGAATTATGGTGCTGGAGGAGACTCTTGAGAGTCCCATGGACTGCAAGAAGATCAAACCTCTCCATTCTTAAGGAAATCAGTCCTGAGTGCTCACTGGAAGGACAGATCCTGAAGCTGAGGCTCCAATACTTTGGCCACCTCACGAGAAGAGAAGACTCCCTGGAAAAGACCCTGATGTTGGGAAAGATGGAGGGCACAAGGAGAAGGGGACGACAGAGGACGAGATGGCTGGACAGTGTTGTAGAAGCCACCAGCATGAGTTTGACCAAACTGCGGGAGGCCGTGGAAGACAGGAGGGCCTGGCGTGCTCTGGTCCAGGGGGTCACGAAGAGTCGGACACGACTAAACGACTAAACAACAACAACATTAATGGCAAAGGCATTTTCACATGCATATTTATTTGTGGGCCGCAGGGCTTTGTTTTACGCATGGTGCTTCCTACCACAGATGCATGTTTCAAACATGTTCCCCTCATTGTTATGGAGGCAGCATGCCACTTTCTGGAAATAATCTGAATCGTGAGCTTTGGAGAAGTATGCCTATTTTAAGACTGAGCCAAAAACGCCTCTTGCGCTTTGGAAATGGTGTTCCTAATCATGCACTCAGAGTGTTCTGAGACACAGCCGAGAAATGCACAAAGCCTCTTTTGAGTTCCTTGCCACTGCTTCTTACATCCCCTTCAACACACCTTCAACAGACCCTTTTATTTCACTTACCACACCTAATGCTCAGAAGGCAGTTTTCTGGCACCGGCAGATGCGAGCGTACAATTCCGCCATTTATTAAAACTTGTATGCCTCCAGCCACCACCTAAACATAATGCTATTATGATAGAGGAAAATGTGAATGACTTGTTGTCTTCTTCAGGACTCCCCACCCCCCCAAGAACATAATGACAACTCTTTCTTGTTGGAGTTCTCAGTCTCTGAGGGTTTCTCAGCCTCTGACATGATAGCAGCGAGAGAGATTTAATGAATACACTTTGCTTGATAACGGTACGGCGAGGCTTCCTTGTGTAGGAGTCCAGAGGATACTAAACCCACAGGCGTGTAGAACTCTCTAACAGCAACAATGCAACAAGAAGTTATTACAGAACAGTAGACCCTCTTCAGTAATATGTCTATATTTGTAGCTGTATTCCCCCCCCCCCAATTTTTTTATTAGTTTTCACAATATTATAAACAAACAGACAGACAGACAGACAGACAGACAGACAGACACACACACACACACACACACACACACACACGACAAACAAACATAAATCATAGCCTTATTGAGAATTACACTTAATAACTTTGTTAAAGTTTGTTAAATGAAATCAGCCCTGAGTGCTCACTGGAAGGACAGATCGTGAAGCTGAGGCTCCAATACTTTGGCCACCTCATGAGAAGAGAAGATTCCCTGGAAAAGACCCTGATGTTGGGAAAGATGGAGGGCACAAGGAGAAGGGGGCGACAGAGGACGAGATGGTTGGACAGTGTTCTTGAAGCTACCAGCATGAGTTTGACCAAACTGCGGGAGGCAGTGGAAGACAGGAGTGCCTGGCGTGCTCTGGTCCATGGGGTCACGAAGAGTTGGACATGACTAAACGATTAAACAACAACAACTTTGTTAAGTGACTTCCTCGCTTCCCCTTGGTTGAATTTCATTGCATGTCCTTTTAACGGTTTTCCAAATCCCAATTCTTATGAAATTTAACTTAAACATTAACATCCTTAAATCTTCACCTTATGGAATTAAACATATTAATTCATCACTTAACATAAATAAAATCCTAAGCCAATTAAGTATCTGCAAGCTGTTTTCAGTTAATTTAACTTAACAAATTTAACTAGATAATCATTAAATTTATTCCACTCTTCCTGATACTCCTCCTCCTTCTGGTTGCGGACTCTTCCGCATCTTCATCTGCCATTCTTCTATCGTTGGTAATTCTTGGGTTTTCCACTTTTTAGCTAACATTTCTTTATAAATGCATATTTAAACATCTTTTTCAATTCATTATAAATCTTTTCTCAGAAGTCTTTCACCTTGGGTCAGGTCCACCACATTATATCTGTAACTGTAAAAGGTAAAGGTAAAGGGACCCCTGACCATTAGGTCCAGTCATGACTGACTCTGGGGTTGCGGCGCTCATCTCGCTTTATTGGCCGGGTCATGTGGCCAGCATGACTAAGCCGCTTCTGGCGAACCAGAGCAGCGCATGGAAATGCCGTTTACCTTCCTGCCAGAGTGGTACCTATTTATCTACTTGCACTTTGACGTGCTTTTGAACTGCTAAGTTGGCAGGAGCAGGGACTGAGCAACAGGAGCTCGCCCCATCGCGGGGATTCGAACCACCGACCTTCTGATCGGCAAGTCCTAGGCTCTGTGGTTTAGACCACAGCGCCACCTGCGTCCCTATCTGTAACTGTAGTTTGAAGTATTAAATGGCTGGTATAACAAGGGTTCCACTAGGGAACAAGATGCCAATCATGACAGTGGGAGGGGACTGTGGCTCAGTAATGGAGGTGGTGCTTTGCTTGATGAGATCCTGGCATCTTCATTTAAGGATCTATGATAGCAAGTGATGGGGGAAGACCTCCCTCCGAGACTTGGGGGGACTGGGCTGGATGGATCAGTAGCAGTAACTTTGCATTTCTACTCTTCTACTTATATTCCTATACAGTGGTACCTCGGGTTAAGTACTTAATTCGTTCCGGAGGTCCATACTTAACCTGAAACTGTTCTTAACCGGAAGCACCACTTTAGTTAATGGGGACTCTGCTGCTGCCACGCCGCTGGAGCCCGATTTCTGTTCTCAAAGTTCTTAACCTGAAGCACTATTTCTGGGTTAGCGGAGTCTGTAAACTGAAGCGTATGTAACCTGAGGTACCACTGTACAGGCGCGTCTTAACTATAGATACTAGTGACGCGGGGCACCAGGGTGTCAAGTTCTGGAGGGTGCCAGGCGAGAGTCCGGGAACACTGAATGAGCGCGCTGAGTGAGCGAGGGTGAGCTCCCGCTGAGCTTCGGCTTGGTTTTTTCCCTTTTAGCCTGCAGGCGCCAAATTCTGTGGGGCGACGAAGAAGAAGAAACTCCAGCGGGTGCAGAATGCTGCAGTGAGGCTCCTCACGGGGTCTCTGCCATGGAGCATATTCACCCAGTGCTTTTCCAGCTGCACTGGCTCCCGGTGGAGTACAGGGTCAGATTTAAGATGCTGCTTTTGACCTTTAAAGCCCTTCACGGCCTAGGACCCTCGTACCTACGGGACCCCCTCTCCTGGTATGCCCCATGGAGGACCTTAAGGTGCATATATAGCAACACCCTAGAGGTCCCAGGCCCTAAGGAAGTTAGATTAGCCTCAACCAGAGCCAGGGCCTTCTCAACACTGGCTCCGGCATGGTGGTATGCTCTGCCTCATGAGACCAGGGCCCTGCGGGATCTGATCTCTTTCTGCAGGGCCTGTAAGACAGAGTTATTCCACCTGGCCTTTGGCTTAGAATCAGTTTGATTCCCTCCCCCTCTTTCTTTTTCCTTTCTCCTCCTAT
Source organism: Podarcis gaigeae (assembly GCF_964106915.1). NCBI lineage: Eukaryota > Metazoa > Chordata > Lepidosauria > Squamata > Lacertidae > Podarcis > Podarcis gaigeae. Next base: position 10,800,166 of record NC_139681.1, read on the forward strand.
GAAGAGATTGCACCCTAATGTTTTAATGTGGCATCTTAATCTTTTAAATTGTATTTTAATCAACTTGTTTTTATTATTGGTTGTTAGCCGCCCTGAGCCCGGTCTTGGCTGGGGTGGGCGGGGTATAAATTGTTGTTGTTGTTTAGTCGTTTAGTCATGTCCGACTCTTCGTGACCCCATGGACCAGAGCATGCCAGGCACTCCTGTCTTCCACTGCCTCCCGCAGTTTGGTCAGACTCATGCTGGTAGCTTCGAGAACACTGTCCAACCATCTCGTCCTCTGTCGTCCCCTTCTCCTTGTGCCCTCCATCTTTCCCAACACCAGGGTCTTTTCCAGGGAGTCTTCTCTTCTCATGAGGTGGCCAAAGTATTGGAGCCTCAGCTTCAGGATTTGTCCTTCCAATGAGCACTCAGGGCTGATTTCCTTCAGAATGGATACGTTTGATCTTCTTGCAGTCCATGGGACTCTCAAGAGTCTCCTCCAGCACCATAATACAAAAGCATCAATTCTTCGGGTATAAATAAAAAATTATTATTATTATTATTAAAAGGGAAAAAACCGAGTTGACGCTCAGCGGGAGCGGCGCATGCGCTCTTGCTCGCTTGGCGTAGGCCCGCTCGCTCGGTGTGCTGCCTGCTGTGGCCACTGTGACACGAAGCGGCTAGCTGAGCAGGGAGTCCAGCCTTTGCCTCTTCCGCACTGGAGGAGCCACCCTCCAGCCACTGCCCGCCTCCTCCAGCCCTAAAAAAAGGTCGACAACTCTTTGGAGGGGGGGCACCAGAGGCATCTTTGCACCACGGTGCTGGATATGCTTAAGACAGCCCTGTTCCTATATCTCCATCTTAACCAAAGGGACCTTCCCATCTCCGCAAACAGATGCCCTCCTCCCACCCCATTTAGTAAGTAAACTGAAATATACTCGGAGTCGAGAGTGGATTTCATGCTCTTTATTCAGCTCATAGTGGTGAGGAGGAATGGAAGTTCCCCCACAATATCTGCTTTATATACATTATTTACGCAATGGGCTACACGTGATTGGCTAATTCCGGGATTCTTCTGTAGGCCAATCAGGTTGTGATTCACTTCCACCTGGAGCTGGATTGGGTGGCTCCTGCGGACCAATCATACTGCTGCATTGTTCTAGGACCAATCAGACTGCTGCATTTTGGATCCTATTGTTCTAGGACCAATCAGACTGCAGCATTTTGGATCCTGTTCAACTCAGTACATAACACAAACACTCAAATGAAAGTGTCATGATTTTCTTAACGTATTGTTCTAAGACTGGAGTTTTGACAGAGGTAAGGTTTTGGGGTCAGAATAACTGCAAATGTTCTGCGATAGTCCCCGGGAAAATTGCCAATAAGCACCATTGTCATTGATACTGCAGACCTCAGCGTGACTTTGTATCTCCAGTTCCACAGTGCTCTGACAGGGGAGGCACAAAAACGCCCACAGGCACTCTAGGACAGTGTTTCCCAACCTTGTGCCTCCAGATGTTTTTGGCCTACAACTCCCATCATCCCTAGCTAGCAAGACCAGTGGTCAGGGATGATGGGAGTTGTAGGCCAAAAACATCTGGAGGCACAAGGTTGGGAAACACTGCTCTAGGAGAATGTGAGAAACTGTTAAACTTTAATCCCTGCACAATCTTAGATGGCAAGAGGTTGTGACCATTTCAAAAAAAAACACACCAATCAGGTCCTCAAAGGCTCTGGCACTCAGCTTTTCAGGCCCTACCAAACTTTTAATCAGTCCATATGACTTTTTGTCACAAACACCCAGGAAAATGGCGCACTTCTTGGGAGTGTTTCTCTGTATGTTGGGCCCAGTCCTCCTGATCACCATTAAACTCCTTCATAATCACATAAGCAGCCATTTCCCGGTTATTCACTGTTGCTTACCAGGTGTGACAAACCAGGGACACTGGTGTATCCAGTTTGCCTCCTCTGTGCGCCAGTAAAATAAAAGAATAATCGATTTGATTTCTTGGTTGGTTTATTTTTAAATAATTTTTATTGATTTTCCAATAAAAAACATCCAATTAATATATCCAATCATAATACTTCAATTAAAATAAAAGCTGCTGCACCATCAAAGATAACAGATTTGGACAACATCCCGAATTGGAATGGAAGCTGAGGTGATAAAAAGACAGTTGGAAAAAATATATATTAACAAAGCTGTATTCAATGGATGAAAGTACATGATATTTGACATTAATGAGAATCGTGGACCCAGGGATAAAGAATTATGAAGCGTTAAAATTGAGATGTGGAAAATATGGAAACAACGAGGAGAAGAAGGAATATGCTTCAGAGATCCAGACCGTGGGGAGCTCCAAAAAATAATAAATACAATTTGGACTATAATTTGATCTTTTGTATTTTGATTTCTTGGTTTATTTTTAAACAGTTCTCAGTCTGTCATCATACAAACCCTCTTGACCAGCACCAGATTGGTAACACCAACTTATAAAATCTATATTTAGTTTAGAAAGTATAACGAAGAGTGTCTTAGATGGTATTTGAAGTGTAAAGGCACACATTTAGTACAACAAATTATTATTATTATTAGCCAAGCTACAGGGAACCAGGCAGAGGGCCTTTTTGGTAGTGGCACCCACCCTGTGGAATGCCCTCCCACCAAATGTCAAAGAGAACAACAACTACCAAACTTTTAGAAGACATCTGAAGGCAGCCCTGTTTAGGGAAGCTTTTAATGTTTGTGTATTACAGTATTTTAATATTTTGTTATGGGACGCGGGCGGCGCTGTGGGTAAAACCTCAGTGCCTAGGACTTGCTGATCGTAAGGTCGGCGGTTCGAATCCCCACGGCGGGGTGAGCTCCCGCCGTTCGGTCCCAGCTCCTGTCCACCTAGCAGTTCGAAAGCACCCCTAAGTGCAAGTAGATAAATAATAATATAATTATTATTATATAATTATTATTATAACAGCTCAGCCAAAGGGGCAAAAGAAGAACGCAATTCTCTCGGCAAACCTTTCTGAAATGTCTTTGAGACCGTATACAGCGCCACAACCCCAGAGTCGTCCGTGACTGGACTTAACGGTTAGGGGTCCCTTTACCTTTACCTTTTACAGTTACTCTGCATCTAGTGTGCTCCCTGTGCTGGTTTGCAAAGCTGTGTACACAATACAATCTGCAATCCATATCTATCCAGTATCAATTCTGTCATTTCTTAGGAAAGACTGTGTTTTGATAATGATTAATAATAATAATAATAATAATAATAATAATAATAATTTATTTGTACCCCGCCCATCTGGCTGGGTTTCCCCAGCCACTCTGGGCAGCTTCCACAAAGACCAAAAATACACTAATATGTCATACATTAAAAACTTCCCTGAACAGGGCTGCCTTAAGATGTCTTCTGAATGTCAGGTAGTTGTTTATCTCTTTGAGATCTGATGGGAGGGCGTTCCACAGGGCGGGCGCCACTACCGAGAAGGCCCTCTGCCTGATTCCCTGTAGCTTTGCTTTGCTTCTCGCAATGAGAGAACTGCCAGAAGGCCTTCGGCGCTGGACCTCAGCGTCTGGGCAGAACGATGGGAGTGGAGACGCTCCTTCAGGTATACTGGGCTGAGGCTGTTTAGGGCTTTAATGGTCAGCACCAACACTTTGAATTGTGCTCGGAAACGTACTGGGAGCCAATGTAGGTCTTTCAAGACCGGTGTTACATGGTCTCGGCAGCCGCCCCCAGTCACCAGTCTAGCTGCCGCATTCTGGATTAGTTGTAGTTTCCGAGTCACCTTCAAAGGTAGCCCCACGTAGAGCGCATTGCAGTAGTCCAAGTGGGAGATTACTAGAGCATGCACCACTCTGGCAGGACAGTCCGCGGGCAGGTAGGGTCTCAGCCTGCGTACCAGATGGAGATGGTAGACAGCTGCCCTGGACACAGAATTGACCTGCGCCTCCATGGACAGCTGTGAGTCCGAAATGATGTGCTTCCCCCAGAACCAGCTTCAATATGAAGTCAGAAAAGGAACGACCTAGCTGTGTTTTAAGCTGGTCATGTGTACACAGCCTTTGACACAAATGTTTCCAGAATCTAATATTTCAAGCAGTACGTTGTTAACTGGAGCAGCCTTGTTTGAGCAGAGATTTTACCTTCCTACCTAACTGGAGGCTTGCCTTACCCTCTTTGCCGAGGCTGTCTGCTGTCAGACACACTGACTCCACTTAATAAACTCACTTAAAGCAGAGCTTTCTTAAGTAACAGAGTAAGTACATCAATTAGTTGCTTCAGCATAAAGACAAACATACATCTCCTCCATCACTTTCTCTGGCTCACCTAGTCAACAACAAGGAAGCCAAGTCAGTAATTAGTTGGGAAACAGAGAGTCCATTGCTGACCTTGTCTTAAGGCCAGAAACATTGAGGCTCACGGAGCTGTGGCTCCAAATGACTGCACTGAGCGCAAGTATGCTCTTCACAAGTAATAACAGTCATAAACAGCTACTTATGAACAATTTGGAGCATTATATGAGGAGACTTCCTTTTCGCATTTGCACCCAGGCCTAAGAGGACCCGTGCTCACTTCACTCGTCGTTCTTGAGCAGGGGTCAGCAACCTAAGGCCCATGGGCCACATGCAGCCCACGGGGGCCGTTTAATTGGCCCACGAGTTGCCCCTGAACTGAGTTGCCCACTCGCACGCCGCGCTAATCCGGCACAGCACAGCGCGGGGACTGGAAATTGTGTCTGCGCAGACGCTGGAAATCGCAGGTGCTTGCGCGCGCAATCCAGCCCACAGAGGGATCTCTGCTGGAGTGAAAAGGCCCAGGTGAGGTAAACCTTGCCGACCCCTGTTCTTGAGAATGCAGAAGGACACGTCACGCACACCTCTTCAAGTGTGAATGAAGTGGAATTAGACACATGGCTTTTTCAAAAACTGAGAAGCATGTAGACGTGTGCTTCATAGGTAGGCAAAAGAACTACATGAGTAAAATGCCTGGATTTTGGTCAGTATCATCCACGATGTCAGTGGCAGCAGAGCAAAGTTCCCCTTTTATTAAACTGAATGTACTTGTTGTTGTTTAGTCATGTCCAACTCTTTGTGACCCCATGGACCAGAGCACGCCAGGCACCCCTGTCTTCCACTGCCTCCCTCAGTTTGGTCAAACTCATGCTGGTAGCTTCGAGAACACTGTCCAACCACCTCGTACTCTGTCATCCCCTTCTCCTTGTGCCCTCCATCTTTCCCAACATCAGGGTCTTTCCCAGGGAGTCTGCTCTTCTCATGAGGTGGCCAAAGTCTTGGAGCCTCAGCTTCAGGATCTGTCCTTCTAGAGAGCACTCTGGGCTGATTTTCTTAAGAATGGAGAGGTTTGATCTTCTTGCAGTCCATGGGATATGATAGCCATCTTCAAATATCTGAAGGCTGTCAAATGGAAGATGTGGCCAGCTCGCTTCTGCTGCTCCAAAGGGTAGGAACCTGAACCCATGGGTTCAAATTATAAGCAAGGAGATTCTGATTAAACCTTAGGAAGAACTTTCTGACAGAAACAGCTCAACGGTGGAATGGACTCTTTCAGAAGATGGCGGACCTTCTGTCAGGGATTCTCTAGCTGTGATTTCTCCATTGCAGGATGTTGGCTTGGACAACTCCATGAGACCTTTCCAACTTCACAATTCTATGATTCTATGATTTCAGGCAGTCCAAACCATGCAAGTCAGGTATGGACCAGTGAGGGGTCCTCGTCTGGGGAGAGTCCCGAAGGCCAGACAGGGAGGTCTGGAGGCTCCCAAGTCCCCTCAATAGCAGCCAGAGTCGCAAGCCTGGGAGGAGGGGGTATCCTTGAGATATCATTCAAACCAGTCCCCTCTCTCATTACAGTATATGGGTGTTATGTACTGAGTTGAATAGGATCCAAAAAGCAGCAGTCTGATTGGTCCTAGAACAATAGGGTTCAGAATGCAGCAGTCTGATTGGTCCTAGAACAATGCAGCAGTATGATTGGTCCGCAGGAGCCACCCAATCCAGCTCCAGGTGGAAGTAAATCCGCAACCTGATTGGCCTACAGGAGAATCCCAGAACTAGCCAATCACGTGCGACCCATTGTGTAAATAATGTATATAAAGCAGATATTTGGAGGGAACTTTCATTCCTCACTACTATGAGCTGAATAAAGAGCATGAAATCCACACTCGATTCCGAGTATATTTCAATGGAGGTGGCTGTTATTTTGTCTGCTGGGTGGGTGGGGGGAATGCATTCGTTTTAAAACTGAGGACTAGACTAATGCCTTCACCCCATTTTGCACACATGGCTTTTATTATCTCTGGAATTGCAAATATGGTTTTTCTTTTATTAGCGGAGGTGGATCTCTCCCCCCCTGAACCCTGCTGGTAAAGTGAATCATCCTAATCCATGGCCTTGGCAAGCATATTAGTTGCATGTAGCTTCTTTTCAGGGTGGAACAGTTGCTCCGTGTACCTGCTTGGGCTTGTATTTTGGTTTCAGATATTGTGAAATCGCCTTAAACCCTGAGAGGGCCTGACTAGGCACTCTCCCAAACCAGCATGATAAATAAGTGAGGGGCGAATCCTTTTGCATGACACACCTCTCTTTTTGCATGCTTTTCCAAACAAGAGGATCCACTCACCCAACCTTCCTCTTTGAAGAATGCCTAGTGCCCCGGAAAATACTCTAGTCAAGATGTAAAAGTATTTTTGTATGCCACAACTGCAGCACAGATTTTAATAGCCCCAAAATGGAAAACACAAGAACTACCAACGGTAGAAGAATGGCAGGTGAAGATGATGGATTTTATGGAGCTGGCTGATCTCACTGGGAGAATCTGCGACCAGAAAGAAGAGGAATATCAAGAAGAGTGGAAGAAATTTAAAGGCTATTTGAATAAATATTCTAATATTAAAGATTTGTAATTACTTGAAAGAACCAATTAGGCCTAGGATTATATTAGGATTAAATAAATAAACGAGAAATAGAATGATAAGAAAAGTTAGGAAATTTGTCATTGAATATTGTCTTTTTTAAAGGGAATAATGATATTGGAAACTGCTATATCCAATTACAAGGAAATTCAGATGGAAGAAATTTGAAGAAGTCAAGTAATATGTTTATGAAGTTGGAGTTTAACTGATTAATTAAGTTTTAAGGTTTGTAATATGTGATCTCTTTTTCTTTTCTTTTATTATTGTTTTTTTAATTTTTTGTGTTTGTATGAAATTCAATAAATATTATTGGGGGGGGGGAGAAAATACTCTAGTCAAGAGTTTCAACAAGAGCAGTTTCATAGTTCAAGCATCACTCTCAATGACAAATACGGGGGGGGGGGGGAGCGGGAGGTTCGAGTCCTGCGTCCTTCCTACCCTTCCCTTCCCCTTTAAAAACTTATTTTTTCTTCTTTATTTGTGGGTCGGCTGGATGCACTGCAAAGTGAGGTTCTGCAGACCCTCTAAGTGTCCTTATTTTCCAGGAACAGGTCCAGATTTACAGAAGCCATCCCAGTTTCTGATTTGATCCTGAAATGTCTCACTGCAAACCAAGAGGTCTCCCAGACTCTAAAACAGGGGCCAGCAAACTTTTTCAGCAGGGGGCCTGTCCACTGTCCTTCAGACCTTGTGGGGGGACGGACTATATTTTGGGGAAAAAGAAAAGAACGAATTCCTATGCCCCACAAATAGCCCAGAGATGCATTTTAAATAAAAGGACACATAAGGTAAAGGTAAAGGGACCCCGGACCATTAGGTCCAGTCATGACCGACTCTGGGGTTGCGGTGCTCATCTCGTTCTATAGGCCGATGGAGCTGGCGTACAGCTTCAGAGTCATGTGGGCAGCATGACTAAGCCGCTTCTGGTGAACCAGAGCAGCGCACGGAAACGCCGTTTACCTTCCCGCCAGAGTGGTACCTATTTATCTACTTGCACTTTGACGTGCTTTTGAACTGCTAGGTTGGCAGGAGCAGGGACTGAGCAATGGAGCTCACCCCGTCGCAGGGATTCGAACTGCTGACCTTCTGATCGGCAAGTCCTAGCTCTGTGGTTTAACTCACAGCGCCACCCGCGTCCCTCACTTTCCCTTAAGAAGTCCCTATTTTCATTGGAGAAATGTTGGCAGGTATAACAACAACAACAACAACACATTATTTATACCCCACCCTTCCCAGCCAAGACCAGGCTCAGGGTGGCTAACACCAGGTATAAAAACAATTGATTAAAATACAACTTAAAAACAAGATTCAAATGCAGCGTCATTTCAGTAGAAACTCAAATCAAAAACTTTTTGGAGATGAAAATGTCAAATCTTCACCTATGCCAACTATCCAGACTGGTCCTACGTGGGCCAGAAACAAGCCAGGGAAGTCCCCAAATAGGAGTTCCATCACAGGAGAAAGGAAAAAGGAAAGAGAGGAAGGGAGGGGATCAAGTTGATTCCAAGCCAAAGGCCAGGTGGAACAACTCTGTCTTACAGGACCTGTAATATAGAGTTATGCATATGTGGTGGACCTGTCCCAAGGTGAAAGACTTTTGGGAAAAGATTTATAATGAATTGGAAAAAATGTTGAAATATACATTTATCAAGAAACCAGAGGGCTTTCTTCTTGGAATAACAGGTTTGGAATTGCCCAAGAAAGATGTTAAATTATTTTTGTATGCCACAGCTGCTGCTCGTATTTTGTTAGCAAAAAAGTGGAAAACCCAAGAATTACCAACAATAGAAGAATGGCAGATGAAGATGATGGGTTTTTTGGAGCTAGCCGACCTAACCAGAAAAGTCCACGACCAGAAGGAGGAGGAGTATCAGGAAGAGTGGAATAAATTTAATGATTATTTAGTTAAATTTGTTAAGTTAAGTTAACTGAAAGCAGCTTGCAGATACTTAACTGGCTTAGGATTTTATTTATGTTAAGTGATGAATTAATATGTTTAATTTCATAATGTGAAGATTTAAGCATGTTAATGTCTAAGTTAAAATTTATAAGAATTGTGATTTGGAAAACCGTTAAAAGGACATGCAATGAAATTCAACCAAGGGGAAGCGAGGAAGTCACTTAACAAAGTTAAGAAGTGTAATTTTCAATAAGGCTATAATTTATGTTTGTTTGTCTTATGTGTTTCTTTGTTTATAATATTGTGAAAACCAATAAAAATTTTGTTGGGGGAAAAAAGTAATATAGAGTTATGCAACCCCTGGGTCAAAGAGATAAGTAACTATTCAACTTTTAGAAGACATCTGAAGGCAGCCCTGTGTAGCGAAGGTTTTTTATGCTTCATATTATATTATGTTTTTGTATATGTTGGAAGCCACCCAGAGTATCTGGGGCATCCCAGTTGGATGGGCAGGGTGCAAATAATAAAACTATTGTTATTGTTATTGTTACTACTACTGCTATTAATATTATGGAACAAAACTTTTCATTAGAGAAATGTTGGAGGGTATGGGTTCTGGTGAAACTCTAACCACCCACCATCTTAATTTGCCATATAAATTAGTATGTGCACATTTTATGCAAATTTGTGTCGTGAGGCTATACCCTGAACCTGCAGCATTGATGCAACCAATTGTATGTTTAAATATGCAATATTACTGCCTCTCCTGATATGCCCCGCAGAGGACCTTAAGGTCCATGAATAATCATAGTTTAGAGGTCCCGCGCCCTAAGGAAGTCAGACTACCCTCCACCAGGGCCAGGGCCTTTTCAGTGATGGCTCCGACCTGGTGGAATGCTCCGTCCCATGAGACCAGGGCCCTGCGGGATTTAACTTCCTTCCTGTAAGACAGAGCTATTCCGCCTTCAATTTGAACTTAGCCTGATCTTTTATTCCCCTTCCTTCCCCCCTCCCCTTTTTATGAAGATTACCTGCTCTGGGATCTCACAGCTAATTCTCCCCTGGTCTCCTCGCTGGCCCAAATAGGACTAATTTAGCCAGCTAGCCCTGGTGATCATCTAATGTTTATTGGATGGATTTCCCCCCTAAATTGATTTTTGATTTTTCAATTTATTGTCATTCACATGTTATACTGTATTTTATGCTGTTTTTGTTGCATCAATTAAGTGTTCTAAATTTAAAATTTAAAAACCGCCCTGAGCCAGGTTTTCTGAACCTGGAAGGGCGGTGTATAAATTTTATTATTATTATTATTATTATTGTTATTGTTATTGTTATTGTTATTGTTATTGTTATTGTTATTAATTCAGCATCTGGATTACCCTGTTAGAGATTTTACCACCCAAAAATGTGTTATTTCTTAAGGTGCCACAAGACTCTTTGGGGTTTTTTTTGGGTGAGGTGGGGGGATAGCTACTCCTCTGAAGCTTGTTAAAACAGTTTTTGTAACTTTAGGGAAGATGACAATGGTCAGTAGGAATTGGAAAAACCTGGAGGCTTCTCTTCTCTGCCTGCAATTTTTAATCCCCCCCATTTCTTTTCCTTTTTCATTGGCTAATTTTGAGCTTCATATGATCACTGCAGATGGTGACAGCAGCCACGAAATTAAAAGACGCCTGCTTCTTGGGAGAAAAGCAATGACAAACCTAGACAGCATGTTAAAAAGCAGAGACATCACCTTGACGACAAAGGTCCGTATAGTTAAAGCTATGGTTTTCCCAGTAGTGATGTATGGAAGTGAGAGCTGGGCCATAAAGAAGGCTGATTGCCGAAGAATTGATGCTTTTGAATTATGGTGCTGGAGGAGACTCTTGAGAGTCCCATGGACTGCAAGAAGATCAAACCTCTCCATTCTGAAGGAAATCAGCCCTGAGTGCTCACTGGAAGGACAGATCCTGAAGCTGAGGCTCCAATGCTTTGGCCACCTCATGAGAAGAGAAGACTCCCTGGAAAAGACCCTGATGTTGGGAAAGATGGAGGGTGCAAGGAGAAGGGGACGTCAGAGGACAAGATGGTTGGACAGTGTTCTCGAAGCTGCTAGCATGAGTTTGACCAAACTGTGGGAGGCAGTGGAAGACAGGAGTGTCTGGCGTCCTCTGGTCCATGGGGTCACGAAGAATCGGACACGATTAAATGACTAAACAACAACAACAACATGTTGGGACAAACTCAACAAGGCTTACTTTCCCCATTCAGTTCTTTGGATTGAACTGGGCTGAAAACATGGATGAACAACTCAGACTCCCCCTGTTGTCGCCGTGCCCCCCCCTCCGGCACTCTATGCCGCAAAAAGTTGAATGTTCATTTACAGTGGATGCTCTGCTCAGTCTTAATTTGCTTTTAAGCAGCTTCTTCAAATAGCACGGTCATTATTCTCTTAGGTGCTTTACAAAAACACAATCAATTAGCTGGGCTCCCCTGTGGATTTTCTCAGGGTTTTTTTTTTAATTAAAAAAAACAAACTAAAAAAACACTCAGCCTTTTAGGGAGGCTTTGACATCTGCAAGAGCTGGATGCTTCGGAGAGAGGAAAAAACAAAATATGGAGCACTGGAAATCAAATCATTTTCCTGTCAGGACAGCCAGGCCCATTGTCAGTATGGGTGGGCTCTTAGCACCTGCAAGCGAAACTGGCAGCCCTGCCCAGATGAAGGACCATTCAGAAGACTGACGTTATGTTCCTCTCGGACAAAACTAGGTTTGTTTGAAAACCTGCCATCAGACACAGAGTTTGTCTCCTTGATTATACTTTTCAAACGGGATGCAGTCATTGGTTCATTGTGTGCACCAAATTTGCTTGCCGCTCCATAAAGAAGCTACAGATTTGCCAGGCTGCTCTTTTCTTCCCAAATGGCCCATGGCCAGTACAGTGGTACCTCGGGTTACATACGCTTCAGGTTACAGACTCTGCTAACCCAGAAATAGTACCTCAGGTTAAGAACTTTCCTTCAGGATGAGAACAGAAATTGTGCTTCGGTGGTGCGGCGGCAGCAGAAGGCCCCCTTAGCTAAAGTGGTGCTTCAGGTTAAGACCAGTTTCAGGTTAACAATGGACCTCCAGAACGAATTAAGTTCTTAACCCAAGGTACCATTGTATTACTCTTGAGGTTTCATAAACAGAAGAGGGAAAGGCCGGCACAGATCCTCACATGTGTGTTTCAGGGGTTGAGCAATAGCCACAATAATCGTCAGTGTTCAACAGGAGCTAAGGAGTGATGGTATTAACGGCTTGGAAAAAGTCGGGATCTCTCGTGTCTACAATCTGCCCAGCACTGCAAACCAAGAGGTCTCCCAGACTCTAAAACAGGGGCCAGCAAACTTTTTCAGCAGGGGGCCTGTCCACTGTCCTTCAGACCTTGTGGGGGGACGGACTATATTTTGGGGGAAAAGAAAAGAACGAATTCCTATGCCCCACAAATAGCCCAGAGATGCATTTTAAATAAAAGGACACATAAGGTAAAGGTAAAGGGACCCCTGACCATTAGGTCCAATCATGACCAACTCTGGGGTTGCGGCGCTCATCTCGCTTTACTGACCGAGGGAGCCGGCATACAACTTCTGGGTCATGTGGCCAGCATGACTAAGCCGCTTCTGGCGAACCAGAGCAGCGCATGGAAACGCCGTTTACCTTCCCGCCGGAGCAGTACCTATTTATCTACTTGTACTTTGACGTGCTTTTGAACTGCTAGGTTGGCAGGAGCAGGGACCGAGCAACGGGAGCTCACCCCGTCGCAGGGATTCGAACCGCCGACCTTCTGATCGGCAAGTCGTAGGCTCTGTGGTTTAACCCACAGCGCCACCCGCGTCCCTTAAAAGGACACATACTACTCATGTAAAAACATGCTGATTCCCGGACCATCCACGGGCCAGATTGAGAAGATGATTGGGCTGGATCTGGCCCCCAGGCCTTAGTTTGCCTACCCATGCTCTAAAACCTCACTGTCTCAGAGCAAAATTGTTGTCATTCACTACTGTTCTGTTTCCAGGCACAATTCAAAGTGCTGGTTATGACCGATAAAGCCCCATTCAGCTAAAGTCCAAGCTATCTGAAAGGCCACCTTCTTTCATATGAACCTTCCTGGGTGGTGAGATCTTTGAGCGAGGCCCTTCTCTTGGTCATGACACCTTGGTGAGGGCTTTCTCAGTGGTGGCTGCTTCCGGACAACTTTAGAACTCCCTCCCTGGAGAATTTAAGCTAGCTCCCTCCTTGAGTATCTGCGTGCTGGTCCCAGGGGGTTACCATGCAGTGCAGTCCGAGTCCAGCCTGAGGTTGAGGGTGTGGTATGGAGGCTGTCCGTCAAGGCAAGAAGTCAGGTTTGGTTAGGAACTCTGGCAGAAGAGCAGGACAGGGTGCAGGCAGGAACACAGGCTATCAACAATGTTGATCCCGCAACCTGGGACTGGGGCTGGCTGGCTTTTATCTGCCCCGAGGCATAGGGTGGCCCCGGTCCACAGGTGACTCGCCTCTCCTGGCCTGGAGGCGAGCACTCCTCCTGCGATAACTTAGTTCCCTCCACCTCTCTGCCCTGAGCCTCTGCAGCTCAGGAGAGGCTGGAGGGTTACCGGACCCAGAGGCAACCTCAGCTTCCCCTGACGAGGCTGAGAGTGGAGCATCTGCAGGCAATGGGTCCTCCATCACCTCAGGAGCCAGAGCAGATTCAGCTGGTGTCTGCTCCTGAGAATCCGGCACAGGTGAGGACCCTTCAGGTTCAAGCCCCAGCCCTGGCTCAGCTGGTCCTGGAGGCAGGGATTCCTCAGGTTCAGCCTCTGAATCCGATTCCCAGGCCATCACAATCTGTCAGGGGAAAAGGCATGATATAAATTAACAATAATAAAAATAGTGCCGGCATATTGTGCCCACCTAAACATCCTGGGCACAGTATTGCTGGTACTGTTTCTTCTAGGAAATGAAATGGTGTGCTTGTTTTAATTCTGGGATGAGATACCTCATATTTGGCCAATGTGAGCTCAGGCAAACGAGGGCATTCAGAGAATTCAGGAGCAGGTGTATTTGTGCCTGAGTAGACTTCCTCACCTGCAGAGGAGGGGCTGGATCTCAAACAGAATTGTCCTTATTCTATTTTGGAGAAGCAATTGTGAAGCTGCTCCAATCACATAAACTTGGGCTCTTTTACCTCTATTCATTTCTTTTGAGGTTCTTAGCAGTAAGAAAATGGGGTGAGATACTAATCGAAATGTATTTTACATGCAAAATTTCTCACGAACTGCGTAACAGCGTGTTGGTGTAACTTAAGTAATGTCAATGTGTTAGCATGTGTGTCATTTAAACCTCTTTTTAAGACCACCATATGTAAGAGTACACCAAATCCAAACTCTCTTCAACAGCCGGGCCACTGCTCTGCCTAAGCCAGGTCCCCCTCTCTTGTTCTGCCAATGCCACACCCAAAGAACACCCTCTTTCGAATTCCTTATCTAACTCATGGGATGGGAGAATATCTACTCCATTCTTTCAATATTTTCAAATTAAAGTTGGGGTGGTGCTGTGGTCTAAACCACTGAGCCTCTTGTGCTTGCCGATCGGAAGGTCGGTGGTTCGAATTCCTGCAATGGAGTAAGCACCTGTTGCTCTATCCCAGCTCCTGCTGGTGTTCCGTTGTGCCAGAAGCGATTTAGTCATGCTGGCCACATGACCCGGGAAACTGTCTGTGGACAAACGCCGGCTCCTTCGGCCTGAAAGCGAGATGAGCGCCGCAACCTCATAGTTGCCTTTGACTGGACTTAACCGTCTAGAGGTCCTTTACCTTATTACCTTTGTGACCTCTTCTCTGATACGAAATCTGGGGAAGTCAGGAAACAGAACAGATAAAGGCATAACTGCAATAGTAAGATTCCATAAATAGTAAGATTTGGGATGCGGGTGGCGCTGTGGGTTAAACCATAGAGCCTAGGACTTGCTGATCAGAAAGTCAGTGGTTCGAATCCCCACGATGGAGTGAGCTCCCGTTGCTTGGTCCCTGCTCCTGCCAACCTAGCAGTTCGAAAGCACATCAACGTGCAAGTAGATAAATAGGTACCGCTCTGGCGGGAAAGTAAACGGCATTTCCGTGCGCTGCTCTGGTTTGCCAGAAGAGGCTTAGTCATGCTGGCCACATGACCTGGAAGCTGTACTCTCGCTCCCTTGGCCAGTAAAGCGAGATGAGCGCCGCAACCCCAGAGTCGGCCACGACTGGACCTAATGGTCAGGGGTCCCTTTACCTTTACCTTTAGGATTCCATGACCTTTGGTTAAATTTGGGTCAGAATCAAGGATACATATATGAGAAAATGGGTGCAAGATTTGGATCAGAGGAGAACCAGGAAACTGGGGGGGGGGGGCGACGACTTGTAATGGTGTTTCTTCTAAATGAAAGACTTATGGTGGTTTTTAACATGTTTAAAAGGTTGGCAGATAGATATGTTTGTGTACAGACTGAGATAAAATCTGACTATTACCCTATTGCTGGATATAAATAAATAAATGCATTGGAACTTCACAAAGAAATGCACTTTGTACAATAAATTCAGCGTATGCGCATGTATGCATAACTACCTTTACTGTGTGTGTCAGGTGTCAATTTTGCCCCAGTTTATTTTGCTGATTGAACGGCTGGCCTTTGTGGAACAAATCTGATGTGTGCAGAACAATGAGCGTTAACGAAAAGTTGCAAAAACAACAACAACCCAAAACCATAATGAATTAATGAATGCTGCGAAGAAGGGGAAGGGTGAAGCACATGGTCAGAGAAAGGGTTGAAACATATTTTTTTTTTACAGCATGAGCTTTCAAGGTCTACAAAGCATGTATTTCCACTACTATGTCACTGCAATAACACTCTCCCTTCGTGAGGTTTCCAGCAATGACCGCTCCCCGTTTAAAATGGGGGGCGCCCTTTGCGTGGACGCGTGCAGCCCCTATATCTGGAGCGGCTCCAAGAGCATAGGCTTGGTTTTGCCTTCCCTCAGGTGGGATACCTGGAGGTCTCCGCCTACCTCAGTCAGTTGTCCAATCCCACCTGGGGGAAGCGTTGCCAAGGAGACCAGGCCAGGTAGGGGAGGGATTACCTGCCCACACAATAGAGGGAGGATCTTACCTGGGAATCCTCACTTGGCTCCAGAGCTTCTCCCACCCTACCCACCCTCAGTTAATGTCTTATTTTGCAGGTTAACTTTTCTTCACAGGTTTTGCAGGTTAACTTTTCTTCACAGGTATGCGGGCGCTGCTACGTTAAGGTCACTGTTAAAGGGCCGGAAAGGAATTTCCCTGCATCGGCAGGTTTCGCCTTTCCCGTAGCAAAACGTCACAACTTTGGCGGTATCAGGCCTTGGGCGGAATCCTTTTGTCCATCTTCCTCTTTGCGGCGGCGATACCAGGGTTCCCCATTAAAAGGGTTTTCTGAAGGGAGGCTTTGACCGTACGCTGAAAGGTCGTCATTGCTCTCCCCTGCGGCGGCTGCGTTACGGGGGCGGCTATCTCTGCTTGAACATATGTTCTCCAGAGCCGGCCCATCCCCCCTCCACACTGGATAACCCTGATGCTCCCTAGGTCCCCGGCTGGGGACTGGGGAGGGAGAACGCCCAATGCCTGAGCCAATGTCTACCCACATTTGAAATTTAATAAAGTTGTGGCCAATTTAATCCCATAGCACGTTGTCTTGAGTCGTTATTCCACATGACGGGGGGACCATGCGGGATCTGGGGACTCCGCCTGTCCACGCAAATGGTATTCAGAAACATACTGCCCCCAACAGTAGAGGCAGAGGAAAGTGATCATAGCTTGTAATCACTGAAAGCCTTATCCTCCGTGAATTTATCCAAAGTTAGTGGTCATCCTTGCTCCCTGTGGGAACAAACACCGGGGTTTCATCATCATCATCATCATCATTTATTTATACCCCGCTCATCTGGCTGAGCTTCCCCAGCCACTCTGGGTGGTTTCTAATCAAGTGTTAAAAACAATACAGCATTAAATATTAAAAACTTCCCTAAACAGGTCAGCCTTCAGATGTCTTTTAAAGAGAAGATAGCTGCTTATTTCCTTCACATCTGAAAGGAGGGCGTTCCACAGGGCGGGCGCCACCACCAAGAAGGCCCTCTGCCTGGTTCCCTGTAACCTCACTTCTCTCAGGAATGGAACCACCAGAAGGCCCTTGGTGCTGGACCTCAGTGTCCGGGCTGAACGATGGGGGTGGAGACGCTCCTTCAGGTATACTGGACCAAGGCCGTTTAGGGCTTTAAAGGTCAGCACCAACACTTTTAATTGTGCTCGGAAACGTACTGGGAGCCAATGTAGGTCTTTCAAGACCAGGGTTATGTGGTCTCGGCAGCCGCTCCCAGTCACCAGTCTAGCTGCCGCATTCTGGATTAGTTCTAGTTTCCGGGTCACCTTCAAAGGTAGCCCCACATAAAGCACATTGCAGTAGTCCAAGCGGGAGATAACTAGAGCATGCACCACTGTGACAAAACAGTCTGCGGGCAGGTAGGGTCTTAGCCTGCGTACAAGGTGGAGCTGGTAAACAGCTGCCCTGGACACAGAATTGACCTGCGCCTCCATGGACAGCTGTGAGTCCAAAATGACTCCCAGGCTGCGCACCTGGTCCTTCAGGGACTATGTGCTTTGTGAAGAAGTGCATTCTTTTATCTGTCCCGAATCTTCAAAAATTCAGCTTCACTGGATGCCCTCTACTGTTAGGAACAAGTCTCCCTATTTTTCAGAGAAAGTCGTGAATTTACAGAAGGTGTCACAGTTTCTGATTTGATCCTGGAATGTCCTACTCTTCCTTAGGACGTCCCTATTTTCATGTTGGATGGTATGGAGTAATGCGACCCTCCCCGTCCAAAGCCAAGGTGATAAGTAACTTTATAACGTTTAGAAGACATCTGAAGGCAGCCCTATCTAGGGAAGATTTCTATTGTTTTAATTAAGCTTTTATATATTTTAGAAGCCGCCCAGAATGGCTGGAGCAACCCAGTCAGATGGGTGGGTTGTTGTTGTTGAATAAAGGTAAAGGGACCCCTGACCATTAGGTCCAGTCGTGACCGACTCCGGGGTTGCGGCGCTCATCTCGCTTTATTGGCCGAGGGAGCCGGCGTACAGCTTCCGGGTCATGTGGCCAGCATGACCAAGCCGCTTCTGGCGAACCAGAGCAGCGCACGGAAACGCCGTTTACCTTCCCACTGGAGCAGTACCTATTTATCTACTTGCACTTTGACGTGCTTTTGAACTGTTGGCAGGAGCTGGGACTGAGCAACGGGAGCCCACCCCGTCGTGGGGATTCGAACCGCCGACCTTCTGATCAGCAAATCCTAGGCTCTGTAGTTTAACCCACAGCGCCACCCGCATCCCATTTACCTAGTACTTTAAGATAAAAAGAATTCAGTAGCTTTCCATAGAATCATAGAATTGTAGAGTTGGAAGGGCCACAAGGATCATCTACCCCAACCTCTTTTTGTCCGATGTAGGACTCAAACCCACCACCCTGAAATTAAGAGTCTCATGCTCCAGCTCTGGATGCTCAAGTTTTTAAAATACTTTATTCCCTAAGCATTATCTTTCAAATACAAATGTGGGCAACCTTGCCTAACCCTCTCACTATTATATATATATTAATTGTGTGTGTTTAATATTTTGATTTGTTTTTTCTGGCAAACACTTCTTTTGCATGAACGATGAGCTTGTATTTTGAAGCTGCCTAGTCTGTTCGCCACCGTCTCCTTTGCATCAAAGCCAACGCAAATAAAAGACAAATGGTTCAGGGAACAAAACGGTTAGCTAGAATATTCCGTTTCCACTCCTGGAGATTTTTCAGTCCCACGGCAGAATTGCTGCACCTCGACAAGAGCTAAACAGAATGAAGCAATGTCAAAAGCTGTTTGATAAACCAGTTTGGCTGTGCCTCTCCGGTCAATGTCTCCACCTTGCCTGCCTGCTCTTGTTTTGTTGAGATTAGAAGAGGTGAGTTTGTGGGGAGTAACCAGAAAACGAAGCTCTGCTGTTGACTTCTCCCCGCCCAGGACTCCTGTTACTGGCTGCAAAGAGGGAGTATTCCAAAGCTGCATTTCATAGCTGTGAGGTCAGTCGGTTTTGTTGGTAGAGCAAAGACTGAACCTTGAAACAAAAACAGAAGCCGCAAAACTGCTACATAAGCAAACAGTGAGGAATGAGCGAGTCAGCATTCCATCGCAGGGGGATAACCTGAAGCCATTAAGCAAACAAATAAAACAACAGAGAGCAGAAAAGCAGCGTGCTAACCTTGGTTTATATCTTTGCAGTCACTCTCTCCGTTTGCGTGTCAAGGTCCCCAGGGTCACTCCAATAACTCACACACCACACAGAATTTTTTGTTTCAGGTTTTTGGCATAATTTTGGCCACAACTTTATTAAAATACAAACATGTGAGTGGTTGCTTAGGCATGGGTTGTGACTATCTGCCCCCACCGTGGGGGACAGACTGACATTCCGCACGCCTGCAAAAGTCAGAAAAGGGGAATACACTTGGGGCTAGCTATGGAGCAGGGAACCTGCCCTCAGCCCTCCCCAAATGCAGCCAGGAGCTCATTGCTATGGCCCAAGCCCCCTTGACAGAGTGGACAAGCAATAGTTAGCCCCCGATTCCTTTAACGGAATCCCTTGCAGCAGCAGCATTAGAGGGGCAGGCACAGCCAATCCATGCCCCTCAACCAACCAAACCATAAACCGTGAACCTTACAAGTTGTGATGATTTGCTACACAGTAGGCAAAAACCAAATGGCCCCAGCCAATCAGCCAAATGGACAAAAATCCTACCGGGCCCCTGCCCCAAGAGCAGACGACCCCATGACAGGCATAGCAAGGTCAAAGCGAACAACCCTAAATCTAGGGAGGGAGGGACGGGCAATCCGCTGCACGGGCGAAAAGAGGAAGCCCTAGCCTCGTGCAAGGAGTTTTAGCATTTCTGACTGTCAATCAATAAATGGCAACATTAACTTCTTCCCAACAACAAGGGAAGCCCCAATTGCATCAGTGGCCAACGATCAATTAGCCAGCTCCCAACTGTGGAGTGTCCTGGCAGCCCCCACCACAACACGTGCTCTCCATGAAGGAAAACACACTTTGTTGAACTGCTGATGCAACTGGAGATGCCTATCATCTTTGTCAGGCTAAACATATCCAGCTCCTTCAACCATTCCTCATACGGCTTGCTTTCAAGACCCTTGATCATCTTGGTTGCTCTCCTTTTCAAGAGACTGGTGTCATTGGGATAGGGATGTTTGGGTACAATGGCTTTTCAGGTTGGCTGAAATCTGTTGGGGTGCCCAGAACGGAACACAGTATTCCAGGCATGGTCAGACCAAGGCAGAATAGAGCAGTACTATGACTTCCCTTAGGGACGCGGGTGGTGCTGTGGATTAAACCACAGAGCCTAGAAGTTGCCGATCAGAAGGTCAGCGGTTCAAATCCCCGTGACGGGGTGAGCTCCCGTTGCTCAGTCCCAGTTCCTGCCAACCTAGCAGTTTGAAAGAGTGCCAAAAGGTGCAAGTAGATAAATAGGTACCACTCTGGCGGGAAGGTACATAGCATTTCTGTCCGCTGTTCCGGTTCGCCAGAAGCAGCTTAGTCATGCTGGCCACATGACCAGTAAAGTCATGACCAGTACGCTGGCTCCCACAGCTAGTAAAGCGAGATGAGCGCCACAACCCCAGAGTCGTCCGTGACTGGACCTAATGGTCAGGGGTCCCTTTACCTTTACGACGTCTCTTTATAACGGGACACTAGACTTCTGTTGATGCAGCCTAGAATAGCTTGTGGTCTACTAAGATCCCTAGGTCTTTTTCACATGTACTACTGGTAAGCTCTCCTGCCAACCTAGCAGTTCGAAAGCATGTTAAAGTGCAAGTAGATAAATAGGTACTGCTCCGGCGGGAAGGTAAACAGCGTTTCCGTGCGCTGCTCTGGTTTGCCAGAAGCGGCTTAGTCATGCTGGCCACATGACCCGGAAGCTGTACACTCGCTCCCTCGGCCAATAAAGCGAGATGAGTCGGCCACGACTGGACCTAATGGTCAGGGGTCCCTTTACCTTTTACTGGTAAGCTAGGTGTCCCCCCATCTGATATTTCTGCCGCTGGTTCTTGCCTAAGTGCAGAACCTTACATTTGTCCGTATTGAATTTTTGCTAGTTTGGGCCCAGTTCTCCAATCTGCTAAGGTCATCTTGAATCCTGATTCTGTCTTCTGCAGCATTTGCTACCATTCCCAGTTTGGTGTCACCTGCCAATTGGATCCCTTCAATTCCTTCATCCATATCATTTATAAAGACGTTGAACAACAAAACGTGTTCTCCTTTTCATCGAATTTGCTGTTGCTGGGGAGATTTAAATGTTGCCATTTCGTGATTGACAGCCATGGCCTTTAAATACCCTGCGCACAGAGTTGAGCTTCCTCTTTTCGCTGTGCGCATGGGATCACCCGCCCTCCCTCCCTATTTTCAGGTTGCTCGCTTGACCTTGCTATGCCTGTCATGGGGTCGTCTGCTTTGGGGCAGGGGCCCGGTAGGAATTTTGTCCATCTGGCTGATTGGCTGGTGTCATTTGGTTTTTGCCTACTGCGTAGCAAATCGTCACAACTTGTGAGGTTGCGGTTAGGCATTGGTTTGGGAATTGGTTGGTGGAGGGGTATGGATTTGGCTGTGCCTGCCCCTCCAAAATGCTGCTGCTGCAAGGGTTTTCCATTAAAGGAACCCAGGGGCTCGCCATGCTTTTGTCCGAATCCCCTGGCAAGGGGCTAGGGCCACGCAAGAGCCCCTGGGAGCATTCTGGGGAGAGGTGAGGCATGGTCCCCAGTCCCCTCTCTCTCCCCAAATGTTTTCCCTTTACTGACTTTGCAAGCGGGCAAATGTCAGTCTGTCCCCATGCGGGGTCAGATAGTCGCAACCAATGCCTAAGCAACCACTCACATCGCTTGTAATTTTAATAAAGTTGTGGCAAAACTTATGCCAAAAACCTTAAAACTAAAATCTTGTGTCAACTGTGTTTTATTGGGGGTGTCTTGGGGGTGTCTTGGGGACCTCGACACGCAACAGGTCTAGGACAGAACCCCAGAGAACCTCACTTGTCACTTTTTTCCAGGATGACGGGGAAGCATAGCTGTCAAGTGTCCCTTATTTGAAGGGACAGTCCCTTATTCCGGCGCCATGTCCCGCTGCTGTCCCTTATTGATGGATGTCCCTTAAATGATGTCCCTTAAATTTCAAAGGAAGCAACTCCTCTCCCCCCCCTCCCTGCCCACCAGGGAGGAGGGAGGCTCCAACTGTGTTGCTTGGCTGTGTTGCTCACCCAATAAGAAGTCTAAGAACGACTGGGGGGTGGAGCTTGCATGCCTTGTGTTTGGCTAGTTAATGCAAGCTGAGGGGTTTTTTGAATGCTGGACGCCATTTTGTTGCACGTGCTGCTGCAAACTTTGCAGTGCAAAGCTAGGCCAGGGAGCCATCTTAAGTTGAGGCTGCATAGGCCTTGTGGTGCATGTGATTCAGATTCTATTCAGTTGAACCTCTGGTTACAAAGTTGGTTGGACAGTGTTCTCGAAGCTACCCAGCATGAGTTTGACCAGACTGCAGGAGGACAGGAAGACTGGAGTGCCTGGAACAGGTGAGGCTGCAGGTCCCTTATTTTGGCTGCTGGTCCCTTATTTTCAAATCTGTAAGTTGACAGCTATGCGGGGAACTGTTAGGAATGGGAGTCATACATGGCCTAGAGGAATGACTGCTGAAAATCGCGAATAGTTAAGAAACATAATCGTAGGTTTATTATGATTAATGAGTTATTGATGGACTCCCCACCCCCAGAAAACAAACTAATGCAGCATAGAATGGGTAGCAGAATAGCACTTTTAAATTAAGGAGGAACCGGGGGGAGGGGAGGGTTTGAGGAACTTTCCAGAGTGTTTTCAAATCCTGCCAGTACAAAGAGGGATCTGTGATTCTAGTTCAGCTAAGGAGACTGAAACACATTATGTCTCTACACAAATTACAGCATTTTAGCTGTGGTTGGTAAGATTTGACTTCGGATTCTGTACAAAAGCCATGACCTAAAACCCACCCCGTAAACACAGTGGTCAGCAGAAGACTGTGTCAAGGTTTGCTTGCGTGACCACAGATGCAATTTATGGAAACCCTATGGAAGGAGCTAAATTTAGTGTTTTGAAGGGAGCTCAGTCTTTCGCAGTCTACCGAACACACAGTCTTCTTGATGACTGTATTGGTGCTCCCCTGGCTAAATTATTAGAGGCGATTCACCGCAGCCCAAAGCAGGTCCACATGATTCATCCCACCTGTCCCCAGGGATAATTCACACTCGCCTTTTGCCTCACTTTTTCTTTCTTCTTTTTAATAAATTGTATTAAGAAAAATGGACGTGGGTGGCGCTGTGGTTTAAACCACAGAGCCTAGGACTTGCCAATCAGAAGGTTGGCGGTTCGAATCCCCGCAACGGGGTGAGCTCCCGTTGCTCGGTCCCAGCTCCTGCCAACCTAGCAGTTTGAAAGCACGTCAAAATGCAAGTAGATAAATAGGTACCACTCCGGCGGAAAGGTAAACGGCATTTCCGTGTGCTGCTCTGGTTCACCAGAAGCGGCTTAGTCATGCTGGCCACATGACCCGGAATCTGTACGCCGGCTCCCTCAGCCAGTAAAGAGAGATGAGCACCGCAACCCCAGAGTCGGACACGACCGGACCTAATGGTCAGGGGTCCCTTTACCTTTACCTATTAAGAAAAATACAAAAGTTATGGAAAACACAAGAACTACCAACGGTAGAAGAATGGCAGATGAATATGATGGAGTTTTATGGAGCTGGCTGATCTCACTGGTAGAATCCGCGACCAGAAAGAAGAAGAACACCAAGAAGACTGGAAGAAATTTAAAGACTATTTGAATAAATATTGTAATATTAAAGATATGTAATCACTTGAAAGAATCAATTAGGCCTAGGATTAAATGGGGATTAAATAAATAAATAAGAAAATGTACGATAAGAAAAGTTAGGAAATACGATTATGACTGTGATATGGTTTTATGAAATAATGATATTGGAAACTGCTATATATAATTACTAAGAAATTCAGATGGAAGAGACTAGAGGAAGTCAAGTAATACGTTTATGCAGATGGATTTTAATTAATTAATTAAGTTTCAGTTTATGTGGTGATTTGATGTATTTTATGTTTTATACTCTTTTCTTTTTGTTTTATTCTTTTTCTTTCACTATTTTAAATTCTTTTTTTGTTATGTTTATGTATGAAAAAATAATAAATATTATTGTGGGGGGGAAAAAGAAAAATACAAAAGTTGTTCAATAATTTTGCAAGATCATCTGTCCCCTTGGTGGCGATACTAGAAAGCACGAGTTTGATCTTGAAGGACATTTCTGCAAAATTCAGGCAAGCACTAATGTTTGCAAAAGTAAGGCTTGCCATCGTCAAACGTTTTGAGGTGCCTTTCTATTTGAACTTTCTTTCTTGCTTCAGAGAACACTCCTGCCAGCATCCCTCCTCCTCTTCCTCCTCCTCCGCTGCAGAGAGTACCTGGATCTTTAACCTCCTTGTCATCAGCCAGACTAAGATCAACAGAAGTGTAAGACTCTGATGAGACTATTTGCTCATGTAGTTCAAACAAACAGGGATGATGTAAAAGCAAGAGAAAACCAGGCACCCCGCAGATCTTTTTCTGGAAATTGAAAACAAACTACCAGACACATGATGTAGCCAAGAGAGGGTGCAGCTTTAGTACTACCAAAAAGAAAACGGAGAAAAACACCAGCAGAGACCAAGCAATTTGCATTGCTGAATGTGAAAATGTTGCAGTTGGCGGATCACCTACCGTATTTTTTTGCTCTATAAGACTCACCTTTTCCCTCCTATAAAGTAAGGGGAAATGTGTGTGCGTCTTATGGAGCGAATGCAGGCTGCGCAGCTATCCCAGAAACCAGAACAGCAAGAGGGATTGCTGCTTTCACTGCGCAGCGATCCCTCTAGCTCTTCTGGCTTCTGAGATTCAGAATATTTTTTCTTGTTTTCCTCCTCCAAAAACTAGGTGCATCTTATGGTCTGGTGCATCTTATAGAGCGAAAAATACGATATGTTATTTTCTTTCTTTACACTTCTACACCACTTAAAAAATAGAAAAGCATCTCCAAGCAGCATACAGAAAACTAAAGCAACTGCAGGCAACTCAAACGACAAGTATTACAAAAATACAAACAAAATTGTCACATGCATAAAGGTAAAGTAAAGGGACCCCTGACCATCAGGTCCAGTCATGACCGACTCTGGGGTTGCCAGCATACAGCTTCCGGGTCATGTGGCCAGCATGACTAAGCCACTTTTGGCGAACCAGAGCAGTGCACGGAAACGCCGTTTACCTTCCCGCCGGAGCGGTACCTATTTATCTACTTGCACTTTGACGTGCTTTTGAACTGCTAGGTTGGCAGGAGCAGGGACCGAGCAACAGGAGCTCATCCCATCACGGGGATTCGAACCGCTGACCTTCTGATCGGCAAGTCCTAGGCTCTGTGGTTTAACACACAGCGCCACCCGCGTCCCAATAAATAAATATAAACCAGTATCAATTCATTTTCCTTCTGACACAGGTTGTGCCTTATCCCTTATATTTCCAGTACATCACTGCGGTATGGGGGAGAGCTTCTCCTGAAAACTGCAAAGATCGCAGAAGCCCTCTCTGTAGAAACTTGGAGCAAAGGTTTCAGTGTGGCTCCCCCAGTTTGGCAGGATAGCATTCCAGTTGAGATGCAGCAGTTGAGATGCCCACTAGCTGCCAGATTAATCCTGCCCGTTACATGTCAGCTCAGCAAACGTTTTACTGTGACCTAAATACTATTTCAAAGTAGACAATGACAAGCCTCATGTCTACTGCTACAAGAAAATCTATTTCAAATATCTGAGTTGCATTCAACTAACTTTTACTCAGCGTACACCCACTGAAATTAATTATGACGTCGAAGTTGGCAGGGGATATTAAAACAACATTTCAAGATGTTTGACAACAAAAACAGAACAATAATAAATCCATTACGAAAGCAGCAAGAGTAGACAAGTGGAAAGTCCTTCTAAATAAGAAGTCATAATTCTCTGGTGGGAAGTTTTTGTGACTAATGGGTTTCCCAAGCAGACCATTCCATTGCAGAAAGCCATAAGACAAAAGACCTTTCAGCTGACTGCCTTTAATTCAAAGGAAGGACACAGAGGTGTCCTAACATCTACCTGTAAACAATATAATTTCAGTGTTGGTGGGGGAATGTGTGCGAGGCCAATTACAGCAGTGAAACTCACTTCTTTTTGCATAAACCCACCTCTTATGCTCAAACTAACACTTGTCTGAGAAGGGTGGGTCTGTAACTTTCGAGGCCTTTCTCTCACGGTCTCCCTTCTTTTTCAATAAAGATCTGGAAAACCATTCCATTTTATATATAAGCAGCCAGCCTCTGAAAAAAGACAAATCAGCCCCGTCCGTGTGAATTCCAATAGCTTTCTGATGGTTCAAATCCAAATTTCACAGCTATTCAAGAGTTCTTTTGTGTAGCCAGTCCTTGTCTCGGTGTTTAGCACAACTCAATCCATTTTCCCTGGCTCCCTCCCTCCATCGTCTTCATTTACATTTCTAGGGAGATGAGAAAGAGGGGAAAAAAGCTTGCTGCTTCTCTTCCTGGGGGGCCTTGAACTGGTGTGCTCTAGCCAAGGCTCCCATTGTCCTTGTTGCTCTAACTGCAGGCTCCCTCTACTATAGGACTACTCAATTGGAATTTAAATACTCCAGGACTGTTGTCTCAGAGAATAGGGAAGCGCTGCATTAAAGAGTAAATTACAGCAGAGAAGTAACCAGCTTACACAAAACGGACAGGCAGACAAGCACATTATAAGATTTCCAAAGATTCTTCCAGGTTTGGAATGATACCACAAAAAATAATAATAACCCTGACTACATTGATTCTGTTCAGCACCCACAGTTTTGATCTAATAAAGAACAGAAAAAGTAACTTGTTGGGAGAAGAAGGTCAAACAAGAGAGAACAGTTTGTGATATCGATTTCTTTTTGTGTAGCATCCCTGCAGCTAACAAAACAAAGTTGTCGCAAGTTCTTCAGAATGTCCCATTGACAGTATTTCCTTCTACCGATATTTCCCAATAATGTGCTCTTTTTGAGACTGAAGCAACTTCGGTATCAGTGCGTACATGTGGTTTTCGATCTGCATTTGTGGGAGCAGCCTTATTTAAAATGGAGCCCGACAACGCCTTGCAGGCCTGGGTGAATACAAGGCTCTGAAACATCAGTCCTTACTTTGAATTCCATTACTTGGCCTGGCTTGTCTCACAACCTTTTAACATGCATTGAAAGTAGCTTATTGTCGAGAAAGAAAAAGAGCTTCGCTCTTCAGAAACTGCCTTCAGAAACTGAGACACAGTCAATTCCTGGAAGGGAAATTTTTCAAATACATTTAAAAACAGTCAAGCAAATCCAGGCTATACTTCGGCCTCTTTATAAGAACAAAATGTGCCAGTTTTGATTTCCTGCAGCTCAGTTTGCCCACAGTGAAGAAGAATGGCTCCAGCACTGGCACCACACGCTATTATTCAGAATCTTGCGGAATGGAGGGCTTTTCTTCCAAAGTCCCGCTGCCTTGATTTTATTAACACACAAGTATCTCTACCATGAAAATTATTCTCCATTATTAGAATAAATAATTGCCCTCATTAGGTTTTATTCCTGCTGCAAAATGCAGATAACCTGTGGGCATCCCAGACAGATTTGTTTTGGCTTGTATTTTTTACATCTTGTTTTCCACAAAACAAGGCTTGTGTATTCTGAATGCTGCAAGCCTCAACAGTACCTTGTGGCGGTGTTCTACATACTTCTTCCAAAAACAGTCGTTTGCTTCACTTGCCATTATTTAGGGACTGGATTTTTTTAATAAAAATACTGTACTCTTAAATAAATTTGGGAGGGAAAGGCTGCCACTCAAGCCGTTTGCCCTACTGACGGTAGGGCCCCAAGAACATTGGCAGCTGAAATCTTCTGTTGGGAGGGGGGAGAGTGACACTGGCCTTTGGCCTTCAGATTTGGGGGCCAGCAGGGGTCTTCTCAATGCATCAGAATCAAAACTTAGGGAAGAAAACTTAGGGGAAATGATGTACCGGTGGTACATTACCTTGGTTAAATTGGCAAAAATGTACAGATTGAGCAATAAAGCCTGCTGGAAGTGCAAATTAAAGGACGGTGAATTCTATCACATGTGGTGGACATGCGAAAAGATGAAAAAGTTTTGGGATTTGATATATAACGAGTTGAAAAAACTTTTCAAATACACATCCCCAAAGAAACCGGAGGCTTTTTTTATTAGGGATAATAGGAGATGAAGTGAGAAAAGAAGATCGTAAACTATTTCTGTATGCCACAACTGCTGCTAGGTTTCTCGTGACCCAAAAGTGGAAATCCCAGGAGATCCCAACCTTAGTAGCAGACAAAATTATTTGAGTATGTAGAATTGGCGAAAATGACCTATAAAATTCGAGACCAAAAAGTGACAAAGTTTGAAGAGGAGTGGAGTACATTTGTTGCGTACATACGAATTAACTGCAGAAGTTTAAAAACTGTAGCAGGGCTAACATAAATCCTGTGATGTGAATAGAGGGTAAACAAGAATCTGTAAGAGAAGATGTAAATGAGGAAAACCAAAGCAGGGAAGGAGGGAAGCCCAGGCGCAAAACTGCACAGGGTAAATAAGATGACACAAAATGTTGAATGTAAAAGTTTAAGTTTTATTTACGTTTGTGAAAATCAATAAAAAGCATTTGGGGGAAAAAAAGAGAATCAAAACAACCGGTGCCGTGCATCGCCTCTCTGCAGTGGCGTAGCGTGGGTTGTCAGCACCCGGGGCAAGGCATGTAATTTGCGCCCCCTAACCCGTGGATTTGTGCCCCCTAACCCGTGGATTTGCGCCCCCTAACCCTAACCCCCAGATGTTGCGCCCGGTGCGGCCGGCCCCCCCTGCACCCCCCACGCTACGCCACTGCCTCTCTGCCACAGTGCACATTCTGTTCGCTTTCTGCTATCCCAGTAGGAAGAGAATCTTAGATAGTAGGAAAACTAAAGGGCAAAATAAACATGATGGCAGCAGATACATCACAGCGAAAGAGGAGAGTGCAGGTGTCAGATCTTACTAGGAAGAGGCAGGCAAGGAGCACTCCCAATACTTACTGGCGGAGGAAGAGGGGGGTGGGGAGAGCGCACCGCCCCTGGAACCACGATCCTGGTGGGGAGGCATCATGGCTGCCCCCCCCTGCGCTGGGCGCCACGCCCCTGTGGGCGGCACACCACGCCCCCGCAGGTGGCACACCATGCCCCTGTGGGTGGCACGCCACCCCCCCGGCACGCACACCAGCCACACCACGCCTGCTCTTACTACTACTACTACCAATTAATTAATTAATTAAACCCCGCCCATCTGGCTGGGTTTCCCTTGCCACTCTCGGTGGCTCCCAACAGAATATTAAAAACACGATAAAACATCAAACATTAGAAAATTCCCTAGACAGGGCTGCCTTCAGATGTCTTCTAAAAGTCAGATAGTTGTTTATTTCCTTGACATCTGGTGGGAGGGTGTTCCACAGGGCGGGCACCACTACCAAGAAGGCCCTCCGCCTGGTTCCCTGTAACTCGGCTACTCGCAGTGAGGGAACCGCCAGAAGGCCCTCGGAGCTGAACGATGGGGGTGGAGATGCTCTTTCAGGTATACTGGGCTGAGGCCGTTTAGGGCTTCAAAGGTCCTAAACACACACACACACACACACACACACACACACACACACACTTGAAGTCTTCAAATGATTGTTTTGACCCTTCACCAGCTTTTCTGCCTGTCTTCTTACAATTTTCAGACTTGCAGACGTTCATGGATCAATCTAGAAGAATGTGATCCATTCCCTAAACTTAAGTCAGGACAGACAAAGAACTTGGGAGTGATTAAAGAAAGCATGTTCTTTACCATTTCATATGGACAAGACAATTAGCTCATTCTCTGCCGCTTACTTAGAGAGAAGTCTTGATTATTAAGATGACTTTTCTTTTCTCGCTAGAATGCCAAAGTCTATTTTCCTAGAGCAAAAGCATTATTAACCACAAAAATAATTTTGTGTTGCATAATGAGCACAGGGAAGCAATTTTACCTAAGATAATGAATACCTGAGATAAGGAAGCAATTCTCTGACAGGCGGCAGTTGACATAAGTCTATATTTCAGTCAACTTTATGTTAGGCTTTAGATGTGCCTGGAATTTAAATGTAATGTTTTGGTAAACATTTCATAGAATTGTAGAGCTGGAAGCAGGGCTAAATTTCTAGAAAAAGAGGTGTCGGAACTCACCATGAACGTCTCCCCTTTTCTCTTATAATGGAAATGGTGGCCAACTGAGAGGAGCCAGAACTGAGTTCTAGCAAGTTTCAGCTGGAAAAAAGGCCTTTTTGGCCCACTGAGGGCCATCTGGTCCAACCATCTGCAATGGAGGAATCTCAACAACCAGTTTATGCCTTTGTAGCAACATTCTCTCCGATTCAGCAAGGGAGGTTTGCATGTAGAAACTGTGTGCTGGTCCCGGGGGGTTACCGTGTGGCGTGGTCCGAGGCTGAGGCGGGGTCCAAGGTAGGGAGTCAGGCATGGTCAGGAACTCTGGCAGAAAGCAGGACAGGGTGCTAGCAGGAACAGGTAACCAATGATGTTGCTCCGGCAACCTGGGACTGGGCTGACTGGCCTTTATCTCCTCTGAGGCCTAGGGCGGTCCTGGCCCACAGGTGACTCACCTCTCCTGGCCTGGAGGCGAGCACTCCTCCTGCGGGAACTTAGTTCCCTCCGCCTCTCTGCCCTGAGCCTCTGCAGCTCAAGAGAGGCTGGAGGGTTACTGGACCCAGATGCAACCTCACCTTCCCCTGACAGGGCTGGGAGGCTGCAGGCAATGTGTCCTTGATCATCTCTGGAGCCAGAGCGGATTCAGCTGGTATCTGCTCCTGAGGATCCAGCTCAGATCTGATGGTCAGGCCATTCATGGAGGTATACACTGGTCCCCAAGTGAGCAGGGGGCAATGGACTCTCAGCTTTTATTTTAAAAAGGCGAGTCAACTGGACATCTATGAAGAAAGTTAGAAAACCAAATTTGTAGGCAGTGTGTTTTAGGGCAGAAACGAGAAGCTGCTGTTCCTAAGGATACTTAATCACTTAATCAGTTTTGCTAAGCAATCAGAGCCTTCTTTATGGTCTGATCGCCGAAGAATTGATGCTTTTGAATTATGGTGGTGGAGGAGACTCTTGAGAGTCCCATGGACTGCAAGAAGATCAAACATGTCCATTCTTAAGGAAATCAGCCCTGAGTGCTCACTGGAAGGAGAGATCCTGAAGCTGAGGCTCCAATACTTTGGCCCCCTCATGAGAAGAGAAGACTCCCTGGAAAAGACCCTGATGTTGGGAAAGATGGAGGGCACAAGGAGAAGGGGACGACAGAGGATGAGATGGTGGGACAGTGTTCTCAAAGCTACCAGCATAAGTTTGACCAAACTGCGGGAGGCAGTGGAAGACAGAAGTGCCTGGCGTGCTCTGGTCCATGGGGTCACAAACAGTTGGACACGACTAAATGACTAAACAACAACAAAGCAATCAGAGAAAGAAATGCTGATCACCCTACCTAGAACTCAGGAGTGGCAGCAGAAAAAAACACGCAGGAGTAGCTCATTGTTTGTCTTATTCCCAGACACTGTCATCTGAGCCATGCTAACTATACTCCATATGTTGTCATTATTACCCTTCTTTGATAGAAGCAGATTCAATTTCATAAGCATGGACATATTTTTGATATTTTTGGAGAAGTATTTTTCCTTGCTGTCCAAGTATGGAAGTCTGAAAGCCATCTGAGCCCCAGTGACTTTCCCATTGATACCATAATCATGTTGAGGTTTAGAATATCTGTGGTAAATGTTTCTGGCTGTACTACTGGTGCTGTAATAAGATCCTAGCTTTGGAATAGGGCAGCCTTTAGTGAAGCAGCTTTGGCAGAAATATCCTGAGGAATTTCAGTGGCTCAAAACTGGTAGAAAACATGGCTAAGGTGAACCAATAATATCCAGGAAAAACAACCATAAATTATGACAGGGGATGGGATGGGTTGGTTTTCCTTCCTTCATTTGAAAGAACTGCAACGAGAGAAAAAATATCCTGCTGTTTCGGAGAACAAATAAGATTATACTGGCTGTTCGCATTGATACAATTCTTCCATCAGATTAAGTATTTCTGCTAGTCCGATAGCATGATCTCTGCTCATCCCCATGCAGTGTTCTGGGGCTTCTATGCTCAAGCAAATTTGTGTGGCACCCAGGGAAGGAGTGGAGCACCGTATTTTTCGCTCTATAGGACGCACCTTTTCCCTCCTAAAAAGCAAGGCAATTCCCCCACCTCCTAGAAAAGCCAGCAGAAGCCACGCAGCACCTTTAAAGAGTGCACGGCTTCTGTGGGAGGTGGGCGAATTCCCCCACCTCGTAGAAAGGCCCGCAGGAGCCGTGCACCTTTAAAGAGTGCGCTGCTCTTGGGGGCTTTTCCCTGAGGAGGGACAAGGGACTGACTGGCCGCGTCAGTCCTTTCTCCCTCCTCGTAGAAAAGCCCGCAGGAGCCATGCGCTCCTTAAAGGGTGCGTGGCTCCTGTGGCCTTTTGTGGGAGATGGGGGAATTCCCCCACCTCCCGCAAAAGCAGGGAGAAGGTCTGGGAGAAGCGCACAGGCTGCCTGCAGCCTGTCTGCTGCTCCCAGAGCTGGAGGGGCGGGAATCATATTTTTTTTCCTTGATTCCCCCCTCTGAAAACTAGGTTCGCCCTATGGTCAGGTGCGCCCTATGGAGCGAAAAATACAGTAATGCTACTGGGACTCATTGCACTGGCTTCTGCTAGCACAGCTGTTTCATTGAATCCAGCCCTACCTCACAAGCATTACCTGCCTCACAGAGTATCAGGCTGCACACAGACATTCTGATGTGCTAAGGAAAGGGAAATGGACAAAACACCAACATTCTTTCGAGAACACAAAGAGAGGTTTAAACCCAAATCCAATTGCCAGAAATTAAGGACATGGATGTGTTGACATATTGAGGTTGTTACACTCTCACTTTTTAGGACTGGAAGAGATCTTCTGCCCAAAACCCTGGGGAGTTACTGTTGATCAGTGCAGACAGGACTGAGGTGGATAATGTTACTAGGCATAGGGCACCTTCCTGTGTTATGATGGCTATTTGCTGTGCTTTTTTCTGGGGGGGTGACACAGGGGTATGCATACTCCTAAACATTTTGGGAATCTTTGTACTTTTGTCCATTTACTGTATTTATTTCCCCCGATTTGAACTACAAAATGGTGATTTTCTCGAGTCAAAATGAGAGTACAGTGGTACCTTGAGTTACATACGCTTCAGGTTACCGACTTTGCTAACCCAGAAATATTATCTTGGGTTAAGAACTTTGCTTCAGGATGAGAATAGAAATTGTGCTCCAGCGGCGCGGCAGCAGCAGGAGGCCCCATTAGCTAAAGTGGTGCTTCAGGTTAAGAACAGTTTCAGGTTAAGAATGGACCTCTGGAACGAATTAAGTACTTAACCTGAGGTACCACTGTACCCCAAACATCCCCCCCCCAAAAAAGCACTGGCTATTTGTGTCTGGAGACATGAGGCAGAATACAGTGGTACCTCGGGTTAAGAACTTAATTCGTTCTGGAGGTCCGTTCTTAACCTGAAACTGTTCTTAACTTGAGGTACCACTCTAGCTAATGGGGCCTCCTGCCGCCACTGTGCGATTTCTGTTCTCATTCTGAAGCAAAGTTCTTAACCCGAGGTACTATTTATGGGTTAGCGGAGTCTGTAACCTGAAGCATCTGTAACCTGAGGTGCCACTGTACTTAGAAGGCAACCTTCCGCAACCTGCTTTGGATTATAAGTCCCATCAGACCCAGGAAGTATGGCCAATGGTACAAAATTATGGGACTTTTAGTCCAACAACATCATTAGGGCACTAGGTTAGGAAGGCTGCTATAAGGTTTCTGAAAAGCAAGCGATGGTAATCCTCTCTTCCAATATTGGTTCTGAAGCCAGTCTGTTTGTGCCACCTGTTTTTTTTTGTTTTGTTTTTTACCACAATTACCACCACCACATTTGTTCTTTGTGTACTCAGCATTCCCTAGACCTGGAGGCCGGTGTGATTCTATCGTAGATATGTGTTCTTTGTCTGGAGTTTAACAATATATTTGGCAGTGCTGGCAGAGAATAATTTTTTATTTGTTAAGGTCAATATTTGATGAACTTCACGTGTAAGAAATGTTAGAGCAGAAGTTTTTGATTCGGTTTTCTGATAACCAACCAGCCATAAGTTACACACACACACACACCCCAACACCCTCTAATTCATAGACAACACACCATCTTCTAATTGCAATGATCTCCACAAAACTATAGATGGGATCAACAGTAATTCTCAGGAAGTTTCACTGCCGGATGGCTTGCATCCCAGTGGAAAATACGAGGCCGCAGATTTGCAGGGTTAATCCCTATTCCGGTTCCAATTGGAGTTCAAATAGCTGAACAGAAGAAGCTAAAAGTCAGAGAATAATCGTGATGACAGGCACATCCATTCTTTCATGACAGGAAAAGAGAGCTTAGGGCTTCATATATTCTCTCTAGCTATTGTAGTCTTGTCATATCCTGCCGGAGCATTTTAATAATGGTGGTCAGCAGTTTCATTGCTATCCGTTGCCATGTGACAAGGCTCAAAAAAATCCTACAATCAACAAAGGCCAGCATCAGCTTTGCAGGGGTCCAACATGGGCTCCCTCAATGTACCTGAGTCTACTCCCTCTCCCCATTGTGTGGGATTGTTGGGCACAGTAACAGTAGAGGAGTGCTTTTGTCTGGATTATGGTGGGTGACTCCATTGCCCACTGGGAAAGGGGGAGAGGGATGACTGGAAAGGTGAGAGTATCACAGGCCGCAATTCATCTCTCTGTTACTCGCTGATGCTGCTTCTGCTACTGCCACCCACCTGGAACAGCACAGGTGGTAGCTCAAAGGAGCTGAAGTTCCTTTGTTTCAGACTGGGGAGTTGGCATGTCTCCCTGCTTATTTAACTTATATGCAGAATTCATCATGCAAAAGGCTGGGCTGGATGAAAGATGGCCGGAAGAAATATCAACAACCTCAGATATGCAGATGACACAACCTTGATGGCAGAAAGTGAGGAGGAATTAAAGAACCTTTTAATGAGGGCGAAAGAGGAGAGCGCAAAATATGGTCTGAAGCTCAACATCAAAAAACCCGAAGATCATGGCCACTGGGCCCATCACCTCCTGGCAAATAGAAGGGGAAGAAATGGAGGCAGTGAGAGATTTTACTTTCTTGGGCTCCATGATCACTGCAGATGGTGACAGCAGCCACGAAATTAAAAGACGCCTGCTTCTTGGGAGAAAAGCAATGACAAACCTAGACAGCATCTTAAAGAGCAGAGACATCACCTTGCCAACAAAGGTCCGTATAGTAAAAGCTATGGTTTTCCCAGTTGTGATGAATGGAAGTGAGAGCTGGACCATAAGGAAGGCTGATCACCGAAGAATGGATGTTTTTGAATTCTGGTGCTGGAGGAGACTCTTGAGAGTCCCATGGACTGCAAGAAGATCAAACATATCCATTCTTAAGGAAATCAGCCCTGAGTGCTCACTGGAAGGACAGATCCTGAAGCCGAGGCTCCAATACTTTGGCCACCTCATGAGAAGAGAAGACTCCCTGGAAAAGACCCTGATGTTGGGAAAGATGGAGGGCACAAGGAGAAGGGGACCACAGAGGACAACATGGTTGGACAGTGTTCTCGAAGCTACCAGCATGAGTTTGACCAAACTGCGGGAGGCAGTGGAAGACAGTAGTGCCTGGTGTGCTCTGGTCCAGGGGGTCGCGAAGAGTCGGACACGACTAAACAACAACAACATCATGATCACCGCTCTCTGTTTCATACTTTTGAGTTTTGTACAGCATGTTCCCAAAAAGTGTCAATCTAAAATGCAAGGCTATATTGGTCCATTTTGGCAAGTTGTTTGTAAGTACAGTGGTACCTTGCTTTACAACCATAATCCGTTCCGGAGGTCCGTTTGTAAACCAAAACAGGTTGTAACCCAAGGCGCGCTTTCTCCAATGGGGCCTCCAAATTTTTTTTTGTCTGTAATCCAAAAAAATGGGTTGTGATCCAAAAAAAGGTTGCAAACCGGGAAACGCACTTCCGGGTTTGATGTTTTTGTAATCCAAAATGTATGCAAACCAAGACATATGCAAACCAAGGTACCACTGTACTACTCACCTCCTCCACAAAAAATACGTCTGGGGATATTTCTTACCCCTCAAAAGAAAGTCCCAAAATTTCCAGCTCCAGTCTTCATTCTTCATTGGAAAGAAAGATTCATCTGAGAAATGTGAGAAAACTGAAAGTTTCAGGGAAGCAGCGTGGGAATTATCTAATGTATACAGGAAATGATTGGTTATTATATAAGGAGTCTTCCACAAGGTCTTTTGGGTTATCTAAAATAAAAAATACATTAAAATTTCACACATTAAAAACATCCCTAAACAGGGCTGGTAGTTGTTTATCTCTTTGACACCTGATGGGAGGGTGTTCTACAGGGCGGGTGCCACCACCGAGAAGGCCCTCTGTCTGGTTCCCTGTAGCTTTGCTTCTCTCAGTGAGGGAACCGCCAGAAGGCCCTCAGAGCTGAACGATGGGGGTGGAGATGCTCCTTCAGGTATACTGGGCCGCGGCCGTTTAAGGCTTTAAAGGTCAGCACCAACACTTTGAATTGTGCTCAGAAATGTACTGGGAGCTAATGTAGGTCTTTCACCCGCAGCACCCCAAATGATGCCTCTGCTGGCATGGGTGTCATCAGGTCCCCAGCCAATAGAGGACTTTGTATCCCCAGGGTGCCTGCAAGAGACATATAAGGGGGAGGGGAGGAACACATTGAGCCAGACAAGTGCCAACTGGGCACAACCACACAACCTACCTGAATTAAAGGAAATGTTTAAAAGCACTTTTGTTAAAAAAACAGAAGCCTTTTTACTGTGTATAGTAGGTGAAGAGATACCCCCCAAAAGATAAAAGACTGTTCATGTATGCAACAACAGCAGCAAGCACTCCTTTAGCCCCCAAATGGAAACAGCAAGAAGAATCAATGAAAGAAGAGCGGCAGATGAAAATGATGGACTTTGCGGAACTGGCAAAGCTGGGGGGGGGGGGGACGGGACCCAAAGCCAGCACGATCAAGTATTCAAAAAAGGTTGGAGTAAAATTATACAATACTTGAAAGAGCATTGTAAGCAATTAACAACATCAGTAGGGTTATCTGAAGATGTGTAATGAGATGATTTTTTTTTACCTTTCTATATTTATTTAAACTGTGAGGTATTTTGTAATTAGTTATATTAGAGTTGGAAAATATATATAAAACACTGTGATATAAAGGTTAGTTATGAAAGCCAAGAGGCGGGAGGGAAGGAAATTGACAGGCTCTAAGGAGCCAAAGAAGTAAAATGGATAATAATGATATGATTATACAGGGTGAGTCTTTTAAAAGAGGTCCTGTGGAACATGGGTACTGTATCCACGGGGCCTCTTTTAAAGGACTTACCCTGTATATAATAATAATAATAATAATAATAATAATAATAATAATAGTAAATTTTATTTATACCCTGCACTCCCTGGCCAGAGCCAGGCTCAGGGCAGCTAACACCAGTAAAATTACAGTAAACACATAATAGGAAAAGGGAAAAAACCAATTTAAAATACAGGTTAAAATGCCATTTAAAATGCAGCCTCATTTTAAAAGTAGCCCACAGAACAAAAGCATAAGGGGAGGGAAACGTAAGGGTCAGACTGAGTCCAAACCAAAGGCTCTGTCTTGCAGGCCCTGCAGAAAGATGTCAAGTCCTGCAGGGCCCTGGTCTCTTGTGACAGAGCGTTCCACCAAGTCGGGGCCAGCCCTGAAAAGGCCCTGGCCCTAGCTGAGACCAATCTAACCACCTTGCGACTTGGGACCTGCAAAGTGTTGTCATTTGTGGACCTTAAGGTCCTCTGCGGGGCATACCAGGAGAGGCGGTAAATGGAAAATTAATAAAAATTATTTTTAAAAAACCACCACCACACTACCTACCTGTTAGCTCTAGGGAGGGGCCCCGGAAAGAGAGCACTCACGTCTTGGGCTCCATGACAACTCCAGGGGTGCAATCCCAGAGTGGATGAGCCCCCCCCCCCCAGCTGGCACAGAGCAACTCCGTTATAAAGCTGCACAGCTTCTGCCTTGGGTTGGAGAGGCTGGGTTAGCAGATGAGAGGAAAACAGGGGATCCCCTCAGGTGGCCAGGGCAAGGATTTGGGGGCACAGGGTGGGTGGGGGTGGAAGGACATCACTGGCAGCCCTGAATGCAGGTGCCTAAGCGCTGGACAGCTCCCCAGGCACAATGCCTAGGCAGGGAGCTGTCCAGTTGAATAATAAAAATC
The DNA here is from genome assembly GCF_964106915.1 of Podarcis gaigeae. Classification (NCBI taxonomy): domain Eukaryota; kingdom Metazoa; phylum Chordata; class Lepidosauria; order Squamata; family Lacertidae; genus Podarcis; species Podarcis gaigeae. The sequence goes on from NC_139681.1 coordinate 10,838,627, forward strand.
TGAACCATGCCTGACCCTGGCAGCAACACTTGCCTCTCCATCTGCAACACCTCGTGCCACCTTGACTTGGCACTACTTGGTTCATCAGTATGACCTGAGCTCATTCATCCTCCTGGTCTACCTGCTCGACGAACAGGAATGTTGATGGCCAAGCTGTGCCTCTGTGCCCTCACCCTGACCAACCCGGAGTGCTGCCAGTTCTTCCCCTGGCATGTGGGCTCACTCACTCAGGGCTCACTGGCATGTGGGCTCACTCAGACCCCCAGCTCTCTGTCTGAAGGTGTCTATCCACCTTCCTGGAAGCCATAGGGCATGGGTAGGCAAACTAAGGCCTGGGGGCCGGATCCGGCCCAATCGCCTTCTCAATCCAGCCTGCGGACGGTCCGGGAATCAGCGTGTTTTTACATGAGTAGAATGTGTCCTTTTATTTAAAATGCATCTCTGGGTTATTTGTGGGGCCTGCCTGGTGTTTTTACATGAGTAGAATGTGTGCTTTTATTTAAAATGCATCTCTGGGTTATTTGTGGGGCATAGGAATTTGTTCATTTTTTTTCTTCAGAATATCGTCCCCCCCCCCCCCAAGGTCTGAGGGACAGTGGACCGGCCGCCTGCTAAAAAAGGGGCTCACATGCAGGAGTGTAGATTTTTTCAGTTGGTTGTCTTGAATAGGGTTGTTGTATAAGAGCAAAATAAAAATGCAGGGGGAGTTGGCACTTGAATCTCTGTGTTTCTTGAAAGACCTACATTGGCTCCCAGTACGTTTCCGAGCACAATTCAAAGTGTTGGTGCCGATCTTTAAAGCCCTAAATGGCCTCGGTCCAGTATACCTGAAGGAGCTTCTCCACCTCCATCGTTCTGCCCGGACACTGAGGTCCAGCGCCGAGGGCCTTCTGGCAGTTCCCTCACTGCGAGAAGCAAAGCTACAGGGAACCAGGCAGAGGGCCTTCTCAGTAGTGGCACCTGCCCTGTGAGAACCCTGTGAGAAGCCAAGTTACAGGGAACCAGGCAGAGAGCCTTTTCGGTAGTTGCGCCCGCCCTGTGGAACGCCCTCCCACCAGAATGTCAAAGAGAAAAATAACTACCAAACTTTTAGAAGACATCTAAAGGCAGCCCTGTTTAGGGAAGCTTTTAATGTTTTATGTATTACAGTATTTTAATATTTTTTGGGAAGCCGCCCAGAGTGGCTGGGGAAGCCCAGCCATATGGGCGGGGTATAAACAATAAATATATTATTATTATTATTATTATTATTATTATTATTACTACTATAATCATCATCTGGGGGTGCAGACATTATGGGAGTGTAACTGGGAATATAGTGTTATATTAACAGCTGGCAATGGTGGGACAGAAAGAGGTATCTATCTGCTAAGCAAAAGCCCTTGAGGCCTCAACTCGGTCCTTCCAATTACAGTGACTTTGTGCTGTAGCACAAGCCTTCCCGGTTGCCTGTTCTCCTTCAAAGTGTGTTTGTTTAATATCGGACATGTTTATATACGTTAATAGTTTGCTATAGATATCTGTCAGCCCAAATTGACAAAACCACAAACGAGAAGACTTTGCTGGTTGAAATTAAATGGCCACTTTGCTTTCGCACACAAAGGCGGAGAGCCCTCCAGAGCTGCTTAAATTATGGCTGAAATGTCTTTTATAAACATGCTTGGCACCTTTCAGGAGATTAATAGAGATAACCATTTGCCAAGCGGCAACTTGCCGCGATTGAGCTTATAACCCGTGGAACTGTATTCTGTGGACACCTTTTTGTATTCTGAAACTTCCTGAGAGGTGAGGCATTGGGGATGAGTGCAATACAGCTACCCTCTCCTAACCCCCTTTCGGTCAAACTCCAACACATGAGGTCCTCAAGGAGGTTCCCTCCCTGTTCACTGTGGAATCCTGGAAAAACCAAAGTTGTAAAACGAGCTTTCGGCAGCTTCACTACATTGCCCCCTGCAAGTTTGAGGGTGGTGGAAATGACAAGGGGAAAAAGAAGCAGCACATTTGCCCCCACTGATTTGTTTGCAAAATACTAAAAGGTAGTCCCTGGAGATGGCTTTGGTTTTTATATAAATATATATTTATAGGTTGCCTTTTTGAATCAGACTCTCTCAGGGCTTATTACATAGAAGCTGTTTAAAAGTACACCTTCAACAATAAAACATAAGGGAGAATAAAGAGTCATTAAAGCAACTGCAAGAAGATCAAACCTCTCCATTCTGAAGGAAATCAGCCCTGAGTGCTCACTGGAAGGACAGATCATGAAGCTGAGGCTCCAATACTTTGGCCACCTCATGAGAAGAGAAGACTCCCTGGAAAAGACCCTGATGTTGGGAAAGAAGGAGGGCACAAGGAGAAGGGGACGAGATGGTTGGACAGTGTTCTCGAAGCTACCAGCATGAGTTTGACCAAACTGCAGGAGGCAGTGGAAGACAGGAGTGCCTGGCGTGCTCTGGTCCAGGGGGTCACAAAGAGTCGGACATGACTAAACAACAACAAAAGCAAAGTAGAATATAAAAAATGCAATACAAATGCAATACAAACAAAAAACCCTTTCCAAATAAGAACGGCTGGGGAAATTGTGGGAGACGTTTAAAGTCAAATTTCATGAATCTCCACACGCCTTTGATATGTATTAATAAAATATGGAGCCCAGTAGTGTTTTTTTAAAAAGAACTTTCTGTCACAGGGTGATGCAGAACTTGGACTCTCTGCTGGCACTGGGCGCCACACTGCAGGGGCCGACACTTACCGTGGGGCCTGCAGCGTGCCCGAGCCATGCGTCTCTCCTGGGAGTGACATGGTGGCTTGGGGGCCTGCAGGCTCCGTGCTGCCTGAAATGGCAGCGTGGGACTTGTGCCTGCCCTCCACGTCTCCCTCAGCCGCCCTACGGCTGAGGGGAGGTGGCGGAGAGGCTCCACGCAGTGTGCCCCAGCCCCATGGGTGGCTGGCCCCAATCCCGGCTGCAGGGCACGCATTCCGCACCCGTCACCTGAGCGGCTAACTACGCCGCTGAGATGAGCCCTGCTAAATCCCATCTAGGACGGAATCCTGTTCTCACAGTGGCCAGCTAGATGCCTATAGGAAACCCTCAAAACAACAACAAACCTCTGGTTACGTGAAGCATATTCAATAAACACACAAGACGTAACTGGCTGTACATTTGAACAAATAATATATACTATTCATTATATTGAATTGTAGATTTCAACAGAAGTAGCTCATAAAGTTCAACGAAAAAAGGTAGAAGACCCAGTGGATCAGTTCATTCTCTAATCAGTTTATGCATAAGGTCCATATATGTGAAAGTGTCTATTCCACCTGTCTGTTCATAGAGTCCAACAATCCACACAAAAGGTTGTTGCAGTTCCACAGAATCCTTCCACAGAGTCTAAGACAAAGATTGCCGGAATATTAGCCTTGTTTCGCCGTCTTGGGCTTCATCAGTAGTACAAACTCTAGGTAATGCAAATAAATACAATATTGTAATCTCACACATTTTTACAGCAGAAATAATATAAAAACCATCAACAACTGTACATACCTGTCAGGGGTTCAGGAGCAAAGGCACAGGAGTGGGCAGAGATGGAGAGCGAGGAGGAGGAATCCGAGGGGGGTGGAGGCAGTGACAGCGGTCAGAGGGATTCCACGAGCCTCTCCAGCGAATCGGAAGATTCACAGAAGGGAGCGCCGATGGCCAGGGCAAGGGGGGTGCCAAGGGGGAAACCCCAGAAGGAAGGGGCCAGCGGGGACTCCCAGAGCAGCAGTTGGAAATCAGGACCAGCTTCCCCACCAGAGCGCAGTGGGGGGGAGGAGTCCCAGGAATCGGGACCAGTGTTCTCACTACCAGCGAGAGGAGATGAGTCAGGATTGACCACGCCTCCATCGGAGAGCGGAGAAATGGTCAGGAGGAAGGTTACCGGCTGGGCGCGCGCGCCAAGTTCAAATGTACGGGCGAGCGGCACAGCAGGTAGCCCGGATAGGGAGCCAGGTCCTAAAGCCCGCCGGAAGGAGGGGCAAGACTCAGGGGGGTCAGCGTCAGAAGAGTCCAGAAAGGAGGAAACCCCAGGGGGCAGGAGGACCCAGAGGAGGAAAGAACAACGGAAGAGGTGGAGTAGGGCTAGGATCTTAAACTGGTGCGGAAGGGGTGATGAGTCAGACGGGACTTCGCCGATCTAAGGTTAAGACGTAGGGCTGCACGCTCTGGCGTTGGAATGGAAACCAAACTTCAATAAAGACTTTTGTACATTACATCAACCTGGCGTTGGTCCTCTGTGAGCTGGGACCTAGAGGTAGCCCTGACAATACCATATATGATATCACAGTGGATCTTATAGCATAGTAGTAGCTGCTGTAAGCAGAAACTTTTACAGAGTAGAGTTATATGGAGAAACACAATATTGATGCCTATAGGAAACCCTCAGGCATATACCTTCCAATACATGGGTAGGCAAACTAAGGCCCGGGGGCTGGATCTTGCCCAATCAATTTCTAAATCTGGCCCGTGGATGGTCTGGGAATCAGCATGTTTTTTACATGAGTTGAATGTGTCCTTTTATTTAAAATGCATCTCTGGGGTATTTGTGGGGCATAGGAATTTGTTCTTTTTTCTCTCTTCAGAATATAGTCTGGCCCCCCAAAAGGTCTGAGGGACAGTGGACCGGCCCCCGCTGAAATTTTGCTGAACCCTGTTCCAATACATCTTTATCCACCAGCAGGATCTTGCACCTTTGCTGATGCTATGTACCAGTAATTAAACAGTAATTAAACATACTTTTAAATCTTACTCTTTTTTTTTGACTTCCATCAATCCCGTCTGAAAATTTCCCCATCTAATCTCTTACGATATTATTTCATCTTGCCCTTTCCCCACCCAAGTTGTGCGGCAACTGAAATGTCTATGGGTGCTTCCACCTGGGGGTGCTTTCTTCCAGCTTCCCCACACACACCCCCTCACACCCGCTACACCACCCGGAGCCTCTCAGCGGCCTGGCCTCCCCGCCCCCTGCGTGTCACTGGTGCTTTTTGCATAGGTGGCGCTCCCCGCTGGCAGCCCCCTTTATAGGCTTTCCCCTCGCACCAGCCGAGGCCAGAGCAGGAGCGTGAGGAGAAGTGGGCATGCAGTGCGCCCCAGCCCCACCTCCTTTCGCCCCCCTCCTCTTCTTTTCCCTCCTCCACCTGCAATAGCAGCAGCACCGCCACCAGTGTCTCCTTCAGTCGTTCTGAGGCAGCTGCCCAGGCAGGAGTGGCGTGACACAGCGTCCCTTACCTTGGAAATTTTATTTATTTTAAAAACACATATTTTTGCTATTTTGTCACCCCCCCCCTCAGTGATGACACCCGGGGTGACCCGCATCCACCACACACCCCTTCCTACGCCTCTGCCTCCAGGTGTCTTCTAAAAGTCAGATAGTTGTTTATTTCCTTGACACCTGGTGGGAGGGCGTTCCACAGGGCGGGCGCCACCACCGAGAAGGCCCTCTGCCTGGTTACCTGTAAGCTCACTTCTTGCAATGAGGGAACCACCAGAAGGCCCTTGGAGCTGGACCTCAGTGTCCTGGCAGAACGATGGGGGTGGAGACGCTCCTTCAGGTATACTGGGCCGTTCAAAGGGCAGTGCTGGATTAAACCCTGTGAAGGCCCATTGGCGGTCAAAATCTGGGCGGGGGGCAGGCCTTGTGCGTACGCTGGAATAAAATTGAACTAAGAAAGGTTGGTTGTTGTTTTCTTTCAAGATCAAATCAATATTATTTTGATCCATTGTTGTTGGACCCCTAAAGAGTGTGGGGCCCATCTGCCAGTGTCTACTCTGCCTATTTGGTAATCCAGCCCGGCCCCTTTGGCTGCAGGAGAGAGAAGAAACGGATGTTGAGGGACGCCTCCTGATGCGCTGCAGCTCTTTTCCACAATGAAATGGAAGGCTCAACATTTGTCAGGCACTTTTGGACGCTCAGCAGCCTTGTGTGGTTACAACAACCCTGTAAAGTAGGCCAGTGCTATGCGCTCCCCAAATTGCGGCTGATTCCCTCGCAGATTGCCATGCAACCTCTGCTTAAAAGCCTCCAAGGAAGGAGAGTCCACCACCGTCCCAGAGAGTCTTACCATCGGAAAGTTCTTCCTAATGTTTAGTCTAAATCTCCTCTCCTGCCCTCCCCTCTGGAGCAGCAGAAAACAAGCTTACTCCCTCTTGCAGCCCTCAGATATTGGAAGATGGCTCTCCTCTCTCCTCTCAGTCTCTTCTCCAGGCTAAAGATACCCAGCTGCCTCAACTGTTCCTCATGAGGCTTGGTTTCCAACTGCCTCAACTGTTCCTCATCAGGCTTGGCTTCCAACTGCCTCAACCGTTCCTCATCAGGCTTGGCTTCCAACTGCCTCAACCATTCCTCATCAGGCTTGCCTTCCAACTGCCTCAACCATTCCTCATCAGGCTTGGTTCCCAGACCCTTCATCATCTGGGTCGCCCTCCTCTGCTTACCTTCCAACTGCTCAATATCCTTCTTCAACTAGCCTGTACTGAATAGCAACAACTCTCCGGGGTTTTGGATGGGGGGGGGACATTCCCAGCCCCCCGACCCCCGGAGAGGCCACCCAGGACAGAAGACCTGCATGCAAAGCAGATGGTCCAGTCCAGTGCTATGGAGACCTCTGGTCTGCCTTGAAGGATGTGGGGATGGTCTCCCTTTCGAAATGGGGCTGCAGGAAGAAGAGTGTGAAATGCCGACATGAATCTGTTGAGAGAAGATTCAGCTCAGCTGCAGGCAGAACAGCAGGTGCCTCCAAGTTCTGACAGTGGAGCATCACCTCTCAGGAGGGGCCAGGGCCAGGTGGGGGGTTGCCACGGTGACAAGGACCTGCCCTCCTTTGTGACATCACTTGCTTCTCCCTTAAAAGCGACTGACTTGCAGGAGGCCATTGTGGGTTAGTAGTGAGGCGAGTTGAGTAGTAGAGAGAGGTGGTGGTGGTTGGAGATGACAAGGAGAGGTGCTCATTTGATTGTTATTTTGAATCATAGAATCATAGAGTTGGAAGAGACCACAAGGGCCATCGAGTCCAACCCCCTGCCAAGCAGGAAACACCATCAGAGCAGTCCTGACATATGGTTGTCAAGCCTCTGCTTAAAGACCTCCAAAGAAGGAGACTCCACCACACTCCTTGGCAGCAAATTCCACTGTTGAACAGCTCTCACTGTCAGGAAGTTCTTCCTAATGTTTAATTTTGATTGCTTAGGGCAGGGTTGGGGTCAGAGTTAGGCTTGGGTGGGCATTTTAGATAGTTAGCTAGTTTAGAGAGGAGGGTGGGAATTTTTCGTGAACAAAATGTGCAGACTGTAAATAGCATTCCTCTGCTTTCTCTTGGTCTCCTGGGGGTCAGGGTGTGAGTCGTGGGGTCCCCTGCACAGCCTTGGCTCTCTGGAAATCAACCCGGCCAGTCTTCTCCAGAGAGCTCAGCTCCTCCACACTCTTTCCCTTTTCTCTCCCCTCTCATCATTTACATTTACTAGGACATTCCTAGCCCAGTTTCCTCCCAGGAGCTCAAAGTGGCCTTCATGGTTCTCCCGGCCACCAATTGTTGTCTTCACAGCAGCCCTGCAAAGTAGACTAGGCTGGCCCAAGGTCCACCAGGGAGCTTCATGGCTGAGTGGGGATTCGAACCCTGCTCTCATAGGTCCTCCTAGTCCAGCCCTCCAACCGCTACATCTGTGCCTGGCTCCATTTTGCATCTCTCTAGCTGCCCCATGACCTCGGCCTTCTCCCCCTTCCTGGGGGTCTCTCTGGCTCCAAGGAAGACTCCACCCCCTTCCTCATGTTCTGCTCCTCTTCTGGGACACCTTGAGGCTTGGAGGACCCTCCCAGGGGGCAGGGGTATCCTAAGAAGGCGAGGCAGAGCAGCCCTTTAACAGCTGGCCATGCTTCTCTTTCCTCTGGTCTGGAGCTCTTGAACCCAGAGCACTTGGGGCCTCCTTTCTCTCTCTGCCAGCCCTTCGTGCTCTGGGCTGCCTCTTTCCAGCTCTGGCGAGGCCCTTTCAGGTCACTGAACCGCAGAGAGATGGAAGGAATTGGGCCAGATGCCCCTCCTCACACACAAACACCCCCCAAGAATTGGGGCTGCCGGCTTCTGAGTTGCTCTCTCTGCTCGTCTCTTCTAGGTTCAGGTGCTTAAGACGCCTGATGGGCCACAGCAACAGGGTGGCCCCCCTGCAAGGTCCGGAGCAGCCCGTGGCATCAGGTGAACAAGTGGCTGCGGCGTTTGCACAGAGCCCCCGGTCGTTCCACGGACTATTGACCATGCACCACCACTGCTTATCTCTTCCACGGCCACCAACCAGGTTTCCCCAGTAATATATTCAGACTCAGTCAGGTTGCAACGTACTAACAAAGATTCCAGTTTATTGTGAACGCAAAGAAGTTTTAAATACTTTGAAACACTGTAATCCGATTCACTCTCTCTGTCTCTAACTCACTCTGACTCCCACCCACAAGAAACCAACCCAACTAACTGCCCAAAGCCCTGTGTTGAGCCTTAAGCACAGTGAGGCTCCGCCCCTGGGCTTTCGTATTGGTCAGCCTATTAACCCTTTATCTCTCTCCCCCAGTACGACATCTCCATCACGAGTGGGCAAACGCCACGGTGGCCCTCCTTTTTGGGACGGGGAGGGCAGAAATGGGCTGGGGGGCAGCTAGTCAAAAGATACACAGAGCCAGACGGCTTGATCCAACCCAAGGTCCCATAGTGGTAGGGCAGGGCACACGGTGCCCATAGGGATGGAACGGGGCGCTCAGCCTCCCATGCCGTCCCCATGGGTGCCACAGCACGCCCCATCCCTTTAGGCACCATGGTGCATTCCGTCCCTATGTATGCCGCGCACCCCGTGCCGTGTCATCCCATGCTGTCCCTATGGGCGTCGCATGCCATGGGGAGTGCGGTGCCCAAAGGGACGAGACGGGGGCACGGTGCCCATACAGCATGGGGCACCCAGCCCCCAAAGAGACAGGGCGCACAGTGGGGCATCAGCTGCCCTACAGCTGGGGGAGAGCAGTGGGCTGATAGTGGAGCCTGCGGGCGCCGCGACACATGGCTCATGCGCGCTGCAGGTCCCACGGTGACGGGTGCTGCCCACCATTTTATCACCCCCTGTCAGCGTGACACCTGGGGTGGGGCAGGCCACCCCACCCCTTCCTACCCCCTTCTGACAGGCTCTCCCAGCTAGATAAACAGGTCTTTACCACAAGTGTCTACTTTGCTAGAGTTTTAGTATTGTTTATCTGCTGTTTTGATTTTTTAAACCGGTTTTAATCATCTTACGCGTAAATCACCTTGAGATGGTTCACAACAACAATTATATCAGCTCACATTAAGCAAGAGCTGCTTCTGTGCTTAAATATGTGTTTTATGGCTTTTTTTGATGTCTGGAAGGATCTTCAACTGCTCTGAGTTCTGACCTGCTGAGCCTGAGAATAAGCCACTCATAGAATCATAGAATCCTAGAGTTGGAAGAGACCACAAGGGCCATCGAGTCCAACCCCCTGCCAAGCAGGAAACACCATCAGAGCACTCCTGACATATGGTTGTCAAGCCTCTGCTTAAAGACCTCCAAAGAAGGAGACTCCACCACACTCCTTGGCAGCAAATTCCACTGTTGAACAGCTCTTACTGTCAGGAAGTTCTTCCTAATGTTTAGGTGGAATCTTCTTTCTTGTAGTTTGGATCCATTGCTCCGTGTCCTTCTTGAACTGTGGTGTTCCGTGTCCTTCTTTATCAGTGTCCTTCTTGAACTGTGGTGCCCAGAACTGGACACAGTACTCCAGGTGAGGTCTGACCAGAGCAGAATACAGTGGCACTATTACTTCCCTTGATCTAGATGCTATACTCCTATTGATGCAGCCCAGAATTGCATTGGCTTTTTTAGCTGCCGCGTCACACTGTTGGCTCATGTCAAGTTTGTGGTCAACCAAGACTCCTAGATCCTTTTCACATGTACTGCTCTCAAGCCAGGTGTCACCCATCTTGTATTTGTGTCTCTCAATTTTTTTGCCCAAGTGCAATACTTTACATTTCTCCCTGTTAAAATTCATCTTGTTTGTTTTGGCCCAGTTCTCTAATCTGTCAAGGTCGTTTTGAAGTGTGATCCTGTCCTCTGGGGTGTTAGCCACCCCTCCCAGCCACTGAAATACGATTTTTGGTCTCCATAAACTTATTCCTTTGGTGCCAGATGCAAACATGGATATTTTGACTGATTAATACGAAAATCCTTTTTAATCAGAAGACATTTGGGAGGTATTTTCCCAAGGCTAGTTCTTGTTCAGTAGAAACATTTCATATTCCTATTGTTTCGAAAGGGAGTTAAAGAGACATTTAGATTTCTTTGGAAGGGAGACGTGTATTTCTGGTCTTAAAAGCAGTGCTACTGCCACCCATGCCTGAAGGATAAACTTTGATACGCAAGGAGTACCCGCATGGCCTATTTCCCATCTTTCCACTCAGCCTCTTCAGCTGCACATCTGCAGATGTGATCACACTCAGCGTGGGCTGTGAGAGCGCCAAGGGCAAGTTTGATTCCATAGTCAAAACCTGAGCATAAAGGCAGAGTATGAACTTGCCCTCTGAGGTACTTACCCTACACTGAGATGCTTTTAAGCTCAGGTACCTGCCAGATAATTTTAATTATATCCTGCTTACCCTAAGGTAAAATACTTTTGTCAAGTTAAGAGCAATTTCCTTGTATGATCTTGAGATGAAACTCACCTCGAAAGTGTATGTTGGGAATGAGTCAAACAGTTATATTGGGTGATTGATTACAAGCAACCATTGGCCTAGGAGCAATTTACCAGTAGATAGCTGGTAATCGTTTGCGCATTTGTGGATGAGAACCTCACCCCACAGACACAGCCAATCAGAAATCCAGGGAAACGGGTTGTGGGCAAATGAGCCTTGCTACCCGAGCCTTCCTCCTAGCACGTTTCTCCCTTGCATCCTGAGTTCGAGTGTCTTCAAAGCCCCAGGACACCTTTGATAAAGGCTATTCTCCAATTGGAGCACTCACAGGCAAGTGTTTCCAAATTGTTGGTGTTTATACTACATTTTTAAGATTTGCCTTGAGACAGTCTTTAAACCTCTTTTGTTGACCACCAGCATTACACTTTCCATTTTTTTTTTGGGGGGGGGAGTTTTTATTATTAAAATAATTCAGCATTAATACACACATATTGTGAATATACAAGCATACAAACATACATTTCATATAATCCTTAAAAATGTTCAAACATACCTACACTCAATCCCACAGATAATTCCTTTTCCCATCACCATCCACCACCCCTCACCCCACCTTTATGTTAGACTTCCAATCTACTCAACTGCAATTTCTTTCCACTTCCATTACTTTCTTCCACACACCTTTAACCTAATTTCATGCTTCTTTTTCTGTTACACATTGTTATCCATCTTATTTAGTATATCAGTATTTAAAACAGAACTTGTTTATTCTAATAGGAGTCCTGATTTTTCAATATGGTTTTGCAAGTATCCTTTAAACACCTTCCAGTCCCTCTCTATCTTCTCTTTTGAGATCCTTCTAATTTCTCCCATTGTTTTGGATATATTGTAATATTCCAATAATTTGGCAAGCCACTCTGTTTTTGTCAGTATAATACCACTTTTCCAATTTTTCGCAATCAAAACCCTTGCAGCTACTGTTGTGTATAAATATAATGTCATGTCTTCTTCCTTTAGACTTCTTGGTACTATTCCCAATAGAAAACCTTCTGGTGTTTTCCTAAATGAATATCTGAACATTTTTTTTCATTTCGTTATATATTGTTTCCCAAAATTGTTTGATGTTTAAACAATTCCACCATATATGCATCATAGTACCTTTTCCAGTGTTGCATCGCCAGCAGACATTGCTACATTTTTTATTCATTTTTGCTATTCTTTCAGCTGTTAAATACCATCTACGCTTCCCATTTTTAAGTTCGGAATAGAGTGGTTGCTTTGGAAGACGATTATCAGGCATCTGCACAACATGACCCAGTCCAACGAAGTTGATGTTGAAGAATCATCGCTTCGACACTGGTGATCTTTGCTTCTTCCAGTACACTGGCATTAGTTCACCTGTCTTCCCAAGTGATGTGTAAAAATTTTGTTCAGCTTGTGAAAAACCTCCCTATGTACTACTGGCAAGTTGGGTGTCCCCCATCTTATATTGGTGCAGCAGATTCTTCTTGCCTAAGTGCTGAACCTTACATTTGGAGTCCTTATTGAAATTCATGTTGTTAGTTTTGGCCTAGTTCTCCAATCTGTTAAGGTCATCTTGAAACCTGATTCTTTATTCTAAGTATTAGTTATCCTTTGGTGTCATCTACAAATTTGATGAGCATCCCCTCAATTCCTTTGAAGAGTTGAGCAGGGGCAGGTCACTCATAAGGGACAGTAAATGGATAAGAGATGGGATTTACAACGTTGCCCGAGGCTTGGATGAGATGAAGGATTTTGTGCCTCTCTCACATCCTACCAGAAATGCCATGCATGGAATTTCCTCTATTTGCATTATCAATAAACCCCCTGCCCCCCCCCCAGTCTTCTGTTGGGCTCTTGAATGAGGCTGAGGCAACCATTTATTAAAATTCACTTGTTAGACTAAGAATGCAGCCTGCTTCTATAAACCGTTGGAGCAACAAGGTCTCCTGGTTCTCACATTACATACCATGCATGACAGAGTCTCACATTAGCAAGGCCCAATTAAACCAAGCCGTTGATTAAACAAGCCAATGAGAGTAATTAGCTTAATTAGATTCTTTCCATAATGGCGCTGTACTATTGTAGAGAGGCAGCAAAAGAATAAAGCGAATCAAACTTTTCTTCTTCTTCTCCTTCTCCCGAAGTAATTAGAATTGGATGGTGCAATTTTTTAACTCGCAGGTCTGAATAGTGGCTCAGGGCATTGTGGTGGGGGAGAGAATGATTAATGAAGGTGAGGATATGGAAAGCAAACAAAAAGAATGGAATGTATCTCAAATGAATGAAGAGGAGGCAGCTTTGGTAAGAAACAGCATCTTATATCCTGCAGCGGTTGCTAAAGTGTCTGTCTCAAGTACGCAGCAGCGACACTGCTTCGTTCGGAAGAGGGGATGTCTCCCACCTCACCTTTATTCTTACATTGTTTTCTATTCAGGTGTAAATTCAATTCTGTTAAAAGAAGACCCCCCCCTTCAGGAGCACATACAAGCTCAACGATCTGGTATATGTATGCACTAAAAGTGTTTTCACATCTATCAGTGTATTCTACGATACAAAACGATAACCATTATTGCCATTGTCCCATACAGAACAACGAAATTGAAAAATCTACACAAAACATTCAAAACCCAACAAGCCTGCTATCCCAGCCTGGCTAGCCCCCTAAAAACTCTGATACCCCATTTTAAAATACAATATACTCCTATATAGACTCCTTACACTGCGTTTAAAACCAAAATCGCATTTGGGTAGAAACTGTTTCTCAGGCAGCTAGTCCTAGTCTTTATAACCCTGTAACTTCTTCCAAAAGGCAGAAGCTGAAAGAGATCATTTCTGGGGTGTGCACTATCCTGCACTATCTCTGCAGCTTTCTTATGGCACCTGGAAGCGTAGATTTGATCCAAGGTGGGAAGAGGGCACCCAATTATTCTCTTCGCAGTCTTTACAACCCTGGACAGCGTTGTTTTTCCCCTGACTGTGCAGCTCCCAAACCACACACACAGACCATAAGTTAATACACTCTCCACAGTACAATGGTAAAATGCCATCAACAGGTCTACAATGACAATAATTATAGATGGCCTTTCCTATGGGCTAAGAACATCTCACATGCCTCACCTCAGCAATCCCTATAGCTCTGGATGGCACTAATTTACTCCCCCATGTCGCAGGTGGAAAGGAGCAGGTCTTGAGACACAGTGGACTTGCCTAACTCCGTCCAGTGAGTTTATAGCTGAACTGAATTGAATACAAGGACTCCTTAGGATATAGCTCCTGTTATGTCGTTATGCTGCTCTGTGCTAGTGAGGGGGAGAAATTATCTTTGGTTCACATTCAAACCCACCTAATGAACCCTTTTCCCATCCAATACACAAACTTAAATGCAACTATCCTTCAAAACTAGCATTTCTCTGAATTTTGCAAGGCGGTTTACAATCTTAAAAATGCATATAGCAGAGGAAAGTCTGCGCAACAATATGCATTTGTTTTGAAAGAATTGGGGAATGTGTTATATTACAGGAAATGACTCACAAAAATATGGCTATTAGGAGAAATGTGCATGGAAATGCATACATTTTGTGTAGATTTTTTTTTTATAATTAAAAAAAAACCTTTATCATGAACTGATACAGAAGTGAAGTGAACTGAACTGACTGGAGAACTGGGAAACTGAGAAAAAGACTAATATACTTCCACTGTTATAAACCAAGTGTTTCTTTATTTTGGGGTACTAGTAAATTATTCTAGTTGCTTGAGCACATCTCCTGTATCCCAGTTTGCACTTCACTTCTGAGATTTTAAGCAGTAAATTACCTCACAGAAAAGGCACTAAAATTGACAGGATGCTTCCAAGTGCTAGCAACACTAATTTTGACGACCATTGTTTTGTTTTCTGTCTGTTTAATGAATTTAGATGCCTCTCTTTGCTGTGAAATATTCTCAGAATAGCTAGCACTGAGAATAATAACAAACAGAGCACTGCACTAGGGGGGGAAAATCAAATGAAACACCAAAAGAAATAGAAAATTAAAAAACCTTTTGGCTGGTGCCTAAATGACCACAGGATTGGTGTCAATTAAGCCTTCTTGCAGGAAAGGCTCATGTTGCTTTTTCCCCAGTCATCACCCCAACGCAGCAAAACCAAAATGCTTGTTTACAAAGCTATTGTACTACCAACCTTACTGTATGCTTGTGAAATGTGGACCACTTATGAACGCCATCTCCAACTCCTCGAAAGATTCCATCAACGGTGTCTCCGAAAAATTTTACACATCACTTGGGAAGACAGGCAGACTAAGAAGCAAAGATCACCAGTGTTGAAGCAATGATTCTTCAACATCAACTTCATTGGACGGGTCATGTTATGTGGATGCCTGATTATCGTCTTCCAAAGCTTTCAAACTACTCTATTCCAAACTTAAAAATGGAAAGCGTAATGCTGGTGGTCAACAAAAGAGGTTTAAAGACTCTGTCAAGGCTAATCTAAAAAAAAGGTAGTATAAACACCGACAACTGGGAAACACTGGCCTGTAATAATAATAATAATAATAATAATAATAATAATAATTTATTATTTGTATCCCGCCCATCTGGCTGGGTTTCCCCAGCCACTCTGGGCTGCTTCCACAGAGACCAAAAATACACTAAAATGTCACAAATTAAAAACTTCCCTGAACAGGGCTGCCTTCAGATGTCTTCTGAATGTCAGGTAGTTGTTTATCGCTTTGACATCTGATGGGAGGGCGTTCCACAGGGTGGGCGCCACTACCGAGAAGGCCCTCTGCCTGGTTCCCCGTAGCTTTGCTTCCCTCACTACGAGAAGCCAAGTTACAGGGAACCAGGCAGAAGGCCTTCTCGGTAGTGGCACCCACCCTGTGGAAAGTCCTCCCATCAGATGTCAAAGAGAAAAATAACTACCAGACTTTTAGAAGACATCTGAAGGCAGCCCTGATTATGGAAGCTTTTAATGTTTAACAGAGTATTGTATTTTAATATTTTGTTGGAAGCTGCCCAGAGTGACTAGAGAAACCCAGCCAGATGGACAGGGTATAAATATTATTATTATTAATTGAATTTATATTCCGCCCTATACCCAGAGGTCACAGAAAAGATCACAGTATACAATATCAAAATAAGAACAATAACCCAATACCCACCCCCCAAAGAATCACATTTTAAAGGGTATATGATGTTCATCAGGTCAACCAAAGGCCTGGTTAAAAAGGAATGTTTTTGCCTGGCCCTAAAGGTGTATAATGAAGGTGCCAGGCGAACTTCCCTGGGGAGAGCATTCCACATTCAGGGAGCCACTGCAGAGAAGGCCCCGTTCTCGTGTTGTCACCCTCCGGACCTCTCAAGGAGGAGGCACACGAAGGAGGGCCTCAGAAGATGATCTCAGGGTCCAGGTAGGTTCATATGGAAAGAGGCGGTCCTTGAGGTATTGTGGTCCTGAACCCTTTAAGGCTTTATAGGTCAAAACCAGCACTTTGAATTGAGCCTGGAAACTAATTGGTAGCCAGTGCAGTCAGACCAGGATTGGTGTAATATGTTCAGACCGTCTTGCTCTGGTGAGTAACCTGGCGGCTGAATTCTGCACTAGCTGAAGTTTTTGAACCATCTTCAGAGGCAGTGCCTCTGTGTATACACTCCCATTTGCCCTGCAAAACCACCGGTTTGGGAAGCATATATGAGCCATATGAGCCACAATCCATATTGATCCTGCTATTTCTTACGAAATGCTGCATTTGAGCTGCCAAACCAGCTGCGACCCAAATGGAGAAAAGGAACAGCCTAGCTTCATTCGAAGCTCCGTTAAAAAACAGATAAAAATACAATCCCTTTTGGAATCTAACCCTTCCATCTCTGAAGAGTGCCAGGTTGTTGTTGTTTCTTTACTGGAGAACCGGCAAGCCATAAAACAACAACATTGCAGCAGTTTCACAAGTTGCTTTGGAATGCTGTAGTAGTGAAACCCTGTGTGAACAAATCCCCCCCCCCATAAAAAGCCCAAACCAAAAAACTCTAATGTCAGGTGCTGCCCCTCCTTGGAACCCAACCCTGAGCAGCTTGCCCCCCCCCCGCCTCTCCTCACAATGCTGCAGAGAGACCGCAATGGCCCCGTTTTACATGAAAAAGGCCCCTATTGAGGCTCGCTGGGCCAAGGAGTAGGAATTATTAATCACTCCTCCAAAAGGTTCTGCCCAATTCATGGCAACCTAACTTCAAATCAATTAGTTCATTTGTCCTCCCCTGTAGCTGTCCGGCGCACAATGGCGACATCTCCCGCAAAAGACGACACGGGGGGAAGAAACCACAAAGATCGCTTGTCCTAATGAGCAATTAGGAAAGCGTGTAGGTTTCCTCTTTCTTCGGCCCATTCTGAGGCCTGAATTCTAAGAGTGATGCTTTTCTTCTCAACTTCCTGTTTGTCAAATGAAGTGCTAATCAGGACTCTTTGGGGGTGGCGAAGGGGGGGGGGGCGGGATAGCACAACCTCTAGCTGACCAAAGTTGGATGAGGTGAAGTGGCTTCGTCCGCAGCGCAGGGTAGCTGGAAGAGAAAATAATCAGGAGAGGTGTGTCCCCACACACCCTACACCTTTGGAAAACAGTCTGCCTCCAAGCAGTTCCACACACCTGAGTTAAAATTGGCACATCACTCGTTAGCCACGCCAACGCTCTGAGGGGGCTTGCACATGCAGCGATAAGCATGCCTCTTTCCCTTATGAAAGTTGTGTGGGAGACTGCGGTCACATCCAACAATGCAGATTCTTGCTAGCTAGTGTGATAGGAATTTTGAGGTCTTTGTTGTTGTTGTTTAGTCGTTTAGTCTTGTCCAACTCTTCGTGACCCCATGGACCAGAGCACGCCAGGCACTACTGTCTTCCACCGCCTCCCAGTTTGGTCAAACTCATGCTGGTAGCTTCGAGAACACTGTCCAACCATCTCGTCCTCTGTCGTCCCCTTCTCCTTGTGCCCTCCATCTTTCCCAACATCAGGTTCTTTTCCAAGGAGTCTTCTCTTCTCATGAGGTGGCCAAAGTATTGGAGCCTCAGCTTTACGATTTGTCCTTCCAGTGAGCACTCTGGGCTGATTTCCTTCAGAATGGAGAGGTTTGATCTTCTTGCAGTCCATGGGACTCTCAAGAGTCTCCTCCAGCACCAGAATTCAAAAACATCAATTCTTTGGCAATCAGCCTTCTTTATGGTCCAGCTCTCACTTCCGTACATCACTACTGAAAAAACCATAGCTTTAACTATAGGGACCTTTGTTGGCAAGGTGATGTCTCTGCTTTTTAAGATGCTGTCTAGGTTTGTCATTGCTTTTCTCCCAAGAAGCAGGCATCTTTTAATTTCGTGACTGCTGTCACCATCTGCAGTGATCATGGAGCCCAAGAAAATATTTCACTGCCTTCCCCTTCTATTTGCCAGGAGGTGATGGGCCCAGTGGCCATGATCTTCGGTTTTTTGATGTTGAGCTTCAGACCATATTTTGCACTCTCCTCTTTCACCCTCATTAAAAGGTTCTTTAATTCCTCCTCACTTTCTGCCATCAAGGTTGTGTCATCTGCATATCTGAGGTTGCTGATATTTCTTCCGGCAATCTTAATTCCGGCTTGGGATTCATCCAGCCCAGTCTTTTGCATGATGAATTCTGCATATAAGTTAAATAAGCAGGGAGACAATATACAGCCTTGTTGTACTCCTTTCCCAATTTTGAACCAATCAGTTGTTCCATATCTAGTTCTAACTTTGCTTCTTGTCCCACATAGAGATTTGTCAGGAGACGGATGAGGTGATCAGGTCTTAGATATATGGTAATGTTCATAAGTGTACCAACCAAGCACGTACATAGATCAGCACAGGAAGACCGACCTGGAACCATTTTGATTCCTAAACTGAGCAAATGTTTTCTCTGCAAGGTCAAAGTGGGAAACCTCCCATTGTCTCTTTCCTCACAAATCCTGTCTTAAGGACACATTTAAGATATGAACAGGGTGTGAGCCTGTGACATGGCCCAGGAACTAAGTATTTATCATTACAAAAGACTGGCAATCCAATCAAGTAACCTGCCAGACAGGAGATAAACAAGGACAGGAGAAAAACAACATTCAAATTTCTGTTTTAGACCGCCTTTTTTGTGATGTAGATATGTTGTATCTGGGGGGTGGTCTTAGGTTACACCCCTTCTGTGATGTATGTATGATGTTTCTGGGGGTGGTCTTGATCTACAGGGTGGCAATTTCAAAAGTCATTATAAGGCCTTGCACACTATTTTTCTGGGTTCCTCCTCTCCCGTGTTGCAACAGATCAATAAAGATCAAGCTTACTAGCTGCTTTGCTTCTCAATATTCTCTGGTTGGCCTCTGTTTTTTTCTCCTACTAATAGGGAACCTATGTAAGGACTCTATATGGGCTCTTGGATACCCCATAAGGGAAAGGGGCATTTTGTGTTTACAACATTGGTAAGTTTAGGGGCAAATGACCACAGAGCTGTATTACTGATCGGCAGAGACTCAGACCATAGAAAATGTAGTTGACAAACAGGGCTTTGTGTGATGTCATTTCCCCTCCACTCCTGGGAGGGAAAGAGCATACTGTAAAGCCCTGTTTCCTTCCCTGTTTCCTTCCCCTCTCTTCTTGACCAGCCATGAGGGCGGATGTCTCCTGTGCTTGCTCCAGTCCTCAACACATGCCTGAGACTGTTTGTACTGCAAACACAAGTATTTTATCTGCATAGTTTTTATTGCTTCTGTAACAGAGAACCGATGCAAGACCATCAGTAAACCATCTTACTTTCCAGTCTGTTGTCTCATTTGTTTTGTTAAGTGGGTTAAAATGAGGCGGTGAACTGGACTTAACTAAAACCAGTGCTTTTTTTCTGGGGGGAACGCAGGGGTACGCATACCCCTAAACATTTTGTGAATCTAAGTTTGGCCTCATTGAGGGGCAGTATTTCAATATGAGTAGGAAAATGAGAGTGACCCTAAACATTTTTTTTTTAAAGCACTGACTAAAATAAGGTTGAGCAGCCTGTTTCTACATGCTTCAATTTTGCTGCTAGGAATGGGGCTTTAAATTCTGTTCAACCTACAAACATGGGGGCCTGGAGGAATCAATTGCAATATATTCTCTCCTTTAAAAACCTATGCCACCCTGTTATACCCAGTTCCCTCAACCGTTCCTCATAAGGCTTGGCTTCCAGACCCTTGATCATCTGGATAGCTCTCCTCTACACATGCTCCAGCTTTTCGATATCCTTCTTAAATTGTGGCGTCATAGAAGTGGACTGGGACTTCAGGTATGGTCTGACTAAGGCAGAATAGAGTGGTAGTATTACATCTCTTGATTGGGACACTAGATCTATGTTGATGCATCCTAGAATAGCATTAGCCTTTTTTGCTGCTGCAACACACTCCTGCCTCGTGTTAAGCTTGTGGTTTACTAAGACGCCCAGGAGACAAAGTCGATTCAAGCTTTCTGGTTAAAGAGAGAGTTAGAGAGTCAGTGTGGTATAGTGGTTAAGAGCGGTGGACTCGTAATCTGGTGAACCGGGTTCGCTTCCCCGCTCCTCCACATGCAGCTGCTGGATGACCTTGGGCCAGTCACACTTCTCTGAAGTCTCTCAGCCCCACTCATCTCACAGAGTGTTTGTTGTGGGGGAGGAAGGGAAAGGAGATTGTTAGCCGCTTTGAGACTCCTTTGGGTAGTGATAAAGCGGGATATCAAATCCAAACTCTTCTTCTCTTCTCTTAAAAACTCCACATGAGCTTCCTGTACTCAAAGAATTGCTTTAATGGTGGGGGGGGGGGGTTGGAGGAGAGGAGAAGGGGGGAGGTGTTTGCCTGATGTGAGAGAGCTTGTCATTTGGTGTTGTCTGTATGGAGAGCTAATGTTACGGTTTTTTATATGCTCAAACTTTCAACACACACACACACAGAGAGAGAGAGAGAGAGAGAGAGAGAGAGAGAGAGAGAGAGAGAGAGAAATTTGGAAAGAGCCCTGGTCAACCTGACTCCACTGGCCCCACAAAAAAAAACCCCCACATTGTTATTTACTTATTTGTTGCCGTTGCTAGTCTAGGGTTTAACCTTTCCTTATATCTTGGTTGACAAACACAGTGACTCAAGTAAGATTGCTTGGTGCCTGCATGCTTCCCAGTGGAAAGTATTTTGTAGCAAATAATTATAGGTTGTTCTTGGTGAGAAAGCAAAAAAGGGAGCCCCCACTGAAGCAGCACAGACTGTTTCTCTTAGGCTTTCTTTCTTTGTGTGTAATTATTTAAAGAGAAAACATACCGAAGCACAAAGCCATCCATATGATGGAGTTTCAATAGCTGGCGAAGCCGACCGTAAAACACTCAGACATTGGTCAAAGGCAAAACTTGCAAAATTGTAAATAAGCACATCTATCATGCGGCTCCCTTTTGACGATGCTGCGATTCTGCGGCGGTGTATTATTTCTAATAGGGGTTAAGCATATATCTGTGATTTTCCATTCCTGCGGTGAAAATTACAGATTCGCAGGCACAGGAAATTGTCCCGAATAGGCTGTAGAGATTGTGAATATATTTGTGGATCCAAAGAACAAAGATCAACCGGCAATTAAACCAAGTCTCTAAGTTTAGAAAAGGGTTGTTGTTTTTTTGTTTGGCTTTCATGTGACCAACAACTGTAAATCGTGTCCTCCTCCCCGAGAGCACGGGTTGCGGTGAGATCATCAAGACCATTGTTCTGGAGCTCTATATAAGCAGGCTGACTGAGCTCCTCAGCCTAGTTCTCTTCTGGCATCTGAATAAAGAAGAGCTGTTTAAAGAATCGCTGTGTCGTCTGACATGTTCGCCCACAACTTAACAAACGGCATTTCTGTGCGCTACTCTGGTTCGCCAGAAGCGGCTTAGTCATGCTGGCCACGTGACTCGGAAGCTGTACGCCGGCTCCCTTGGCCAGTAAAGCGAGATGAGCACCGCAACCCCAGAGTCGGCCACGACTGGACCTAACGGTCAGGAGTCCCTTTACCTTTTATGACCTTGCTATGCCGTCGCGGGTCTTCTGTTCTTGGGACAGGGGTGCGGTAGGAATTTTCCCATTTGGCTGATTGGCTGGTGTCACTTGGGTTTCGCCTGCCGTGTAGCAAATCATCACAACTTTGTAAGGTTTGGTGGTTAGGCATTGGTTCAGTGGTGGTGGAGGGGATGTGTTTAGGCTGTGCCTGCCGCTCCAGTGCTAGGGTATTCCGTTAAAGGAATCCAGGGGCTCCTCTTGCTTTGTCCAATCTTCTACCAGGGGTTAGGGCCACACCAGAACTCCTGGGAGCATTTGGGGTGAGCTTGAGTCTGAGCCTGGTCCAATGCTCTTCCCTTACTGACCTCTGTCCAGTCATCAGGTGCAGCTGGTCAGGAACCAATACCTAAGCAAACCACTCACAATCTGTAATCAATAAAGTTGTCGTCAAAATTATGCCAATGCAGTGGTACCTCGGGTTACATATGCTTCCGGTTACATACGCTTCAGGTTACAGACTCCGCTAACCCAGAAATATTACCTCAGGTTAAGAACTTTGCTTCAGGATGAGAACAGAAATCATGCTCTGGCAGCGCGGTGGCAGCGGGAGGCCCCATTAGCTAAAGTGGTGCTTCAGGTTAAGAACAGTTTCAGGTTAAGAATGGACGTCCAGAATGAATTAAGCACTTAACCCGAGGTACCACTGTAACCTTAAACGAAATTCTGTGTCAATTATCTTTATTTATCAGGGGAGGTCTTGGGATCTTAACATGCAGACACAATTCCACTTGCTCCTAATCTTATAGGAATCCTAACCCTTCCCTCTCCAAATGTATTTATGGTGAAACTCATCAGCTTCCTCAACATTTTCAGGCCAGTTGAAAATGTGTCCAAACACACACACACACCCCATTTCCAAAACACACCAATTTCAGGGTTAGTGGTGCTGACTATAACTGCTGCACTTTATTGCTAGAGAAGCTGTTCCAACTCTTTGAAGAAGCAACCTCTTGGTGTTTTTAGTAGCTCTTGTTAAACAAGTCAAGAACACTCAGCCTGTTTCTGTCCTTGAGCCATTGTTATGTCATTAAACTGAAAAAAACTAATGCAGTATGCATTAGATACCAGAGGCCGGAGGTCTTCTTGCAGGGGATACGAGACAGCGAAATCCTAAAGGGAGCCTCAACAGTACAGGTATCTATGTATGTGACTATAGTGGCAAGGATTTTTTATGCACAGAAATGGAAGGAGGAGATAACATACTCAAAGGAGGAATAGTCAGGGGAAATCTTGGAATATGCAGAGATAGCAAAATTGGTGGCACTATTAAAATACATAAATTGCCCAGATTGACGCAAGGTCACCCCAGCATCTGACCTTAATCCATAACAACGGCCCTGTCTCTTTTGGTTAAAATATGAGATCTTTTGTTTCTCTCATTCCTTGTGTTTTATGCTTTCTGCATGGCTTCCTGTTGTTTTTCTTCCTTCCTTTAACTGAAGACCTTTGTTGGAGTGGGTGGCGCTGTGGTCTAAACCACTGAGCCTCTTGGGCTTGCCGATCGGAGGGTTGGCGGTGCGAATCCCCGCGACTGAGTGAGCTCCCGCTGCTCTGTCCCAGCTCCTGCCAACCTAGCAGTTGGAAAGCACGCCAGTGCGAGTAGATAAATAGGTACCGCTGCGGCGGGAAGGTAAACAATGTTTCCATGTGCTCTGGTTTCCGTCACGGTGTCCTGTTGCACCAGAAGCAGTTCAGTCCTGCTGGCCACATGACCCAGAAAGCTGTCCGTGGACAAACTCCGGCTCCCTCGGCCTGAAAGCAAGATGAGCGCCGCAGCCCCATAATAGACTTTGACTGGACTTAACCATCCAGGGGTCTTTTTACCTTTATCTAGAGTGCATTCTACTGTGACTGTATTGCCTCTATGAAGCCTATGTTTGAAGGCATACTCCTTTCACCGTTCATCATCAAAACCACACAAATACCTTGTCTTTTTCACTATGCCACTGTCCTGTATTTTTTTTGTTTGTTTAAATTTAAAGGAGAACAGTGGTATGTCCAGTATGGTGTTGTTGTTGTTTAGTCATTTAGTCGTGTCCGACTCTTTGTTACCCCATAGACCAGAGCACACCAGGCACTCCTGTCTTCCACTGCCTCCCACAGTTTGGTCAAACTCATGCTGGTAGCTTCGAGAACACTGTCCAACCATCTCGTCCTCTGTCGCCCCCTTCTCCTTGTGCCCTCCATCTTTCCCAACATCAGGGTCTTTTCCAGGGAGTCTTCTCTTCTCACGAGGTGGCCAAAGTATTGGAATCTCAGCTTCAGGATCTGTCCTTCCAGTGAGCACTCTGGGCTGATTTCCTTCAGAATGGATCGATTTGATCTTCTTGCAGTCCATGGGACTCTCAAGCATCTCCTCCAGAACCATAATTCAAAAGCATCAATTCTTCAGCAATATGCCTTCTTTATGGTCCAGCTCTCATGGTGTAGAAAGGGCTTATTCTGGCTCAGCATGCTTTGCAACAGAGGTTTTTGGGCTTGAGATTTTCCTGGTTGTGTTTGCTTCTCGTCCTCTCACCAGTTTACAGTGTTCCCCTTTGTTTGTGGTGGAAATTACTATGGGGTGTGTGTGAATAAAACCCCAGAGCAAGGAGGCTGGGTGAACTATCTCTGCTCAGACTGTCTCAGCACCTCTTCTAGCCTGGGAATTTCATTTTGCAACGTTTACCCAAGACTGGTTTCCATGGTTTTCTTCTCTCTTACTGACTAGGCCTCTCTTTTATGCCGCTCAGACTTCTGGACTCTCACGTAACCATTGTACTTGAGCTTGCTTTTCCTCTCTATTGCTCCACAGCTGGCGTGATCCACAACCCTCTGGTAGCTGTAGCCGTTCCTTAAAGGTTCAGACGGCTAGTGATGGATGGGCAGGAGATTTCGGGAGATCAAGGCCACTTCCCGAAAACTCCGTTTTTAAGAGGCCCGGGACTTGACTATGCCATTGCCATTGTGGAGTGCAGGGCAGCATGGCTCACGACAGTCCACTAGCAGTTTTTGAAAGGAGCATTAACTTCAACAGGGGGTGGTTTCTAGCAGAGAAATAATAATAATAATAATAATAATAATAATAATAATAATAATAATAATAATAATTTATATCCTGCCCTCCCCAGCCAAGGCTAGGCTCAGGACGGCTAACAACAATAAAATAGTACAACTTTCTAAAATGTTGGGTTGATGTTTTCATCGCTCTGCTATACAACTTCTTTCCCCAGAATGCTATGCCATTTCTCCGATGAAAATGTTGTTGTTGTTGTTTAGTCGTTTAGTCGTACCCGACTCTTCGTGACCCCATGGACCAGAGCACGCCAGGCACTCCTGTCTTCCACTGCCTCCCGCAGTTTGGTCAAACTCATGCTGGTAGCTTTGAGAACACTGTCCAACCATCTCGTCCTCTGTCATCCCCTTCTCCTTGTGCCCTCCATCTTTCCCAACATCAGGGTCTTTCCCAGGGAGTCTTCTCTTCTCATGAGGTGGCCAAAGTACTGGAGCCTCAGCTTCACAATCTGTCCTTCCAGTGAGCACTCAGGGTTGATTTCCTTAAGAATGGATACATCTGATCTTCTTGCCGTCCATGGGACTCTCAAGAGTCTCCTCCAGCACCAGAATTCAAAAGCATCAATCCTTCGCCGATCAGCCTTCTTTATGGTCCAGCTCTCACTTCCATATATCACTACTGGGAAAACCATGGCTTTAACTATACGGACCTTTGTTGGCAAGGTGATGTCTCTGCTTTTTTTAAGAAAAAAAAGAAAAAGTAAATAGGGATGTCCTATTTAATAATAATAATAATAATAATAATAATAATAATACCTCACCCATCTGACTGGATTGTCCCAGCCACTCTGGGAGGCTTCCAACATATATAAAAACATAAGAAAACATCACACATTAAATAACTTACCATACAGGGCTGCCTTCAGATGTCTTCTAAAGGTATAATTTAGGGCTCTCTTACTGGGATTTCAAAGGTGGATTTGACGTTGGAGGGAATTTCAGAAAGGCGGTGCTGGGTCATTCATTCATTTATTTATTTATATTATTTTTAATTAGTTTTCAAATTTTAACAAATCCATCCTAATTGTTTAAATTTAATACATTTTTTCAAAAAGTAATTAGGTTTCCCACTCCAACTTCGGGGTTTGTCTAATAAAAGCTTAACAATTTTTCAGGTGTTCCTAATATAGTTACTTATCTCCTTGGCTCGGGGGTCACATAACTCCATACCTTCTAACAGTTATCCGATGAAAATAGGGACCTCCTAAAGAAAAGCGGGACATTCCAGGAACAAATCAGAAACTGGGACCGCTTCTGTAAGTCCAGGACTGTCTCTGAAAAATAGGGACACTGGGAGGGTCTGCATATTTGTGAGATATCATTACATAGGCTGGTATTGAATCTGCAGTTCCACCCTCAATAGAAGATCCTCTCTTATCTCTGCTAGCGAATTTGGTGATTTACTTGATTTGAAAGCCAGCGCTACAAACCATGACATTCTTGCTTGGAATTTGCAGCCTGACAACAAAAAGTCAAGTAAATGGCTGTTATAAAAGAAATATCAATTTAAATTATCTATGGTCAAGAAGCTACAGGGTCTCCCTCCCACCCCAATAGTTGTTATGGGTAGTAAATTAAGAAATTGGCTATTTTTCAGGGACACAGTTATCTGAAATATATTCCAGCACCATTCAAGCAACAGACTATCTGTACCATTATATACTATGCTGTCCCATGTATTCTGAACCAAGAGCTAAGTACATTAACTATTGTGTAAGATACCTGTTATAGACGATTAAGTGAAGATCCTTTATTTGCTGTCTGGATACAATAATTTCAAGGCAGACAAAGTTGCAAGATTCGTGCCAGAAGAACGTTCATCAGAGACAATATGGTGGACTGTAAAATCTGATCAGTAATGTAATATAGAAACTTATTTGTGTATGTCTGCATTTTAATGCATGTACAGTGGTACCTCGGGTTACATATGCTTCAGGTTACATACGCTTCAGGTTACAGACTCCGCTAACCCAGAAATAGTGCTTCAGGTTAAGAACTTTGCTTCAGGATGAGAACAGAAACCGTGCTCCGGCGGCACAGCAGCAGCAGGAGGCACCATTAGCTAAAGTGGTGCTTCAGGTTAAGAACAATTTCAGGTTGAGAACGGACCTCCAGAACGAATTAAGCCGAGGTACCACTGTATTAACTGTACCACTGAATTAACCCGAGGTACCACTGTATGTACAAATTGGTTATATCTCCACAGTGTGCATAGAATACTTTTATTTCCTTTTGGGGGGAACCAGGATAGTTGCAATAACAAATAAACATTGAGCTAAAAAATGTTCCAACACTTTCTTTGTACAAAGAGGTAGTTTGGTTCCTTCCACAGATTTCTGAGTCTTTCATTCCTTCCAAGCAAATTGGGGACGCTGCCAAAGAAATCTGGAATTACACAGTTTTGGCAGCGGGTTTTTTAGTGGAGCGGACTTTTTCTGAACTCCAAGGAGGGGGTTTCATGACCCTCCAGAAGTTCTAAACCAGTCTGGGGAGCAAGGCATCTTGCCCAGACACGTGTCAACAAAGCCACTCAATCACACTGGTTTTTCAGCCTTGGGCCTGAGCGTAGCAGGACTTGGTGTGCCACAAAGGTCTCACCTCCTTTGTTAGAGGGAGTTGCTATCAATAGGCTACTACCCTGTTTCCCCGAAAGTAAGACATCCTCCGAAAATAAGACCTACCGGTACTTCCAGTTTTGACTCTCGCTGTAATATAAGGCCTCCTCCGAATATAAGGCCTCCCCGAAGGATCCCTGAAGGATCAGGTGCACAGCCTGGGAGTCATTTTGGACTCACAGCTGTCCATGGAGGCACAGGCTAATTCTCTGTCCAGGGCAGCTGTCTACCAGCTCCATCTGGTACGCAGGCTGAGACCCTACCTGCCCGCGGACTGCCTCGCCAGAGTGGTGCATGCCCTGGTTATCTCCCGCTTGGACTACTGCAATGCACTCTATGTGGGGCTACCTTTGAAGGTGACCCGGAAACTACAACTAATCCAGAATGGGGCAGCTAGACTGGTGACAGGGAGCTGCTGCCGAGATCACATAACACTGGCCCTGAAAGATCTGCGTTGGCTCCCAGTACATTTCCAAGCACAATTCAAAGTGTTGGTGCTGACCTTTAAAGCCCTAAACGGCCTCGGTCCTGTATACCTGAAGGAGCATCTCCACCATCATCGTTCAGCCCAGACACTGAGATCCAGCGCCGAGGGCCTTCTGGCGGTTCCCTCATTGCTAGAAGTGAGGTTACAGGGAACCAGGCAGAGGGCCTTCTCAGTAGTGGCACCCGCCCTGTGGAACGCCCTCCCATCAGATGTCAAGGAAATAAGCAACTATCCTATTTTTAAAAGACATCTGAAGGCAGTCCTGTTTAGGGATTTTTTTAATATTTAATGCTGTATTGTTTTTAATACTCGATTGGGAACCGCCCAGAGTGGCTGGGGAGACTCAGCCAGATGGGTGGGGTATAAATAATAAATTATTATTATTACTCTTAGGTCCAAATTAGTTTTCTGTATGTCTTGCTTCACGACTTAAAAAAAATTTTTTTCATCAAAGTAGGCACATTTGTACAACATGTTTTACCACATAGCAAAGCTAAAGCTTAAGTGTATGAACATTAATGGTGTGCAATAATATGGTTGGAATTGGCAGACTGCATTGGCAGTCACAACCGGAAACAGACAACAGCTGTAAATTACAAAAACCATGTTCTTCTCCCATGAAACTTTAAGAGGAATTAATTCCTCAGAGGCTTCTGCTCTTTTATGTTTTTGATTTCACGGCAGCGTATTGTTACCCTGAAACATTCTGTCTTTCGCTCCAAATCTTTGCCAAACTGTGGCCGGCAGTGCATCTCTTCAGGAAAAATAGGTGCCGGAACTCAGTATGACTTTTATTGCAGAGGTATTCATGAGGTGTGCAGGGGGTGTGAAACCCTGCTCCTTTTAATGATGTCGCTGAGACAACTCCTGCACTGTAGAATATTCACAGTCCTTGAAAGCATAAGGATATTTGGGCCGTAGGAAGTCCCACATGCTCCCTTCATTGAACACATCTGGTGCGTCACTGCAAGCGCCAAAAAAGCCATGTGCCTGTCAAATGCTGAGTGTTTACCAGAATTTTCAAAGTCACAGATTTTGAGTTTTGTCAATTTTTGTTTTAATCCAATTGTTAGTTGCAAGTAATAGTTTTGCTCGCATCTCAGGGGAGTACTGAACACTGTGGGAACACATTATTTACTGTCTATGAAACAGATGAGATGCACCACTTTTGTCTCAGATTATAGCTACAAGCAAGCTCCATAGACAGGCTTAGGTCAGTACATTATTTATCTAGCAGCGTCTGAGTGTACACAGGCACTCTGGAACTGCCACAACACATAAGATCCCTGATCCGCACTGGATCAATAGAATACTGACAACATTTCCAAATACCTACAAATTAATTGCAAGTGTCATCAAACACTGACAGTAGTTAACAAAAGAAGCGATGTCAGAGACACAAGATCTACCCACCCGGGAAGAATGGCAGATGAAGGTGATGGATTACATGGAAGTGGCAGAAATGACTGGCAGAATCCGAGACCAGGGAGAAGAATTGGTAGAAGAAGGTTGGAAGAAATTTAAAGACTATCTACAGAAACATTGTAAAATTAAGGAATGTTAGAAGGATGCTGGAACGAAGTTATGTGGTTTTAGCAGTAATGTTATAAAGGAGTATGTAAAAATGGGTGGTTAACAGGTGAGAATGTAAAGTTACAATATATTAAGATAAATGATTAAGATAAAAATGAAGATGGAAAGGATTTGCTGAATTAACTAACTGAACTAGAATGCAAAAAAGGGAGGTGTGAGGAGGTCAAGGAAACAAGTAAATGAAAGATAAGTTATGGAAAAATTGATTTGCTTTTAATTGTTTTTATTTTTCAGTATTTTGTATTTTCTGTTTTATTTTATTTTTTTTCTTATTTTTGTAATTTTTTGAAATTTCAATAAATATTGCTTTTTTTTAAAAAAAGAAGCAATGTCAGTTGCCTTCTGGGAAATTCACAGAGTAATGGATTGCTGCCACTGTTTCTGAGCCCAGAACCACCAGTTGCTTATGGTATCGCCAGGTGATACCATACCAGATCACCATACCAGGTGATCCAGTGGGACAGATCCATGCTGAAGCAGGGTTTCATGGGGTGATTACAGTGCTTGTTGTTGTTTAGTCGTTTAGTCATGTCCAACTCTTTGTGACCCCATGGACCAGAGCACGCCAGGCACTCCTGTCTTCCACTGCCTCCCACAGTTTGGTCAAACTCATGCTGGTACCTTCGAGAACACTGTCCAACCATCTCGTCCTCTGTCGTCCCCTTCTCCTTGTGCCCTCCATCTTTCCTGACATCAGGGTCTTTTCCAGGGAGTCTTCTCTTCTCATGAGGTGGCCAAAGTATTGGAGCCTCAGCTTCACGATCTGTCCTTCCAGTGAGCACTCTGGGCTGATTTCCTTCAGAATGGAGAGGTTTGATCTTCTTGCCGTCCATGGGACTCTCAAGAGTCTCCTCCAGCACCATAATTCAAAAGCATCAATTTTTCGGTGATCAGCCTTCTTTATGGTCCAGCTCTCACTTCCATACACCACGACTGGGGAAACCATAGCTTTAACTATACGGACCTTTGTTGGCAAGGTGATGTCTCTTGCTTTTTAAGATGCGGTCTAGGTTTGTCATTGCTTTTCTCCCAAGAAGCAGGCACTATTGGGACCAAATACGATGTTCTGTGAGGAGCAGGGGTTGCCTCCTGTGCAACAGCAGTGGTTTGAAACTTATCTACATTGCCCTTCATCTGAACATCACAGGGTGGTTCACAACCGCCCCAGAAGGAAACCATGGTCAATGGTACTGAAAGCTGCTGAGAGGTCGAGGAGAATAAAGAAGGACACTTTCCCCTGTCTCTCTTCTGACAGAGAGCATCATACAGGGCAACCAAAGCAGTTTCTGTGCCCAAACCAGGCCTAAACCCCAATTGAAATGGATCTAGAAATCAGTTTTCTCCAAGAGGGCCTGCATCTCGTCCACAACCACGCACTGAAAAATGTTGCCCAAGGAGGGAAGATTAACAAACTGTCCAGCAGTTATGTAGATTACTTATGTAGTTTTAATTTTTTGGAAGCCGCCCAGAGTGGCTGGGGGACCCAGTCAGATGGGCATATTATTATTATTATTATTATTATTATTATTATTATTATTATTTCCAGGGTTTATTGAGGAGTGGTTTTATCACTGCTTCCTTCAAGCAGGCAGGGACCACACCCACTCACAAAGGTGGAGTAAAGGGACCCCTGACCGTTAGGTCCAGTCGCGGACGACTCTGGGGTTGCGGCACTCATCTCGCTTTATTGGCTGAGGGAGCCGGCATACAGCTTCCGGGTCATGTGGCCAGCATGACTAAGCCGCTTCTGGCAAACCAGAGCAGCTCACGGAAACGCCGTTTACCTTCCCACCAGAGCGGTACCTATTTATCTACTTGCACTTTGACGTGCTTTCAACCTGCTAGGTTGGCAGGAGCAGTGACCGAGCAACGGGAGCTCACCCAGTCGCGGGGATTCGAACCGCCGACCTTCTGATTGGCAAGCCCTAGGCTCTGTGGTTTAGTCCACAGCACCACCCGCATCCCACTACTCCCTCTCACAAGGAAGCATTAATCACCTCCCTGGCCCATCCAGCTGTCACCTCCTTGCGAGTTTTTATAAGCCAAGAGAGGCAAGGGTCCAGAGGTCAAGCACTTTGTCTGCATCCTTGAGCCTTACCAGCTGAAACTCATCCAACACAATGGGTCTAGACATTGCTCTGGACGCCCCTTGAGAGTCATCTGCTGTATTAGACCAGAAATGGAAACAAGAAGAAGTTCCGACGAAAGAAGAATGGCAGATGAAATTAATAGACTATGCAGAATTGGACAAAATGACAGGAAGTATTCGCAACCTGCGGGAGCAGAGATTTACAGAAGATTGGAAGAAGTATATGAATTATTTGAAGAGCAACTGTAATCAACAAATTATGCTAGTAGGACTACAAGAAGTTTTGTAAGGAGAAATATACGAAGTGTTACAAAGTAGAAAAAGATAGAGATATTGGTTATGAGTTTGAAATGTAATAGGGAAGATAAGAAATGCATACTGAGAGATTAGATTGGAAAATTTTCAGACAGGATTGATGGAAGTCAAAACTTTGAATAAGATGTAAAAGTATGTTTAATTACTGTTGTAAATGATACGTAAAAAAAATAATAATAAATTATGTTAAAGAGAGAGAGAGTCATCTGCTGTAGCAGCAGAGTCAATATCTTTTTTAAAAACCAAAACCAGATTTGGGGGAGGGAAATAAGATGTGTGGGAGCCGTGTGTATGTGTGTGTAGGTGCACAGTTTTTTTTAAAAAAACAAATATATATACTGGTACATTAGGAGAATGCTACCCACATCTATGTGTGACATCTAGTTTGGCTCCAAACAGCGCTGAGAGTGTTGGACCACTTTCATCTGAAAGCCGGCAATTTTATTTACAACATTTAGTCGCTTGTGTATTTGTTCCAACATTGCATTCATTGTGGGCTGCTTATAAATGAGGAGAAAATTAATGAAACAAGATCTGAATTGAAAACAGGCTCCCCAATTATTTCAACTTCCCTCAGTTTGAGAAATCCACACAGCTTCCAAAAAATAATAATGAAAATTATCCCAACTTCATCAGACATTTAAAGTAACGCTCGCTCGCTCAATAGTGTGCAAAAAGTGATTTCACCCCAAACCCCTAATATATTTTCATTTTATTTGGGTTCATGGAACATTTGCAGCTCATCTGTGTGCCTGGGGTGAACTCTCCAAAAAGAATCTAGTTCTCCTCTTCCCTTTCCTTATGGACCACAAAAGTGATGTTATTTCTTTGTTTAATCAAGTTACCGTAAGTGGTTCTGAAGTTGTTTAATAAAAAGTGGGTATCAGCTTATCACAGGATGTTGTTTTTCCATCACTGTAATGATTATGTTTTCAACGTGCTTTTATTACATTCACTTGTTACTGCAAAATTCCACATTGTTAATACTTGTAGAGGAGCATGTTCCACACACAAGGAATCCATGCCATTGCTAAATCCTATGTTAGCACAAAGTTCATATAAAAACATAACTTTAACATAACCGAAAAGAAAAAACAATAATGGGGGGGGGGGAGCCAAAGAAGTAAAATATTTCCAACCCCACATAATATCAACACATACATAGATACAATAAAGCTTAATTATTTATAATCCAACTTCATAAACATATTACTTGACTTCCTCTAATGTCTTCCATCTGAATTTCTTTGTAATTGAATGTAGCAGTTTCCAATATCATTATTTCATATAACAATAATCCTGTCATAATCATATTTCCTAACTTTCCTTATGGTATTGTTTCTTATTTATTTATTTAATCCTGATTTAATCCTCAGCCTAATTAATTATTTCAAGTAGTTACAAATCTTTAATATTACAATATTTATTCAGATAGTCTTTAGATTTCTTCCATTCTTCTTGATATTCCTCATCTTTCTGGTCGCGGATTCTCCCGGTGAGATCAGCCAGCTCCATAATGTCCAACATCTTCATCTGCGTTGGTAATTCTTGTGTTTTCCATTTTTTTGGCTAACAAAATCAGTGCTGCAGTTGTGGCATACAAAAATACTTTTACATCTTTTGGGGGCAATTCAGAACCTGTTATTCCAAGGAGAAAGGCCTCTGGTTTCTTCACAAATGTATATTTCATCATTTTTTAAAATTCATTATAATTCCCCCCCCCCCAGAAGTCTTTTACCTTAGGACAGGTCCACCACATATGATAGAAGGTACCTTCCTTTTCTTTACATTTAGTGTGAAGAAGTTTAGAGGGCCATGACTCTGCTGGATTTGGAAAGTTTTAGGAAGGCTTCCCATTTCCATCTGTTTA
The DNA here is from genome assembly GCF_964106915.1 of Podarcis gaigeae. Lineage (NCBI taxonomy): Eukaryota > Metazoa > Chordata > Lepidosauria > Squamata > Lacertidae > Podarcis > Podarcis gaigeae. The sequence goes on from NC_139681.1 coordinate 10,872,445, forward strand.
GTGCAGCCAATCGGAATTAGTACCCCAGCATTCAATTCAGACGCTTCTCTTTAACTTGGAGCTTTCCTCAAGTTCAGTCTTGCCCTCTCCTCTCATTCCCAAAGGATTTCTAGGGAGGGAGGTGCCAATTCAATTCTCATTATTCACTCCCTCCAATCTTGAGCTTGGAGGTGGAGCAACTTATTCCATAGCTCTGTCTCAGGGTTTGGAGGACATGGCATCACTAATGACAGGAGAACTCTCAAACCGCACTTTTCATTTCTATCCATCATGGATGCTGTGCATGAGTAAGGAATAGTATCAAGGAAAACAGCTGAATCTCTTGATTGTAGGGTAACCAGCCTCATATAACCATCATGCTTGAGTCTCTTTGGCGCATGAAAGGGTTAAAACCATAGAGCAAGCTGTCCTGCCAGGCTTAGCCTATGTCACTTCCCCTCACCTCGGGAGGAAATGAGTAACCAAGTCTTTGTTCTCTCACTCTCATTGCATACAGTCAGTATGGAAGGAGATCTGAGCTGGTCGTTCCTGTTAAGTTGTGGGTGAACATATCAGACGAGACAGCGATTCTTCAAACAGCTCTTGTTTATTCACAGGCCAGGACAGAACTGAACTGAAGGGCTCAGTCAGCCTGCTTATATAGAGCTCCAGTACCACGTTACTGTAAAAACTTTCTAAAACTATCCAATCACTGAACGTCACTTTCGATCCTTCATTTGCATAACTATCTACAGTATCCTCCTGCTGGCCCAGGGTGAGAACTTCAGTACATAACAGTTCCAGCACATGACTTTAAGTAGCCTCTTTTGTTTCATACCAGAACACAGTCTGAAACTAGTATTTCCTCTACCAGTAGTATAGATTTTTTATAAATCTTTTGTAACTAAGCCATGCTCTTAACCATATGTGCATTTTTTCTGACTGCTGTATGGAAAAGCACATGAATCCAAGCTTTGAAGAGTTTTGCAAGTGAATTATTTTGTGACTTTCAAATGTGTGGTCCATCTCTGTGCTAGGGATGTGGGAAGGCTTGAAAAGAACTTAAAAGGAACATTTGGGGCCAGACTGGAAAGGCACATTTGAAAGGTTTCCCAGCCTGTGCTTCCACAAGTTTATTTGCTGCATGTTTTGCAATGTTAAATCTCTGCCAGGATTCTCTCACCCAAGAGGACTTGGATCTTGGCTTCCATGATTCCAACACTGATAAAAATGTTGAGAAACTGGAATGATCAAAGAATAAACAATGGGTACAAGCAAATCACTGACAATACTGTAGCAGCTGCCAAATTTTACTACATGAACTCAGAGAATATAAGCAGGGAGTTTTTGAATGGTTTTGAACAGAGGTTACTGAGAGAAGCAGTCATTGTACTCTAGTTACTGGTGGGAGCTTAAAAATAGATCAGTGCTCTGGGAGTTCAATCTGGAGCACAGCAGGGTGGGAAATTCTTCCCCATGTGGTGGGATTGTTTAGGGCACGAAAGGGTTAAAACCATAGAGTAAGCTGTCATGCCAGGTTTATCCTATATCTTGCTCTCTTATTTTGTTTTGTTTTGCTTATTAAACAAATTGTTAAGTTGTGGGTGAACATATCAGATGACACAGCGATTCTTCAAACAGCTCTTGTTTATTCACATGCCAGAACAGAACTGAACTGAACTGAAGGGTTCAGCCAGCCTGCTTATATAGAGCTCCTCTAGAATGCAACAGTAACCACTTTCTGTAACTATCCAATCACTGAACGTCACTTTTGATCCCTTATTTGCATATGTGGACCTGAACTATCTACAGTATCCCCCTGCTGGCCCAGGGTGAGAACTTCAGTACATAACACAAATTTACAGACAGCTTCTCTGCATAATGCCATCAAAGTGATGAACAGGGTGAAAACCGAATAAAAGACAGAAACCCAAGCTCTAAGAAGAATAGCATCAATTCAATGGGGTCTAAAACAATTAAACCACCCACACAAATTCTAAAAGCATTGAAAGCATTTCACCAAATATAAAACTGACTTTCCATAAATGATTGGGTCACGCTTCAGGGAAAGCCTTCCTGAACAAAAATGTATTCGGTAGACACCTAAACATAATCTCACCAGGCACTTGTCTGACTTTGTCTGCTTGTTGATTCCAGAAAGCAGCAGCTACAGCACCATAAGCTCAATTTCTGGCACAGTGGTACCTCAAATGCCTTGGTACTCAAATGCCTTGATTCTCAAATGCCAAAAACCCAGAAGTGTTCTGGTTTTTGAACGTTTTTCAGAAGCCGAATGTCCAATGCGGTTGTCGGCTATTGTTTCTGGGGCACCAATCAGAAATGCCACCTTAGTTTTCGAACATTTCGGAAGTCAAACGGACTTCCAGAACGGATTAAGTTTGGCGTTTTTGAGGCTTTTTCGGTTAATTTGTTTTTGTGACTGTGTGGAACCCAGTTCAGCTACTGATTGCTTGCGTGACTGTGGAAATAGATAAAAGCTATCTATGATCATGACTATCATCAGTGCAGGTAGGAAAAAAAAAATTTTATTTTTTATCATCTACAATACTATCTGATTTATTTTACAGTACAGTACATTGATTAGTGCTTCCATTTTATGGATCCATGGTGTCACTAGATAGTAAAACCCATGTTAAATTGCTGTTTTAGGGGTTGTTTTTAAAAGTCTGGAACGGATAAATCCATTTTGCATTACTTTCAATGGGAAAGCACACCTTGGTTTTGGAACGCTTTGGTTTTGGAACAGACTTCCGGAATGGATTAAGTTTGAGAACCAAGGTGCCGCTGTACAAGCTAAGGGCACCTCGAGCTTTTCTCCACACAACCAGTCTTGGAGACGTGAACATACTGGGCCAGAGAAGCTGGGATTCTCAAAGGCAGTGTGCTGGTCCTGTGGGTTACCCGAGAGGTGAGGTCCAAGTCTGGTCCGTGGTCAAAGGTGCAACATGGAGGCAGTCCATAGTAGCTGAAGCTGGGTGCAGGACAGTCGGGTGAAGTCAGGAATGGGTCAGGAGCTCTGGCAGAAAAGCAGGACAGGGTGCAGGCAGGAACTAGCAACCAACGATATTGTTCCTGCAACCTGGGGCTGGGGCTGGCCAGCTTTTATCTGCCCCATGGCATAGGGCAGCCCCGATCCTCTGGTGACTCGCCTCTCCTGGTCTGGAGGTGAACACTCCTCCAGTGGGAACTTAGTTCCCTTCGCCTCTCTGCCCTGAGCCTCTGTAGCTCAGGAGAGGCTGGAGGGTTACCGGACCCAGAGGCAACCTCAGCTTCCTCTGATGGGCCTGAGAGTGGAGCACCTGCAGGCAATGGGTCCTCCATCACCTCAGGAGCCAGAGCAGGCTCAGCTGGTGCCTGCACCTGAGGATCCAGCACAGGTGAGGACCCTTCAGGCTCAAGCCCCAGCCCTGGCTCAGCTGGTTCTGGAGGTGGGGAATCCTGTGCAGGCTGGGATCTCTCAGGTTCAGCATCCGAGTCCGAATCCTAGGCCATCACAGGCAGGTTCAGCCTCCTCTACATTGGTTTTGTTGTCCACATTCTCCGATATCAGTGAATGGTGACCATTTCTTCCATGAGGATAATAAAGCGCTGCAATGGATGACCCAACAGTGGAGATAATAATAGCAGCAGCAGCAACAGCAGCAACAACAATTTATATGCTGCCCATCTGACTATATAGGGACACGGGTGGCGCTGTGGGTTAAACCACAGAGCCTAGGATTTACTGATCAGGAGGTCGGCGATTTGAATCCCCGCGACAGGGTGAGCTCCTGTTGCTCGGTCCCTGCTCCTGCCAACCTAGCAGTTCGAAAGCATGTCAAAGTGCAAGTAGATAAATAGGGACCGGGAAGGTAAACGGCGTTTCCGTGTGCTGCTCTGGCTTGCCAGAAGCGGCTTAGTCATGCTGGCCACATGATCCGGAAGCTCTCTGCCGGCTCCCTCGGCCTATAGAGCGAGATGAGCGCGCAGCCCCAGAGTCGGTCATGACTGGACCTAATGGTCAGGGGTCCCTTTACCTTTACCTTATCTAACTATGTTAACCCAGCCACTCTGGGCAGCTTCCAACAAATAAAAAAAAGTGCAGTCAAACCTCGGTTGTCGAATATAATCCATTCTGGAAGGCCGTTCGACTTCCAAAACGTTCGACAACCGAGGTGCGGCTTCCAATTGGTTGCAAGAGCTTCTTACACTCAAGCAGAAACCGTGTCGGATATTCGGGTTCTGAAAAGCGTTCGAAAACCAGAACATTTACTTCCGGGTTTTCAGCGTTTGACAGCCAAAACATTCAAAAACGGAGGCATTTCGGAACCAAGGTTTGACTGTACCACCCGAAAGTTGGGTGGTCCCACATTACGTAGAGACCTTTGCCTTCTCAGCTGCATGTGAGAAGAAGACAGGGAGGGACTAGTCTCTTCACCCCTGTGGCAGCCCCATCCTGCGTTCATTTAAACACTTAAGTAGAATGTCTGAATAAGGCTCCTGTTATCAGTTTTAAGTCTGCTGCTTAAAGCACAGAAGTGTTATTTTCTCAATTTTGTCGATGAGGAAAGGGAAATATTTTCAACAGAGTGCGCACTCCAAGCCCACCCAGAAAGTGTGGCAAGCGCTCAAATGAAATCCCCCTGGCTCCCAGACAATCTTCCTCCCCATCTTCCCTCCTAGAACAAGACTTTCCTTTCCTGTGAAGCCTGTCGCAGAGCAGGCTGGCATCAACAGAGTCGGTCGAGGCAAACCTTCACGAAGCCTCAGGAATGCTCTCTGCACCGTTTTCAAGCCGTCAGGGGGCCAGTCAGCTGTCTCAGAAGAAAACGCTTCCAGGAAAAATAAATAGGACAGGAAGATTAAGTCGTGAGCAGCGCAGTTTTGGCGCATGTGCTTCCCTTTTCTGCATTGCAATCCTGTGTCTTGACTCAGAGCGCTTTCCTGTATAAGTGGAAAGCAGAATACCCTCATACCCCCCAACATTTCTCTGATAGAAATAAAGGTAAAGGTAAAGGGACCCCTGACCATTAGGTCCAGTCGTGACCGACTCTGGGGTTGCGGCGCTCATCTCACTTTATTGGCTGAGGGAGCCGGTGTACAGCTTCCGGGTCATGTGGCCAGCATGACTAAGCCGCTTCTGGCGAACCAGAGCAGTGCACAGAAACACCATTTCCCTTCCCGCCGGAGTGGTACCTATTTATCTACTTGCACTTTGACGTGCTTTCAAACTGCTAGGTTGGCAGGAGCAGGGACCGAGCAACGGGAGCTCACCCCGTCACGGGGAATCGAACCGCCGACCTTCTGATCGGCAAGCCCTAGGCTCTGTGGTTTAACCCACAGTGCCACTGTAATAATAATAATAATAATAATAATAATAATAATAATAATAATACCAACCCCATCTGATGGGGTTATCCAAGCCATTCTGGGAGGCTTCCAACATCAATAAAAACATAATAAAACATTTTTTTAAAAACCCCTTCCCTATAGAGGGCTGCCTTCAGATGTCTTCTAAAGTTTGTATGGGTACTTATCGCCTTGGCTCAGGGGTTACAAGGCTCCATACCTTCCTACATTTCTCCGATGAAAATAGGGACGTCCTAAGGAAAAGCAGGACATTCTGGGATCAAATCAGAAACCGGGATGGCTTTTGTAAATCCGGGACTGTCCCTAAAAAATAGAGGCCATCTGCATTCTTTTTAGGCGTGCAGATGGTGACAGCAGCCATGAAATTAAAAGACGCCTGCTCCTTGGGAGAAAGGCGATGGCAAACCTAGACAGCGTCTTAAAAAGCAGAGACATCACCTTGCCAACAAAGATTTAACGGCACTTATGTAGGCATTATTGCTTTCTCTGGGTGTGGCTCTTACAGCTGCTTATCTTCTGCTTGTAGCCTTTCAGCCAGAAAACCTCTGCCAGTTAATGCCAGATACTCCTCATTCTCCACTTCTGACACCATGTAACGTTCCCAAGGATGGGGAGGAGTTTTATAAAAGAAGGCCCTCTGCGAGAACTGAATCTCAAGGCCTAACAAAAACAAAACAGTTTGACTTCCTCCTATTCCCTTCCTTGGTTCCATTGTATATCAATGTACTACATGTCCATTGTAAAGTTTTAACCATTTGAATTACTTATCGTCCATTCATAATAAAATTACAAGTATTCTTGTATTTCTTGTATTTCCTAATAATTTTGCAAAATTATTATCTCAAGAGGATTCTAGGCCTTCCTCAAGGAACCCCAGCAGCTTTCTTGAGGGTGGAGGTTGGATTACCCTCTGTGTCTGCCAGGGCCCACTTAAGATTCCTACGATTTTACATCAACCTTGCAAACACTTCAAACATCTTATTGGCCAAACAAGCCTTTGTATCTGTTCAAAAGAACACCACTTGGTGCCAAAACCTATCTGAGATCCTGGTTAGATACACCCTACCGGAGTTCTCAAACTGTGGAGCCCGGACAAATATTCTCAAACTGTGGAGCCCGGACAAAGTTCGAGAATGGATCCTGGAGAGAGACGCTCTGTTAGATATCACAAAAATACAGAACCCTGGGTCCTCCCACTGGTTTCCCCGACTGAAAACAGTCAAAACCTGCACCAATTACTTGGCGAATATCACCAACCCCACCCTTCGGACAGCTTTCACCATGGCCCGTTTTCAAACCATTCCTACGGCCTATCTGTCAGGCAGATATGCAAAAATCCCAGTAGAGGAGCGTATATGTCCTTGTCATATGAGAACCAAAGAGGATCTCACACATTACATGTTGTATTGTCCCATCTATTCGGCCTTCAGGGATGCGATGTTACAAACTATTCCCAAATCAATAGTCAACTCTGAGGACCAAGTAAAGTTTTTACTGGTGGACGCTGATCCACGGATTTCTCACGTGGTAGCGGTCTTTGTGGTGAAGGCTATGAAAACTAGAGTATGGTTCCTGGATGAAAAGGTGAGGTCCCTCCCATTGCTCTCCTAACCTGTTGCTGTATCTTCTTTCCTGAATGGTGGGGAGGGTTTTGGGGGTACTTTCCTTGCTGGGACAGCATGGCTCGAATTTTAGCTTATTTTATAATTTTATTGTTTATCTTTTAATAATGTTTTATGGTATTTTGTGTAAAGGCATGGACCTCACAAATTTAATAAACTTGACTTGACTTGTATTTCCTAATATGAAAGCTTCTGGTTTTTTAAACAAAGGTTATTTTAAACATCTTCTTCATTTCATGATAAATCATTTCCCAATACTTCTTGACTATTTTGCAATCCTACCATATATGAAAAAAGTACCTTCTATTGTTTTACCTTTCCAACACTTATTTTCTTTAGTTTTGTACATTTTTGCTAATTTAACTGGAGTTAGATACCATCTATGCATCATTTTCATATAGTTTTCTTTAGTCACCACACATGCTGTAAATTTTATCTCTTTCTTCCATAGCTTTTCCCATTCCTCCATCTGAATACTGTGAAACTCAATGCCTTGGGAAAAGTCTGAGAAAGAGGAGATGGAGGGGAGATATATGAGAGCTGTCTTCAAGTAACTCAGGGTGGTCACATGAATAGGTTCACCATACATCAGGAAATTCCTGACATGTCCTGGTTTTTGGGTGTAAAAAGGGCGTTGGGGGGAATTTGCCGAATTGGCAGAATGTCAGGGGAGACCTGGGTGTGTGTCAATGTGATGGAAAAAGCAGCAGAAACAGCTCTGAAAGCCTAAATTCACTATTGCGGGGGAGAGAGGTTTCCCCCCCAAAAGCTCAACAATTTTGGGATTGCTTTTTGTTAAGTTGTGGGTGAACATATCAGACGACACAGCGATTCTTCAAACAGCTCTTGTTTATTCACAGGCCAGAACAGAACTGAACTGAAGGGTTCAGCCAGCCTGCTTATATAGAGCTCCACTAGAACGCAACTGTAACAATTTCCTAAAACTATCCAATCACTGAATGTCACTTTTGATCCCTTATTTGCATAACTATCTACAGTATCCCCCTGCTGGCCCAGGGTGAGAACTTCAGTACATAACACTTTTTACTTTTTGAAATATGGCAACCCTACACATGGAAGATGGAGCAAGCTTATTTTCTCCTGCTCTGGACTCAATGGCTTTAAGTTACAAGAAAGGAGATTCCAACTAAATCTCGGGGAGAACTTTCTGACAGTAAGAGCTGTTCAACAGTGGAACCGACTCCCTAGGGAAGCTGTAGACTCCCCTTCCTTGGAGGTTTTTAAGAAGAGGTTGGATGGCCATCTGTCATGGATGCTTTAGTAGAGATTCCTGCATTTTAGAGGGTTGGCCTAGACAACCCTTGCGGTCCCTTTCAGCAATACAGTTCTATGATTCTAACTGCCTAGGCCAGTGATGGCCAAACTTGGCCCTCCAGCTATTTTGGGACTACAACTCCCATCATCCCTAGCTCACAGGACCAGTGGTCAGGGATGATGGGAATTGTAGTCCCAAAACAGCTGGAGGGCCATGTTTGGCTATCACTGGCCTAGGGCAAGTCCTCAAATGCCACATCCTTAAAATTAAGGGAGTGTCAACAAATTACAAGCCCAATTGTCGTCATGCCCTTCTGTTGTCACTAGTTTTGTGTCTGGTAGAGAACCATGTGGTGTCATGGTTAAAAGGATGACCTGTGAGCCAAGATGTCCCTTTGCTCAAATCTGACCTAAGGTTAACCTTAGATAAGTCCCTATCTCAAAGAAGATGTCCCACATCAGTAACACTGGCCTGCTTTACAGAACTGGATTTTGTTTTGTTTTTTTTAAAGGTAATGTAGGAAATGGCTTTCCAGCGAATCTGGAAAAATAAAAGTATTACAGTGGTACCTCGGGTTAAGTACTTAATTCGTTCCGGAGGTCCGTTCTTAACCTGGAACTGTTCTTAACCCGAAGCACCACTTTAGCTAATGGGGCCTCCTGCTGCTGCCGTGCCATCGGGGAAGAATTTCTGTTCTCATCCTGAAGCAAAGTTCTTAACCCGAGGTGCTATTTCTGGGTTAGCAGAGACTGTAACCTGAAGCGTATGTAACCTGAAGCGTATGTAACCCGAGGTACCACTGTATAATAATGCCTACAATAAGTCTGCTGTGTATTGAGTCAAAGGATTTTATATCTGTATTATTATTGTCTGTATTTGCATTAGGGTAAAGTGACTGCCTTCTGGTTCCAGAGGGTACAGCTACTTTTGGTTCATTTAAGCTGCTGTATTTGGATCCTCTGTCTTATTGGTTGCCTCCAAAAGGCAGGACTGTGATTGCCTGATATTGTTCCCTCCAAAATGTATCCTTTCCAGCTAGTTCCCTGTCCCTATAAATGTAGCTCTTCCCTCCTCAATCTCAGTCTTGTTGCTGATTGAGGGTCAGCTGTGCGACATGGAGGTGGACTCCGGATCTGGATTCACTATCGTGTCGGACCAGACCGCGAGGACATTCTTCCCCAGGGGTAAATTGCCCCCTCTGGAGCCCTTCCCGGCAACTTTGCAGTCATATTCAGCGGGCCGCATCCATGTCATGGGAATGTGTGCCGTGAGAGTACAGTTCCGGGACAAACAGGCGGTACTCAAACTGGTGATTGCGAAGGGCAGTCGCCCCAGTCTCCTGGGCACTGACTGGTTTCCCGCCCTGGGACTGAGTATATCAGGGCTTAATTCAATCCAAACCTGCCCTGAGATGAGCGAGGCATTATGCAAAGAATTTGCTGGTCTTTTTAATGGAAAACTGGGTTGTTATAAAGGGCCCCCAGTTGACTTCGAATTGGACCCTGGGGTGGCCCCAATCCGACTCAAACCAAGGCGAGTGCCATTTGCACTGCAACCCAAGATCAAAGCAGAGCTGGATAAATTGGTCAAGCAGGGAGTTCTCTCACCTGTGGACTCCGCTAAGTGGGAGACTCCAATCGTCACGCCTCTTAAAGCAAATGGGGAAGTCAGGATCTGTGCTGATTACAAATGTACTATCAATAAGGCACTCAGGGGAAACTCATACCCCATTCCAGTCGTATCACACCTGTTGGCTAAACTGGCTGGGGGCAAGGTGTTCACCAAACTTGACCTGGCACAAGCTTACCAACAGCTGCCAGTAACCCCACAATCAGCGGAAGCACAGACTATTGTCACACATAAAGGGGCGTTCAGAGTTAACAGATTACAATTTGGAGTTTGTGTGGCCCCAGGGATTTTTCAAGGGCTCATGGAACGCCTGTTAAGAGGTCTGCCGGGGGTCTTGCCATTTTTTATGACGTTTTGATTGCTGGAAAAGACCCACAGGAACTGGTTGCGCGTGTCCGTGCAGTGTTGCTCAAGTTCAAGGAGGTGGGGTTGCAACTAAAAAAGGAAAAATGCAGTTTTGGGGTGCCAACTGTGGAATTCTTGGGGTTTAAAATTGATGCATCAGGCATCCACCCCACAGATGCTAAGGTTAAGGCCATCATCGAGGCACCACGACCACAGAACAAGACGGAGTTGCAGTCATTCCTGGGACTTATTAACTTTTATCATTCGTTCTTACCCCAGAAAGCTTCGGTAGCTGAACCATTACATAGACTGTTGCAGAAAAAGAATGTGTGGCGATGGGGGCAGGAGCAGCAGAAGGCTTTTGACTCCTTGCGAGGAATGCTGAGTAGCAAGAGCGTCCTTGCTCATTATGATGAATCGAAGCCGCTGGTCCTGGCATGTGATGCCTCTCAATACGGCCTGGGGGCGGTGCTGAGTCATAGGGAACCGGATGGGTCGGAAAAGCCCATCTCTTTCTATTCCCGTATGTTGTCGCCCACGGAGCGCAACTATGCTCAAATTGACAAAGAGGCGCTTGCAATTGTGGCAGGAATCAAAAAGTTCCATGATTATGTGTACGGTCGTCATTTCTCCATTGAAACGGACCACAAACCACTGTTGGGGTTGTTCAACCCGAACAAACAAACGCCACAAATTCTCTCCCCCAGAATGTTGCGTTGGTCTATATTCCTGAACGGGTTCCAGTACACCTTGACCCATGTGCCGGGGAAACGGTTGTGCCACGCTGATGCGCTGAGTCGATTGCCCCTTCCTGGCGGGAGCAATGAGGATCCTGCTCCAGCGGAGCACATAATGATGCTGGAAACACTTCCGGGGGCTCCTGTAACGGCTACTGATATAGCTGAGAAAACGAGGAAAGATGCTGTTCTCTCCCGTGTGCTCACTTGGGTGGGGAGGAGGTGGCCAGGTGGTCCGCATGAAGACAAATTCAGGCCTTATGCGACAAGGCAGCACGAGTTATCCATGCATAAGGGTTGTCTCCTGTGGGGAGATAGGGTGATCATCCCAGCACCACTGAGAAACAGGGTTCTTGAGACGCTTCACATGGGACACCCGGGAATGGTCAGGATGAAGTCGCTAGCCCGATGTTATGTGTGGTGGCCTGGAATGGACCAGAACATAGAACAATGGGTACGAACATGCAAGGCATGCCAAGAGGTGCGGCCAGAAGTGGCCAGAGCACCAGTTCACTGTTGGGAGCAGTCCAGATCTCCCTGGAGCCGGCTGCACTTAGATTTTGCTGGGCCATTCCAGGGGAAGGTCTTTTTGGTTATCGTCGATGCATATTCCAAATGGTTAGAAGTGGCGATGGTCCCTAGCATGGCATCAGCTGCCATAATCAAGGTGTTGAGGCAGCTGTTTGCAACCCACGGGTTACCTGAGACCATTGTATCAGATAATGGGGCAGCTTTTGTATCCCAAGAATTCAGGGCATTCTTGGCTGATAACTTCATAAGAGGGGTCACATCCGTGCCCTTTCACCCATCCTCCAATGGGCAGGCGGAGCGCATGGTAAGAACAGCCAAAGAATCCATTGTGCGCTTAATGGAGGGTAACTGGTCAGCTTGCATCGCGCGAATGTTATTTTTGCAGCATGCGACGCCGTGTACTGCGACGGGCAAGTCGCCAGCTGAGCTGCTCTTGGGTAGAAGATTGGTAACGGTGTTGGATTATGTCCACCCGGATAAAATGCCAAACCGTAATTCAAGAGCAAACCCCCAGGCTGAGACTGACACAACAAGGTATTTCGCCCCTGAAGATCTGGTCTGGGTGAGGAACTATCCACGAGGTTCGCGGTGGGTGGCTGGTGTGGTCACCCGGGCTAGTGGACCTGTGTCCTATTATGTGACCTTGGAAAATGGACAAGTTTGGAAGAGACATATAGATCAGTTGAGGCGCTGGGCGCTCAGCAGGGAGGAGTCTGATAATTCATCCCTGGCTAACGACGCAGAGCTGCAAGATCAGAGTGAAAATGGCCCAGAGGTGCAGTCACCAGGGGCCTCAGCAAATGAACCAGGGTCTGCTAGTCCTCAGGATGACGAGGTACAGGTAGGGGACCCTGAGATGTCTGGGACTCCATCTGTTCCTGACGAAACCCCTATAGCAGCCCCCCTACCACAGGTGACACCCAGTCCAGAACCGGCAACACCTGTTGTCAGGAGATCAAGTAGAAGTTGTAGGACCCCACAGTACCTGAGAGATTACGTCTGCTGTGCTCACTGGGGGGGGGGGGTGTTGTGTATTGAGTCAAAGCATTTTATATCTGTATTATTATTGTCTGTATTTGCATTAGGGTAAAGTGACTGCCTTTTGGTTCCAGAGGGTACAGCTACTATTGGTTCATTTAAGCTGCTGTATTTGGATCCTCTGTCTTATTGGTTGCCTCCAAAAGGCAGGACTGTGATTGCCTGATATTGTTCCCTCCAAAATGTATCCTTTCCAGCTAGTTCCCTGTCCCTATAAATGTAGCTCTCCCCTCCTCAAGTCTCAGTCTTGTTTGCTTTAATAAAGAAGTGTTACTAGAGAACTATCTCCAGTATATTATGTCAAGAGAGCTGAAATCACAAACCCCACGTCACAACAAAGTCTACACCTGACACTCTGTCTTGGCCCACTGACTCATAATTTCCCATTTTCCAAAGATATCTTATTTGACCACTTCCTCACAACGCACAGCCAAAGAACGAAAGGAAATTCTTACTGTGGATTTCTATTCCCAGGGACTCCTGGAGGACACCCTTAACTAGGGGTCAGTGAACTTTTTCAGCAGGGGGCCGGTCCACTGTCCCTCAGACCTTGTGGGGAGCCGGACTATTTTTTGGTGGGGGGAGAACGAATTCCTATGCCCCACAAATAACCCAGAGATGCATTTTAAATAAAAGCACACATTCTACTCAAGTAAAAACACACTGATTCCCAGACCGTCTACGGGCCGGATTGAGAAGGCGATTGGGCCAGATCCAGCCCCCAGACCTTAGTCTGCCTACCCATGGCCCTTAACATTGGGCTTTGCTCCTCCTCCTTCAAAGAAAAGGCTGATTAAATAGCAATTGGCCAAACCTCATCAGCTTAGATTGGTTTAGTATTTAGAAACCTCCCCGGCAAGCATTCTGAAAAAGCTTGTCTGTATTCTGGGAGTTCCTTCCTGGCTCATACTGTTGGCCCATGCCTGTTGATGATGCCGCGTGAATTCACACTATTTTATTGGCCTGTAGGAGTTGTACTTTGGTTTTACTTGCTCTGTGAAAAGCACCAGCCATGGCAGAGGGCCACTTGGAAATTCAGCCCTGAAACAGACACACTCAGAAAAAAGAGGAGGTTATAGTTCTACAAGGGGAACAGAAAGCTCATAAATTTGTTTCGCAGGAGATGATCAAGAAGGTTGAGCCAAATAGACAAATGTCTTGCCAGCAAAGATCATCTGGCCACATACAGCGGTACCTCAGGTTAAGTACTTAATTCTTTCCAGAGGTCCGTACTTAACCTGAAACTGTTCTTAACCTGAAGCACCACTTTAGCTAATTGGGCCTCCTGCTGCCGCCGAGCTGCCAGAGCACGATTTCTGTTCTCATCCTGAAGCAAAGTTCTTAACCTGAAGCACTATTTCTGGGTTAGCAGAGTCAGTAACCTGAAGTACCACTGTAGTTGTCAGCAAGAAAAAGCAGTAAAATCAGGGGTGATTCAAAGCATCCTTTTCAGAAGAGACCACAAATGCATCAGAGTGCCGCCACTGCCACCCCCCACCCCACTTGTAGTCTCCTTGTTGTTGTTTAGTCATGTCCGACTCTTCGTGACCCCATGGACCAGAGCACGCCAGGCACTCCTGTCTTCCACTGCCTCCCGCAGTTTGGTCAAACTCATGCTGGTAGCTTCGAGAACACTGTCCAATCATCTCGTCCTCTGTCGTCCCCTTCTCCTTGTGCTTTCACTGTGCAGCGATCCCTCTTGATGTTCTGAGATTCAGAATATTTTTTTTCTTGTTTTCCTCCTCCAAAAACTAGGTGCGTCTTGTGGTCTGGTGCGTCTTATAGAGCCAAAAATACAGTATATGAATAGATATAACACACACACACACACACAGAGAGAGAGAGGGGGGGGAGGGAGGGAGTGTTTTACAGCCCAGTGAATAGAGAAATCTCTTTCCAGGTCAGTGTAAGAAATTGTAGAGCACTGGAAAGGCCTAGTTTTATCTGCTGCCAGAGAAGGGATTAAGATACCATGATTCACAGGCCTAAGGACTTTCCCCCTACCTTTGCCTTTGCTTCTCTGAGGGTAAACTGACAGAGACGAGTTTTTACTCCAAACAGCTGTCTGTTATTTGAATGGAGACAGCTCTTAATCCCGCACATGACAGCCATCAGAGTCTGCTGTAGTGGAAATGTTTCTTGGATCCAGACAAAGCCTCTGGCACAGCGCTGAAAATAACGCTGCGTTTGTAAGTTGTAACCCCACAGGCTCTGTTTTCGGCGAGGCTGCAGCCTGCTGGCTAGACGTCACCGATTCAATTAAAAAAAGAGATGAAGCCAGACTTGCATATGCAGGAAGAAAGGGAAATAAATGGAATTCGTTCTCCAAGATCCTTTTCGAAAGCAGGGTGGGAATCAGAACGTGCGCTGCAGCAAATTAGCTGGGGGGTGGTTCTGTTCAGAGTGCTGATTGCAAGAGCACTCCACCACTGGTGAAGCTGTGCACTGATAGAAAATATCTTGATTAGTTTTAATTAATCGGCGTATCTGCAGCACCACTCATTTTGAGCCATCTGCGACTGAAAATTGCAAAAGTGCCTCAGCCCGTGTCCTATTGCTGAATGCTGTTCATTACCATTCCTCTGCTGAGTTCAGGTCATAGCTGTCAACTTACAGATTTGAAAATAAGGGACCAGCAGCCTCGTAAATAAGGGATCAGCAGCCAAAATAAGGGATCAACAATTACTTTGATAAAATACATATTTTGTTGCGTGCAAATGGCTTTAGATACCTATTAGGTCCATAAATTACCATATAGCATATATTCAACACAAAAAAACAGCAACAATTTGTTGTTGACAAAGGACAGCTGGACATAGAAAGGGCCCCATTACTTTCAGTAGCTTATTTAAGGGACATCATCAATAAGGGACAGCAGCGGGACATGGTGCTGGGATAGATAAGGGACTGTCCCGCCAAATAAGGGACACTTGACAGCTATGGTTCAGGTCCATGAAAAGTAGCAATACTTAGAAGAGGAAGAAGCCTTTCTGCTGTAGATTTGGACAAATGTCTCTTTTATAGTCCCACAGCCCAGGCATGGTCTCCCTTGCCCCTCTTCCATTATCAGAGTTTTCCCCCTTCCCCGCATCTAATTGAACTGATTTTGTGCAAGCCAGCTCACTCCTCGTAAGCATTTCGCCAATTCATTCTCCTAATTTGGGAAGCAGTTTCTGTCCTTGCAAAAACTTCATCACAGTTCCAGGGAGACATCTAATGGTTGCCTCTTCCTTTCTTCAACATTGCATCAAATATATGTGAAATATACTCGGAGTCCTGTAGTGATTTCATGCTCTTTATTGCAGCTTGTAAAACAGTGATTGAATTGCCCCCCAAACATCAGGCTTTTATATACATTACAGTGGTACCTCAGGTTAAGTACTTAATTCGTTCCGGAGGTCCGTTCTTAACCTGAAACTGTTCTTAACCTGAAGCACCACTTTAGCTAATGGGGTCTCCTGCTGCTGCCGTGCCGTGGGAGCATGATTTCTGTTCTCATCCTGAAGCAAAGTTCTTAACTTGAAGCACTATTTCTGGGTTAGCGGAGTATGTAACCTGAAGTGTATGTAACCCGAAGTACCACTGTATTAACACAATGAGTCCCGTCTAATTGGCTGATTCTGCTTCCCTCCTGGAGCCTGATTGGTCTTTTCGTGCAAGCCAATCAGTTGTTGCATTCTAGGATCCTACTTGCCTATTATTCTAGGATCCAAGCTTAGTACATAACAATATGAATGAGTGTATTGATGCTGAAATGCACAGATATTTGCACACCTTTATAAAGTTTTCGGTTGCTGTTGCTTAGTTGTTTAGTCGTGTCCGACTCTTCGTGATTCCATGGACCAGAGCACGCCAGGCACTTCTGTCTTCCACTGCCTCCCGCAGTTTGGTCAAACTCATGCTGGTAGCTTCGAGAACACTGTCCAACCATCTCGTCCTCCGTCGTCCCCTTCTCCTTGTGCCCTCCATCTTTCCCAACATCAGGGTCTTTTCCAGGGAGTCTTCTCTTCTCATGAGGTGGCCAAAGTCTTGGAGCCTCGGCTTCAGGATCTGTCCTTCCATTGAGCACTCAGGGCTGATTTCCTTGAGAATGGAGAGGTTTGATCTTCTTGCAGTCCATGGGACTCTCAAGAGTCTCCTCCAGCACCATAATTCATAATTTCGGTTGTACCCATTTAATTAATTGAAAATAATTTGCCAATAATTTCTTAATATACTGACCCTGCAATGTGAATTTTGAAATGGTTATACCATACCCTCCAACATTTTCCCAATGAAAATAGGGACGTTTCATTCCATATTAATAATTTTACTATTTATACCCCACAGATCTTTCTGGAGTGCCCCAGCCACTCTGGGCAGCTTCCAACATATATAAAAACTTAATAAAACATGAAACATTTTTTAAAAAAACTTCCCTATACAGGATTGCCTTCAGACGGCTCAGGAACTGCATAACTCCATACTCTCCAACATTTCTCCTATGAAAATAAGGACATCCTAAGGAAAATTGGGACATTCCGGGATCAAATAAAAAACCGGGATGGTTTCTCTAAATCAGGGATGTCCCTGGAAAATAGGGACACTTGGAGGTGTCTGGTGTACTTTTTGAATATCCTGCATACAGTGTCTGTATTTAATACCTAATAATATTTAACTTTTGATAGGTGACAATATATGGCAGTTTTTTTACCATTGCTATCTTATGTGTTTCTTTATTTCTTTTATCTATTATTGTCTTTTGCCTGGGTAAATTCATATTAATGAAGAATAAGTTCTTGACCTCACATCCATCCCATTTGGGGGTTATATTTGTATTCTTTCCTTTGTTGTACATGAAGTACCGGTATTTCTCTTTATTGCATAGCTGAAAATTGGGAGTTGTTGGGAAGCATAGTATGAAACAAATATAAAAACAGTTAATAGCAGATGGTTGAGTCAATTTGGGCCACTTATATCTCCCTTCAATAATAATAATAAATTCAAGGGAACTTAACAGTAAGTGGGGGGGGGGGGACTGATAGTATTTGATAGCTTACCTGCAATGATGTTTCACTATATGCTTGTATTTGATCTATGGAGATAGACGGATATTTGAAACATGACATAACCACAGAATCAGTAACATGTTTGGAGCACTAAAATTTTATTTTTGAACTTGAGAAAAAAAATTGAATTTAAAAATACAGTGGTACCTCGGGTTACATACGCTTCAGGTTACATACGCTTCAGGTTACAGACGCCGCTAACCCAGAAATAGTACCTCAGGTTAAGAACTTTGCTTCAGGATGAGAACAGAAATCGTTCTCCGGCGGCGCGACAGCAGCAGGAGGCCCCATTAGCTAAAGTGGTGCTTCAGGTTAAGAACAGTTTCAGGTTAAGAACAGAGCTCCGGAACAAATTAAGTACTTAACCCGAGGTACCAGTGTAGAATCCCGAGGCTTGTTTCTTTTTTACATGTGAAACAAAAAAATAATGAATTTGACATTTTAAAAATATTTCAAAATTCATATCCAGCTCTATGAATTCAGTATATTTAGTAAAAACTAATAAAAGTATGGGTATGTATGAGAAAAATATAGGAAATATACGTGAATTGGTACAGGTAAAATGAGGCAGTAATGGAAGCTCAGAGACTGGTCCTCTGGCTGGTATGGGCTCTGATACAATTGCTCCAATTGCACCACTGAAAACCTGGCCTTGCAAGGCAGCTACAAGTGATTTTATTCTCAATTCCAAGTGCTTAGCAAACATGTCCCAGCACGCTTCAGAGTCTGCCTTCACCCCACCCGACAGGGTCAAGTCACAACTGGTCCCAAATAGCATGGAAAAATAATAATAACACAACACAAAATTTCCCCAAACTCTTGGTTCTTAAAAAAAATCTTTTAAGGAAACAAGATATTCTTCATTCCATCTTTAGCTCTTTTTTTGCACTTTTCACTGCACACATTTACAGGCTGACTTCTTCACACCTCTACCACCATAGTCCCACAACTGATTTTTAGGAACAGGACTTGAAAACACCAGCCAATTTAGATGCTTCTTCAGGTGTAGCATTTGTGCATACCATATCCATTAGGTGGGTTTCGATTTTAAAAGACACCTTTGAAAAGTACCGTACTTTTCCATGTATAAGACAATCCTTTTTCCTGATAAAACAATGTTTAAAAATTGTGGTCGTCTTATACATGGGTATTGCAGAGTGGGGACGGGGGATTTGTTGCTTTCGCGAGTATGAGATTGTCAGTGGTGATTCGGGGGGCCACTAGGGGGTGCATCGGAAGATGGCTGACAATAACATCTCTCTGACCCTCACGAGGTAATTTGGAGGCTATGGTGGGAGTAATTAGCCTCCCTACCCCCCAGGATGGTGGGGGGGACTGCCCTTGCCTGCTGTGCCCTATACCACCCCCGAATTTGTGGGGATGGGGGCACTAGGCACAAAGCCCTCCTGTGGGATTCCGGTGCTCCTGGACGCCGTCCCTGATTCACGCCACTAGCTGCAAGAACTTCAAAAGAAACAATATGGATGAAGGAATGCACATATTTCAAGGAAGGAGGGGGAGTAAAGACTGCTAACAGAAGAGATCTTTGATAAAACAAGACAAAAATAAAACATGACAAGATACGCCAACATACGGTATGGCAAATGACTGATGGGGGAGGGGGGAAACTTTCCTTTCTTTCCTTATGTGATTAAACAAGAATCCCCTCCCCTCACGAGTCAGAATTGTCGTTTTAAGGACTTAAGCTGTGGATTAAAGGCTGTGTGGAGATAAACTTTCGAACCAAAGCATGTTTTAAGAAGAGCGTGGAATGTATAAGAGCTTTGGAATGACGCAGTTAAAAATGCCGTCGCCATATTGGGAAGTTCTGTCGGAGGTCTTGAGTCTGGGAGGAGAAAGAGAGAAATAGAGCTGTTTATATATTGTGGGTGAAGCTCCTCAGAGAGGCTTAAGAGCCACAGTTTTACGAGATCAATGATGGAAAGAGCGGTGTTATCTATGAAGGTGATGATATATGGAAACCATCTTGATTTGAGGATTGGAAGAACGGAAAATTCACACAGGATTATTATTGGTGTTTATCGGCTTAAGGAGACTATCAGAAGAGATCATAAAGAAAAAAGAGAAAATATATGAACAAGATGTGATGTGGAAACAGCAAGATAAGACTGGATAGAATTATGAACTCTGTTTGGACTGATTTGGACATTAACGCAGTAGCAAGAAGATGATCAGAATCCCCCTTCGGATCTTGAAATATGGGTCCCCCCAACAAAATTTAAAATTCGGCTTTGTAATTCGGAATTTATGTGATGTGATTTAATTTGATTTGATTGGCCGGTTAATAAAAATTATGTTTTTTTAAAAAAGAGATTGTCAGTGGTGATTCTGCGGTTGATTGGTGGGTGCGGCAATGGCTGCTGTTGACTGGCTGCTGTTGTGGCAATTGGGCGGGCTAATGGCGGGTGCTTGCGGCAGGCAGACGATTGTTGGCTCCTGCGACGTGTGAGCTTTGCAGAGTTGGTCATTAGGGAGAGCGATTTTCGGCATTCCCCCCCCCCCCAAAGCTCAACAACTGGGCAATCCTCTCCCCAAAAAGCTCAAGAACTCTTGGCAATCACCGGCTGCCCCATTTTCTTAATTTTCTGTCCCCCTAAATTTTATACACAGGGGCGTTTTATACACGGAAAAATATGGTAAGTAGTGAATGTAGGGAAGTATCATAGAAGTGGACATAAAAAATGTAGGATGGCAAACAATCCATATCCAAAAAGCTTTGGACCTGGAAGTGAATACAAACTTGGTATGTGAAAGGCGCTGGAGCGGGGGACAGGACTGCTTACTTCACACTCCACTGAAGAATGAGATCTGGAAACAACAAAAATAATTGTTGCTGTGTTTAATCAGAGTCAACAGTAGCACTAAGCTATAATGGGCAGCTCATGAGAACTGCAAGAATCCTCTCACCTTTTCTTCCCCTTCCACAGAAAGAAAAGGGATTAGGGAGAGTTCCAGGAAGGTATATTTCATGTCCGTTGGTACTACTTTAAAAGCAAGTTGACAGAGTTTAAATCATGGGTTTGGAAAGAATTTTAAAAGCTGGAGGACCCAAGGCTATGAAACGAATGAAGCTAAAGTTTCAGGGCCCAGAACCCATGTTGCCGAATCGCCCCTACCTGAAGTGGCATTTTCTTCATCTAAACCAGCGGTCCCCCCCGCCAAAAAAAAAAATTGGGCCACTGCCTCGCCCCCTTGTTCTGCAAACTCTTCCCCAGTGCCCCCTAAAAATTGATTGCACATTTGTATCCAATGAAAACAATTTATTTTAATTAATTCCTCAAAACCAATGGCCTTGATTCAGTGATGCCAGCTTTTCAAAGCCTGGCAGTCATTTACACCTCCAGAGTACCACATGCCTCTTAGCACCTCCCTGGGGAATCACACTACCCCGGAGGGGTGCAGTTGTTAAGTTGTGGGTGAACATATCAGACGACACAGCGATTCTTCAAACAGCTCTTGTTTATTCACAGGCCAGAACAGAACTGTACTGAAGGGCTCAGCCAGCCTGCTTATATAGAGCTCCACTAGAATGCAACAGTAACCATTTTCTGTAACTATGCAATCACTGAACGTTACTTTCGATCCCTTATTTGCATATGTGGACCTGAGTGAAAACTATTTACAGTATCCCCCTGCTGGCCCAGGGAGAGAACAGCGGTACTGTCCAATTCAGGAACCTCTGATTTAAACAGACCTAAGGCCTAGTGTGGTTTGAGCCTTGGGGGGAAAAGTGACTGCGTTTACTCTCCAATTCTCAACAGAAGTCCAGGGCTCCGTCTTTCTCCTCTTGGCCTGCAGCCAATAATGGGTGTTTCTTGACTCTGTCATCTCTTTGCTAGACAAAGTACAAATAATTCAAGTAAAAGACAAATGGCTGAGCTGCGAACGAGACTTGGGAGTGGTAGCGTTTTCTTTTATCAGACTCAGCGTGTTTCATTAAGCCAGACTGACCAAACTCATTTCACAGAGCCAGTTTGCTCACTGTATGATCAGCCGCCTCCAACATTTCTCTGATGAAAATAGGGATGTCCTATTCAACCATCTAGGAGCCTAGGACTTGCCGATCAGAAGGTCAGCGGTTCGAATCCCCACGACGGGGTGAGCTCCCATTGCTCGGTCCCTGCTCCTGCCAACCTAGCAATTTGAAAGCACGTCAAAGTGCAAGTAGATACATAGGTACCACTCCAGCGGGAAGGTAAACGGCGTTTCCGTGGGCTGCTCTGGTTCGCCAGAAGTGGCTTAGTCATGCTGGCCACATGACCTGGAAGCTGTACACCGCAATAAAGCGAGATGAGCGCCGCAACCCCAGAGTCGGACACGATTGGACCTAATGGTCAGGGGTCCCTTTACCTTTTTATTCAACCACAACCACCACCACAACAACAACTTTATTATTTACGGACGTAAACCAGGATTTTGTATATTTCCAATAGCACCCCTTTTCTATTACATCCAGTCATACGCTCCAATGTTTCCCTGATAAAAATGGGGGTGCCCTATTCTACAACAACAACAATTTTATTATTCACACCCCGCTCATCTGACAGGGTTGTCCCAGCTACTCTGGGCGGCTTCCAACATATACAAAAACATAATAAAACATTAAACATTAACAAACTTCCCCCTGCAGGGCTGCTTTCAGATGCCTTCTAATGGCTGCATCTCCTTGGATCTCATAACTCCATACCATCCAACATTTCTCTGATGAAAATAGGGAAAAGCGGAATTTTGGGACATAATATACAATGAACTCAAAAAGATCTTTAAATTCTCATTTCAAAAAAACCCTGAAGCCTTTTTGCTGGGCTTATGCCAATTGATATACCAAAAAACCATGGAACCATTTTTATGTACGCAACCACAGCGGCGAGGACATTAATAGCAAAAAACTAGAAAGGTGACGTAATCCCCACAAAAACTGATTGGCAAGCAAAAATGATAGAATATTTAGAACTTGCGAAGATAACTGGGAGAATAAGAGGAAACGCTAAGCAGAAAGTCAGTAAAGATTGGACAATATTTAAAGAATATATTGAAAGTACTGTAATAACCCAAATCTCCTGACAGATTTGGATTGAATCTTGAAGGTTAAGGAAATCATAAAAGCAAAAATTTCTCCTGATAAGTAACTGAAAAGAATAATAAATAATGAAATGTGTATAGATTAGTAAGGTATATTTGCTTCTTATTTGCGATAAGAAATGGATAAATGTTGGTACATAATGAAATGTGAAAATGTGAATTTACAAATATAATGTATATGTATTGTTATGTGAAAATTTCATATGTGTATTGCAGCATTAATAATAATAATAATAATAATAATAATAATAATAATAAGGTATAAAAAGCAGAATGAGGTGAATCAGAAGTTAAAGTGTATGTAATTTCAAATGAGGTGTTGCTAGTCAGTGTCTATGGTCTGTTTATGTTGTTCTTTGTTTTGTTTATGTTTTATGTAAATTGTTTTGTAATAAAGAATCTTTTAAAAATAAAAAAATAAAAAAGAGGGGGGACAGAGAAAATAGGGAAAAGCAGGACATTCCAGGATCAAATCAGAAACCGGGATGCGTTCTGTAAATCCAGGACGGTCCCAAGAAAATAGGGAGACTTGAAGGTCCAGCAACTGCAGACCCTCCTCAATACTACACACAAATTATAAAGTGCATATTGCACTGTTACAACAGCCTTAATTCCCAGTCTTCTCCTCTCAAAAAAGTGCTGCAATACTATCCTTTCACCAGGATCCACTGACTAAATTCATTGTCCCCAAGATCACCATGCATACATGTGGAGGATAAAGAGCTGCAGTTGGTCGCATGTAGAAGCGGGTTAGCAGAGTGTTATGTACTGAGTTGAATAGGATCCAAAATGCAGCAGTCTGATTGGTCCTAGAACAATAGGATTCAGAATGCAGCAGTCTGATTGGTCCTAGAACAATGCAGCAGTATGATTGGTCCGCAGGAGCCACCCAATCCAGCTCCAGGTGGAAGTAAATCCACAACCTGATTGGCCTACAGGAGAATCCCGGAATTAGCCAATCACGTGCAGCCCATTGTGTAAATAATGTATATAAAGCAGATACTTTGGGGAAACTTTCATTCCTCCTACTGCTATGAGCTGAATAAAGAGCATGAAATCCACTCTTGACTCCAAGTATATTTCACAGAGAGAGCTGGCAGATCTGCTTTCTAGACTTAGACTGGACAGCCCTTCAAATGGAGGTCTGTCCTCTATAATACAGCCATCCTGCAAGACTTTATTAAAATGTATTTACACACTTCATATGGTGCCCCTTCCTGGAACTAGTGATGCCACAGCAGAAAGGAGAAACCCTCCACTTACGGTGCTTTCCTGAGTTTTCCCAAGTACATACGCTGAATAACTCTTGTTTCAAGTAAGGCTACTTTAACATAGAATTACACCTATTTTTAGCTAGATTTATCTGTCAGCAGTGCAAACTTTCTTCTCGCCATTTGGAATTGTACTAGGCACTCTGACAAACCTGACCCAAATCTAAACCCAACCTGCTTATTAGTGAACACATATATTTCCAACATATACATTTGAGTCAGCACGGTTGGTTTCTCGTTATAAATAGTCACATTACTTTAAGTTGCTTTCCATTTCTCCGAGCTGATTAACACCCAGATCCTGATGGTCTAATACAGGGGTTGGCAAGTTTTACCTCGCCTGGGCTGGTTTACTCCCATGGAGATCGCTCTGTGGGGAGGAGGCACAGACCCAATTTCCGGCGCCGCGAAAGCAAGTCCCCGCTCCGCACTGCGCCTGTTATGTACTGAAGTTCTCACCCTGGGCCAGCAGGGGGATACTGCAGATAGTTATGCAAATAAGGGATCAAAAGTGACGTTCAGTGATTGGATAGTTTTAGAAAATTGTTACAGTTACATTGTACTGGAGCTCTATATAAGCAGGCTGACTGAACCCTTCAGTTCAGTTCTCTTCTGGCCTGTGAATAAACAAGAGCTGTTTGAAGAATCGCTGTGTCATCTGATATGTTCACCCACAACTTAACACTGGCAATGAAGGTGATTCTTCAAACAGCTCTTGTTTATTCACAGCCACAGTAGTGGGAGTCAGGTGGCACCTCGCTCGTACCAGGTGGCACTCGAAGACGGACGCTTGTGGCACCGGCACATAGACCAGCTTAGGCACAGGGTTGGGGACTTGGACACTACCGTGGTGCCCCCAACTGCCCTCGTGGCTCTGGAACAGACACTTACAGATGGTGAGGCTCCACCTACACCTCTCTCACAAACTGCCGGCGTGGAGCCGAACCAAGCCACTTCAGAGGGTCTGCCGGACTTCCCACAGACTCAGACCACTGCCGTGTCTGACATTCCGCCAACTCCACTTGCGGAGGTTCCCTTAACAGTGCCAGTTTAGCACACCACATGGGGACTCGCCGAGTGGGCAGCTCGGTTCGGGGGTGGCTCGTGGGCCATTTAAACAACCTCCATGTGCTGCCTGTGGCCCATGGGGCACAGGTTGCCAACCCCTGGTCTAATAGCATGCTTCCCCATCCTGAGGGCCTCAAGGTCAGTTGGACTACAACTCCCATCATCTCTGTTGGCCGTGCTTACTGGGGCTTATGGGAATTGTATTCCAAAACATCTTGAGGAGGCCAAGTTGGGGAAGGCTCCTTGCCTTAAAACAGAGGCAGGAACACATGTGCAAGCCTTGCCTTCAATGTCCCAGGGCATGTCAGCTGCTCTTGAAGCCTTCACATGGTTACTACAAAGGTCTCCAAGTGTGTTTGGTTGAATGTGCTTAGAAGCAGAAAACCTGTCTTATCAGGGTTCCCAATCATACAGAGCAGATCGTGAAGCTGAGGCTCCAATACTTTGGCCACCTCATGAGAAGAGAAGACTCCCTGGAAAAGACCCTGATGTTGGGAAAGATGGAGGGCACAAGGAGAAGGGGACGACAGAGGATGAGATGGTTGGACAGTGTTCTCGAAGCTACCAGCATGAGTTTGACCAAACTGTGGGAGGCCGTGGATGACAGGAGTGCCTGGTGTACTCTGGTCCATGGGGTCACGAAGAGTCGGACACGACTAAATGACTAAACAACAACAAATCATATAGAGAGTTTCTAAGCATATCCAACTGAACATGCTTAAAAACCCTTTTCAGATTTTTGCAGGGGTTTATTTCACCCAGATCAAAGACTCAGTTTGGCACACCCACCCACCCACATTTGCGTACACACAAAGGCTAGGAGCCTCAATGGTGCCCCCCTGGACAGGGGTGAACAAAGGTGTCGTGGCACCTGGGGCAGAAAACCGCTATGTGATGCCACACATGTGCTGTACATAGCGGTTTGCCAGCGGCGCCGCTCCAGCGCCGTACGGACGGTGCCGGGATTCTCTGCTCACAGCTGCAGCTGTAGCAGCGACGCAGGGATCCCACCACCGTCCACACGGCGCTTGAGCAGCACTGGTGGCAAACCGCTATATAAAGCGGTTGCGATGGCGTTACGTACAGCGCATGCATGCGACGCCGCACATGCGCTGTACATAGTGGTTTGCCAGCGGCGCCGTGATCCTCTGACTGTGTTTTGCAGGGGGTTGGACTAGATGATCCTAAGGATCTACAACTCCCACCAAAGAAGAGTGGCAGACAAAACTGATGAACAACCTCAAGATGGCAAAGCTTACAGGCAAAATTAGAAACCAGGAAGAGGACCTCTTTAATAAAGAATGGGGAAAGTTTATAATTTCTTTGAAAAGCTATTGTAAAGAGTTACATACATTGGTAAGATTGACAGAAAACTTGTAGTAAAAATTTGAACTATGGATGGACAAATGATTTATAAAAATAGAGTTATGAAAGGGATGCAGAGCAGGAAATCACTACATTAAGATGCTGCACTGGTTGGAGGGGATGCTAAGCAGCACGTCGGGGCTGCCGTTGTCCTGGCGCGACGAGTTCCTTCGGGGGGGGGGAGGGAGAGAGACTCTCGCCCACACCACCCACGAGCCCAGCATGAGGCGGTTGTGGCCGCTGAAGCGCCGCCCTTCTGCGTTCCTCCCCATCCCCTCCTCTTCCTCCTCCCTCAGGCCGCCTCCTCAGCTGCCGCCGCTGCTGCCACCTCCAGCTTCCCCTGGCAGCGCGGTGGAAGTCTCGCAAGAGAGGGGACCCCGAGCCGCAGCTTCCCTCCTGAGCAGGGCAAGCATGAAACCCGGGAAATTTAAGGGACATCATCCATAAGGGGCAGCAACGGGACACGGCGCTGGGATAAGGGAGTTTCCCACCAAATAAGGGACGGTTGACAGCTATGTGCTTGGCTCACTCAGGACCCCTGCTCATCAGGAGCAGATCGGGCTCATCAACCTAGGAAGGTAGCCCATTGAGGAGAAGAAAAACTCTGACCCTAACTGTTAAAAGTGATTTGACATTTTGTATCCTAAAGTGTTATCTGCCTCTCCTCCGGGGGCGCGGAAAGGACAACTGATAACACTGATTTGTTTCTTGTTCTCCTCTGAGAGATCAGCTGAAGGTGAGACCATTTATTTGATAATGATGCCAGCTAGCTTGGAGACTGAAGCCCACCGACCCGAACTGCTGTCTCAGTCCATTCATTTTCACAAACAACCAGCAAGCTTAACCAATATTTTTGGAGATACGTGAAATTGTTGCTAAATAACCACATTCATAGAAAATTATAGGGCGCCCATTGGCAAACATCTTTATTTATATTTCCCCCTGGTTTGTTTTATGTTTCCAGCATTTCCCTTTCTGGCAACCGTTCAGTAATTCTCGGTTAGGACAAAATACTGGCTTCTGCTCCAAGGAACACCACTTAGTGGTTTATGCAAGGCTGTCATTAGACAGCTCTCCCTCTCTCAAATTTCTGAACAGCTCTACCATATCAAAATCTGTGGTGCGGCTTTCAGTTATGCTGGGCAAGGCAATAACAAAACCAAGCGCAAAGTTCTGGGGGAAGGCTCCGGAACAGCAAAAGAACACAAGACTTGCCTTCTGATTGCACATAGTTCCAATGTTGGCCTTTTCGCTTGTCCGACGGGTAGATAGAGACCCTGTGATACTGTCTAATCCCATTGTAAAATATCGCTGCCAAATATTAGGTGCAGTTTCCTCTGTTCCAGCATGCTTGCATAATGGCGGATGGAGCTAAGCAGGAACACTCAGGTAGCAGGGAGGCAGCTGGGGAGCGCATAAGGAAGTCTTGAGTCACATCCTTCCTACAAATTGATGAGGAACGCCACACAACACATCCCCACACCTTAATCTTGTGCCTCCAAGCCCTTTGTCAATGAAACACGGGTTCTGCAGCTTGAGGCCCAAGACCCAACTTGGGATTGCGTATCCACAATCACCTGTAAAACATGGTGAGAGGGGTTGGGTTGGCTCACAATCCCAGTGGGATCCCACCATTTAAGGCTGAGGTGCAGCACTCCTTCGTAGATACTCTCACGCTGCTGTAGAGTTCTTAAATTGAAAGTGCATACCCTCCAACATTTCTCTGATGAAAATAGGGATGTCCTATTCCATAATGATGATGATGATAATTTTATTTATACCCACCCATCTGACAGGGACGCGGGTGGCGCTGTGGGTTAAACCACAGAGTCTAGGACTTGCCGATCAGAAGGTCGGCAATCCCCACGATGGGGTGAGCTCCTGTTGCTCGGTCCCTGCTCCTGCCAACCTAGCAGTTCGAAAGCACACCAGTGCAAGTAGATAAATAGGTATCGCTCCCGCGGGAAGGTAAACGGCGTATCTGTGTGCTGCTCTGGTTCGCCAGAAACGGCTTAGTCTTGCTGGCCACATGACCCGGAAGCTGTACGCCGGCTCCCTCGGCCAATAAAGTGAGATGAGTGCCACAACCCCAGAGTCGGTCACGACTGGACCTAATGGTCAGGGTTCCCTTTACCTTTACCTTACCCATCTGACTGGGTTGTCCCAGCCACTCTGGGCAGCTTTCAATATATATAAGAACATAATAAAACATTAATCATTTTTTAAAAAACTTCGCCATACAGGGCTGCCTTCAGATGTCTTCTAAAGGTAATGTAGCCAAGGAAATACATAACTATACAACCTTTAGAAGACATCTGAAGACAGGTATACAGTCGTACCTTGGAAGTCGAACGGAATCTGTTCCGGAATTCCGTTCAGTTTCTAAAACATTCGAAAACTAAAGCGTGGTTTCTGCAGGAAGCTCCTGCAGCCAATTGGAAGCCCCGTTGGACATTCGGCTTCCAAAAGAATGTTCAAAAACCGGAACAGTCACTTCCGGGTTTCGTTCGTTCGGGAGCCAAAACATTCTAGAACTAGGCTGTTCGACTTCCAAGATACGACTGTAAATAAAATCATCATGATCACTGAATAGGACATCCCTATTTTCATTGGAGGGACGCGGGTGGCGCTGTGGTCTAAACCACAGAACCTCTTGGGCTTGCTGATTGGAAGGTCGGTGGTTCGAATCCCCACGATGGGGTGAGCTCCCGTTGTTCAGTCCCAGCTCCTGCCAACCTAGCAGTTCGAAAGCATGTCAAAGTGCAAGTAGATAAATAGGTACCGCTCCAGCGGGAAGGTAAATGGTGTTTCCGTGCACTGCTCTGGTTTCAGAAGCTGCTTAGTCATGCTGGCCACATGACCCAGAAAAACTGTCTGTGGACAAACGCGGCTCCCTCGGCCAGTAAAGCGAGTTGAGGGCTGCAACCCCAGAGTCATCCGCGACTGGACTTACCTGCCAGGGTCCTATACCTCATTTTTTTTAATGTGGTTTTACCTGTTTCTGTGGCAAAAAGTGGTACCGTACAAAATTGTTGAAAAAATAAATGCATGAAACCTGAAATATACTCGGAGTCGAGTGTGGATTTCATTCTCTTTATTCAAGCTCATAGTAGTGAGGAATGAAAGTTTCCCCAAAATATCTGCTTTGTATACATTATTTACACAATGGGTTGCACATGATTGGGTAATTCTGGAATTCTCCTGTAGGCCAATCAGGTTGTTGATTCACTTCCATCTGGAGCTGGATTGGGTGGCTCCTGCAGACCAATCCTACTGCTGCATTGTTCTAGGACCAATCAGACTGCTGCATTTTGGACCCTATTCAACTCAGTACATAACAAAATCCCAATTACATAGTGTTCTAGGTCAGATGGAAGTTTTCGCACATGCAGCTACATGCATGAAGTTTTCCTCCCTACATGTGCCTGGGATGTGGCCAGTGATGGTCCCACCTCACCTTGTAAGTTGGTTTAAGACGTAAGCAGACACCTGAATACGTCTCCTTTGTCTGTTCCAAACCAGCAAAATGTAACCATGATCTGAGAGTGATTTGAGTTTCGCATTCTTTCTCTCAATGGAGGCTTTCTACTCTTGAGTACGCTTGGCTGGAAGTAATTCAGGTCAGAAATGAATATACACCTCAGACTCAACAGTAGCTGCCAATTATGCCTGAACTTGTTTTAAGGTGATTCTAGGGAGACTAATTCTATTGTTCACTACCTGTCTCTTGAGTTGTTTTCCCGCTTTCGTTCAAGAAAACTTCTCAGCTTTCCATTCAAGAAGTCAGTTTGGCTGCTGTGAAAATATCATTGTGGTTGCTTTCTCAGACAAGTTTTGTGTTAATGCAGACAAGCAAACATTTGATAAAAAACACAAAAAAGCTCCTTCAAATCTTGACATATGATTTTTGTTTTCTAAAAAAGATAAACACTATTTAGTTTAATTTTCTATATAAAAATATAGTTTGAAGGAGAAACCCCGTCTGTATCGTATGTTTTCTTGTCACAGTTTTACAACTAGGAACCTGATATACTTTCTTTTTTTGCAAAGTCATAGATTACATGTCTTGCAAAAAAACAAAACAAAACCCAACAACCTTTTGTTTTTCTGAGATAATCTGGGATTTTTGTTTTATAGCTTTCATCATTAGGTCTTTGAATCTTAAGTCTCCAAACTGAATCAGCACATTCCTGTTCCACTTAAACTTTTCGGTTATTATATTAGTTCTGTATTGTCTGAATCCAAAATAGCTATAAATAGTTCTTCAAGGTTCTCAACTAGATTTTTCCCTTTGGACCTCTCTTTTAAAGCCCCTGATTTTAATGCCCAATCTTCCGTCTGAATTATCTAGTTCCTTAATCCTATTTTCCAGTTCTTCTTTTTATCACTTGCTCTGTTGATTTCACCTTCTTTCACTTTACCCTTAAATTCTCCTATCTGTTGCACAAGCAGTTCTTTATTTTCCTTAAGCTCATTCATAGCTTTAATTCCCTGTGCAGCAAATTCATTCTTCTCCTGCACCATTTTAAGCGTTTGATTTATTCCATTTATTTTTCTTCTTCTAATGCCATTTTGTCTGTGTATAATTTTTGCCTCTGATTTTTCAAAATATCTTTGCAAAACTATATTTAACTCCCTGACAGACAGAGCCATATCCCATTAACCAACCATCTCCCCTTCTCCTCCTCCTCCTCCTCCTCCTCCTCCTCCTCCTCTTCTTCTTCTTCTTCTTCTTCATGACATTATGTTTGTTTCCTCAAGTTCCAAGGCTACCTTTTATTTTTTTCCGAACATGAGAGAATGTTATTAACTGGAAGTAATCCCCAAGCCACTGATCTGATAATAATAATAATAATAATAATAATAATAATAATAATAATATAAATAATAATAATAATAATAATAATAATAATAATAATAATAATAATAATAAATTTATTATTTGTACCCCGCCCATCCGGCTGGGTTTCCCCAGCCACTCTGGGCAGCTTCCAACAAAGATGAAAGATACACTAAAATGTCACATATTAAAAACTTCCCTGAACAGGGCTGCCTTAAGATGTCTTCTGAATGTCAGGTAGATGTTTATCTCTTTGACATCTGATGGGAGGGCGTTCCACAGGGCGGGCGCCACTACTGAGAAGGCCCTCTGCCTGGTTCCCTGTAACTTGGCCTCTCGCAGTGAGGGAACCGCCAGAAGGCCCTCGGAGCTGGACCTCAGTGTCCGGGCAGAAATACTCACTGAATCAATGAGGTCACCACTTATCGTGGGCACCACTGTTCCAAACCATGACGATGATGTCACATGATGTCACACGATGTCATACAGTACAGTTCTGTACAGCTGAAGCTCAGCAAAAGAGAGATGTTTTCACTCACTGACATAGGACCATCTCCTTCCTTCTGACTTCACTTAAGGAAGGCAGGGGATGAGATGAAGGGACAGCAAGGCAGGAAGGAACCAGTTGTTTTATTCTGAAATGGCATGTATCTGCAAAAAAATATCCTACCCAGTCCCTGCTCCCAAGATGCTCCAGAACAGGGGTGCCAACTGGAATAAAATACAGTGGTACCTCGGGTTAAGTACTTAATTCGTTCCAGAGGTCGTACTTAACCTGAAACTGTTCTTAACCT
This sequence comes from Podarcis gaigeae, assembly GCF_964106915.1. NCBI lineage: Eukaryota > Metazoa > Chordata > Lepidosauria > Squamata > Lacertidae > Podarcis > Podarcis gaigeae. The sequence continues at coordinate 10,904,461 of NC_139681.1, forward strand.
GAAGCACCACTTTAGCTAATGGGGCCTTCTGCTGCTGCCATGCCGCTGGAGCATGATTTCTGTCCTCATCCTGAAGCAAAGTTCTTAACCCGAAGCACTATTTCTGGGTTAGCGGAGTCTGTAACCTGAAGTGTCTGTAACCTGAAGCATATGTAACCTGAGGTACCACTGTATGGGGGGGGGGATTGCCCTACATAATCAATCTCAAGATGCAACATTCAGGCATGCACCATTTGAATGGTAATGCCCATCAACTTTGGGGAGGGGAGCCTTGCTCCCTCAAATATTTTAGGGGGGGCAAAGGGACCTCAGCTCCTGGGAGCTGACTCCTATGCTCCAATATCACATGTAGCCAAATAGTCCTGAAAATTATAGGCCTATAAACCTTTGTTTGACCAAAGCAATGTGACTGTCTCTTTACTGACAAACAGTTTGGGGATTGCTCTTTAAATACAGCTAGCAGTTCATTATCATTTGTGTTTCTCTGCTGAGCTTTTACCCTTTTGTAAATCCACTTACATCCCGGATTGAGACATTCCCAAACCTGCCAGGTCACCGCTGCTTATCTTTCCCATGACACCCTGTCTTCTAATCTTCCTGGGGCCATGTCAGTACATTTCCACATAAAGCAATTATTCCAAGTGAATGGAGATCTTCCTCCCCCTTTCTCCCACAATGTTTTTTTTTGGAGGGGGGTGGTGGTGGTGGGATGCTGTGTGTGAGGTGATGAAACTATTAGCAAGGTTTAAGCACAGACAAGTATGAGAGATGCGTGGCGATTTTCTCATGCAGAATAGAGTCCGGGACCACGGACTGAATGTTAAATGGACCATACCCTAAACATAAAAACAGCCCAAACATGCCTGCTTGATTTATACTAATGCTTATTTTCTCTGTCTGGTCAAAGGTTTAGGCACTTCAAATAGTTCCCAGGGCAACATGACTGCCACAGACTTTAAAGAAGCTTCAAGGCCTAAAATTGAATTACAGTACGCTTAGCTTGCGGTTGCTAGGGAGACTCACAAGACGGAGAGAAAGTTCCTGGCAATTCTTTGCTAGGTGAAATTAAAGCTTTATGGAAACTTTGCTGGGACAAAACTCCACCCATGGCCATCAGGTCCGAGAGAACAAACTTGTATGAAGCAGATTTGACAGAGAAGTCTGATAAAGCCAGGTGTTTAGAACATGTTTCATCTGATGGTAGACCTTAGGTAAAGCTAAAGGGACCCCTGACCATTAGGTCCAGTCGTGGCCGACTCTGGGGTTGCGGCGCTCATCTCGCTTTATTGGCCAAGGGAGCCAGTGTACAGCTTCCGGGTCATGTGGCCAGCATGACTAAGCCGCTTCTGGCGAACCAGAGCCGCGCATGGAAACGCTGTTTACCTTCCCGCCAGAGCGGTACCTATTTATCTACTTGGACTTTGACGTGCTTTCGAACTGCTAGGTTGGCAGGAGCAGGGACCGAGCAACGGGAGCTCACCCCCTCGCGGAGATTCGAACCCCGACCTACTGATTGGCAAGTCCTAGGCTCTGTGGTTTAACTCACAGTGCCACCCGCGTCCCCCGATGGCAGACCTTAAGACGTTTCTATTTTCATCGGAGAAATGCTGGAGGGGACATCTGTATTTTCATCAGAGAAATGTTGAAGGGGATGCAGCACGGTGATTGGAAAAGGCTGGGTCTGGTGAGATCTGTCTGGTCCTCCAGTTCCCTTTCTGCCCTGTCCCTCTCTCCATCCTGGCTTTGGTGCTGTCCATGAGGCGACATGAAGCCGTTTGCCTCAGGCGGCAGATCCAACCCCCGAGCCACCCTTGCTCTGTGCTAGGACCACTGTGGCTTTCCCTGGGCTGCCACCAGCATGCAGCGGCAAGGGTATAGGGGGCACAGCTGCAGCCAAGGTGGCAGGGGCAGGGTGGGGGCAGGGCACGGATCTGCCGTGGGTTTTCACGACGGGTGCATCATAGGGGCAGAGCAGCCCATTCCTGGGTGCTGCAGTTAATAATTGCAACAGTTTGGAGAGTGTATGCCTTTCTGAGAGACTTTCAAGCTACTCGTGAGCACAAATTGGTTGGGGACGACTCAACCCACTCTGTAGTGATTTGCTGTTGCTTCACCCAGATTCGGACAGGTTCAGGATTCAGCCAGATCTGGTACACAGCCTTCATAGAAACAACAACAACATATTTCTACTTCACCCATCTGACTGGGTTTCCCCAGCCGCTCTGGGCGGCTTCCAGCAAAAGATTAGAAATACATTAAAACTTCAAACATTAAAAACTTCCCTAAAGAGGGCTGCCTTCAGATGTCTTCTAAATGTCATATAGTTGTTTATTTCCTTGACATCTGTGGGAGGGCGTTCCACAGGGCAGGTGCCACCACTGAGAAGGCCCTCTGCCTGGTTCCCTGTAAACTTCGCTTCTCAGAAGGAGGGAGCTGCCAGAAGGCCCTCGGAGCTGGACCTCAGTGTGGGGTGGAGATGCTCCTTCAGGTATACGGGACCGAGGCCGTTTAGGACTTTCAAGGTCAGCACCAACACTTTGCATTGTGCTCGGAAACGTACTGGGAGCCAATGTTAATCATGTCCCCTGCCTGGTAAACTATCCTATCTGATTGTTTTTATAGGGGCAAATCTCAGATCAGACCATCAAATATCCGCCAAGCCGTAACAATTTCCACTGTACTACACTGGAACAGTATATGTTGGTTCTGAAATGATGATCCACCTTAATAACAAAGGAGGGGGGAAAATCATTATTTTTTGGCTTCAGGAATAATCTTGTGGTTCTTGACATGGGGTGGGGGTGGGGTGGGGGTGGGGATACCATACAACCTCCAGAAAAGCTCAGGACAAACTCTCTATTACCGGCTCCTACATCAACCCCAAATCGCCCATCATTTCCCTATCATTATGTGACTGTAAGGTGATGACAGGTGGATCCAATAAAACCAGAACTAATGAAAACAAATTATGAATCTTCCTTCTCACTCTTTTATGGGAGAATCACATTTTGGTTTGTAGACACTCATGAACTTCTCAGCCTTCCTTCCCTGAGATGCTATTGAGAGAAAGCATCCTCTGCATATTTAAACAACAGTTGGACACCCCCCTCTTTAAATCCATCTCAACGAAAAGAAAAGAACTCACTCTGAAACTCACCTACAGATGGTGCCTAACACCAAGAAAACTAGCACTAATACGCCCAGGAACCTCACCAAAATGCTGGAGAGGGTGCACCTCCCTCCACATGTGGTGGGAGTGCCCCAAAATCCAACTCTTCTGGACAACAACCATACAAGAATTAAGTAAAATAACCAAGCAAGTATTAGAAATCACCCCAGAATTGGCCCTACTAAACATCTTCCAAGACAACAATGCCCATTTACACCACAAAGAACTCATAACCCACCTACTTTCAGCAGCCAGAAACACCATAACCAGACACTGGAGAGATCTGTCAGGAGTAAGCATGGACCAATGGTATCAAATAGTTTGGGAAACAGCCCTACTAGAAAAATTAACCAATAAACTGAAACTGACACAGGGACAAACAGAAGACGATGCTTTTACCCCGGTATGGCTCCCCTTTATTACATACATACACAGCCCAACAAGACAATGACAATAATCCACCAACAGCATACAACTCAATATGGCTAACCTGATCCAAAACACCCACCCACCCCACTCACACATGAAAACAAAGATCACCACAGCCAATCACAAACAAACAACCACACCCTAGGTCAACCCCAACCTCTCTCACCACCAATGGAACACAAATGAAGAGCACGAGCAACGCTGACACCAAACCCTACATACATTAAGCAAAATAGAAACATTGCCACCCGACCCCCCATCTCCCCCCCCCAATGTCTCAACAAATGAAACTGATTTGTAAAAATGTTACATGGAAAAAATACGAGAGACATTACACATACTTCTGTAAAACAAGAAAATCTTTAATAATAATAATAATAATAATAATAATAAACAGTTGGAAATGGATTTATTTATTTTTTTCCAGGCCTTTGGAACCTGATGGTGCTCACATGGGATGGACTTCAGGCAGTGTTGATGTTTCTACAATGGATGCAATATAAAAATTATATTATATTTGCCATTTATATTTAAATGTTACATTGTCAACTACCTTGTGCTCTGATCTGGAGGGCCATTGGGCAATGTTCTGTGGAGGTGTTTAGAGCAGTCTGAACAGCGTTTCTATGGGACCAGCTCCAATTGCTGCTGCCTGAGGAGGTGGACAGGACACTTGCAGGAACCCTCTCAGTCCCAGGACATCTTCACTTGTTCAGTTGGTTGGTTGGGTCCAGGGTGTGGGAGATGCCTCATTGCAGGAGCAAACAATGCCCACCATTTTGAAAGAAGCAGCGGTGTCGTCAGGCATCAGTGGATCTAACCCCAACGGTAGGTTGCCAGGAACGGATAAGACAAGCAAAGTTCTTGCCAACTGCCTTTTAGTCCGTATTCACAGAGAGAGGCTCAGAAATGCCTCCTCTTGGAGTAATGGCGTTGATCTGAGTCAATCTCCACCCACTTCTCTCCCACTTTCTCATTTGTTGAAATATACTCAGAGTCGAGAGTGGATTTCATGCTCTTTATTCAGCTCATAGTGGTGAGGAGGGAACGGGAGTTTCCCCAAAGTATCTGCTTTATATACATTATTTACACAATGGGCTGCATGTGATTAGTTAATTCCGGAATTCTGTAGGCCAATCAGGTTGTGGATTCACTTCCATCTGGAGCTGGATTGGGTGGTTCCTGCAGACCAATCAGACTGCTGCATTGTTCTAGGACCAATCAGACGGCTGCATTCTGAATTCTATTGATCTAGGACCAATCAGACTGCTGCATTTTGGATCCTATTCAACTCAGTTCATAACATTTGTCAACATCACCACCCTCCTTATGGTTGCCGCTTAGGGCCTTCTATCTTTGAGCTCTTTGCTCTCCTACTTTCAAGGCTTGCCAGGTTCTGGGAGATGATGGTTCTGGAATGCTTTCCAGTGGTAACATGTCAGCCAGCTGTTCCTGCTCTGCCTCCTCCTCCTCTCCCATTATTTCCTGACTTCACCCTCATCTGCCTCTGAGCTGTGACCTCCCTCAAACCCCTGTGGTAATCCAGAACTTCTCTGAAAGTTCTTTGCCCAGGTGTCCACCTCCATGGATCCTGAAGTTTCAAACAACCGCTGCCCAGCTGGGAATATCCTTTTCTTGTGCGAGATGGCAGAGAGGGTGGTTAGTTGCGTGTCGAGGCCCCCAGGACACCCCCAAATAAAGACACAGTTCACACAACATTTTTGTTTTGGTTTTGGGCATAACTTTGGCCACAACTTTATTGAATTACAATATGTGAGTTGTTGCTTAGGGATTAAAGGTAAAGGTAAAGGGACCCCTGACCATTAGGTCCAGTCATGGACGACTCTGGGGTTGCGGTGCTCATCTCGCTTTATTGGCCAAGGGAGCCGGCGTACAGCACTTTGACGTGCTTTTGAACTGCTAGGTTGGCAGGAGCATTGGTTAGCGACTATCTGTTCCCACACAGAGGTAGGAACAGAACTGACAACCGCAAGCCTGAGGAAGTCAGTAAGGGTAAACAGTTTTGGGGAGAGAACAAAGGTGGGCGCCAGGCTCTCACCTCTCCCCAAATGCTCCTAGGGGCTCTTGCGTGGCCCTAGCCCCTTGCCAGGGGTTCGGACAAGAGCATGGCAAACCCCTGGATTCCTTTAACGGAATACCCTTGCAGCAGCAGCATTGGAAGGGCAGGCACAGCCAACCACATCCCCTCCACCAACCAAAATTAACCAATGCCTAACCGCAACCTTGGGATGTGGGTGGCGCTGTGGGTTAAACCACAGAGCCTAGGACTTGCTGATCAGAAGGTTGGCGGTTCAAATCCCTGCGATGGGGTGAGCTCCCGTTGCTCGGTCCCTGCTCCTGCCAACCTAGCAGTTTGAAAGCACATCAAAGTGCAAGTAGATAAATAGGTACTACTCATTCGGGAAGGTAAACGGCGTTTCCGTGCGCTGCTCTGGTTCGCCAGAAGTCATGCTGGCCACATGACCCGGAAGCTGTACGCCGGCTCCCTTGGCCAATAAAGCGAGATGAGCGCCATAACCCCAGAGTCGGCCACAACTGGACCTAATGGTCAGGGGTCCCTTTACCTTTAACCGCAACCTTACAAGTTGTGACGATTTGCTACACAGTAGGCAAAAACCCAAATGGCACCGGCCAATAAGTCAAATGGACAAAATTCCTACCAGGCCCCAGCCCAAAAGCAGGCGACCCCATGACAGGCATAGCAAGGTCAGCACGAACAAACCCTAAATATAGGGAGGTTGGGCGGGTAATTCGATGTGCGCAGTGAAAAGAGGAAGCTCAACGCCGCACACAGGGAATAAATAGCACCCCCATCAATCAAACAATTTTGCAACGTTAAATTTTCCCCAGCAACAATTGGAGGTGCCCTAACAAATTTGTGGCCATTCATACTAACCTGCCCGGCAACAGGGGATGTCATGGTTGCCCCCACCGCAACATGTGCTCTCCATGAAGGGGAACCCTCTCTGTTCAACTGTAGACATTTCTAGATGAAGTGGATTATCTAGACTCATTTCAGTCTGGCTTCAGACTTGGGTTTAGTACTGAAACTGCTTGGGTAGTTAGTACTACTCTGAATGGTGACCTTTATTGGGAGAGAAGAGGACTGGTATCCTATGGGTTCTCCTTGACCTTGCACTAGTGACCAGTACCATCGACCCATACCTAGTGGCCTGTGCTTTGAGATTGGTGGGAAATAATATTTTTATTATTTATATCCCATTTTCCATCCCAAAGGACTCCAGAGCAGCAGTTCAGGGCTGCCTGCTGCACCACCTATACTGATAATACGCAGCAAAAAGTTCCCATCTTTAACGCATTACAGGAGTGCCAACTTGGACTCGTAACCGTTGGTGCCCGGGGCCGTGGGTGCCATGCATCTTGCATAGTCCTGGCACCAACATTTGTGGGTGCCCAACTGGGCCATAAAGAAGGCTGATCGCCGAAGAATAGATGTTATTGAATTCTTGTGCTGGAGGAGACTCTTGAGAGTCCCAGGGACTGCAGGAAGATCAAACCTCTTCATTCTTAAGGAAATCAGCCCTGAGTGCTCACTGGAAGGACAGATCCTGAAGCTGAGGCTCCAATACCTTGGCCACCTCATGAGAAGAGAAGACTCCCTGGAAAAGACCCTGATGTTGGGAAAGATGGAGGGCACAAGGATAAGGGGACAACAGAGGACCAGATGGTTGGACAGTGTTCTCAAAGCTACCAGCATGAGTTTGACCAAACTGCGGGAGGCAGTGGAAGACAGGAGTGCCTGGAGTGCTCTGGTCCATGGGGACACGACTAAAAGACTAAACAACAACAACAAACCCTTTCATGGGGAATTTTATAGGTGTTCAGGCACCCAGGGCCCTGGGTGTTGGCACCTATGACCCATTAGGATTGCTCTCAGTCAACAGGGAAAGCATTGACCTCATCTTAGCCATCACGAAAAGTCAGGTGTTGAAGCCAGAAGCGTAGCGTGGGTTGTCAGCACCCGGGGCAAGGCAAGTAATTTGCGCCCCCTAACCCATGGAGCGCGCCCCCCCCAGATGTTGCACCCGGTGCGGCCGGCCCCCCTACACCCCCCACGCTACGCCACTGGTTGAAGCTGCAGATTTATGATACTGAATTATATAGACTTACAGCCTCAACAGTGCCAACAACGAAACAGGCGTAATTCAAAAAATATCAGTCAGCTTGCCAAACGATATCTGAACTTGGCAGGGTATAATTTTTAAAAACGGAGCTGGTGAGCTAGTACGAAATTACAACCCTCGAGGAACCAGCAACACCCACTGGACTTATTGCACAATATATTGAAATTAAGCGTAATTGGAAAAAGATGGGTGCGAGGTTGCTGCAGAAAATCTTAGTGTGTGTAAGGGGGGGGGAGGGACATATAAGAACCCATTTCCTTTAATAATAATGTTATGATAAGGTTGGTTTTTTTAGGCAAGTGAAACCTTTATTTTCATTCAATGGTCTATTGCTTTTGGGCAAGAATGCCTGGGGCGCTCATCTTATGGGCAAAGGCTGGCTCCGAGTTGTATAATTTCAGCTTTATTACCTCCACTGAATAGGTTCTGGGCAATCCAAAAATAACTCGAAGGATTTGGTCCTAAGCATCCACTTTGGGAAACAGTTGTCTTCAGATTTCAGGGAAGGGTGGGAGGGATTGTGCAATCCTGCCTGAGTTCCTGAAATGGTCCCCCCCTCCACTCCTTCAAGGGAAGATCATGCTGCACTTCTGAGTACACTCAGCGTACTGAGAGAGGAGGGGGGAGGAGAGGTCAGGTCGGGGTGGCAGAGGGGGCAAATGGTGGCAGACCTGCACCGTGCTGGATTGGCGGGTGGGGGGCAGTTGAGGAGGGAATAATAATAATAATAATAATAATAATAATAATAATAATAATTTATTATTTATACCCCGACCATCTGGCTGGGCTTCCCCAGCCACTCTGGGCAGCTTCCAACAAAATATTAAAATACAACAGTCTACTAAACATTAAAAGCTTCCCTAAAGAGGGCTGCCTTCAGAAGTCTTCTAAAAGTCTGGTAGTTCTTCTTCTCTTTGACATCTGGTGGGAGGGCGTTCCACAGGGAGGGCACCACTACCGAGAAGGCCCTCTGCCTGGATCCCTGTAACCTGGCTTCTCGCAGTGAGGGAACCGCCAGAAGGCCCTCGGTGCTGGACCTCAGTGTCTGGGTAGAACGATGGGGGTGGAGACGTACCTTTAGGTATACTGGACCGAGGCCGTTTAGGGCTTTAAAGGTCAGCACCAACACTTTGAATTGTGCTCGGAAACGTACTGGGAAACCTGCAAGAGGGAAGGAAGGGAGTGGCTATTGTCATTCACGCCCGGCCAGGCTCCTTGTCTGTCTGTTCAAGCAGGACAGAGGACACTTTTGTCCAAAAAACAGGACGGCCCCATTTTTTCTAGTATAATAAATTTTTATTAATTTTCATTTACAACAATCCAATAAAAGCCACATCGATACGATACCAAATAATAAAATAGCCAATTTATTCAATAACACATTAAACAATTTTGTTTGGCTCCCCATGCTCTGGTTTCTGTGGGTTGCTATTCTTACTTCGCCCTGCTCCAAAACTCTTAGTTGATCCAAATGCATCTGTTCCGACATGGATCCTTTGTTTTATTTTAGCCACTGATCTGGTGATTTTCATTCGCATTTACGGTAAATATTCCATGTCCATTAATTTTGCAAGGGGGTTTTCATCTTGTGGATTTCTGTGTGAAATGTTTGTTTTACATTCATCTTTTCGTTTTTCTGTTGTAATCCGACGTCTTCAAGCATTTCCTTTTACAGTGGTACCTCGGGTTACATACACTTCAGGTTACAGACTCCGCTAACCCAGAAATATTACCTTGGGTTAAGAACTTTACTTCAGGATGAGAACAGAAATTGTGCTCCGGTGGCGCGGCAGCAGCGGGAGGCCTCATTAGCTAAAGTGGTGCTTCAGGTTAAGAACAGTTTCAGGTTAAGTACGGACCTCCAGAACGAATTAAGTACTTAACCCGAGGTACCACTGCGACACACACACCATTCACCATTTTGCTTATCCAAGGCAATTAGAGATGTGGCGCTTTACCAGCATCCCGGGCAGATATGCAGCTTCTTTCACCTGTCATCCGACAACTAACAAGCTGGTATTCTTCCAAAGTCATAATAAATAAGTGCTCTTTACCGTTCCATGTACCCCATTTTTCTAGGGATGGGTGGCAACCCTATACAGGACACTGCATCCACAGCTACCCGGCTGTTTGTCGTTGTCCCTGGAGGAAACAGTATTTTAATATCGCCAGGCATTTGAGCTGTCAAGATGTAAACACTTGCCTCTAAGGAACCCTGGTGGTCCTGGCATATGTTGCATCCCAGTTAAACCAGTGAGTTTCCAGCAGCTTGTTTATGCCTTCTGTGAAAGAGAAGCAATAAAGAAACAAAACTAAGTTGTGAGTGTGGGTGGTAGCTAGCCAACAAGGATGATTTGAGAACAGGTCGTTAATTTTTTTGTTTTCTTAATAAAACGTTCAGTTTTCTCAAATATTCCCAAAGCTTTGGTTGTCACTAAGAGAGAGGGAGGGAGGGAGAGAGCAGTTTTTTCCTGTTTTCTACGAGTATCAATCCATGTGCAAACCCCAATGAGCAAGATGCTGTCTTCTGTCACTTTCTTTAAAGGTAAAGCTAAAGGGATCCCTGACCATTAGGTCAAGTCGTGACCGACTCTGGGGTTGCGGCGCTCATTTCGCTTTATTGGCCGAGGGAGCCGGCGTACAGCTTCTGGGTCATGTGGCCAGCATGACTAAGCCGCTTCTGGAGAACCAGAGCAGCGCACGGAAACACCGTTTACCTTCCCCCCAGAGCGGTACCTATTTATCTACTTGCACTTTGATGTGCTTTTGAACTGCTAGGTTGGCAGGAGCAGGGACCGAGCAATGGGAGCTTACCCCGTCACGGGGATTCGAACCGCCGACCTTCTGATCAGCAAGCCCTAGGCTCTGTGGTTTAACCCACAGCGCCACCCGCATCCCTGTCACTTTCTTTACCTCTTTTCATAGAGAAGAGCCAATTTAGCAAACATCTTGCTACCAATTGGGTGGGGGGGTGGGACTGCTTCCTTGCATTTTGACATAGCATACTCAGATCCAATCCTGCACCCATCTCCCCCAAGTAAAGCAATGAGGGAATCTGTGATACATAAGTAGCAGTCAAGTACAACATTCCTTGTTTTCCTAGAGTGGACATGTGGGGGAATGTATGGTCCAGCCAGCCGAAAACTTCCTGTTTCCTCCTGGCTGGGACATACTTCCCTTGCATGTGACTAGAGGTGGGCATGACTTTACCTGTCCAGGTAACAAAAGGGACAAAGCACACAGCTCTCTCTCTCTCTCTTTGACTTCCTCTGTCGTTGGAGCAGCTTTTATCTAGAAATGCTTTCAGCCAACAGAGGACACTGGGATTATCCCCATATGGGCTAGATCCACATGTATGTACTTTGTAACTAAGTCTGCATTCAGGGATCCAATTGTGAACTGATGATGTGAGTAAACTTCTGTTATATACTTTAAACAAGATTGTGGCATGTTTAATCTTTTAAGAGGGATATAAGGGAACTTACCAGGAACCTAATAGTGAGAGGCTTATACGAGCCTGCAACCAGCTATCTGCTGGGTGTTTAAAAGGGGAATGTAAAACTCTGCTAAGTAAAGAAACTAGCGCAAGTTAGGCAGGATATTAATAAACAATATATCCTTTCCTGCCTTCCTGAACATTCCCACAGAATTGCCAGGGAGCCTCCACAGCTTCTTCAAGTTTGGGGATTTATTTTTAAATCCTGCCAGCTGGCCTTTGGATGAATAACCAAGAGGGGGCAGGATGGAAGCGTTATCATGATGCCATTAAAGTAAGGTTACCAGATTTTTTCCAATGAATCTGGGGACACTTTCCAACTTCAATAGATCTTGTATGTCGACTGATTTGTAAATCCAGGGACTGTCCCCGGGAAACGGGGACGTCTGGTAACCTTACATTAAGGGCCAAACTGCATGCAACAGGCAGTGCCATGGTTCTTCCTCCTGGCAATGTGGGATTGGTTTGGTTTTTTGAACAAAAAGCAGCTGCAGAACACTGGAATCGGGAGTAAAGGGATGAGAAGGGGCCATAGCTGTCAACTTACAGATTTGAAAATAAGGGACCAGCAGCCTCGAAAATAAGGGATCAGCAGCCAAAATAAGGGATTTTGCTTAGTTTATACATAAATCCACCACTGATGGAGCCATGCTGCTTTTGCTGTGACTGACTGTGTTTTGCAGGGGGTTGGACTAGATGATCCTAAGGGTCTACAACTCCCACCAAAGAAGAGTGGCAGACAAAACTGATGAACGACGTCCAGATGGCAAAGCCTACAGGCAGAATTAGAAACCAGGAAGAGGACCTCTTTAAGAAAGAATGGGGAAATTTTATCATTTAGTTGAAAAGCTATTGTAAAGAGTTACACACATTGGTAGGATTGACAGAAAACTTGTAGTAAAAATTTGAACTATGGATGGACAAATGATTTATAAAAATAGAGTTATGAAAGGGATGCAGAGGGGGAAATCACTGCATTAAGATGCTGCACTGGTTGGAGGGGATGCTAAGCAGCACGTCAGGACTGCAGTCGTCTTGGAATGAGGAGTTCCATCGGCCCTTCCTCGCCAGAGAGAGGGGGGGAGGGAGAGAGACTCTCGCCCACGCCACCCACAAGCCCGGCATGAGGCGGTTGCGGTGCCATGCCAGCCACTGAAGCGCCGCCCTTCTGCGTCCCTCCCCATCCCCTCCTCTTCCTCCTCCCTCAGGCCGCCTCCTCAGCCGCCGCCGCTGCCTCCGGCTTCCCCTGGCAGCGCGGCGGAAGTCTCGCAAGAGAGGGGCTGCCTGCCTGCCCGCCGCCACCCGTCTCCTCACAACGCGCCCCTGAGGGGGAAAAGGGAGAGACGGAAAAAGGGCGGCAGCTCATGCGCGAGCGTGCTCTCTCTCAAGGCGGACGACCCCAAGCCGCTGCTTCCCTCCCAAGACATCATCAATAAGGGACAGCAGTGGGACACGGCGCTGGGATAAGGGAGTTTCCCGCCAAATAAGGGACGGTTGACAGCTATGGAAGGGGCTGCTTATGCCTTTCCTGCCTTGCCCCATGTCTGATCAGTAATGTGCCTCTCCTTCAGCTGCCTGCCTTGATAAGAAGCAGAAGGAAGGGCATCTGATGCCTGAACAGATAGATACAGGCATAATTTGTCCCCGTGCTATCAGCTCACCAGTAGGAGGCAATATAGCAGGGCCAGTAATGGACCTCTGCTCCCCGCTCACACAATTGCAAGCACTCATTCATTCGTTCATTCATTTATAAATCAGTTGATCAATCAAACTCAGTTTAGCCTAATAGGTTAACATTGCTGTTTTTAATGCATCCATTGACTGCCAGTTTCGAGGAATCTTAGGCACCATGGGAACATTTAAAAGTATTTAATTCTGGTATACAGTGGTACCTCAGGTTAAGAACTTAATTCGTTCCAGAGGTCCATTCTTAACCTGAAACTGTTCTTAACCTGAGGTACCACTTTAGCTAATGGGGCCTCCCGCTGCCGCCGTGCTACCAAAGCACAATTTCTGTTTTCTTCCTGAAGCAAAGTTCTTAACCCGAGGTACTATTTCTGGGTTAGCGGAGTCTGTAAGTGTCTGTAACCTGAGGGGTATGTAACCCGAGGTACCACTGTATAAGCACAAGACAACAGTTTTAAGGGAAAAGAAAGGGGACTTTTCCTCTTCTTGTCTTTGAGGTGTAAACTGGAAATGTCTTGCCTGCTAACTACTGCCATCTCCGTCATCAGGGAGCATTTATTGACTCTATAGGCAATTATCATCATCATCATCATCATCATCATCAGGAAGATCCATCATCCAAGTTCATAATAAATTGTGGCGTTCAGCTTCAGATCATTTTCAGGCATAGCACATGACTTTATTTTGGAAAACACACAGGTCTCTTTGATGGCAGGGAAAGGTTTGGTGAAAGGCTTCAAGAATTCAGTTTTATTGCACGTAGCAGAGCTTATATTTTATTTTCTTCTCATACCCACACTATATAATTGTGGGTTACTTATGCGTGTGGTCCCGTTGGCAAAGGTTCCTTTTAATTGCTTCTGTGGCGATACTCTGGGCAGAATCGTCATTGCCACAGTTGCCTTCTCCCAAACAATTTCTGCCTCTCAGGTCAGTCCTTTGGGCTTTTAGAGCTCAGATCTGGCTTGAGGTTTGGAGTTCGCTCCTCTGGTGCCGGTTTCCATTGCAGCCATACATTACTTTGAATATATGCATGTCTTCATTTATTTGATATCTCTTCTTGCCAGGCAAAAAGCAAAAGCATACAAAGATGGTTTACGCTACTGAATTTCCCCACATGGCTGGATGTGGGAATGTGTCCCTATGAATTGGTTGATGTGTGAGGTTGTAGACCTGGCTGTGATCATGGTTGTACCTTTCAGCTTAGAAAATGTGGCCGGGGTGCCATCGGCGGGGGGTTGGGCAAGGACCCCCCTGCATAGCTGTCAACTTACAGATTTGAAAATAAGGGACCAGCAGCCTCGAAAATAAGGGATCAGCAGCCAAATTAAGGGATTTTGCTATTGTAAAGAGTTACCGTACATACATTGGTAGGATTGACAGATGCTGTCAATCTGGCATGAGGAGGTTGTGGCGCCGCGGTGGCCGCTGAAGCGCCGCCCTTCTGCGTCCCTCCCCATCCCCTCCTCTTCCTCCTCCCTCAGGCCGACTCCTCAGCTGCCACCACTGCTGTCGCCTCTGGGCTTGCAGGCGGCATGGGTGAGAGTCTCTCTCCCTCCCCCCCCCTTGGGCGGGTAAGGGCCGATGGAACTCCTCGCACCAGGGCAAAGGCGCCAGCGCGCGCGCTCTCTCGCGGCGGAGGACCCCGAGCCGCTGCTTCCCTCCTGAGCCGGGCGAGCATGAAACCCGGGAAATTTAAGGGACATCATCAATAAGGGACAGCAGTGGGACACGGCGCTGGGATAAGGGAGTTTCCCGCCAAATAAGGGACGGTTGACAGCTATGCCCCCCTGAAATTTTTGAGGAGGGGACTTGGCTTCTCAATATCATGCCGCCTGTGGCAGGCCTCACCAGCTCTTCCAGTAATATGAGGTAATGTGTGCTCTTTGTACTTTTGTCCATCTGCTGTATTTATTTTCCCCAATTGGAACTATAAAATGGTGATTTTCTTGAGTCAAAATGAGAGTACCCCTAAACATTTTTTTCTGAAAAGGAACTGTGTACACACACACACACACACACACACACACACACAAAATATAGTTCCATTTTTACCCACGCCAAAACTGTAAAGGCTGCTCTTGCATGAAAACCACTGGATAGTAAAGTTTGTTCAACCATGGTACTGACAACACCAACTAAGTTTTGTAAGGAGAACTATATGAAATATTGCAGAAAAGATTTATGAGAATGGATTTTAAGCTACGGATTATTAAAAGTAATAGTTAGGAACAAATGTAAGATTAAGAGATGAGCTTTGAAAATCATTAAACGTGGTTGATGGAAGTCTCAGGCTAAAATAGCCAAAATGTTGTATAAGATGAGACGAGATGATGTGTTCTGTTTGGAAAATATATGTAAAAACTAATAAAAATGTATATTAAACAAAAGGACCAGTCCCTTCCAATTCTATGATTCTATGAGGTATCCTTTTGAAACTGGGTAGGAAAAGGTAAAGGTAAAGGGACCCCTGACCATTAGGTCCAGTCGTGACTGACTCTGGGGTTGTGGCACTCATCTCGCTTTACTGGCTGAGGAAGCCGGCGTACAGCTTCCAGGTCATGTGGCCAGCAAGACTAAGCCACTTCTGGCGAACCAGAGCAGCTCACGGAAGCACCGTCTACCTTCCCGCTGGAGTGCTACCTATTTATCTACTTGCACTTTGACGTGCTTTCGAACTGCTAGGTTGGCAGGAGCTGGGACCGAGCAATGAGAGCTCACCCCATCACGGGGATTGAAACCACCAACCTGATCAGCAATTCCTAGGCTCTGTGGTTTAACCCACAGCGCCATCCGCGTTGAGGATACATACCCTCCAAATGGCATACCAAAGTAATCCAGTCATTTCGTCCAAAGTAATAAAGCGATAGTTTTCTGCAAGGTATTTGTTGTTGTTAAAGGTGCCTAGCAGAAACACCCCTTTGTGTCTAAATTAAGGAAGGGGCTCCATAGATTGACTCCTCCCACTAACTGCAAGTGCTTTCAAATCTGGTGAAGAATGAGCAGCTATCCTAAGTTATCACTATCTTAAGTTTGGTAATCTATATGCACACACTTCAGATAGCTGCTTGATTTGCCTGGCAATGGACTATAGTTCCCCATCTGTTCCTCATTAAAAAGGAAGGCTTATAGAGGGGAAAGGATTTCTTATGTGGGGTGCTTGGTGGCAAAACAGTTGGCAACATAAAAAAGAGCTGTACACCAACGTTAGTGTTCCACGGCACCTGAAACATGAGCTTCACTTGGCTCTGCGTTGGTTATCGTGGCTTTGAGCCACCAAGATTTGAATATAATGTTTACTGAACTAACTTTAGTTTAGCCTGATGCATGACTGAAACCCAGTTTATTCTGGCTGTGGCACTGGGAATATTTTGAATTGGGAAGTGTGGTATTCAGCAGTGACACTGACTCAGGGTAAGACGTTTCGTATTTCCATCTTAAAATTAGTTTTCCAAATGGCTTCTCTCATTCTGCAGAGGTCAGCTGTCATTAAATGGATAGTGTAGATCAACTCCTCGAAAGATTCCATCAATGGTGTCTCCGAAAATTTTTACACATCACTTGGGAAGACAGTGTACTGGAAGAAGCAAAGGTCACCAGTGTCAAAGCAACGGTTCAACATCAACTTCGTTGGATGTGCAGATCTCTGATTATCATCTTCCAAAGCAACTACTCTATTCCGAATTTAAAAATGGGAAGCGTAATACCGGTGGTCAACAAAAAATATTTAAAGACTCTCTCAAGGCAGATATTTTAAAATGTTCCCCAAAACTGGGAAACACTGACCTGCGAGCGCTCCAATCGGAGAACAGCCTTTACCAAAGGTGTCATGGGCTTTGAAGATGCTCAAACTCGGGACGAAAGGGAGAAACGTGCTAAGAGGAAGGCACGTTTCTCAAACCCTCACCATGATAAACTCCCACCCAGAAACCTACCGTATTTTTTGCTCTATAAGACTCACTTTCCCCCTCCTAAACAGTAAGGGGAAATGTGTGTGCGTCTTATGGAGCGAATGCAGGCTGCGCAGCTATCCCAGAAGCCAGAACAGCAAGAGGGATTGCTGCTCTGGCTTCTGAGATTCAGAATATTTTTTTTCTCGTTTTCCTCCTCCAAAAACTAGGTGAGTCTTGTGGTCTGATGCGTCTTATAGAGCGAAAATACGGTATATCCCCACTGAGGAAGGATGTGTGGATCCAGAATTGGCCTCCATAGTCGCTTAGAGACTCACTGTTAAAACTGTTCATGGAAGACAATCTTACTCGGCTATGAGTGATCACCAAAGAAGAAAGAGTGCAGATCATGCAACTCAAGAGATGACATCCCAACTTAACTCCAAAGTTAAACTCCCCCATTTATGCAGAAAGGCGGGGCTTCATTTAAACCAAGTGCCGGAGTCCCCAAGATGCTATGGAACAGTCTTCTCACTGTACATGCACAACACATCATAACCGTTCACCATGCTGGCTTGGGCTGTTGTGACTTGGATTCCACCAACATCTGCAGAGTCAAAGGCCTAGTCATTCATAACTTGGAGGCAGGTTCTGGCCCTGACACTTCAGAAACAAATCCATGTTTGCATCAGCACATGTGTGAAGAGAGAGAAGGAACATGGTGCTCATAGGACAGGAGACACAGGAGCTGCAGTCTTCATGCTGGGAATGGCAATCATTTCTGCCAAAAGCTTGTCAAATGAGTCTAAGCACTAAACTTCCACAAGTATTTTAGCCAACTACTGCTTCAACAGAAAAGCAGGCTGAGCCTATCAAACCTTTTCTAAGGCAAATGAAGCAGGCCAGAGATCATTTTAAATCTTGCATCGTTGAAAGAACATCCACATGGAAACAGTGGCACCTGCTGGTTAATACTGAAATGAAAAGTTCAGAAACACTAACATGCAAGGTAATGCTTATGGAATTTTATCCGAGACCTGGGAGAAGAGTCGGTGGAAGAAGATTAGAAGAAATTTAAAGACTATTTGCAGAAACACTGTAAAATTAATGAATGCTAAAATGATGTTGGATCGAAAATAAGTGGCATTAGCAACAAAGTTAATAAGAATATGCAAAAATGAATTGATAATGGATGAAAATATAGTTATAAAATGTTAAGATATAGAGTTAAGATAAATGAAAGAGGGTAAGGATTTGCTGATTTGATTATTTAAATGGGAATACAAGAAGGGGAGGTGTGAGGAGGTCAAAGAAACAAGCAAATGAGTTTTAAGTTATGAAAAACGGAATTGTTTTTAATTTTTTCTTATTTTCTTTTTGCTCTTTGTATGTTGTATTTTTATTTTTCTTTCTTCTTTTTTCATGTGTTTTTGTACTTATGTTTTTGTAAAACTTCAATAAACATTTCATTAAAAAAAAAAGGTAATGCTTATGGAATTTTACGATTTCTTTTCAACCTGGTCTAAGAGCCATACATTTCAGGCAAAGATCTGTGATCCAATTACAATGAGAAAAACGTAAACGTGTGCACACACAGGGCAATTTCCCTCAGTATGTGGTCTTGTTTCTAAATGAATGTTCTGAATAATTTGTACCTGTTACTCACTTGGAGGGGGTGGTACAGTTGTGTTTTCTGTCTCTAAAGATTTTTATTTAAAAAACCAGTGTCACATAACTATCAAATCAATTATGACCCCCTTTCCCCAGGCTCTGACCAAGAAATCAATGAAACTCATTACTCCATAATACTAATACTAATACTAATACTAATACTACTAATAATAATAATAATTTATTATTTATACCCCGCCCATCTGGCTGGGCCTCCCCAGCCACTCTGGGCGGCTTCCATAAAAACCAAAAATACAGTAAAATATCACACGTTAAAAACTTCCCTGAACAGGGCTGCCTTAAGATGTCTTCTGAATGTCAGGTAGTTGTTTATTGCTTTGACATCTGCTGGAAGGGCGTTCCACAGGGTGGGCGCCACTACCGAGAAGGCCCTCTGCCTGGTTCCCTGTAGCTTTGCTTCTCGCAATGAGGGAATCGCCAGAAGGCCCTCGGCGCTGGACCTCAGCGTCCGGGCAGAATGATGGGGGTGGAGATGCTCCTTCAGGTATACTGGACCGAGGCCGTTTAGGACTTTAAAGGTCAGCACCAACACTTTGAATTGTGCTCGGAAACATACTGGGAGCCAATGTAGGTCTTTCAAGACCAGTGTTATATGGTCTCGGCGGCCGCTCCCAGTCACCAGTCTAGCTGCCGCATTCTGGATTAGTTGTAGTTTCCGAGTCACCTTCAAAGGTAGCCCCACGTAGAGTGCATTGCAGTAGTCCAAGCGGGAGATAACCAGAGTATGCACCACTCTGGCGAGACAGTCCGCAGGCAGGTAGGGTCTCAGCCTACGTACCAGATGGAGCTGGTAAACAGCTGTCCTGGACACAGATTTGACCTGTGCCTCCATGGACAGCTGTGAGTCCAAAATGACTCCCAGGCTGCGCACCTGGTCCTTCAGGGGCACAGTTACCCCATTCAGGACCAGGGAACCCTCCACACCTGCCCGCCTCCTGTCCCCCAGAAACAGTACTTCTGTCTTGTCAGGATTCAACCTCAATCTGTTAGCCGCCATCCATCCTCCAACCGCCTCCAGACACTCACACAGGACCTTCACTGCCCTCACTGGTTCTGATTTAAAAGAGAGGTAGAGCTGGGTATCATCCGCATACTGATGAACACCCAGCCCAAACCCCCTGATGATCTCTCCCAGCGGCTGCATGTAAATGTTGAAAAGCATGGGGGAGAGGACAGAACCCTGAGGCACCCCACAAGTGAGAGTTCAGGGGTCTGAACACTCATCCCCCACCACCACTTTCTGAACACGGCCCAGGAGGAAGGAGCGGAACCACTGTAGGACAGTGCCCCCAGCTCCCAGCCCCTCAAGACGGTCCAGAAGGATGTTATGGTCAATGGTATCAAACGCCGCTGAGAGATCCAGCAGAACTAGGAAACAGCTCTCACCTTTGTCCCTCGTCCGCCGGAGATCATCAACCAGTGCGACCAAGGCAGTTTCAGTCCCATGATGAGGCCTGAATCCCGACTGGAAGGGATCCAAATGGTCCGCTTCTTCCAGGCGTGCCTGGAGTTGTTCGGCAACCGCTCGCTCTATCACCTTGCCCAAGAATGGAAGATTTGAGACTGGGCGATAGTTGGCCATCGTGGCCGCATCTAAAGATGGTTTTTTAAGAAGTGGTTTAATAACCGCCTCTTTCAGTGGGTCTGGGAAGGCTCCCTCACGGAGGGAAGCATTCACCACCCCACGAAGCCCATCGCCCAGTCCTTCCCGGCTAGCTTTTATAAGCCAGGATGGGCAAGGATCCAGGAGACAGGTGGTTGGTTTCACTCGTCCAAGCAGCCTGTCCACATCCTCGGAGGTAAATGCCCTCCCATCGGATGTCAAGGCGATGGACAACTACCTGACATTCAGAAGACATCTGAAGGCAGCCCTGTTCAGGGAAGTTTTTAATATGTGACATTTTAGTGTATTTTTTATCTCTGTTGGAAGCCGCCCAGAGTGGCTGGGGAAACCCAGCCAGATGGGCGGGGTACAAATAATAAATTATTATTATTATTATTATTATTATTATTATTGGAATTGATCCCACTCAACTTGACTAGACAGAACTCTAGCACTCTCCTGCCCTGGCCCTGCTCCCACGGTGGAGTCTACTTCTTCCCAAATCTGAGCGATTTTATCTGCAAAAAACTTTGCAAAATCATTGCAGGAGAATATGTGGCCCGTACTGGGCCCCGATGTTACAGGTGGTTCCGCTAAATTGTGAACCACCTGAAAAAGTCTCCTGCTGCTGTTTTCTGTAGATGCAATAGAGGCGGCGAAGAAATTCTTCTTCGCCGTCGCTATCGCCACTTGGTAGGCTTGACGTTGAGCTCTAACCTGTGTCCGGTCAGATTCGGAATGAGTTATCCGCCACCGGCGCTCTAGCCGTCTCAACGATTGTTTCATTGCCCTCAGATCCATGGAAAACCACGGGGCTCTCCGGGCTCCATGCAATCGGAGAGGGCGCTTCGGAGCCAAACAGTCAATAGCCCTGGTTAACTCCACATTCCAGCGGGCCACCAGGGAATCAGCTGAAAGGTCATCAACATGGGATAAAGCATCCCCTACCACTCTCTGGAAACCATTTGGATCCATTAAGTGGCGGGGGCAGACCATCCGAATTGGTCCCACCTCCCTGCAGAGGGGATGGGTCGCAGAGAAGTCCAGTTGCACCAGGAAGTGATCTGACCATGGCACTTCTTTTGTTTCACTTTTACTTAGTGTCAGATCACCAACATCCATAGAGGTAAACACCAGGTCCAAGGCATGTCTGCGGCTATGGGTTGGGCCAGACTTATTCAGGGACAGCCCCATGGAGGCCATGCTTTCCACGAAGTCCTGAGCTGCCCCTTGTAAGGTCGTGTCGGCATGGATGTTAAAATCCCCTAGGACGACCAAGCTAGGTGTCTCCAGGAGAACATCCGCCACGACCTGAAGCAGCTCGGGCAGGGAATCCTTGGTGCAGCGGGGAGGTCGGTACACCAAAAGGAATCCTGTACTGCCCCTATTGCCCAACTTCCAGAACATGCACTCAGAAAACTGGGTCTTCCCAATAGGACGCCTGGTGCAAACTAATGACTTTCTAAAAATCACTGCAACCCCCCCTCCCTGCCCACATGACCTGGGTTGCTGTGGGAATATGTCGAAGGAGGACGTCACATCTGATTGTTTGTTCACATGCATATTAATGTATACCAGATTTTCAGAAAGCCATCATCCGCCTGTTGTCCTTTTAATGTTTTACTTGCTTTGTAAGTTTTTCCGTGAATGCAACTGTTCATACTTTTCGTCTCCAGTTATGCATATGTAAATTGCCCCGGCTTTCCCAGCTTTGAGCTATTCATTGCCAGGTTGCAAGAAAAACTACCTGCTACCGTGGGGGAAAGCAAGCTGAGGAGTATTCTGTATGTCCTGTTGTGTTATTAAGCTTAGCTCCTGAAATACAGCACCACAGACAGGTTTGATCACGTCACATGTCCACTATATATTAAACATAGCACCAATACAGTTACAGCCCCTCCAGCATAGGGGCGAAAGCTGTGGGCTTATCTTATTTTAAATACCAGCTATGCAACATTTTGAGTATGTTCTCCCTAATCTTGTCCATAGCAAGTAAAACTTTTTTTCCATCCACATACTACACTAGTCAGTTTGTTCAAACTGGAACATTTCATTTAAGAATATAAGGTTAGTTCTGAAAGAATTCCCAGCCCATATTATTTCCATGGGGTTGTACAAGAGGAATACATTGCAGAATGGCCCTTCAACACACTCTGCTTTCACAAATCACTCAAGAGCCACTGCTATTCTCCAGTCAGCAAGTGGTGTCAACAAGAGGGTGCTCATTTAGTTTTCCATGAAGGAAAAAAAAAAAATCTTGCCATTTCCTTTCACATGGGAATCAACATCTTTGGAGACTCAAGGCTGTCTACATCTACTAGGTAGCAAGAGAAACAAATTGTAGTCTGAGTAAGGAAAGCAATCGGCAGGGCACTTGTCATTTGACGACTTCCAGGAGAGTTAAAAACCAAACTAAAACCTCAAAGTGCACAAAAAGCTTTATTTACATACAAAAATACAGACATGGGCATTCAGTTGTTTTTTGTATCTCATAAAAACCAACATTAATAGACAAATCAGTGCAAGTTAGTAGTTATTTTTTGTAATTAAACTATTCAAAGCACAGACTTGTGAAATTAGAAATAAAACAGGAATTGTGTGATGCAACAATTTCGCTCATTTTTGCACCATCCTGGAAATCAAGTCTTCACAGATTTTTGTGAGTTCGTTGTTTTCCTTTGTCTGTGAAAAGAGAAGAAGTATCAGAGACTGTAGGAGTTGCACAAATATTCAGAAAAGTCACCCATATTTTTTTACAGATTAGAATAGTTTGCACAGTGGGCCTCATTTTTAAGTAGCAAAATGCAAGGAGACGCCTGAGAGGTGCTTGTGTCTGGAATACAGTGGTGCCTCGCAAGACGAAAAGAATCCATTCCGCGAGTCTCTTTGTCTTGCGGTTTTTTCGTCTTGCGAAGCAAGCCCATTAGCGGCTTAGCGGATCAGCTGATAAGCGGCTTAGCGGATCAGCTGTTAAGCAGCTTAGCGGATCAGCTGTTAAGATTTTCATAAAATACGGACTTCAGATGTGTTTTGCAGGTATGGATTTAATTTGCAAGCGGCAAAGCCTTTGGAAGGCGGCCCCTCCACTCCTCTGCTTGAACTAACAGTCCTCTGCTTGAACACTAACAGTCCCAAGCTCCAATGAGAATTTATGACTGACCTTTTGCTCAAGGCTGCTCTCTAGCGACTGGGCTCTCATCTGTTCTTTGCGCAAACTGGCTTGGAGCGCTGCCTCTTCGGCTTTGGCTTTGCTTCGTACTTGGGCAATCTCTTCATTTGCCCTGTCAAAAAGGCATTCAGGAATATTAGCTTCTTAGATAACATGGGTGCTTTACTTAAATGCACCACAATCTGAAGGACGGCCAGATTTCAACACCTCATTACTCACCGGCATAGCTTTTCTTCTGCGTGGGCCTTCAATGCTTGATATTTCTGTTCCTCCTTCTTAAGTCTTGTATTGTAATCCTCAACACATTTTTTCAAAGCCTCTTCATTCTAGAAGAAGAAAAAAAACACACACCCAGGCCATTTCAGAGGGGAGAGGACCTCTTAAAAATAATTGCGAGGGCAAGCCCAAATCTTGATCTGTCAAAAAGTAGAATCACTCTGCACCAACACCACAAATTACACATTCAGCAAAATTCTGTTAAAACCTCTACAAGTGCACTGTAATATAGAAAGCTATACTGTTTGTATTCAGAAGAAAACAAGTTGAATGCATGTGTGCCACCTGTGCTATATCAAGTAATAACACTTTAAGACATTTGGGATAACAGAAAACCTTCCATACCGTTTCTTTGGTTTCCTGTCCAGAACCAACATCTCAGCAAATACTACATTTGGCACCAATGAAGCTCATCTAGCATTATTGATGTCTGGTCCTTTAAAGCAGGGATTGGCAATGTAGCACCTGCGGGTGTCCTTGTGCGTTTTTCTGGTTTGTTTTTAAGAATAGTATGGGTGTGTGGGTAGAATAGCAGCCCTTCATCCATAGAGGGTTTTACTAAAATATGCTCAGTGTGTGATTAAGGGAATGCGCTTGGGCGGAGAGGGAGAGGTTGCTGTGTGGTCCGTATGCATCATCTGCACAAGAGAGGGAGAAATGCAAGTGCAGCTTTTTCTGTATTGGTGTAAGAAAAATCTATGGATGAAGAGCAGTAAACTAACTAACTAAATAATAGTAGCCACCTTGTATATTGTTCCTGGTACTGAGAAATGCTCTGTATTAGACAGCAACACACTCTCTCTCTCTCTCTCTCTGTGTGTGTGTGTGTATGTGTGTGTGTGTGTGTGTGTGTGTGTGTGTGTGTGAGAGAGAGAGAGAGAGAGAGAGAGAGAGAGAGAGAGAGAGAGAGATTTTTGTATGATCCCCACAATTACGACCAGCAGGACATAAGCAACTTCCCATGTCAAACATGAGGCTGCCTGGGATTGGGAAAGCAGTGATGACTGCAGTACAGTAGTACCCCGGGTTACATACGCTTCAGGTTACAGACTCCGCTAACCCAGAAATAGCGCCTCAGGTTAAGAACTTTGCTTCAGGATGAGAACAGAAATCATGCTCCGGTGGTGCGGCAGCAGCAGGAGACCCCATTAGCTAAAATGGTGCTTCAGGTTAAGAACCGTTTAAGGTTAAGAACGGACCTTGAGAACGAATTAAGTACTTAACCAGAGGTACCACTGTATCTCCAGTTTTCTTATGCTATCCCCCCATCCAGCCCTGGTCCAAAAAGGTTGGAGAGTGCTGCTTTACATTTTACTCTGCAATTATTTTGATATTCGTAGTAGTAAATGAATTTATTTTCAACCAAAGATGAACCACGCTTTCCAAGTCCCCCCCCCCCCTTAGTAATTAAAATACAGTGCAGTCTTCCTAACAGGATCGCAAAATAGCATGCTTCCACAGTTATAGTTGTTACATACGTGTTGAAATGTAATGTGTAATCAGGGAGACACATTGGCTTTGCAGGCTTAAAAGTTGCAAAGGTGGGTGTGGTGTTTAACCACTCCTTGTGATTATGTTTGTACAGGGGGATGGAAATGGTTAATGTAGATTGACCAATGAGAAAGCTCAGAGGCGGAGCCTACCTGGTTTTGAGGCTCAGCCCAGGGGTTTTACCATTGGGAGAGGAGTCAGACAGAGCCAGTGAAAGTCGAACACAGTGGTTGTGACAGATAGAGTGAGAGACAGGGATAGAACTGAGAGAGAAGAGTGTGACAGTGAGATAGTGCCACATCTAGTTAAGGGCGTGCATTTGAGAAACCGTTCTGAACGTATTTAAAACTTGTTTGTTCTTCAATAAACTTTAATCTTCGTTGTTGACTTTACAACCTGACTGAGACTCAGTATTTCACCCGAAGAAACCTGGTTGGTGGCAGCGGAAGAATAAAGCAGTGGTGTACAGGTCAATAGTCCATGAAACAACCGGGGGCTCTGTAAGAAAGCCAAAGTGGGAGACCCGTGTTTAAAGAAACAAGAAACCTAAGTGGCTGGCCGAGTTAGAAATGCTCACTTTCTGATATCCTTCTATTGCCTCCTTCTGCTTTTCAAATCGTTTGAAGAGCTCAGACAATGATTTTTCCACAGAATTCAGATCAGAGCTAATCTGCCGTTTTTCATCCAGTACTTTCTGCAGTTCTTTCTGGGCAAGCTCCTTTTCTTTCTGGGAATTCTCTAGAGAAACAGATAGATACAAATGAAACGCACTGCTTGCTCTCTAGGATCCAAAACAGACAACAGTCCAGAGATCTTTGTGTAGAAGTGCCCCATTACTCCCATGTCTTAGGAAAGGCAGTTTTCAAGTAACCTCAAGAAAGGCTGCAGATATTCAGAAATGTCAGATATAGATTCCATGGTGCAGAATTTAGGACACAATGTGCAACAAAATAGAACAGGGTTTCTGAAACTCAGGTCTCCAGCTGTTTTTGAACTACAACTCCCATCACCCTGAGTTAGCAAGACCAGTGATCAGGGTGATGGGAATTGTAGTCCAAAAATAGCTGGAGACCCAGTTTTCAGAAGCCCTGCATTGTTTGAACAGCTTCCTCTTAAGTTCATATTCAAATAATGCATATAAAACTGGCTTCTGTCAGCAGCTAGGCCTCACTAGTTTTCAGTGTCTTAAGAGGACAATTAGCCTATAATAATGAAATATACAAATTAATGCTGTCCCTTAGAAGAGTGGGTGAACCACATGTTCCTGGACTCCAATTCCCATTATCCCTGACCATTTGCCATGCTGTCTAGGGCTAATGGAAGCTAGAGTCCGGCAACATCTGGAGGGTCAGATTCCCCACCGTGTCCTAGTTCAAGTTCAAGTTTATTAATAGAAGCAGCCACTATGGAACAATCATCTTAACACTTAGATTGAACTATTCCCTGTGGATGTGAGACTTAATCTGTAACATAAAAGATTTTCCTAGTATGTTTTTGATGCCATGTGGATGATTGCATACCACATTTTTTTTAGTTATGTATTTGTCTCGGAAACAACACTTTGGTTTTTTAATATATATATATATATATATATATATATATATATATACCAAAGACTAACAGTCAATTTCTTCTAAATTAAGCTGATGGGCTAAACAAGCCTCTCTCAAACATGCCCCCCCCCCAAGATGTTGGACTACAACTTCCTTCATCCCTGACTGGTCCTGATAGCTAGGGATGATGGAAGCTGTACATTTGGGGGACCATGTTTGAGAAAGACTGGGCTAAGCCAATATCAAGTAATCTCGAATCTCTGTTGCTGTCCCATACTTCTGTGATTCTCAGTTCCTGTGCTTTCCTAGTCTTTTTGAAAAGTTTGGCAAGAATGAAGCTGAAGACTCTCAAAACATGTCTTTGGAGTAGGAATACACGATGGTAGAGCACACGCTTTGCACACAAAGTTTCCAAGGTTGAATCCCTCAGTTGTAGCAGGCCTCAAAAAACAAACAAACAAACAAACAAAAAACCACCCCAACAACAACAACTCCCATCTGGATGGGAGCCTTTGAAAGCTGCTGGTAGTCAGCATATAGTTCTGGCCAGATATAACAGTGATATGATTCAGTACAAAGCACACCTGCCTTTATGCTTTTGTAATTTATACTTACCCATCACTTGTGCTACGGTAACTTCAAACTCTGCAACAATTGTTCTAAAAGAGAGAAAGAGCTTATTTTAATATGTATAGCAAGAAAGATTATAGGATTTTGCCAGAGTCCCGGTTCTTGGCACTAAGGACCCAGAACGCTAAGCTTCCTACTTGAAGAAAGGCCATCTTGCACTGGGTGACTCTTCCTATTTTTCTGTTGTTTTTAATTGCAATTTTTTATCTCCACTGTAGTGGTAGTGGTGACAGTTCCCTCTCCTTTTGAGATAAGCCGCAAATAAGAATAATTTGCCCCTCGTAACAAAGATGGTCCTAGTGAAGTTAGGCAACTCATGGAGGATCTAGACCAAAACAGGTGTTTCATTTGCCAATAATGAAACATGGCCCGCCCAAAATCCCGGAAAGTAGTTGCCAGTCAGTGCAGAAGATCCTGGGCGAGACGGACCAATGCCCTGACTCAAAGTTACTTTAATAATCAGCAAAGCTTCAGCAGCACAGGACCATAGCTGTCAACCGTCCCTTATATAGTGGGAAACTCCCTTATCCCAGCGCCGTGTCCCGCTGCTGTCCCTTATTGATGATGTTCCTTAAATTTCCCGGGTTTCATGCTCGCCCGGCTCGGGAGGGAAGCAGCGGCTCGGGATCCTCCGCTGTGAGAGAGAGCGTGTGCTGGCGCCGTCGTCCTGGCGCGAGGAGTACCATTGGCCCTTCCCCGCCCGAGAGAGGGAAGGGACGGAGACTCTCGCCCATGCTGCCCGCGAGCCCGGAGGCGGGAGCAGTGGTGGCAGCTGAGGAGGCGGCCTGAGGGAGGAGGAAAAGGAGGGGACGGGGAGGGATGCAGAAGGGCGGTGCTTTAACGGCTGCGCCGCCGCTGCAACAGCCTCATGCCGGATTGACAGCATCTGTCAATCCTACCAGTGAATGTAACTCTTCACAACAGCAAAATCCCTTATTTTGGCTGCTGATCCCTTATTTTCGAGGCTGCTGGTCCCTTATTTTCAAATCTGAAAGTTGACAGCTATGCACAGGACCCCTCCTAGGCCACGTTGCCCAGAATGCCTTGCTCCAAGGAAGGGCCCCAGCCATTTCTCAGAGTGAGGCTCAAGGGGAGCCTGAGGCATGTCTGGCACTTTTGCCGCATCAGCAGAGCCAAAACAGTTCAACAGCTGAGGGGAAGGAAGTTAGGAGGATTAGCAGCCATGGCAAAGGTGAGGAGGCAGCAATGACAGAGGCACCTTGGGCAGAACAATCATCCCAGTCAGTCCAACAGGTATCCAGCACTGCCCAAGGAAGAGTCAGATACCAGTTGAAATGGGTCTATATATTTGGTGGTATTTAAGTCCCGTGAGAAAGCAACCATAGAACATGCTTCTGTATCCCAGTTGTACACCTACCCCATTTCTTTATTTTCCAAATAGATCTTGTGATGCTTCCTTTCCCATTCCAAAGCTTCCATCTCCTTTTCTTGTACCTGAAACCACAGGGTCCCCAAAATGAGAGCGTAACAGTAATGGATGTCACTTTAGATCTGGGCTAGAATCAAAGCAACATGCAGAAAAGTCCTTGGGCTAGACCTCATTCTACCTTAAGGACAACTGTAGCATTTGATAAGCAAGCTTACTCTCTTTTGTATGGGCCCTTTGAGGAAACCATTTATTTATAATCACTCAAGGAAAAAAGCAAAAGCAAATGACACTGGTGGTTTATATTGATCAGGAGCATTAGATGGAACTAATTTGATTAGTGTTCCAAAGATCAGTTTGAAAACTCCCATTGGTAAAGAAAATCTGCAGAAAAGTCTTGCAAGGTGGGCAAATGTTATCGGTCACAAGCTTGTAGCCAGCAGGAAATCAAAAGCCATTCTAAACGGTATCTTTCTAAATAGTATCAACTTAAATATTCCTTCCCATGTTCTCACCTCGCAAGTAAGCTTTTTGATAACCGTGTCCTTCTCAAGTTTAACCCTTTCGATAGCTGTATCCATGTCTTGCTGAGTGTATTTCAACACTTCCACAATAGCTTCAGTAGGCAGCGCAGAAGGCAAAAATGAAATATCCTTAGTGGTTGGAATATCTGGAGAACCTCTGACCTGTGACAAGAATTTAAAAACACATTTACATGTGGTACTTTTATAATGCATTTTTGTGCTAACAGATACTCTATTTAAGATGCATCAAGCTGAATCAAGACAAACCATAGTTCCCTTGATGTCTAAACTGTTAAACGTTTTAAAAACCCGTAATTGGTTCATTTGAGTTTAAAATGTAATGCTTCTGACCTCTTTCAGCATACAAGCCTGAGGTTCACCATGGCTCATCCACACAACAGCAGGAAACCATGATTTCATACTATTTCTGAACTGAGCCAATGTGTTGATCTTTTTTTAAAAAATTACCGTATTTTTCGCTCTATAGGACGCACTTTTTCCCCTCCAAAAATGAAGGGGAAATGTGTGTGCGTCCTATGGAGCGAATGCAGGCTCCTTGGCTTCGTCGCGACGCGCCTGTCCTGGAAGCCGAAGAGGAAGAGAAGGGTCTCCTTCTGTTCCTTCTCCAGCTTCGCTGAAGGGCGCTGCGCCTTCTCCCTCTCTGCGCAGCGCCTCTCCTGTGAAGGAGAGGCGCTGCGCAGAGAGAGAGAAGGCGCAGCGCCCCTTGAGCAACGCACCTGTCCAGAGAAGCCGGAGGAGGAACAGAAGGGTCTTCTTCTGTTCCTTCTCCAGCTTCGCTGAAGGGCGCTGCGCCTTCTCCCTCTCTGCGCAGCACCTCTCCTGTGAAGGAGGGGCGCTGCGCAGAGAGAGAGAAGGCGCAGTGCCCCTTCAGTGACGCGTCTGTCCTGGCTTCTGCTTTAGCCCTGCGCAGCCTCTTTGGGCAGGGGGAGCCTTCATCCCGCTGCCCTGAAGAGGCTTGGCGCGGTTACCCCAGAATAAATTTTTATTTTCCGCCTCCCAAAACTAGGTGCGCCCTATGGTCCGGTGTGCCCTATGGTGCGAAAAATACGGTACAAACCACCTGTATCTGCAAACTACTGGGGATATTTAAATGGTACTTACCAGATCTGTTGAAGCTCCTAGAAGGTCTAGTCCCAATGACTTTTCTTCAGGTTTAGATGTTTTTATTTCATTGACTGCCATTTCTCTAGATGGTCTAATTTAAAATAAGAAAAAATACTGAAACAATCCTAAATAGGCTCCAAAATTGAAGAGCACTAAAAATTGAATGCTTACCCATTTCGAACTGCAGGTTCATTAGCACCAGCAGCACTTTTCTTAGGGCTTTCACTGAGCAGTGGATCAAATTTCAAGTACAGAGATTGCTTCCTCAAGACAGATTCTTTAAACTATGGGGAAGGAGTTTGTAAGTAAGCGACGTACAGGCACAAGTCAGTCAGCCAAAGATGTGATTGTTTGGGGTACAGCTCTTCCAAGTTGTATTAAAGATTATCCCACAACCAAGGAAGTTTTGATACAACTATAAAGCAACCCAATAAAAGTAGATTCTTCTATATCTGTTTTGTGATTTAAGCAGCATATAGTTTAACTGGAAGAGAATGGAGACAGGGCAGTGTTTTGCCACAAAGCAAGTTTAGCTCTTGTGTAAATGAGAAAATATACATAACACTGAGTTTATAGTGGCAGGTAGACGTTTAGAGCTCTCCTCTGCAATTGCATTCAGATCCTTAGGAGTATCTACTTCAGCCTAAGTCTCCTCTGCTTGAGAGAAATACCTTTAACTCTCTTTTATAGACTGTTCTAGTATAGTAGCTCATTGCTGTAAAAATCTTAAAATCAGTTCACATAATGGTTACTTACTGAGGCCCTTCCAAATTGTTCCAGATAGTCCACTTCAATATTGAGTCCTAGAACTAAACAAATGTGTTAATAAATGCAGAAAGCAATGGTTTATATGTTATTAAAACTAGAAGTAGCATGGGCAAAGATAAGATAGTCCTTTCTGGAGATGAGAAGTGAAAGCGTACCTTCCTGCAATTTGTAGTAGCCTGTGCACCTTTTGGGAGTTACTAGGCACAGTTCAGCTCTTTCTACTTTTCATTTAAATTTATTTAACTTATGATTTAATCATGAAGGAACAGATCAAAGGTTCAGATCTAACATTATTCTGAAAACTTTTGGAGTCACATGTGGCTAGATGAGGGATGGGGACCCTGTGGTCAATTATCAGAATCTGGCAGGCTACAGGTTCCCAGCCCCTCGCTTTATGGGATCCATGGCTGTGCCTGGAACTTCAATGAAAGCTGGAAGCACATATTCGTAAACTACTTAGAAGATTATTATTATTTTTTAGAATTAAGCTATATATATAAATGAATAAAAAGCTATACTAGGCGTGCGCGGCAAGTGCTTTGCAGAACTTTGAGAATGGCAGTAGTCTGTCCTCCAATCAGGGTAGCACATGAAGACAGTCACAATAGTGCTTTATCGACAAATATTTGCACACTGATTTGGGGGGGGGGGCGGATCCTTAAGACAAACTCCTGCAAAGCGGTCTTCATAGGAGAAGATATGATAGCTATCTTCAAATATCTAAAGGGCTGTCACATGGAAGATGGAGCAAGCTTGTTTTCTCCTGCTCCAGAAGTTAGGATGCAAACCAATGGATTATAAGGAGATTCCTACTGAACATCAGGTAAAAGCTGTTCAACAGTGGGAGATGGTGGACTCCCCTTCCTTTGAGGTGCTGGGTGGCCACCTGTCATCTAGCTGAGATTCCTGCATTGCAGTGGGTTGGACTAGGTGACACTCAAAATCTTTATAATAAATCTGTTAATTTTACTTATGATGTCTGTTTGTTTGTGCTCTATGTAATTGCCCCAAGCATGGGAAACAAAATTAGGTATGACAAACTAGAAAAATCCTGCACAATAATTAGCAGGGCCTAAAAGGTCCATAGTTTCAACTACTCTTACCTTCTGAGGGTGATCGGAACTCTTCGTTTTCTGTATCTGCAACCTGGTTGTTTTCATGCATTACTGTTGCTGGCCTTTCACAAGAAGGCTGGAGCAAAAAGCCATCTCCAGGCAACTCTCCATTTAAAGACAAGTTACCCTAAGAAGCAAAGTTTAATGAAAATATTCCTTAAAGTGGAGAGATGAAATAAATCGCACAGTAGGGTAATTGCTCCTCTTCACTTTACTGAGTAGCTTGGGGCAGAGAACCAAGTTCTCAAAAATCAATAAACACATTTTAAAAAGTCATTTTGCCATTGCAGACGGCTGCTTTTTTGTATGTAAGTAGTGTTACATTGGGACGCGGGTGGCACTGTGAGTAAAACCTCAGCGCCTAGGACTTGCCGATCGCATGGTCGGCGGTTCGAATCCCCGCGGCGGGGTGAGCTCCCGTCTTCGGTCCCAGCTCCTGCCCACCTAGCAGTTCGAAAGCACGTCAAAGTGCAAGTAGATAAATAGGTACCGCTTTCTAGCGGGAAGGTAAATGGCGTTTCCGTGTGCTGCTCTGGTGCCGGTTCGCCGGAGCAGCTTCGTCACGCTAGCCACATGACCCGGAAGTTTCTGCGGACAGCGCTCGCTCCCAGCCTCTAGAGTGAGATGAGCGCACAACCCTAGAGTCTGTCAAGACTGGCCCGTACAGGCAGGGGTACCTTTACCTTTTTAGTGTTACATTAAAAAGTGTTTGTCTTCCGCAAGGTTGTTATATTAGCAATATTATTGCTTTCCCTTGAATTCTGGAACTTGATTACAAGGTCTTTAAGATCATGGATTTATTATTCAAATACCACAAGTCTTCTTATAAAAGGTGAATGAACTAGTATTAATAAAAACTTTACTATAGCAGTATGGTGACCACTATTATATCGCTGCATCAAATGAGATAAATGACCTACAGGCCTCAGTAGCAGCAGGATTATTCTATTTTGCAAGGCAAAAGTACTTTGTTGCTGACTGTGACTACAACCCTATACCCATTTACCTGGGAATTAGACCACTGGAAGCAATGGAAAATACTTCCAAGCAGACAGCATTGTTATTACAGACATAGCAAAAGCTCCGCTTTCCATGAAGTCATACAGAATGCATAAAACTAACATAACTTTAATGCCTTCTAGAGCAAATAATTTTACTTTTGGAATCTGAATGAGGGAAGTGGAGAGGGTGGGGTTTTGTTGTTGTTTGGAAATGCAATACTCCGTTAAGAACAAGAGGAGCCATTTATTATTCCAAAAGTACAGAATGTGGTATTCTGTGCAGAATCCTGAGCATCTTAACTTTCCAGAAAGAGGGCAGGATTTCTAGCCATTAAGGCTTCATGGACTTCAAAGTTTATTTTAAAAACACTTAAGAGGTTTTACTACAATCAAGTGGTATTTACATCTGTTAAATAAAATAAATTGGCCAAGTAGTACATCTGTTGAAATCTCAGAAGTATGTTCGTGTTTACTTCAAACGACCAAGACTGAGATAGGATTTCCTGCTCTGCATAGTGCCTCTCACTCACCATGACTAGCAGGGGTGATTCAAAAGCACCACAAGCATATGCAAAACTTGCCTATGCAGGTGACAGAATTCAGCT
Source organism: Podarcis gaigeae (assembly GCF_964106915.1). Classification (NCBI taxonomy): domain Eukaryota; kingdom Metazoa; phylum Chordata; class Lepidosauria; order Squamata; family Lacertidae; genus Podarcis; species Podarcis gaigeae. Next base: position 10,938,236 of record NC_139681.1, read on the forward strand.
TTGAAACTGAATGCTTGTGCAGTTTTGTTTTCCATTTTGGCAAGTATGCACAGCTTTGAGTGCAGGTATAACAATGTACACAGGGTCATATCATACCATCAAATCCACTGACGGTTCAGCTGGAGTTTCTGCTTCAACCACAGCTTGGTCTTCAGCTATAACCTGCTCATCTCTCTCTTTCCTATAGGGAACAAGACAGCATATGTTATAGAACCTGGCAGCTAACAAAGCTTGGTTCAACGTGCTTTATAAATAAATGACAGTGGTACCTCGGGTTAAGTACTTAATTCGTTCTGGAGGTCCGTTCTTAACCCGAAACTGTTCTTAACCTGAAGCACCACTTTAGCTAATGGGGCCTCCTGCCGCCGCCGCCGCACGATTTCTGTTCTCATCCTGAAGCAAAGTTCTTAACCCAAGGTACTATTTCTGGGTTAGCGGAGTCTGTAACCTGAAGCGTATGTAACCCAAGGTACCACTGTACCTTCCATAACTTTATAATTCAATTTTGTGCACAGACAGTATAACTTGCGCAATTTCAATCTTGCATAGCAGAAAGGCAGCCAGGTTATTATTTGCACCCCAATCCCTCAATCATATGCAGGGTAGAGAGCTTAAAAGCTCCTCCTGTGCCCCTGGGTTTCCCCCATCACTGAAAGAGCTTTTAAGCTCTCCGCCTTGCTCACTGGGTTCTGGGATGCTCTTGCAGGAGCTCGAATGGTCCTGCAAATCACATGGGAGCATCCCAGAGCCCAGGAAGCATGATGGGAGATTTTCAAAGCTCTCTGCCTTCCTTGAAAGGTAAGGATGGTCGTGGGGGCAGTTCCAAGGGGGTAGTTACAGTATAGAAGTTTTATATATACACATGCCACCCACAGAACGCAACGCCCATGCAAGATGCAATTGTACTATATTTAAAATACCACCATTTTTAGCAAGAACCTGTCTTTTGATGTGCGGGATAATCACTAGTGTCAAACTAAGACCTGGAACACCAGGGTTCAAATCCCCACTTGGCCTTGAAGCACGCTGGGTGACCTTGGGGCAGCCACTGCCTCTCAGTCCAAAATACCTCACAGAGTTGTTGTGGGGGTGACATGTTAACTACACCACCTTAAGGTCCTTGGAGAAGAACAAGACTGTTTATGAACACTGTCTTCCTTAAGAATGTTATTAAAGAGTTTATAGCTAGTTCTACTACACAGAACTGAGTAGAATGAAATGATAAGAGAAGCCTGAATAGTTCCAAAGTATGCTGTTTTCTTCCCCTACCTGTCTTGGGTTCTCTAACGTGCTAGTTTTTGGGATTGATATAAAGTTGCAAGATTTTTTAGTTTGTACTACTTCATTTCCCAAGCCCAGGACTGCTCCAGATTTAGTGTTAAAATACTTACAATTTCTCAATTAATAGTTCTGCAGCTCCAAAGTCATCCGGTTGATTGTGCAACTGTGCTTGAAGAAAGCCTGCTTTGGACAAAATACTATCCTCCTGGGTATCTGTTGTTTTAGTTCTGGGCATAGGACACTCAAGGGAATTTTGCATTTTTGAAACACCTCCTAATGGAGTGAAGTCAGGATCATCAAATTTATTGCAGTCCAGGCTATAAGATGCTTTGTGGACAGAACTCTTTGTTGCAGTGTTGATTCTCTCTTCAGCTTCCTCCAACACTTTGCGAGTTGAAGCTGGTTTCCCAGAAGGAGCCTTCATTTCAGCACCCTTGCCTGGTTTCCTTGGAGATACCTTATTAGTTGCCTTTTCAAGCATATCTGGTTCCAGTTTTATGAACTCAGGTTTTGTTACGTGAACCTCCCCCTCACACTCCGGCAAGATGCTGTTCACTGCTGTGGAATTTTGCCACTCTGATTCCTCAGTCTGAAAAGGTTTTATTTCACCGCAGCTGACATTCTCAGAGCTACAGGATCCTTGCACGTGTTGTGAAGGAGAATTTTGTATGTGGGATATGGACAATGGCTCAGTTTTGCAGACTCCGTTAGAAACTGTTGCCAAATCAGAGCTTAGAAATTGCTTTGTCACATCATTGTTTGCCGATGGGGTTTTGCAACCTGTTTCCTCATCAAATGGATTGTTCTCTGTAGCAGTTTGAGGCAGGCAAACTGCACCAAGAGAATCGCCATCCTGTTTCTCAGCTGCAGCAAACGCTGCCAAAGACGATATTTTCACAAAGTCGTCAGTAGGCAAGTCAGGGATATTTGCTCCTTTGCTTTTTGCTGACATTACATCATCTGAAGAATCAGGATTTACCTTTCCTTCCACCTCTATCTTCTCACTTGCAATATCAGCATCTAGGGTAACTGTTTGTTGACTCCTGTTGAAAGGTAGACCCATCACTAGCTAGTTAATACGGCCTTTGAAGAATAATTAAAATAAAAGAGCCGCATTTGGCACACAGGAAAAGAGGCTTTTGTTAGGTGCAGCCCAATGCTTACAAACAGGGCATTTACTATCCACTTCAGTTTGGCTGGAAAATTTATGTCAAACTTAGGTTTTTCAGTGTTTGTCTTCTACATTGTATTCAATGTGGAACTGGAAATGTATACCCCAAAACAAGCTTTTGGCCACCTCAAACGCTATATCCACACCTCTAGGAGAGAGTCTTCTATAAGAAGGCATTAAGTAGTGTCCTGCCCAATGCTTCATTTGCAAGACACTATGTGCAACCTAAAAGGTGGCTTTGTGTTGCCCCAATTGCTGCATCCAGATTTACAGGTAAGTGCCCCAATGCATTTTCTGGGCACAATACACTGCCAAGTATGAGCCCAAGCAAAAATTAGACAAACCATCTCTAAATAAGGAATGGAGGTGTGCACCGCCACAAAACTCTGAATCACGCACTCAGGAGTCAGTTTGTACATATTTTGGCAATTACTGGTGTGGAACCATGCACCTGTCAGTAATTTACACAAAGACTAAGCGTATGGCATCTACACATTCTGGGTTGTGTAGGTATATGATTTGTGGTGGGCGATTTTGTTTGGGCTATTATAGGCATAGGCTTACACCATCAACAGTATCTTGCACCTAAACTAAGTGTGGGACTAGACACTACTCACTGCCACCTTGTAGATGAGACCCTGGAGAATGACTTCTGCAGACTTAGGTCAATCTTCACATGATATCCACTCAATATTTCTTTTTTTATGCTTCTTTTTTATTAAAGATTTTCTTGTTTTACAGAAGTATGTGTAATGTCTCTCGTATTTTTTCCATATAACATTTTTACAAATCAGTTTCATTTGTTGAGACATTGGGGGGGGGAGGGGGGGAAGATGGGGGTGGTGGCAATGTTTCTATTTTGCTTAATGTATGTAGGGTTTGGTGTCAGCGTTTCCACTCAATATTTCTAATGCCCAAAAATGTCACCAAATGGAAGACTCCTTCAGAAATCATGGGCTAATGCAACAATCTGTTCTAGCACTTAAGTCAATGCTGCTGCTCTTAGCTTTGAAGGACCAGAAGAAACACTTCCCGTAAAATATCAATTGTCAGCTTCTAGGAAGAAAAAGTCAGTCACCTCTCTCAATGAATCAGAAAAGACAGCTACAAGAGAGCATTCTAGAGAACAGGGGCAATCATACAACCTTTTCTAGTTTTAATTTTTTTAAAAATACATCAAGAGGATCTGATTTACTCACACAGCACTGGATGCAGACAAGACAAAATCCTCTGGGATATCTGTGCAGTCACCTCCTATAACAGGTGTTTCAGGAATCTTCCTTTTATCTGGACTTAGGATTCTGTGAGTCTGAGAATCCCGCATAGGAGTATGAAAAGTTACCTTGGAAGAGAAAGTCACACAAATCACTTGAGCAAGCACACACACACACACACACACACACACACAAAACAAACAAACCCTGAGAGCACACATGCATGCACATCCATGGATATTGACACCCTTCCTTTCCACTAAGGAGGCCCTCAAGGCAGCTTATAAAATAATAAAGGCATCAATAAAGATGCCCATAAATATGATTAAGAACAGATATTAAGCAACTAAAAGTATTAAAAACTGAACAGAGCTAGTACTAATACAAATAACTAAGCAACAGAGATCCTGTGTTCCTTTACAGTGATGGGTACATTTCAAAGGAATTCTATAATAAAAAGTCTTCCCTCACATTCCTATCACTGTAAAGGAACACAACCGCCCAACAGGCATGGTGGTAACAGTTGGGGAAATTCTGCATATGAGTTACAAAGTCTGTCCGCTATAGTTATCCCATAATAAAGTGAGACCTGAATATCAAACGCTTGGGCCATGTAATGCCTCTCCATGGTTATATGTTACACATACCTATAATGAAGACCATTGCAAGTGTATACATTACACTTGCTGCTGGTCCATGACCCTTGAAGGGTCAGCTCACTGTTGTCAGTGCACTTGGTGAAACAAGTACCGTATTTTTCGCACCATAGGGCGCACCAGACCATAGGGCGCACCCAGTTTTTAGGGGGGGGGAATCAAGAAAAAAAGGTATCCCCCCCAGCCCCAAAGAGCAGCGTACAGGCTACGCACAACCTCTCCCTGCCGGAGGGGTTGTGCGCAGCTATGGCACAAGCCAAGGCAGTGAGCAGGATGGATCCCGCTTGCTGTTTTGGCTTCCCCTTTAGCCCCGTGCAGCCTCTCCCGGCAGGGAGAGGCTGCGTGGGGCTAAAGAAGCCATAGCCCCGTGCAGCCTCTCCCTGCCGGAGGGGTTGCACGGAGCTATGGCACAAGCCTGCATTCGCTCCATAGGATGCACATACATTTTCCCTCAATTTTTGGAGGGGAATAACTGTGTCCAATAGAGCGAAAAATACCGTATTTGTCACCAAAGAAACCCGTTGAACCAGGCCTTTAACACAGAAAATTATGCTGGACAGTAACAGCAGACATACCTTCATAGGCTTCACCATCCCCTTTGGTGGCACATTTTCTTTCTGTGATGGGCGAAGAATAGAAGGTCTGCCTACAACTTCTGGAGATGTGAAAAGTATGGCACAGCTTTCAGCAGCTATGTCGTTGCTACCATTATCTCCACTTAAGGTATGCAGACTCATTCTAGAAATGAAAGCAAAGGTGTTAACAACCATAGCTAGGCTGACAATGTTATTTTAATGCAACTGGATACTTCTAGGTGGGAAGCTGCGGTCTCATATGTCAAACCCTGTGGCTCTTCAAGTTATTGGACTCAACTCCTATGGACTCAGAAATCCAGTTTCTCATCCGTTCTCTAAAGTGTAGAGCTCTTGTAAACAAAATTCAGTGTCACTCAGGTTACCATTTACACTATTCTAAGCCACATTGAAGTATAAGCTTTGCTGCCAAAAGCAATACTGCAAAAGCAAGATTAAGCATCTCTTCAAATGTAGGATGTTCTCACTCGGTGCTGTGGCTGTAAGTTTAGGGTGTTTTGAGACGGTGGGTGTGGAATGACTTTTTTAAAAAAATAAAGGACATGTATAGATATCCCTTAAAGTGAATAACCAAAAAAAAAAAAAAAAAAAAAAAAAAAGGAACATCCTGGAGTCTCCCTCCGTAAAAAAAAAAGTAAGTTAACCAACTAATACCCAATTATAGTACAGTGTTTTGGGCTTACATATTGTGGTAGAGGAAACTTAGCTCCTGGATCAGGAGCATTTCAAGGGAGTCACTATGGGCATACAAGAACAAAAAAGTGGTGGTTTGAAAGGGCACTTAGCCTCCCCATGGCTTTCAAACGCCATCCCAGGAGAAGTTAAATGGCTCCCTCCTTGTTGTCCTTCTGTCGGCATATGCAAGGGAAGACCACCTTGTTCCAACAGGCTTTTGGGAACAGATTGCTTTAATGCACTGGCCCCCAGTACATTACCGAGCACAAGTCAAAGTGTTGGTGCTGACCTTTAAAGCCCTAAATGGCCTCAGCCCAGTATACCTGAAGGAGCGTCTTTACCCCTGTTCAGCCTGAACACTGAGGTCCAGCTCCGAGTGCCTTCTGGCGGTTCCCTCACTGCTAGAAGTGAGGTTACAGGGAACCAGGCAGAGGGTCTTCTGGGGTGTGGCACCAGCCCTGTGGAACATACCTTCAGATGTTAAGGAAATAAAACAACTATCTGACTTTTAGAAGAAATCTGAAGGCAGCCCTGTTTAGGGAAGCTTTTAATGTTTGATGTATTTATCAAGTTTTTAATATTTTATTGGGAGCTGCCCAGAGTGCCTGGGGAAACCCAGCCAATGGGTGGGGTCAGGGCCGGATTTAGGTTTGATGACACCCATAGCTACTGAAGGTAACGGGGCCCTTTATATGTCCAGCTTTCCTTTGTCAACAACCAATTGTCACTGTTTTTTGTGCTGAATATATGCTATACAGTGATACCTCGGACTTAAGTACTTAATTCATTCCAGAGGTCCGTACTTAACCTGAAGCACCACTTTAGCTAATGGGGCCTCCTGCTGCCGCCAGAGCCTGATTTCTGTTCTCATCCTGAAGCAAAGTTCTTAACCTGAAGCACTATTTCTGGCTTATTGGAGTGTGTAACCTGAAGCGTATGTAACCCGAGGTACCACTGTATAGTAATTTATGGACCTAATAGGTATCTAAACAAAACATATATTTTATCATAGTAATTGTGGAACTTATATTTTGGAAATGTACATCCAGTTTTTTTCCTTTATATATTTTTTTTGGTGGGGGCAAGAGAGTGGGGCCCCAAGCTATAGCTTGTTTAGCTTCTATGTAAATCCGGCACTGGGTGGGGTATAAATCATTATCATCATTACTATAGCATGGCCGTTCTCATTGCAATTATCTGTACAGTATATTTTTTTGCACATATACGAAGTATGAATGTTTAACTGGTTAAAGAGAGAGAGATGCCGCCCCCCCCCCGTTTTTAGCTGCTTTCCTTTTCTCTGAAAGCCACCTTGAGGTAAAAATGCAGGGAATAAAAACGGGACGACGCTAAGACCTAATAGCCAAAGACGGACCAAGGCTGGATGTACAGTTCCAAAATACAAGTTAAGTTCAACAACTGTTGTTGCAACAACAACTGTTGAACTCTTATATTTTGGAAATGTACATCCAATTTTTTCCCTTAATATTTTTTTGGGGGGGTGGGGCAAGAGAGTGGGGCCCCAAGCTATAGCTTGTTTAGCTTCTATGTAAATCCGGCACTGTGTGGGGTATAAATCATTATCAACATTACTATAGCATGGCCGTTCTCATTGCAATTATCTGTACAGTATATTTTATGCACATATACGCATGCATATACGAAGTACAGTGGTACCCTGGGTTAAGTCCTTAATTCGTTCCGGAGGTCCGTTCTTAACCTGAAACTGTTCTTAACCTGAAGCACCACTTTAGCTAATGGGGCCTCCTGCTGCCGCCGCAGCCCGATTTCTGTTCTTATCCTGAAGCAAAGTTCTTAACCTGAAGCACTATTTCTGGGTTAGCGGAGTCTGTAACCTGAAGCGTATGTAACCCGAGGTACCACTGTATTAATGTTTAACTGGTTAAAAAGAGAGAGAGAGAGATGCCGCCCGTCCCTCCCCCCCCCCCCGTTTTTAGCTGCTTTTCTCTGTAAAGCCACCTTAAGGTAAAAAAGCAGGGAATAAAAACGGCACGACGCTAAGGCCTAATAGCCCAAGACGGACCAAGGCAGACAGGCATGCAAGGGAAGGTTCCTCCTCGTTTTGGGGGGGGGCGCCACCCCCTCCAGCCGCTTTCCCGTTCCTCACGGCCTTCGCGGCCCCCCCTCCTTCCGCTGAGGGCCTGGACCGGGGCCGAAGCCTCCTCCCAAAAACAAGCGGGGGGGGGAGGAGACCGAGGGGGGGCCTTTTCCGCCCTCCCTCGCCTTCCCTGAGGGAGAAACCGCCGCCCGTCTCCGCTCACCTGCCGCCGCACAGTCGCCGACCCGAGAGACACCTATTCGCCAACTGAGGGAACCGCCGCCGCCGCGTTCAAATTTTCAGCATCGGCCCGCCTCCGCCAATAAAAAAAGCCCATTGCCGCGTGGCGTCACAGGCCACGTGGCCTGCCACCGGCCAACCAGGAGAGGCAGCAGCGGCGGCAGGCATGCAAAGCGAGCCCAGAGGGCGGTGGAGGCGGAGTTTGGCTAATATGATTAACGCATGCGCACATCCGCCTGCCGTTGCAATTAGCTAAGCTAAGTGCAGGGAATGGGGCGCTTTATATGTCCAGCTGTCCTTTGTCAACAGCAAATCGCCGCTGTTTTGTGTGTTGAACTTATGCTAGATGTCGAAGCAAAATTTAAAAAATTCCTCCCTTTTTATTTTGTTTCGACTTGGGCTGCCTATCTGTAACTAGAAATATGCTATATGGGAATTGATGGACCGGATAGGTATCTAAAGCCATTTGCACATAACGAAAGATGTATTTTATCAAAGTAATTGTTGAACTGAAATGCAGTTAAGAAGAAGCATATTAATATTAATAGTGAAACAATTATGAAGCTCTAACTTAAAATGATTTTTTTATTCATAACAAACAATAATGCAAACACGTTGGCATTTGGCAATAACAAAAGTTCCATTAGAAACACAGTTTACAAAGACTCATAATCTAGTCTCTAGAAACTTGGTGTAACATGAAATAGCAATAGGTGTAAATATATGGTGGAAACTACTAATAATTATAAATAGCTTTATTAACATTAACCAGTCCATGCAGAATGTAGGCACCCTATATATAGAAATGAGCAAACCAGTGATATTTTAGGGAGCAGGCAGGGCCCATTACTTACATCATCGGAGCCTACACAACCCAAAACACTGTTGCTGTATGTGATTTTATTTTATTTGCATTTTATCTTATATTTTGGAAGTGTACATCCATTCCCCCCCCCCCTTTAATTTTCTTTGGGTTCCCCAAGAGAGCGGGACCCTAAGCTATAGCTAGCTTAGTTTTTAGGGGTTTTTGAATGTTTTATGTAGTTTTTATGTAGTTTTTAAATTTCCTTGTTCTGCATGGGACAATGACAATCTATCTATCTATCTATCTATCTATCTATCTATCTTATAAGGAAATCCGGCCCTGGTTCTGGGGGCTCCTGCCCTCCGTGCTTTGAGTGCCCATGCCTGGCACCCTCGGACGCTGCCCCCCCCCCCCGCAGAGAGCCCTCTGCCGCTCTGCTCCGACCGGGACTGGCTGAGCGCTGCCCCCTGGACTACACTTCCCAGAGTGCACCGCGCGCGGGGAGAAGCCCGGCCTGGAGCGCGGACCGGGCCTTCGCCGCCTCCCGGGGCCTCCAGCGGCCTTGCCCGCCCGCCCGCCCGCCCGCTCCCATGGAGAGCCCCGCCGCCACCTTCAGCCTGGCCTACGTGGTGCTGGCCGTCTGCTTCGTCTTCCCGCCCAACGAGTTCCACCTGGCCGGGCTGACGGTGCAGAACCTGCTGGGCGGCTGGCTGGGCAGCGAGGACGCGGCCTTCGTCCAGTACCACCTCCGGCGCGGCGCCGCCACTCTCCTGGCCCACGCCCTGCTGCCCCTCGGTGCGTGAGGGGGCTGCGGGGGGAGGAGGGGAAGGGCGGGCCCCTCACCACTTGCCCTTCCAGTTACTTATTTATTTGGATTATTATTATTTATTTATTTGGATTATTATTATTATTATTATTATTATCAATTTCTCTGGATTATTATTATTATTTATTTCTCTGGATTGTTGTTATTATTTATTTCTCTGGGTTGTTATTATTATTATTAATAATAATAATTTCTCTGGATTATTATTATTAATTTCTCTGGATTGTTATTATTATTAATTCCTCTGTATTATTATAATTATTAATGTCTCTGGATTATTATTATAATTATTAATTTCTCTGGGTTATTATTATAATTATTATTTTCTCTGGATTATTATTATTAATTTCTCTGGATTATTATAATTATTAATTTCTCTGGATTATTATTATTATTTATTTATTTGGATTATTATCATCATCATTTTTCTATACTGCCCCTCACGGTCCAGTGCCAGTGTAAAAGCCACACAAGCTATAGTTTAGCACCCCACTCTCTTGGGGGCCCCTAAAATTATATTTTTATTATTAATTTTTATGGATTATTATTATTTATTTATTTGGATTATTATTATTAATTTCTCTGGATTATTATTTATTTCTCTGGATTATTATTATTATTTATTTCTCTGGTTTATTATTATTATTTATTTATTTGGATTATTATTATCATCATCATCATCTTTCGATTCTGCCCCTCACGATCCAGTGCCAGGGTATAAGCCACACAAGCTATAGCTTAGCGCCCCACTCTCTTGGGGGCCCCTAAAAAAGTTTAAAGGGAAAAAATTGTATTTCACTATTAATATAAAAAAAAATCCTTCCAGTAGCACTTTAGAGACCAACTAAGTTTGTTATTGGCATGAGCTTTCGTGTGCGTGCACACTTCTTCATATGCCAGTGTGGTACCTTCCATAGTTCTAGTTACAGGTAGGTAGCCGTGTTGGTCTGCCAATTTTATTTTGTTTCAACTACGGCAGACCAACATGGCTTGTTGTTGTTGTTTAGTCGTTAGTCGCGTCCGACTCTTCGTGACCCCCTGGACCAGGCCCCCCTGTCTTCCACTGCCTCCCGCAGTTTGGTCAAACTCATGCTGGTAGCTTCGAAAACACTGTCCAGCCATCTCGTCCTCTGTCGTCCCCTTCTCCTTGTGCCCTCCATCTTTCCCAACATCAGGGTCTTTTCCAGGGAGTCTTCTCTTCTCATGAGGTGGCCAAAGTATTGGAGCCTCAGCTTCAGGATCTGTCCTTCCAGTGAGCACTCAGGACTGGTTTCCTTCAGAAGGGATAGGTCTGATCTTCTTGCAGTCCATGGGACTCCCAAGAGTCTCCTCCAGCACCATAATTCAAAAGCATCAATTCTTTGGCGATCAGCCTTCTTTATGGTCCAGCTCTCACTTCCATACATCACTACTGGGAAAACCAAAGCTTTAACTATACGGACCTTTGTTGGCAAGGTGATGTCTCTGCTTTTTAAGCTGCTGTCTAGCTTTGTCATTGCTTTTCTCCCAAGAAGCAGGCGTCTTTTAAATTCGTGACTGCTATCACCATCTGCAGTGATCATGGAGCCCAGGAAAGTAAAATCTCTCACTGCCTCCATTTCTTCCCCTTCTATTTGCCAGGAGATGATGGGCCCAGTAGCCATGATCTTCGTTTTTTTGATATTGAGCTTCAAACCATATTTTGCGCTCTCCTCTTTCACCCTCATTAAAAGGGTGAAACCAACATGGCTACCTACCTGTGGCTAGAACTATTAATATACTTCTTCTTAATTGTATTTCAGTTCAACCATTACTTTGATAAATTACATATTTTGTTATGTGCAAATGGCTTTAGATAACTATTCGGTCCATAAATTACCGTATAGCATACGTTCAACACAAAAAACAGCGGCAATTTGTTGTTGACAAAGGACAGCTGGACATATAAAGAGCCGCATTACCTTCAGTAGCATAGGGCCTCATCAAACCTAAATGCGGCCCTGCCCTCACCCCAGGATCACAGGGTGGTTTGCAATATTAAAAGCGCAAAAATGCAGGACATTCTGTGAACGTCCCTGAGACCTCTGGGTAAAGGGCAGGGATGTAAATTAAATAAATGAAATAAAAATAGCAACAAACAAAAACAATGTTTCCACCATTGGAAAGTCCAGTGATGGCTGAATCAAGCCAAAGTCCTGGGAAAGGAATGTTTTTGCCTTCGCGAAGGCATTCCCCATCTATAGGAGCCTGGGGAGAGGGCCCCACGAACATGTGCACTGGGGAAAAGTTCCTAAGCAGTTGCTCCCTTTTTTCTGTTTCTCCTTAGCTGCTCTCTCTTCTCCTCTCTACACCTGTATCCCTATAAAAACTAAGCCTGCCATGTAAGGTTTTGCTTTGCTCGTTTGCTTTGAGACCCATGTAAAAGAGATGGTTGGAAGGGAAGTTCAAGTAGGGTTCTCTCTTTCCCCTCCATAGCTGTCAAGTGTCCCTTATTTAGCGGGACAGTCCCTTATCCCAGCGCCATGTCCCGCTGCTGTCCCTTATTGATGATGTCCCTTAAATAGGCTACTGAAGGCAATGGGGCCCTTTATATGTCCAGCTGCCCTTTGTCAGCAACAAATTGTTGCTGTTTTTTTTGTGTGTTGAATATATGCTATAGAGTAATTTATGGACCTAAAGCCATCTGCACGCAACAAAATATGTATTTTATCAAAGTAATTGTTGATCCCTTATTTTGGCTGCTGATCCCTTATTTTTGAGGCTGCTGGTCCCTTATTTTCAAATCTGTAAGTTGACAGCTGTGTTCCCCTCCCTGACTACCCTATCACAGTGTAGATAAGGCACAGTTTTCCGGGGATGAAAGTGCAGCAGGGAAAAAGCGTTTACAATGAGAGAAGGATATGTGGAAGTTCAGTGTAACACCTACATGTATGTCAAGGGACGCGGGTGGCGCTGTGGGTTAAACCACAGAGCCTAGGGTTTGCCAATCAGAAGGTCGGCAGTTTGAATCCCCGCGACGGGGTGAGCTCCCGTTGCTCGGTCCCTGCTCCTGCCAACCTAGCAGTTCGAAAACATGTCAAAGTGCAAGTAGATAAATAGGTACCGCTCCGGCGGGAAGGTAAACAGCATTTCCGTGCACTGCTCTGGTTCGCCAGAAGCGGCTTGGTCATGCTGGCCACATGACCTGGAAGCTGTACGCCGGCTCCCTCATCCAATAAAGCGAGATGAGCGCCGCAACCCCAGAGTCGGTCACGACTGGACCTAATGGTCAGGGGTTACCTTTACCTTTACATGTATGTCAGGTTATTTTCTCTCTCTCCTAAAAGTACTTTTTTCTCCCTTGCAGGTTACTATGCTGGCATGTGCTTTGCAGCACCCGAGAAACAACTCTGTAGTTTTTATCAGGCTCCAGAAGGCTGGAGAGTCTTTTTATTGCTGGCTGTTCTTGCCCCAAGCATTGCTGGTATCCTAATATATTACTGGTCACGAAATGGCTGGAATAACCACCCATTAGTCAAGACGCTTTCCCTTTATGCCCTCCCACAGTCCGGCTGGAGGGCAGTGGCTTCCTCCATCAACATAGAATTCAGGAGAATTGACAAGTTTGCTACGGGAGCCCCGGGAGCCCGAGTAATTGTTACAGACACCTGGATCATGAAAGTGACCACATACTGCTTACATATTGCACAGCAGCGAGATATCTTTCTAACTGTGGTGGACTCCAGACAGCATGAACTCTTGCCAGACTCGAACATGCCTGCACAGTTCCTCACGATTCGTGTTGCCAGTATTAATCCTCATGTGAAACCTTTTACTATCCGGTAAAATGGGATTTTTTTTTTTTTTTTTAGTTTTGTCAAGGGGAATGTGATCTTAATACAATATTCCACTATCTCTTGGTTAGAGCTGTTTTTTTAAAGCAAGATTGCCTAAATGTGATAATTTGGTACAATTTGTTTCAATTAAATATATTCAGAGCTCAGGAAAACTTGGGTAAACATAAGAGTTTCAGAGGTTTTAAAGGTCTGTGTTGCCTGTTGCTCACAAGTTACTCAAGTGAGGGCATTCCAGAGGATGGGTGCTATCGCCAAGAAGGCCTGTTTCCATCAAGTGACAATCTGTTGGCTGTCAAACAGCCAATAGGATCTCCTCTGATCATAAAGATTGGCTTGGTTTGTACTTCTGGGAGATGGGCTGCTAAGCATCCTGGTCCCAAGTTGTTTTGGGCTTTAAATAGCCACAAAACCTTGAACTTTACCAATGCAGATACTGTACTTGTAACACTGGTATGTTATGTTAGACACCTGAGTGTCTGCCCGGGTGTTAGACACCCAAGTGTTTGCCCTTTGAGGTTATCTGTAGCATAGCTTGAACCACTGAATGGCAGGATATCGGTGTTCAACCTAGTCATTTTAAAAGTGCTTTTTAAATCAATGGAGGAGACATTAACAAAACATTTCCCTCCAGTTTGAGGAGGCACAAATGGTTGTGAGTCATATGTGAACTCATTTGATGCTAGTGAGAGTTTTCGGTCATCTAAGACATTTAAATAACCCACTGAAAAACAAAAGTTGAAATTTGGTTGTGATTTTTTTATATAATATGCTGCAAAAACAGTATGGATTTGTTTGTTCCTAGTCTGTAATTAAAATGAGATAAAAGCCTGGGATCTATGGTATTTGAGACTGTGTCTCCTTTCTATAAAGCTGACGTGTAAAATACAAAGTACAATTTCTTTTACACTTGCAAATGGCTGATATGAAACTCTATCTGTCTTAGGCTGAATTCAACAGAATATGGGGAACTGAGAGAAAAGCTCCATGCTCCCATCCGTAATGCTGCTAATGTGGTCATACATCAGAGCCTCAGTGACTTGTTTCTGGAAACCTTTACCTCTTTGGTAGAGACTAATCAGGCATACAGTGTTTCAAGCAATCAGGTAGGTTCAAGATTGGAGATTATAACTTATTTTTTCGTGTTGCCTTTATTTCATAGTTGGTGGAGAGTGGGCAAGTTGGTAGATTATCACTAAACCTAGAGTATGTTGCCAAATACCTGCTTTCCTGTTGAATATAAATAGCCCCAGGTGACAGGATTTGCTTCATACCTTTTCGCTCTATAGGATGCACACGACCATAGGACGCACCTTGTTTTAGAGGGGGAGAACAAGGGGGGGGAATTCTCCCCCTCTCTGCTCAGCGCCCCTTCAGCGAAGTGGCAGGAGAAATGGAGCCCCTTCTATTTCTCCTCCTGCTTCGCTGAAGGGGCGCTGCGAAGCTCTCCCTCACTGCTGAAGCCAGGAGAGTCTTGCTCTCAGCGAAAGGAACCCGAAGCCTTCGGAGCACAGTGCGAGTTCCCGCTGTGCTCCAAAGGCTTCAGGCGGCTATCCCTGAAGCCTGGAAAGCGAGAGGGGTCGGTGCGCACCAACCCCTCTCGCTCTCCCGGCTTCAGCAAAAGCAACGCGAAGCCTCCGGAGTGCGGAGGGAGCTCCACAGGACGCACACACATTTCCCCTTCATTTTTGGACGGGAGAAAGTGCATCCTATAGAGTGAAAAATACGGTATATCTTAAGCATGCACTTGGCCATTTAAAAACCAATATTTTGCATATACCAAGTTCAGCAATAAGGACAATATCCAACTAAACTAAACGGTTACACTAATACGAGCACTTCTTGCTGCACGGCAGAACATTCCTCCCCTCTTCTCAAGTATCCCCTAAATTTGACTGGGGGAAGCCCAGAACCTATTTGGTGAATGTGCAAGGAGAGGAATTTCTGCTGCACAGCCAAAAGTGCAAGCGCAACTGTTCAGTTGAATTCCATCTACTATAAGTTTTTAGTATCCCTGTGTGAGTGACTGAAACAGGCTGTAGTGAAGTTGGGAACTTTTAGCAAGTTAAAACTTTGGCTCATGCCAAAGGAGAGCATTATGGGAGAGCCAAACACCATAGAATTCTGGGAAAGTGTATCTGGTTCTTTAATTGCCGAATTTCAGAAGTGTAAATTGGGTGTCTCCTTTCTCAGTAGGAAAGGGAGTTTCTAGTTGGTTTGTGCTTCTGGACACCTGGCTGTCCTGGTGGATTCAGTGTGAATGGGTTATCTGGTTAATTTACAACTCAAAGAATCTGGTTGTCTGTGGGAATGCTTTAATCTTCAAGGCCCCTCTGATAAACAGGATTCAGCTGTCCAGTCTCCTAACAAATCTGAGTTATTCTGCTATCTAACCACTGGCAAATTGCTAATTAATCTAAAGAACTGATTGGCTTTTGAGGGGACTGTAGAAAATTTCCTTCCAGGAACTTCAAGTTTGTTTATTTTTGGATCCAATCCTTTATCTAGATGTGTGTGCTTTGTTATGACTGGTTCTTTGGGCATTGACAGTTCAGGGAGGTTCAGGGTTTTCAGTTGCAAAGCCCTGCTTGTAAGCATTTATTAAGGCAAAGTGTAAATCCATGTCCATTTGGGTGAAATGTCTGTCTTTGGCGTTTTGGAAGCAGAAAGGAGACAGAATAGTTCCTCCAAAGTTACCACAAGCAAAAAAACCCCATGTATTTCCCTTTAGCTTTTTAAAGAAATGTTCTAGTACTGCTGGAATGATTGCTTCTGTCGACAGGTGTCTTTTGCACAGGTACTGTAATGAGCTGGGATTACAGGTAAGATCTCTCCCTTACAGAAGGTGCTTCTAATCTCAGCTCATTACATACAGTGAAGATACCAGGTAGCCTGGTATAGGGGATCAAATACTTATTTTACTCATTATAATGCACATCAATCTCTGACTTATGTCTTCTGGGTTTCTGGGGGTTTTCCTGTTGTTGTTCTGTCTCTCACAGCTACAATAAACCTACCATTAAAATTATAGACTGGTCATTTCTTCGCCAGAGGGCAAACGGGCAAATTTAGCAGGGGATCAAATACGTTTTCCCTTCACTGTATGCATAGCTAGGCTTGTAAATATTACGCATCTTCTATGTGAGCCGAATAATGTTTACTCAAATGGAAGTCCGAGCGGCTTCATTGGGATTTACTTCCAAGGAAATGTATCTTGGATTGTGGTTTTTAAGGCATTAAAAATATTTTCAAAGTCATTTTGAAAAACGCTTGCTGGAAATTCAGCTGATGGGAGGAGTTCTCCTTCAGTGGGTGTCAAAAAGCTTTCAAACTTTTACTGAAAATGTTCAGGGGGTGGGGAGCTTATAGCTAAGTAGACAGACTGGTAAGAAAGACTCATGGCTAAATAGAATAACAGCTTTTCCCAAGGAACAGCTAGCTTTGTTGTTGTTGTTTAGTCATTTAGTCATGTCCGACTCTTTGTGACCGCATGGACCAGAGCACACCAGGCACTCCTGCCTTCCACTGCCTCCCACAGTTTGGTCAGACTCATGCTGGTAGCTTCGAGAACACTATCCAACCATCTCGTCAAGAGTCTCCTCCAGGACCATAATTCAAAAGCATCAATTCTTCAGCGATCAGCCTTTTTTATGGTCCAGCTTTCACTTCCATATATCACTACTGGGAAAACCGTAGCTTTAACTATACGGACCTTTGTTGGCAAGGTGATGTCTCTGCTTTTTAAGATGCTGTCTAGGTTTGTCATTGCTTTTCTCCCAAGAAGCAGGCGTCTTTTAATTTCGTGACTGTTGTCACCATCTGCAGTGATCATGGAGCCCAAGAAGTAAAATCTCTCACTGCCTCCATTTCTTCCCCTTCTATTTACCAGGAGATGATGGGACCAGTGGCCATGATCTTTTTTTTGATGTTGAGCTTCAGCCCATATTTTGCGCTCTCCTCTTTCACCCTCATTTAAAGGTTCTTTAATTCCTCCTCACTTTCTGCCATCAAGGTTGTGTCATCTGCATATCTGAGGTTATTGATATTTCTTCCGGCAAGCTTAATTCCGGCTTGGGATTCACCCAGCCCAGCCTTTCGCATGATGAAGTCTGCATATAAGTTAAATAAGCAGGGAGACAATATACAGCCTTGTCGTACTTCTTTCCCAATGCCTTGCTGTGGCGAAGGGGCTTGAATAACTTGGAGAAGCTATGAGCAGGGCTACCCAAGATGGACAGGTCATAGTGGAGAGTTTTGACCAAACGTGATCCACCTGAAGCAGGCAAGCCACTCCAGTATCCCTACCAAGAAAACTCCGTGGACAACAGCTAGCTAGATGTGATGAATTTAAAATTCACCATGCGTATACATTTTCTCATGAGTGGGAGAACTCAGGTGCAGGTGACTTACCCACTAACAGCCTAAGGTGAGAACACCCCAAAATCATGCTGCTAGGTAGCGTTTAAATTTGTGGCAATCATTTGTGTTAACAGTGACCGAAAAAAATAGTTGGTTACTTCAGACAGATCATTAGTTTCTTTCTCCCCCCCCCCTTTCTTTTTGTGTCTTATGACATCCTGTCAAGTGTCATGTACATTGATGGCACTATATTGTAAATAAAACATAATAATTACATTGTGACATATTTTTTTCCTCTCTCTGTCTGCAGGAGCTAGACCCATGCATTGGGTGCATGCAAACTACTGCAAATGTCAAGCTTCTGAAGAATTGTCAAGAGCCGAATGAAGGCGAGTGCCAACAATGCTACTGTCGTCCCATGTGGTGCCTGACTTGCATGGGCAAATGGTTTGCCAGTCGGCAAGACCAGCAGCACCCAGAAACCTGGCTTTCAAGCCGCGTGCCTTGCCCAACCTGCAGAGCCCAATTCTGCATTTTAGATGTTTGTGTTATACGATGAACAGGTCCCGGAACACTCCTTTAATCTGAATGTACTTCAAAGGTGGATGAATCCACCTGCTGTTTACTTTTTATTATTCTGTTCATGGGGACTTTCTCTTTGTTGTCTTTCTGATTATTTTTCTATTGGTTCAGTTTTTTAATTGCTGCAACCAAACAACGGAAAACGATTATTTTCACCAGCTTTGGCTACTCCCTTTGGTTACATTAAATATTGAGTGATAGTTTAGAATCGCATCAGACCTCTACTGAAGCAGAATTAGGGAACCCTGTGGCCTTCAAAGCTGTCCTTTCCACTAGTGGGGCAGGGAAGAGGCAATTTCCATTGATTACGCTGTCTCCTCCCATCCCTTTGGAGGGTTGGGAGAAACACAGGGATGAGGGGGTGGGTTGCCAGCAATAGTCATCCCACATAGCCTAGCAGTGGAGGGAACAGTTGTGGCCACTATCTTCATGTGACCTGTTCAGGTTGAAATACGTAACTCAAAATGGGGTGATCATAAATTTAACTAGTTTGAGCAATACAGCCAATCAGTTCAGCTCTTGGCTACATAGTATATTAAAAGAAGAAGAAGAAGCCCATCTGCTCAGTAGTGGTTGGGGGCTTGCCTATTAAACAATACATAAGCAGTCTCATCTGGGCTGGTGAACTGATCACAATTGTATTATGTCTGAAATCAGAATAAAAGTCGCAGTATAAAAGTACATGTGTTAAGGTTTCAGGAATCTAGTATTACATGGATGTTTTCTCTCTTGAAACAGAAGTCTCAAATACTCAAATACTTGCCCTGGAATAGAACATCTGATTTTGCAAGAATAAATGTTCTATGGGCTTTCCCCCTTTAAAATTAATTAAATAAGATGTCTAAGTACCATAGTTGGCTGGGATTCTGGGAAATATGGGACAATTTCTGTTAGTCATGGAATATGTATCAGAAAATCTTTAGGTCAGAACTTTTTAATGCTTGTTGCTGCCCCAGCTTTTAATGCTTGGGTTTCAGATGAGACACCAAATAGACCAATTGTGCATGAGATACAAACTATTGTAAATAGATTAGTATCTTAAAATGCAATCATATTACTTTGTAAATCAATATTAATCTTTATGGGATCTCTGCACTTGCTTTTCCTTGATCTTCAGAGGCCTCCCATTATTAAATGAGAAGGATCACAGTTCACTTACCCTTAATATGTATGAAATTGAACTTCACTTATTTAAAATGCCTGCTGATTGGATTTCACATGTATAAGATATGTTCTTAACCTTACTAACCTTGGGGTTAGTCTAGCTGACATGCAGTTACTATTCTTCCTACTACTATGATGTGGGAAAATACAACAAGCCATAGTAAGTCTGTTTACATTCAATTCCAGGAAACAAGAACACTTGACCACTGTCTCATAAATTGAAACGTAATTCTGATCTGTTGCTCATATGAAGGCAGTGCCTTGTGGTCTCATTATACAAGGGGCAGCTTTCCCTGAGCATTTTGAACTCCAGTAGCACCCAGTTGGGACGCGGGTGGCTCTGTGGGTTAAACCACAGAGCCTAGAGCTTGCCAATCAGAAGGTCAGTGGTTTGAATCCCTGCGACGGGGTGAGCTCCCGTTGCTCGGTCCCTGCTCCTGCCAACCTAGCAGTTCAAAAGCACATCAAAGTGCAAGTAGGTAAATAGGTACCACTCCAGTGGGAAGGTAAACAGCGTTTCCATGCGCTGCTCTGGATCGCCAGAAGCGGCTTAGTCATGCTGGCCACATGACCCAGAAGCTGTACGCCGGCTCCCTCGGCCAATAAAGTGAGATGAGCCCCGCAACCCCCAAAGTCGTCTGCGACTGGACCTAACGGTCAGGGGTCCCTTTACCTTTACTAGCACCCAGTTGCCATCTGGATGTACACCATTAGGCTGGAGTTCCTATCTGACTCTAATGCATTTGTACTATTCCAGCAGGAGCAGAGGGACAAGTCCCTATGGATTACAGCTACCGTATTTTTCGCTCTATAACACGCACCAGACCATAACACGCACGTAGTTTTTAGAGGAGGAAAACAAGTAAAAAAATATTCTAAACGAAATAGTGGATATATGATTTTTGTGGTTCATGCTGTGGCCACAGACATGTGATCTGACAGTGAGTTTGGAGTAGCCCAATGCAAAAATCCTGAGGATCCATGTGGATCCATGCTTTGTAACCACGGAGGAGGGAAGGAAGGGGAACCATGGATCCTCTGCTCACGACTGCAGCAGATCCCTCCCGCCACCCGCAGGCATTCGCTCCATAACACGCACAGACATTTCCCCTTACTTTCTAGGAGGAAAAAAGTGAGTGTTATGGTGCAAAAAATACGGTATGTATTGCCTCAGTAGACAAGGTCACAGTGGTTATCAGGGTTGTGAAAACATGGGAAGCCTCTGCATTGCTATTTTGTTGGTCTATGCCCTGAATATTTCCTTTGATAGATTCCTCTGCCAAGGTGCCTTGCAAGTACCTGTGTTTCTTGTAGAGCAACCCTCTGGAGGGGAACCAGAAGCAGGCATTGATCTGCAGTTTCAACTCTTTTGTCTTCCACTCACTTGGTAGCGATTTAAATTGGAGGATTATCCAGCTCTTTGCTTGTGGGATCACCCTGCGATTTTGCCGGAGGCTTGTTCAAAAATTGTTTTGTGTCCTGTTATTTTGCCATTGTACGCTATTTCCCCAGCTACCCCCATGGAAATTGGGCAAAGACTCCGCACTGTGAAGAGACATGCAATTCTAGTTCTCAACTGTTATGGGTAACTGTCATGGGGCAACTGTATTGATCCTTCACTCTGGCAAGTAACTCATGTTGTGATCTTTTAGTGGGTCTTTGAGGGTGCTCTGAAGGAGGATCCACTCTGAAGGATTGGCAGGGACACACTGTAAACATTTCTCCAGCATCTGTTTCTTGTATGAAATAAAAGATCATTCCAGGGTCCTCTATAATACTACCTTCTTTGTCCGTGTCCCCCCCAATGTATTGCAACCTTCCATGTTTTTTCACTTCCTTAGTATACATAAACTCATTTTTGTTGCTCCTGTATTCGCTTGTTCTAGATAATTAGCAATAAACAAACCCTCCGGGCAGAAGAGTGTGTGTGTGTGTGTGTGTGTGTGTGTGTGTGTGTGTGTGTCTGTCCCAGCTCCTGCCAACCTAGCAGTTCGAAAGCACACTAATGCAAGTAGATAAATAGGTACTGCTGCAGCGGGAAGGTCAACGGCATTTCTGTGCACTCTGGTTTCCGTCATGGTGTCCCGTTGCGCCAGAAGCTGTTTAGTCCTGTTGGCCACATGACCTGGAAAGCTGTCTGTGGACAAACACCGACTTCCTTGGCCTGAAAGCGAGATGAGCGCCGCAACCACAGTTTCCTTTGACCAAGCATAAATCGTCCAGGAGTCCTTTACACCGTCTGTGTGTGTGTCTGTGTGTGTGTGTGTGTGTGTGTGTGTGTGTGAGAGAGAGAGAGAGAGAGAGAGAGAGAGAGAGAGAGAACACACCAGTATTCTTTCCTTCTGGATATTTATGGTCCCTTAGTTGCACTGATGGTGCTGTGGGTTAAACCACAGAACCTAGGGCTTGCCAATCAGAAGGTCGGTGGTTCGAATCCCCGTGACGGGGTGAGCTACCGTTGCTTGGTCCCTGCTCCTGCCAACCTAGCAGTTTGAAAGCACGTCAAAGTGCAAGTAGATCAATAGGTACCGCTCTGGTGGGAAGGTAAACGGCATTTCCGTGTGCTGCTCTGGTTCGCCAGAAGCGGCTTACTCATGCTGGCCACATGACCCGGAAGCTGTACGCCGGCTCCCTTGGCCAGTAAAGCGAGATGAGCGCCGCAACCCCAGAGTCAGCCACGACTGGACCTAATGGTCAGGGGTCCCTTTACCTTTTAAGCTACTGAAGGGCCCTTTATATGTCCAGCTGTCCTTTGTCAACAACAAATTGTGGCTGTTTTTTGTGTTGACTATATGCTATATATTGCTATATTGTTATGCTATATTGTTTTTAAGTTGTATTCATTCAACTTGTTTTTATTATTGCTTGTTAGCCACCCTGAGTCTGGCCTTGGCTAGGGAGGGCGGGGTATAAATAAAAATTATTATTCTTATTATATGGTAACTTATGGACCTAATGGACGCGGGTGGCGCTGTGGGTAAAAGCTCAGCGCCTAGGGCTTGCCGATCAGTGGCGTAGCGTGGGGGGTGCAGGGGGGGCCGGCCGCACCGGGCGCAACATCTGAGGGGGGGGGTGCTAATCTAGTGGAAGAGACTCGAGTACTAAAATCCACGGGTTAGGGGGCGCAAATACTTGCCTTGCCCCGGGTGCCGACAACCCACGCTACGCCACTGTTCGAATCCCAGCGACGGGGTGAGCTCCCATTGCTCAGTCCCAGCTCCTGCCAACCTAGCAGTTCGAAAGCACCTCAAAGTGCAAGTAGATAAATAGGTACCGCTCTGGCGGGAAGGTAAACGGCGTTTCCGTGTGCTGCGCTGGCTCGCCAGATGCAGCTTCGTCACGCTGGCCACGTGACCCGGAAGTGTCTCCGGACAGCGCTGGCCCCCGGCCTCTTAAGTGAGATGGGCGCACAACCCTAGAGTCGGACACGACTGGCCCGTACGGGCAGGGGTACCTTTACCTTTTTATGGACCTAATAAGTATCTAAAGCCATTTGCACATAACAAAAGATGTACATCATCAGAGCCTACACAACACCAAACACTGTTGCTGTATGTAGGTTTTATTTTATTTGTATTATTTTGGAAATGTACATCCAGGTTTTTCCCCCCTTTAAATTTGGGGGGGGCAAGAGAGTGGGGCCCTAAGGTATAGCTTGTTTAGCTTATACGTAAATCCGGCTCTTGGCAGGGGCTTGCCGTTTGTCGTATGTCTATGTGTATTTGCATTTCAGACCTTCCCGCCAACTGATCCCGCCGAGTGGGCGGAGCCTTTGAAAAGCGAGGCAAAACAGGCAGACAAAGGGAAGCGCGCGCTTCTGTGCGGGGCGGAGCAGGCAGCTCAGTAGAAGCTCCCATTGGCGCAGCCCTTGGGGGACGTACCATCTTCATCGCTGAGGGGGGGGGTAATTAATCTATGAGGGGCGAGGGGGGGGAATCGAGACTGCCGCTTTTGCCCCTCCCCCTTGCTAAACTGGGTTATACATACATCACATATATCTCGCCAAAGCGGCTTGCTCTCCGCGAAGGCGAAACCGCGTGACAAGGACAACCCCCCCCCGCCGTAATGGTAGGAGCCGCCCAGCCGGTGTTCGCGCAGGCGCGCTCTCTCGAGGCTCGCTTGAGGGAGGGGAGCGCAGTCGTTTCTTGTTTGGCGGGAGGGAAGGACGGAAGGCGGCGGCGGCGGGAGAAAAGAGCGGCTCTTTTCTGTTTTTATCCGGCTCAGCCATGTCGTCGCGTCAGCGGAGCCCGCTCGGTGGCCGCGCTCACAGTAGGTGCGTGTCCTCTGCCGCCTCCTGAGGGGAATTGGGGTGGGTGGGGGCGGGGAGGGGTCTGAAGGCGACCCAGGCCCCGCTTTGTGTCGAGGGCCGCCTTCCGTGCCTCAGCCGGCGAGGCGAAGGGAGGGCGCCGTGGGGGCCGAGAGGGCCTTGAAACTCCTTTCCATCCCCCCCCCCCCCCGACCAAGGGGAAGAGTCGGTGGAAGAAGATTGGGAAAAAAATTAAAGTATATCTTCAAAAATATTGTAAAGTTAAAGGACTGTTAGAAAGATGCTGGGAAAAGAAAATTAGGTAGTTTTGGTAGAAATGATATAAAGGATTAAATAAAAACGAGTTGACGAAAGAGAGGACGTTAAATTATAATATATTAAATTACTTAAATGAAAATAAGGTTGGAAGGATTTGCTGAAAAAACGATTGGAACTAGAATACAAAATTGGGAGGTATGAGGAGGTCAAGGAAACAAGTAAAAGGAAGAAAATTTGTAAAGGTTTAATCTGTTCTTTTTCTATTTTAAGTGAATGTATTTTTATACCTTTTTCTTTCTTTTTTCCTGTTATTGTTGTATTCTTTTTCTTTGTATTTTGTATTGCTTTTTTCTTTTTTGTAACTTTAAACTTTGAATAAATATTATTTTTTAAAAAAAATTCCTCCCCCCCCCCACCCCCCATTCCCAAAATCTGCCTGTTATGGTTTCTGTGAAGTAGGACAGCGAGAAGGAAGGAGACCCTGGTAAGGCAAATGAGGGAACCAAGAAGAAAGGAGGGAGATTTGTTTGTTTATGCGAGTAACGCCCCCCCCCCCAATTTCATAATTTTAAGTTATTTTTTTATTGATAATAGTTCAGCCATCGTTTATTATAATCGCTAAGATAATAATAATAATAATAATAATAATAATAATAATAATAATAATTATATTTATTTATTTATACCCCGCCCATCTGGCTGAGTTTCCCTAGCCACTGTAGGTGGCTCCCAGTCAAGGGTTAAAAACAGTACAGCGTTAAATATTAAAAACCTCCCTGAATTTCTGTCTTATTTGCCGATGTTCTGAGAGTTTTATTTTATTGCGTGCTGTTCCAATAGGCCGTGGAACAATAGATCGACTTTGGGACGCGATTTCCGAAATAGAGGAAACTCTAAACTGGAGGGACTCTTGGAGAGAACAGCTCTGCTCATGAAACAGTCTTAATAAGGCCGCCTTTCTCAACCTTGGGTCCTCGGATGTTGTTGAACTACAACTCCCATCATCTGTGACTGCTGGCTAGGGATGATGGGAGTTGTAGTCTAAGAACATCTGGGGACCCAGGGTTGAGAAAGGCTGGTCTAGGGGGTACAGGAGACTCTTTGTGCTAAATGTTTGTCAATAAATATTCCACATCTAGGGTGCAGTTTTAAGATGTGCGGTTAAAACGCCAACATGCAGTACTTTGTCAAGTCATCTGAGGGCGTTGTTTTTTTTGTTTTTGTTTTTTTTTTAGATTATCCCCCCTCTTCTCTCTATCCACATAGTTAGTTGTAAAGTCCTCAGAGGGCATAAGTAGAACAATCCAATTAGGATTTAAATTTTGTATTTTTAAAATATATATATTAAATTTGTATACCGGCTATACCTGCAGGTCTCAATGTGGTTCACAGGATAAAATCACAATATAAAAACACAAAATGCATAATCAAAATAAAAATAAAAATGAGAATGGCAGCCCGATAACAATCCCATAACCCTCCCCAACAAGCATTTTCTAGTGACTTTATAGTCTACATATACAAAATTGTTTACAGTTTCACTTTCTGATTGCTTCCTCACAGACCACCAGCTCGTTGGACTCAAGGAAGGAAGCGTGGAGCAGATGGCAAACACAGAAGCACACATGATCCAAGCATGTCCAATTCTGATGATAAAAATACATGCAGTTTGTCAGACAGTAGGCCAGATAGGTATGTATATAAAGTATGCTGAACCTAAAGCACAGTTAAAGTTAATTTTTAACGCATAGATGATATGCAGCAATTTTTGACAACTGATTATGCACTTGCAGCATACTAGGTGTATACTACACTTTTAGAGGAAGTTAAATGCAAATATTCAAATTGAATTGTTTAATTTGTGGGCCTACTGGTACAGGACACATTTTATTGTACTTTTAAAATATTGTTTTAAAGCTGCAATTCTATATTTATTGGGATTTGGTTTATAGTTTCACAACACCAGAAGGCCATAAACCCCGTTCACGATGTTCAGACTGGGGAAGTGCAGTTGAAGAAGATGAAATGCGGACTAATGTTAATAAAGAAATGGCAAGGTATGGCTGCATAATTCATTAAAAATATTTGTTGGGATGTAGAAATATTCAGTGGCTGCCTACTACTGATGAGATCAAAACCACCAGAGTGCCTATATTACGCAAATCCAATTGAAAAAACGTAATAGGCTGTATGATAACAATTACAAAGTTATTTACTAGAAACTACTTCTCAAAAATTAGATACAGCTTCTCATTGTGTCAAAATCAACATCGTGAAATAATATATTGAAATAATATATTATGTCACAATGCTGATTTTGACAGTATGAGAAGCTGTATCTAATTTTTGAGAAGTGGTTTCTAGTAAATAACTTTGTAATTGTTATCATACAGCCTATTACGTTTATGTGTTTTAGTACTGATGAGATGGCCAAATTTTAACTGTCTTGGATGCTAGAAGTAGATCTTATTCTGAATGTGGGAGCATTGTGATTTATTCCTCTGAGCAGTGAGTTGAGAATAATAATAATGAAAACTCCCATATTCAGAAAAAGACAACATTTTTGTCTTTTTCATTTGGCAACAAAAACAATTATTGATTATGTTATATTGTACAAAGTTATAACTATAACTTTATTATTGTAAGTCTTTGAGAGACAATAATTGGTCTGTAAAGTGGGATAAAATATAGTAAAACAATTATGTCATGATGAAACTACCCATTTTGGATAAGTTTATTGGTATGTGAGCAGCCTGGGAAGTGACCTAGTAAGCTATATTAGTTGATTGCTTTTTGTTCTTGTCTTAGATCTTCATGGGTATTGCAGCTAGGCAGGGGAGGGTTAATCTTCCCCAACCACAATACAGTGGTGCCCCGCAAGACGAACGCCTCGCAAGACGAAAAACCCGCTAGACGAAAGGGTTTTCCGTTTTGGAGGCGTTTCGCAAGACGAATTCCCCTATGGGGTTGCTTCGCAAGACGAAAAAAATCTTGCATCCCCCCCGCGGGTTTTTTCCACTTTTTTCGCCCTTTTCTTAAGCCGCTAAGACGCTTATCAGCTGTTCCGCTTAACAGCTGATCGCTGGAAGCCGCTTGACAGCTGTAGCGCTAATCCGCTAAGCTGTCAATGGGCTTGCTTCGCAAGACGAAAAAACCGCTATACGAAGAGCCTCATGGAACGGATTAATTTCGTCTTGCGAGGCACCACTGTATCCCGAAACATCACCTCTTTACCTGCACAGGAATTTATGCTTGCAAAATATTCACAACTGTTAAAAGGCTGTTTTCAATCCTAAATGGAGGTGGGAAAGGGGTTCTCGCTGTGTGTGGGAAAGGAAGGGCCTTAACTTTCCAGCAGTGATATCTCCAGGCCTCCTGCACTTAAATGTTTGCTTTCTATTGCAAGATTGAGCGAATCTGTAGTCTTTGTTGGGGGATGCTTAACATTTGGGGAGTATAGCTCAAGTAGGGAAAATAAATTAGGAAATGATTATTATGGTCTGCTTGAATAAAACAAAGCTATTTATTGTAATTATGATTGAAGGATTTACATCTTGTTTTCTAATAATATTTTTAAGATATTAATGTGTGTGTAGTAATTTTCTTAATTAAGAAAAGGGGAATACTTTTTGAAGCCTAAATGATACAGAGGTGAAAGGGCTTCCAAGGCTACACCTAGCATGTGGGCCAGTAATTTGCCACCTCTGAGCCACATGGTATCACTGTAATGTTAAAGTTGGTAAATCACTGTTATGAGTGGGGTTGTTAAACTGGAAACAATTGCACCTACGCTGTTAAGTGCTTGGGAAAAGTATTCTGCTGTAGCTATTACAAGGGCAACATAGCTTAAAGCTATGACATCAGATGTAAAGGTTTTTGGGAGAAGCTTACAGTTTCTTTACTTGGAGCAACTGTTCTGATTATGAAGAGATTGAATGGGTCCTACTCAACGGAGTATTTATTAAATAAGCCTCAATATCAGGTGACCAAGATTTAACGTTTCAGCAGTTTACAGCCTTATGTAAAGGTCCAGCCTTATCTCCGTACTGCAATAGAGTGGCTATGATAATAAAATAGTGGAATTGTGTGCTAAAATAAAAGTACATTTTGTAGATACAAAAGAAAACTCTTGATAAATGAATATGGAAGAGAGAGGAAGCTGTCTTCTGGAAGGTAAGAGTCAAAAACTCATCTGTTGGGTGTGGTGAAATGCTTATTTTGAACTATACTGTTTTTCTGGTTAGCTATGAAAAAGCTAGAGCTTTCCTGTTCTTTAATGTATCATCAGTGTATTTTGGAATAATACATATGAAGAACTTAAACAATTTAAATTTACGTTAAAAAAAAGGCCAGAAATATTTCTATTAAGCATATTGCCAAAAGAAATAGGGAAATCGAAAAGAACATTATTCATGTACAGTGGTGCCTCGCAAGACGAAATTAATTCGTTCCGCAAGTCTTTTCGTCTTGCGAGTTTTTCGTCTTGCGAAGCACGGTTTCCCATAGGAATGCATTGAAAATCAATGCGTTCCTATGGAAACCGCCTTCAGACCAGGTCCGGGGACAGTCTGTCCCCCGACCTCTTCTGAAGGCCGGCGGGGGGCAAAAGTCTTTGCTTCCCCCCCGTCTGCCTTCCCGGGACAGCGGAGACTTCTCCGCTGTCCCGGGGCGATCTTAAAATGCTGGCGGGCGGCAGCGAAACCTTCACTGCCATCCCCCAGCATTTTAAAAGCCCCCGCGACAGCGGAGGACAGCGAAGCAAGCCCATAGGGAAATTCGTTTTGCGAAGCGCCTCCAAAACGGAAAACCCTTTCGTCTAGCGGGTTTTTCGTCTTGCGAGGCGTTCGTCTTGCGGGGCACCACTGTATGGGATAACAGTGGCCAGAATTTTAGTAGCAAGAAATTGGAAAAATACAACAATACCTAACACGGGAGATTGGCAAATCCTAATGGTAGAATATCTGCAGCTAGCAAAGGTGACAGGAAGGATAAGATGCCAAACAAAACAAATAGTCTATAAGGATTGGAGAATATTTAAAGAATACTTTAAAAACTATGGTATAAAAGAAAACCTTGGCAGAATTAGACTGACCCTTGTATTGTATAAATATACGTTCGTAATGAGGTAAAAAGAAGCTACCGTATTTTTCGCCCTATAGGATGCACCGTCCCATAAGGCGCACCTAGTTTTGTTTGGGGGGGGGGGAATAAAGGGAAAAAAATTATTCCCCCCCCCCCCCAGCCCGAGCTTCCCCTGACCCCAGCCCCCAGAACAGGCTCTCCTGGGCGCGTTGAGCTTGTGGAGAGCTGCGCGAAGCCTAGAGAGCGAGAGGGGTCGGTGCGCACCGACCCCTCTCACTCTGCAGGCTTCAGCGAAAGCCTGCATTCACCCCATAGGATGCACACACATTTCCCCTTCATTTTTGGAGGCCAAAAAGTGTGTCCTATAGGGCAAAAAATATGGTATATAAGAAGTATGTAATTGCAGTATAAGGTAACCAGTAGATAAAGTACAGTGAGACTAACTGGAAGTCATTTTTAATTTTTCACTTTACAAGTTTTATAATTGTTTTCATTATTGGGAGTATAAATGATGTTAGTCATATTCATTTTGCTGTTTCTTATATTGTTGTTTGTTTGCTTTTTCTATTGCTTGCCTGCTTGTTTGCGTTTATGTTTGTTTGTTTGTTTTCTCTTCATAAATGTACTTATTTTAAAACAATAAAGATAAATTCAAAGTGAAACCCTGAAAAGGAACACATCCATTTCACCATGGGGATACATTTCAGTACAGCATCCCACCACCATCTTATGCGCAACCGCATTTATGTTGGCCACTGCTAAATAAATAGTTTGGCCTCACCTTGTTTGGGGCTGCTGCCTGAGTGAGGGACGGCTGCCTGCGATCAACCAGCAATGCAGGGTGGGAGGGGCCTTCTCTATGCTTCTCCTCCATTGCGTGCCTGCACCCCCCTCCTGGCAACAGTTCTGGTGGCGCCCCTCTTTCACTGGTTCCTTGCAGGCAGGCAGGCTGGGCAGCGACCCTGAGCAATTTCCAGGCTGAGTCTCTCCTCCCTGTGTGCCTTCCTTAAAAGTGGGGTGCTCCCCACTTTACATAATTACACTTTATGAGTGTAGGGGCCTTGGAACGTAACCCCTGTGTAAGTTGGGGGACACCTATACTATATTGTGTTACAGTTTTGTTAGTGTTTATATAGTGCTATTAACCTGTCATGAAAAGGGTAGATTGAAAAAAATAAAAAATCAACATTTTATTTTCAGTTCTGACTCAAAGGAGTCCACAGCAGCAGTGGAACTTGAGACGGATGAGGCTGTTCTGATGAGGAGACAGAAACAAATAAATTATGGGAAGAACACACTGGCATATGACAGATATATTCGAGAAGTTCCAAAGTATGTTTTCTTGTTTACCAGGAACATTTGGGTTTTCTTTTATAACTTGCTACTGGTTTCATTGCAGACACCTATGGCAAATGTAAAGTATGGCTTGATTCTAATATACTGCCTTCGTTAAAGAATATAGCTATTTTTCACCCATAGTCTTATTTTAATTTGATGTTAGATTTTTGAATATGTTTTAGCGGTTCTGTGATTACTCATTTGAACAGGTCAGTTGTCTTTTGAAGTGTACAGGCAGATAATGTTCTGAATTGAAGCATTCAGATATGTGTTAAATTAAGCAACTGTGTTGCTAAATTGCTATAGGCAATAATAAGCAGAAAGAATGACACCAATGAAGTGAGATTTTGATTAATTAAAAATTACTGTAATTAATACTTGGTCTTGCATTTGGAATAAAAGCATAGCTTGGTTTAAAACGCCATGTCAACAGTTTTTAATTTTTGTTCCAGGTGTCTACGAGTTCCAGGGGTCCATCCAAGGACTCCCAATAAATTTAAGAAGTATAGCCGAAGATCCTGGGACCAACAAATCAGACTGTGGAAAGTTGCACTTCATTTTTGGGACCCTCCTGGTGAGAGAAGTTGTGACATGCAAGTAATGTAAGTACTAGGTATCTTTAGAGTGAATAGAAACTAATAACTTAAAAGAATGAGGGACTGTCTGTTTAGGTCTTAAGAATTTCAGTTATAGTGATCTCCTTAATATAGCTAGGTTTAAGAGAGTTATTCAATTTAGACTTCATTTAAATGCAAAGTTTAGCATATAATCTGCATAATGGGTGAGCTTAAGAACATTGATTTTCAATAGCATTTATACACATATGTTTGACTCAGAACTAAGACTGCCTTAACTCCCAGAAGTATTTCAGAATTAATGTGAACTGTTAAAGGTTTTAAAAACCAGCATTACCAAGCTTAAATAGCTATCGAAATACAGCTATGGGGCCAGATGTATAAACTTGGAAACCATAGGCCTTGAATCTTGGTTTTGATCACTCATAGACATTGCTTGGACAATCTATAACTGTCGAAAATGAATAACTGATAATTGCTTTTCTCCCCTCATAGTAGTCCTGTTGATCTTGGTGACATGGAAACAGAATCTATAGGAAGTAATTCTGCTGGGTCACAAGGAAGCTCTCAGGATAATGATGTAAGTACTTTGAAGCCTGGAATAAATATTTTGTTAGTCCTGCTTCAGTATCCATTACTGTTAGGGTGCTAGATCACGGATTAACCCAATCTTGCAACAAAGCCTGAAAGGTACTAGCTGCTTGCCAAAAGCTAGTGGACTGCCAACAGCTGATGCACTGCTGGGTTTGTTGATGTTGAACTACCCAGTGCCTGCTTATTTTTGTCTCCAAAACTACCTCATCAGAGTATATAGCATCTCTATTTTTTCCAAGGGATTGTAAAACTCTTCTTCCCTTGTGTTCTACACCTTCCCATGCCTCTTCTGTCCCTCTTTTCTCAGCCCACCCAGTACAGAATGTGTTTCCCCTTCCTTTAGTATGTTTTTGTATACTTTTCCCACCCACGTCACATGCTTGCATTTGTCATTTCTCTTCTTCCACCCTGCCAACATTTTCTGCCTTTAGTATACAGCCCTTGCTTTGCTATGTGATACATTTTCCTTAACCAGATTGACATATCTGACAAAAGTTGCATTATGAACATTTTTCAGAGTGACCTCCCACCATAAGTTAGAATAATTTTAAATATTATGGCATTGCAGCGCTTTAGCAATTGTAGAGGAAGAGGTTTCACAAACAACAGGAAGTTGATGATCAGTTTTCCTTTTCCATTCCCACATAGCATGGACATTATTTTAAGTTGTTCTGTGTCTTCAGAGGAATAACTGAAGTGTCACATTACAGTATAGAACATAAAGGTTTACAGGGGAGAAAGGATGATTTGCACAGTCATAGGAAATTTACAAAAGGGGGAAAAGGATGGTTTGCACAGTCATAGGAAATTTACAAAAGCTGAGATAAAGGTTGTGGTTCAAAATCTTATTGCCATTGATTGCTGCTATGATGTCATAAGTGAATCAGTATTACAATTGCTAAGATTTTCTTTACGAAAGTCCTGGAGGTTGTGGCTTTTTGTGAAAAGTGCAGAGAAAAGAGAATAAATTCAGTAATGAAGTTACAAGTGAAGGTGTGATGCAATGATGGCAAAAAAATGAGGTTTGAGTGAGTGAGTAGTAGATAAAGGGTGAATGTTGGACAGGAAGGGAAAATGTCTTAAATTTTCACAGATTGCCTTTTTCTGAGAAAAACCATAATGGTGTGAGGGAGAGGTATACAGAACTTAGAAAAAATTAAAGCCATCTATTTGCCCTTCTGTGCTATTGAATCCCCTTGGCAAGATACAATTCTTTACAGTGGTACCTCCGGTTACGAACTTAATTCGTTCCGGAGGTCTGTTCTTAAGCCGGAACCGTTCTTAACATGAGGTGTGCTTTCGCTAATGGCGCTTCCTGCTGCTGCAGCTCTGCTGGCGTGCGGCTTCCACTCACATCCCAGGGCAAAGTTTGCAACTACGGGCATCTACTTCCAGGTTAGTGGAGCTCGTTACCCAAAGCGTCCGTAAGGAGGACAGTACGTAACCCGAGGTTCCACTGTACTTTGGAAAAAAATTGCACTAATGATCAACAGAGAGTGTTAAGAATGAATACCCAGGAGTGAGATTTTCCGTACCCCACTTAGAGACAATTGTAGCTAAGCAGTATATGAATTGTTCAAATAAATAATAGTTTATCTATTTGTCTTGTTTGTTAATCGAGTTTTCCATTTGTTTTAGGAAAACTGTACAGGCACACCCACCAAAGTGAGAAGCATTGACCACCTGGTGGAAGATGAATTTGAGCTGGAGACATGTTAGGTTTTGACATACTTTATGACTGCAAAGCATGCATTCTACTGGCTGCTTTTTGAGAAAGGAATGTCTTACTCAGAAGACACATACACCTGAAACTGTCTTATCTAACAGTCTGGAGAACTGGAATATGGCAGCTGTGAAATTGCAATCAATGTTTTTGCCTGACTACTTTTTTTATATACAAAGCATAAAACTTGAGTTATATGTAATTGAGTGATTGCCTAATTTTATGTATACTCAGGAGGTAGCTTTATAAACAGTTTAATTATAGTTCAGAAGATAAACCAGCCCAGACAATGTTGACACACTTGAAGAGCTTGAACACTTGACACATTAGAAGGAGAACTTCAGCATCGGTGCTGAGCTATTGGCTGTTGTCCACAGACGAAGAATATGATAGGCAGTAAGTAGTAGTTCTCCAGTCTGTTCTATAATTCATATTACAAAGGACCACTTATTGATTGCACAAGGCGGTGGCATTTTATGCCTCTTGAACCTTTGTGTCCTTCAGATATTGACAACATGTGTGCAATAACAAGCTAATGAGTGTGAACAGGCTCTTTTCTTTATGATAAAAGGCTTTGACCCAGTTTCCAGGTCCACTTTATGGTGTCAGCTCTCAAGTTTATTCTAAATTGATTCTTGTAAATAGTTGTGTGCAGAACTTCGCTAACTTTTAAAGAAGACTTAATGAACAGAACTTTGAAGACTGTTGACTTATTTTTTTCATAATGTAAAGCTATAGACTTTTTACTAAAACAGTTGCTGTTTTGTACGGGATAAGGCATAAATAAAGCAAGTACATCTTTATGTGTATGGTGCAAACACTGTCAGGAAAACATTCTACAAATAAGATGCAAAGTGATGAAAGATCAAATTCCGAGGCTACTTTAATCAGTGTTGTCATTCCACCTGGAAACTGATGATCACAGTGCCAGCAGTGTACACAAAGTACCACCACTCAGAATCAGGTCAAAAATCCATGTATGTTTGGAAGTGAATCCTACAGAATTCAGTAGCCTTCATATCTACCTTGTTACGATTGCAGCTCAAGGTTGAGGTCCTTAGCATACAATTGAGATTTATGGGACATAAATGTATTAAAGAGGGATAAAGTATTGGGAGCATTCTACTGTTGGAAGATGATGTAGAATCTGTTTGACTGCAACTCTCTTGGGGATATGGGGGCCAATATGTAGCTGTGGAAATGCTAGGACAGATTGCAGGTGCCCTGAGGGAAGAGAGAGAACGGGTAAGTGGAGAAAATTGAAGTAGTGTTTTCCAGTTCTTAAAGCGCAAGTGGGTGACTTGAAGCCCCGATCTCTTCTGAAACCAAACCCGTCTTCCATCCTATCTGTTTGTTTCCTAGTTTTTCCTGGCTTTTTGAAATTGTTTTCCCTCTTTCAAAGTAGTTTCAGAACAACTGGGAGAGGCAGTTTGTTGTTTTACTCTGCCACCCAATAGGGCTTTTATTCCATCTGAAAGAACAAATTGTTTCACTTTTGCCATGTATGTATGTTTGTCTTACTAGTTGGAAAGGAGCTAATTTCACTTTCCAGAACATAAGGCATATTGGTCTTGCAAGCAGTGTGTGAGGGAAATGGCACTCTGCACACTTGTTGTTTAGCCGTGTCTGACTTCGTGAGCCCATGGACCAGAGCACGCCAGGCACTCCTGTTTTCACTGTGCACACTTGTTACTCAGCAACTGGCATTCCATGCATACTACCTCCAAGTGGCTAGTCTCCATTGATTACCATGAATTTGCCTAATCTTCTGTTTGCTAAAGGTAAAGGGACCCCTGACCATTAGGTCCAGTCGTGACTGACTCTGGGGTTGCGGCGCTCATCTCGCTTTATTGGCCGAGGTTGCTGGCGTAAAGCTTCCGGGTCGTGTGGCCACCATGACTAAGCCGCTTCTGGCGAACCAGAGCAGTGCACGGGAATGCTGTTTATCTTCCCGCCAGAGCGGTACCTATTTTCTTGCACTTTGACGTGCTTTCAAACTGCTGGGTTGGCAGGAGCTGGGACCGAGCAACGGGAGCTCACCCTGTTGTGGGGATTCGAACCGCCAACCTTCTGATTAGCAAGCCCTAGGCTCTGTGGTTTAACCCACAGCGCCACCCGTGTCGTTTCCTCGTTAAGGTGTCCTATAAGCTCTAGACAGATTTCACTTAAAATCCCTTTTCCAGTGTAGTACAGGATTCCTTCAATTAGATGACCCCTGAGTTCCCTTTCAACTCTCTTAAGATTCTTGCTATACAGTTGGGCCACAAAATTATTACTATTTATTAAATTTCTATACCACCTTTCAGAGGATCCTTGGGTGGTTTACAACATTAAACAGAAAAGGGCTGCAATAGTAGGAAAGCCAGTTTATCTACTTTACTGAATTGGCTCCCACCTCCCTCCCTCTCTTCCATCCGGGAAAGAAGGAAAGGAAAACCTGTAAAAGGACGAAACAAAAAAAATTCCTTCCAGTAGCACCTTAAAGACCAACTAAGTTCTTGGTATGAGCTTTCGTGTGCATGCACACTTCTTCAGATACCTTCTTCAGATATCTGAAAAAGTGTGCATGCACACGAAAGCTCATACCAAGAACTAACTTAGTTGGTCTTTAAGGTGCTACTGGAAGGAATTTTTTTTGTTTTGACTATGGCAGACCAACACGGCTACCTATCTGTAACTGTAAAAGGACGGACATCGCTGCTCGAGCATGCGCAGTGCCTGCTCTTGAAGGGCCCAGTGGGCGGGGCAGGCCGGCAGTTGCCCGCAGGTCGCGGGCGGTGGGCGGAGCCAGAGCCTGGCTCCCGCCGCTCAAGGCGACGGGGTGAGAGGTCAGCGCGCGGCGGAGGCGGCGAAGCCGGCCAATGGGAAGCGGCCGGCCGGCTCCGAGGGGCGGGGCTTGCTGTGTTTTGTTCCTCGGTCAACGCGGAGCTCCACTCAGCTGCTTGGCAGCGGCGGTGGCGGCTGGAGCTGCTCTCTGGTGAGGGGCTCGTAAACGGCGGCCACCGCCGAGAGTCCCATAACGGGGCCCGTGAGGGCTGCTGCCGCTTGCGCAGAGGGTAAGCTGTGCCTTTCCTTGTTTATGACGCGTGAGCCGAAGTAACGTGGGAACGGGGGACACGCGTCGAGGCTGGGCCGGAAGAGGAACGGGCCCCGGTCCTTCGCCCCGCGCCTCAGGACACGCGCACGCGGTTTAGTAGCGTTGTAAATAATTGCCTTTTGGGGGGTGGGGCGCCCAATGTTATTCAATGCGTTGGTGTTTGTGAGGGGAGTGGGTTGGGGGCCCAATGTTATTCAATGTGAGGAGTTTTTTTGGGGGGGTGTTGGGGTTTGTGAGGGGCGGGGGAGGCGTGCTGTAAACTCTTCACGGGTTGCCTTTGGTACCTCGAGTAAAATCCGATGCTTTGCGGGGGGGGGGGCGGGGGTCCCGTTAGAGACTTCGCAAAACCCGTTGATCTAAAGCAGCCTTTCTCAACCTCGAGGTGTATGGGGGGGGGGGTTTCCTATATCTTGTTGGACTACAACTCCCACCATCCCTAGTCAGCAGGGCCGGCAGTCAGGAATGATGGGAATTGTAGTCCCTGTCCCCGCCTCCCTTGGCTTATCTAAAAAGTAAAGCAGCACTTCCGTAAAAATGAAAAGCTGTTTCTTTCACATTTCAAACCAAACTGGAAGGCATTTCTTTTAGGTAAATTATACATCATTGTGCGTATTTACTAACTACTGCTTCAGCCTGTCCCAAACAACAGCGGAAATGATACTTTTATTGGTTCATTTTTGTTCTTATGTTTATTGTGTATTTGTGTTTTTTATCTTGCAGTTTTATGTTGTGAGCCACCCTGAGATCTATGGATGAAGGTTGGTATACAAAT
The DNA here is from genome assembly GCF_964106915.1 of Podarcis gaigeae. NCBI lineage: Eukaryota > Metazoa > Chordata > Lepidosauria > Squamata > Lacertidae > Podarcis > Podarcis gaigeae. Next base: position 10,975,379 of record NC_139681.1, read on the forward strand.
TTTTATAAATGTTGATGATAATAGTTATAATAAATGATAATTATTATAATGTATGATAATGATAGTAGCTATTATTGTTTCTGAGGCAAATGGTTGGAGACCTTTAAGTGTTTTATTTATCCAGTGATATTTAATTGGACCAATATTGCTTCAGTTCCACAGAACTCTTATCCATTTTTTACTTGCGCAACTTGTGAGAGTTCAGAGAAAAGTTAATTGTAATATGTGATCCATCATAAAACATGCAGGCAAAAGATGCTTATCAGTTACCATTGCTTTTCAGCTAATGATCCCGTGTAAGAAAGCAGTGGTGCAGATTATCAGATGTGCCATATTCCATAAGAAATATGAAGCCATTCTGGTGCAATTTTCTAACTTGAATCTAGATCACATCTTCTCCAGGAGCTCCCAACATCATAGAATCGTAGATCCCCTGCGATGCAGGAATCTCAGCTAGATCATACATGACAGACGCCTATCCAACCTTTGCTTAAAAGCCTCCAAGGAAAGAGTCCACCATTTCTCATGGGAGGCTGATCCACTGTCAAACAGCTCTTACTGTCAGAAAGTTCTTCCTGTTTGGTCAGAATCTCCCTTCTTGTAACTTGAACCCATTGATACAGGCCCTGCCCTCCAGAGCAGGAGAAAACTTGCTCCATCTTACACATGACAACTCTTTAGATATTTGTTGTTGGCTATCATATCTTCTCTCAGAGTTGTTATAGTTATGACAATCAATGATGTCCCGGTAAAAAGGGGCCACAAATTCCCAAGAGAAATGAGACTGTGTTAAAATGAGAGTGAAGAGGGTTGAAGGGTTGTTTTCTACCTCTTTTTATTCAGAGAAAGTATGCAGTTCAATAGGGTGTGTTCAAATTATCTGAAAAATATTAACTTACTGATTTTAGCATGGCCAAATGGTTGTGCATGACAGAAATGTCACACTTCTCAGAGATAGTTGCCTGGGGAATTTTTTTTTAAAATCTCCAGTAGCACCTTAGAGACCAACTACGTTTGTTCTGGATATAAGCTTTTGTGTGCATGCACACTTCTTCAGATACATGCATGCCTGGGAAAAGTTAATTAAAACTGTGAAACTGCCTAGTTCAGAAATGTGGAATTTTAAGCTTCAAACCTACATTGATCCTCCAGGCCATTTCAGCCAAGATATGACCGCCTGCCCGGCACCTCATACTGTATTTATGTTTTCAGTTGTGGGGAGGTAAAGACACAACATTGCTAAAAGTGTGAGCATGCTAAGCACTGGACAAAGATGATCAACTGATTGCTGGGGCTTGCAAAGCACAGGACTGTGTGCTTTCTGGCATACTTTGATTTCAAACCAAATCGGCAAACAATGAGTCTCTTGGTCCATGGGGAGTGCTAGGGAAAATAAGGATCTGGCCTGCTACCCAAATCCAGTTCTCCAGTCCTGGCCTAGTTTGCCTTGGTACTGCATCTGTTCATTAAGTTACTAATTTTTATGAAACATTTTTAGAAATGTATATATTTTTCCATAGAAAACTGTAGGAGTGGAAAGTTTTCTGTGCACATCATTGTGAGTAGACCCTTTTGTGATACTATCTTAGTGGCAGCCATTAGGTGTGTTTCTGCTCTTAAACTGTGACCAAGCCTGAATGGGAGTCCTTTCCAGTTAATCTTCCTGATTTGGGTTCTACTAGAGCAGATAAAAAAATTTTGTAGCATGCAGATCTGTTGGAATGTATCTTTGTCTTGACCTTTGAATATCTGATGCAGCTGCAGAAAACGTCATGTAGTTATCCAATCGTGCTTAAGCTAAATATTTGTTGTTTTTTTTAGAAATGTACACAACGCACTGAGGAACTGTACCCATCTAGAAGATGAAGGCAAAACTTCTGAAGTGCCCATACCCAGAAGTGGTTGGCTAATACTGGAAGAAGGTGCATGTGCCTCCAGCACTCAAAAGTGTAAGCAGCAAGAGACCATGGTAACGCTAATAACAGAAAAGCTGCAAAATCAGACTTTGGATGACCTGGCATGTAAAACATTCAATATTAATCTGGTAAGAATATCCTTGTGCATTATCACAGAGTGTGCATCTTAGGGGAGGGAAATATTCCCGAGCGTATGAATTACATTCAGGTGGAGGCATGGCAGTTTTCCCTTATACGTGATGGGTGCTCCACATTGCTTTGGGAGTAGGCTTTCCCCCATTTACTATGGAGGCAGCAGCAATCAGCTTTGGTTGCTCCAAAAGAGAGGATTCCTTCTCTGCCCCTCCAGAAAAGCCATGCTGCATGATAGAGGTGCAGGGTCTGAACAGAGCCCTGGTCAGTTTTTCCCAAAAAGTTGGCAATGCCATAAACTTCCAAAATGCCTTGATCTGCTTTAGCAGGTACATAAAAAGGTAAAGGACCCCTGATAGTTCAGTCGCAAGCGACTCTGGGAGCCGACGTTTGTCAGCAGACAGTTTTTCTGGGTCATGTGGCCAGCATGACGTAAGCCGCTTTTGGCGAAACCAGAGCAGCGCACGGAAACACTGTTTACCTTCCCGCTGGAGTGGTACCTATTTATCTACTTGCACTTTGACGTGCGTTCAAACTGCTAGGTTGGCAGGAGCTGGGACCGAGCAACGGGAGCTCATCCCGTCATGGGAATTGGAATCGCGATCTTTCGATCAGCAAGCCTAGGCTCTGTGGTTTAGACCACAGCATATAATGTTCCCCCGCCCAGCTGTACAGAAAGGATTGCTCAATTTCCCCTTAACCTTTCCCAGCTTAACCCTAAACCCCAAAGGTGAACACAAATGGGTAGATCTCGCAATTCTTCTGAAAGGAACTTGAATTTGAATCCATAATTTGAGGGTGATGCCCCCAGGAGGCCCCTCTATCCCTTTGTGTGAATTTGCTGCACATTGGTGTTTCCTTAGACCTGCACAAATAATGCGCTTGACAGTCCTATCACTCCTGCTCTTCAGCTTTCTTCAAATTACTTTACCCTTATTGAGAGGCTCTCTTTTGAATTTAAACGATCTTGTTGGACTTAGTGGGCAGTTTTTTTGTTCTGCTTTAATCTGTTTTAATTGAATGTTTTAATCACAGTTACAAAGTGATTTGACAGGGTTATAATTTTGCATCAGGTATTTATTATTGGGGGTCTAGATGTCTATTTAGGGACGCGGGTGGCACTGTGGGTAAAAGCCTCAGCGCCTAGGGCTTGCTGATCGAAAGGTCGGCGGTTCGAATCCCCGTGGCGTGGTGCGCTCCCGTTGCTCGGTCCCAGCACCTGCCAACCTAGCAGTTCGAAAGCACCCCCAGGTGCAAGTAGATAAATAGGGACCGCTTACTGGCGGGAAGGTAAACGGCGTTTCCGTGTGCTGCTCTGGTGCCGGTATGCCGGAGCAGGTTCATCACGCTGGCCACGTGACCCAGAAGTGTCTCCGGACAGCGCTGGTCCCTGGCCTCTTGAGTGAGATGGGCGCACAACCCTAGAGTCTGTCAAGACTGGCCCGTACGGGCAGGGGTACCTTTACCTTTACTAGATGTCTATTTGTGAAGCACAATATTCAATTCAAAAGCCTTAGGTGGATTTCTAACAGTGTGACTTATGGAGGGAAGGACTATAAGTATTTAAGTATGTATATTTGGGAGTAAGCCTTATTGAACTCAGTGGAACGTGCTTCTGAGTAAAATATACATGCATATAGCTTAGCCTTGATAGGCATTGCTGCTTGCTGTTTTATTTCAAAATGGGGGGAGCCACTAACCAACTAACAACTTCACTTGGAGAATTGTACAGTATTTATCTTTCTCTTATTTCAGTACTCATCTGAGAAGCAGAATGAAAGTCATAGCCTGCTTCCATTTGAAATCAGTGGTAAGTTCTAAGATTTTGGGCTGTCTTTGAGATCATGTTCTAAATACAGTGGTGCCCCGCAAGACGAACGCCTCGCAAGACGAAAAACCCGCTAGACGAAAGGGTTTTCCGTTTTGGAGGCGCTTCGCAAAACGAATTTCCCTATGGGCTTGCTTCGCTGTCCTCCGCTTCCCGGGGGCTTTTAAAATGCTGGGGGAAGGCAGCGAAGGTTTCGCTGCCGCCCGCCAGCATTTTAAGATCGCCCCGGGACAGCGGAGAAGTCTCCGCTGTCCCGGGAAGGCAGGCGGGGGGGAAGCAAAGACTTTTGCCCCCCGCCGGCCTTCAGAAGAGGTCGGGGGACAGACTGTCCCCGGACCTGGTCTGAAGGCGGTTTCCATAGGAACGCATTGATTGATTTTCAATGCATTCCTATGGGAAACCGTGCTTCGCAAGACGAAAAACTCGCAAGACGAAAAGACTTGCGGAACGAATTAATTTCGTCTTGCGAGGCACCACTGTATAATGAAGAAATAGCATAGAGCAAGCTGTTGTTGTTTGGGCACAGAATGCTTGATGACCAAAGGGAAATGGGAAAGCCTGGGGTGGGTGCGAGGAGGCAATATTTTGAGTAGGAGCTTCTGTTCTGCAACATTTTGTAGCCGGTCTCACTTGCTTTTAGTTGTTTAATTACCTATTTGTTGTGTATTTCATTAACATACACACACATTATTTTATTTGTGTGCCGCTTTTCCATAGTTCACACCATGCTCAAGGAAGCTTACATCATGAAAAAAAGACACTGCTACAACATAACAAAAGTAGTCATAAACAATAAGTTAAACATTTAAAAATACAAAACTAAACTGAACAATTTCCATATGAATGATATGAGGAAACTAAAATATTTTAGTTTTGAACTAAAATAAAGATACAAAAAACCAACAGCAACGACTCTCCCCCCACAAATTCCCCCAAACAGCACAGCAGCCCAAGTGTCCGTTCAGCAGCCTCCACTTTGTAGCTGGAGTCCATCCATGCCCTGCCTCCCAGGCTTGGAGGGGTGCGGAAGGCCTCGGTCCAGTATACCTGAAGGAGTGTCTCCACCCCCATCGTTCAGCCTGGACACTGAGGTCCAGCTCTCAGGGCCTTCTGGCGGTTCCCTCCCTGCGAGAAGTGAGGTTACAGGGAACCAGGCTGAGGGCCTTCTCGGTGGTGGCGCCTGCCCTGTGGAACACCCTCCCATCAGATCTCAAAGAAATAAACAACTATCTGGCTTTTAGAAGACATCTGAAGGTAGCCCTGTTTAGGGAAGTTTTTAAAGTTTGAAGTTTTATTCTGTTTTTAATGTTCTGTTCAAAGCTGCCCAGAGTGGCTGGGGAAACCCAGCCAGATGGGCAGGGAATAAATAATAATAAAATTATTATTATTATTATTATTATTATTATTATTATTATTATTATTATTATTATTATTATTATTTTATTCCAGGACTCTCAGCCAAATTCTTTAGCATTCCTATTTTCAAGACAGAAGCTTGCTGTTGGCTGCATTTTGGGCCAATTCTCACAAGTTTCTATAGAGACGCTAAACTTTGAGAAACCCATTGTTTTTCATGTATATTTTCATGAATATGAGAGATGAATGTACCGTGAGGCATTCTGAGAAAGAAGCCAGACTATATTTGGAAAGAAACGAAACCGTTTGAAGAGGCTGCTGCCTTGCCGCATGTGGTTGTATTGGTTCATGATAGCATAATGAAGCAAGCAGGCAAAACATCAGGGAAACACAGCAATTCAAAATAAAGAACCCATTACCAAGAAAAAACAACCGTAGATACCTGCATAATCGTATGAAATTAAAGCTACCTTAATTACTTTAAGATTGGGCACGTTAATACTAGAGATGTTGAAATAAAACCTTAAATTTAAACTGCTGTGAAGAATTAAGTATTTTACTATAGTATGCAGATGAAATGGCTCCTCGTGTAAGTCAGGTGATGTGCTATAGAACAATGGGTTTACGTTTCACAAGCTCTGTTACCTTGTTGAAGGCACCTCTTGGGAATGTTTATTAGCATTGTTCGAAGAAAATAAAAGAGTAGTGGAATGTTTGTCCTTTCCCTCCCTCCCTCCCTCCCTCCCTCCCTCCCTCCCTCCCTCCCCTTGCTTTGTGGCATAAAATTAATAATACTGCTGACTTGATGGCAAACTTTTTCTTTTCTTTTTCACCCCCATTTCCACTCAGCAGCAGAAGGCCCTTGGAATTCGTCCCATGGGGACCGTCGGGCCAGAACTGAACCAAACAAGAAGCCCGTTTGCTCTTTGCCGTTGTGTCCTTTCAGTTCGAGCGCCACCCATGTGGATTTACACTGGCAGCAAGAATCGCCGGGCCAGTCTCTCGTCTCGGGGTGGATAAGTGAACTCAGTCTGAATGAGAAGTCCAGGCACCCGCTGACGCCCCCTACCAAACGCCACTGCAGGTCGCTCTCTGAGCCCGATGAGCTGGTTCGGTGCCGATCGCTGTGGAAACCTGGCAGCTCAAAGATCTGGACTCCTGTGTCGAAGAGGCGGTGCAACAGCGGAGGCAGCACCACTTTGCAGCGATGCAATAGCCACGGGAGCACCGCTTCAAAGCCAAACACAAGCACCGGCCTGCCCCACAGTGGGCATTCTTGGAATAATGTCCTCCAAATCGCCAACCTCAACACTTCCCCTGTTCCCAGGCCATCCTCTGCTAGCAGTGGCTTTGTAGACTGCAGCGAAGGAAGCTCCACTTTGAGTATTCGTTGGAATTCTGGAACGTCTTACGACTTTAATCCGAGACGCCGCCTTTCCCTGTCCCAGGAACATATTACCGGGACGGGAAATAACTTGTCTTCAGCCAGCAGCACTCCCACTTCCACACCAGAGCTCACTCGGCGTCAGGGTTTACTGAGATGCCGCTCACAGCCTTGTGTCCTGAATGAGAAGAAAAGCAGACTCAAGCGTAGGCGAGAAGAAGACGTCCGATGGAATCGTCCCTCGTTGGACTTTTTAAAAATGACTCGGGTGAGATTGTCTGTCTGCATTTAAACCTATGCTATACAGCTATTAAAAGGGACTCGGGTGGCGCTTTGGGTTAAACCACAGAGCCTAGGGTTTGCTGATCAGAAGGTTGGTGGTTCGAATCCCCGCAATGGGGTGAGCTCCCATTGCTCGGCCCCTGCTCCTGCCAACACAGCAGTTCGAAAGCACGTCAAAGTGCAAGGAGATAAATAGGTACCACTCCAGCGGGAAGGTAAACAACGTTTCCGTGCGCTGCTCTGGTTCGCCAGAAGCAGCTTATTCATGCTGGCCACATGACCCGGAGTCTATACGCCGGCTCCTTTGGCCAATAAAGTGAGATGAGTGCCACAACCCCCAGAGTCGGTCACGGCTGGACCTAATGGTCAGGGGTCCCTTTACCTTTATACAACTACAAATAGGATGGTCCTCTTTAGCTAGATCTCTAGTTCCTCTGTTAAATCTAGTGCCTTTTTACACCTTCTGGGAAGGGGATAAATACTGTGGCATTACACGAAGTTGAAAGAAAGAAAAAGCAGGATTTGTTCCCTGAAACTTTGAACTGGCTTTTGTGGCAGGCGATTATCTCAAAATCCAAGTGATCTACCCAGTGAGTTGGAGAAACTGTTGTTGTAGTAATCAAGTGAGACTTGAAAGCAATACCAGGCAGAGGGCCTTCTCGGCAGTGGCGCCCTCCCTGTGGAACGGCCTCCCTTCAGATTTCAGGGAGATAAAGAATTACACAGCTTTTAGAAGACATCTGAAGGCAGTCCCGTTCTGGGAGGTTTTTAATGTCTGATATTTTATTTTTTATATTTTGCTGGAAGCCGCCCAGAGTGGCTGGGGAAACACAACCAGATGGGCAGGGCACAAACAGTAGAATTATCATCATCATCATCATTACATACTTAAGCCAATTGGTTTATGCAAACATATGTCTAACAACTTTCATAAAAAGCCACTGTATCTAATCATTTAACAGGGTTCAGATACAATCTCCAAGGTATCTCCTGGCAAAAATGTAAATCCCAGTAGCTGCATGCCTTCATGAGTAAAGTTGTCCATTGGCCTTGAAGGCAGGGTCAGGATGAGCATCCAGGTGGGCCACTGCTGAGGTCATAGCAGGGTCCCCTGCTGCTGTCCGCTGACTACACTGGGCTGAGTGGGGGGCTCTAACTTTTTCCCTTTTTGCGGCCTAGTGTTGAGAGGACTGCTTGCTGGTCAGCTACAGAAAGCAGCCATGCTAATTCTCTGACAGTGTTCTTCACTCTGGAGGGTTGCTATGTCAGGCCTTGGGGCTGCTGCTTCCCATTTCACTGCTGCTGCAGGACCATCTTGTTACCCAGTAAGCATTGTCGGTGAGCATGTGCAATTGGGGGGGGGGGGGGAGGGTGCACTGCTTGGTATCGCTAAAACTGTAGCTGGTCCTGCTTAGCTTCTGCCAGTTCAAAACAGAGGAATAGCTACTGCTAGTGGTAGCTAGTGGTGTTTTAAAATAAATACCATATTTTTCGCCCTATAGGACGCACTTTTTGCCCTCCAAAAATGAAGGGGAAATGTGTGTGCGTCCTATGGGGCGAATGCAGGCTTTCGCTGAAGCCTGGAGAGCGAGAGGGGTCGGTACGCACCGACCCCTCTCGCTCTTCAGGCTTCAGGAAGCTCTCTGCAAGCCTTGGGAGCCTGCGGGAGTTCCCGTCGGGCTCCCTAGGCTTGCGGATAGCAGCTTGCATCTCGAAGCCTGGGCCGTGCTGCGCAGCGCGCCCCGGGCTTCGGTTCCCCAGCCTGGTTTGGAGGCTGCCAGCGGGGAGAAGCGTGCTTTTCCCCACTGCCAGCCCCACAAGCTTGGGGGACAGCAGGTAGGTGGAGCGCCGCTATCCCGCTGTTCCCCAAACTGGTTTGGGCTTCAGGCAGATAGCCGCAAGGTGTGGGAGCCCAGCAGGAATTCACGCCGGTCTCCCAAGGCTTGCGGAGAGCTGCCAGTTCTGGGGTCGGGGGAAGCTCGGGCTTCCCCAGCCCCGCTCCTGGGGGGGGAAATAATTTTTTTTCTTTATTCCCCCCCCCCCCCCAAACTAGGTGCGTCCTATGGGTCGGTGCGCCCTATGGGGCGAAAAATACGGTATATAAATTGGGGGTTTGTGCTAGATCTAGGTGGTACCGATTGGCAGTGTTGCCCTAGTCAGCAAACTTTCAGCAGGGTTCCGGTCCACTGTGCCTCAGACCTTGTGGTGGGCCGGTCTATCTATCTATCTATCTATCTATCTATCTATCTATCTATCTATCTAAACGAATTCCTATGCCCCAGAAATAACACAGAGATGCATTTTAAATAAAAGGACACATTCTACTCATGTAAAAACACGCTGATTCCTGGACCGTCCGTGGGCCGGATTGAGAAGGTGATTGGGCCAGATTCGGCCCCTGGGCCTTAGTTTGCCTACCCATGCCCTAGTGTGTCCCATTAAGCTTGGGGGGGGGGGAGAGGTAGGCTCCTTGAATGGAGGAGTTTGCATGGGTCAAAAAAGAGGGCAGACACTGCAGGGCATGACTGGCCAGTGGATCGCCTGCTTTCTTATCTAGCTGTTCTTTGGAGGGTGGGAAATGTGCTTAATCTGATCTCTGCATTTAGGCTAAAGAGCAATGATTAATCCTTTAAAATTGAAAATTGTGAAAAAATTGTGGAGAGGCTTAGGCATGTGAGACTAGGGACTACTATGATACCAGGCTCTCCTTAATAATCAGCTGTATAGTTCACAGTACAGTGCTGTAACTGTCTACTCAGAAGTAAATCTGTCTGTGTTTACTGGGACTTACTAACAACTAAGTGGACAGGATGGTAGCCTAGGCTCTGTTTTAGGGTTAGCGTTGTGGTGGGGGACTGGGTTTTTTGTGCCTTTAAAAGCTGCATGGCAGGCAGAAATTCAATAGGTCAAGTTTTCCCTAGCCTCAAAATACAGCTATGGCGGAGGGAACCATGATTGTACAGACTCGAAATTTTGTGTTATGCCACATACCTGTGGCAGCCATGTTGTCACTGGACTTCACAACACTCAGAATGTGCAATGAGCCCAATCATCTAAAGAGGTTGGCAATCATTGTTCTATGGGATCTCAAGACAATTCATACTAACACATTTCAAAATTTCTTGACACCCATAGAGAGAGAGAAAAATACTGGATCGTTAACACTTCTCTGTTATAGACAATAGGATGTTCAGTAGCAAAATGGGATTCCCAAGCCCATGTTTGTGGCCAGTGTGACCAGGAAAGGGTCCTCGCCTTTTGTTGTTTAGTTGTTTAGTCGTGTCCGACTCTTCGTGACCCCCTGGACCAGAGCACACCAGGCCCTCCTGTCATCCACTGCCTCCCGCTGTTTGGTCAAACTCATGCTGGTAGCTTCGAGAACACTGTCCCACCATCTCGTCCTCTGTCGTCCCCTTCTCCTTGTGCCCTCCATCTTTCCCAGCATCAGGGTCTTTTCCAGGGAGTCTTCTCTTCGCATGAGGTGGCCAAAGCATTGGAGCCTCAGCTTCAGGATCTGTCCTTCCAGTGAGCACTCAGGGCTGATTTCCTTAAGAATGGAGTGGTTTGATCTTCTTGCAGTCCATGGGACTCTCAAGAGTCTCCTCCAGCACCAGAATTCAAAAGCATCTATTCTTCGGTGATCAGCCTTCTTTATGGTCCAGCTCTCACTTCCATACATCACTACTGGGAAAACCATAGCTTTAACTATACGGACCTTAAATTACCAGTGCTGGTCAGATGTATCCCTTTGATCTCATCAGGGCCCAATTAATGACCAAATAGAGGTATGCATGCATTAGCAGTGGCAATGTAAGCAGATACATCATTAGGCATTAAACATACACCCAGAGCCTTTACATGGACTCCCATCAGGGCCTTCTTTACCCGGGGGTGCATGGGGTGCAGGGCACCTGGGCGCCAAATTCTGGGGGGCGCCAGATGCCCACCGCTGAAGCCGCCTAAGCTCTTAACTATCTACCTGTTATGAAGTAATAAATAATTTTGATCAACCTAGAAACACAAAATACATATGTACCTAGGTATTACCGAAATGGATACCTACTGTTTCACTAAAGGACTTTTGACGTCGTGCACTCATTTACCATTCACAACAGTGGCACTTGTCATTCTCAACTGCGCCGTGCACACGAAATTTACTAAATTTGGGGGCGCTGAGCGGATCTTTGCACCCCGGCGGCGCATATGCTAAAGACAGCCCTCACTCCCATGCCTACGATGTTTGCCTGAGCCAATGTTGGCTTCCTCTGTTGGGGTGGCAAAAGTTCCATACTTGCTGCACATAGAGTAACGCTATAAAGGAATTGTTTTCCAAAGCACGTGTAAAGCTTCACAGTTACATACTGTTGTATTAAAACGTAGAATATTGCATACATTATTCCTCAGCGACTAGATGGATCATTTTTGTTGAACCAAGAACAAATGCTAACTGGTATAGATGGAAACAATTGTTCAAAATTTGCTTGTACTGTAGCTGTAGTATGCCACTTGGTTTACCCCCTATAATTTTTAATTGCATGCTTTTAATTTTTATTTTTTCCAAATCATTTTTATTTCATTTTACAAATAAAAGTTGATAACAATACCAAATACATACCCGTATATAAAGATTTCTCTGAATCTCGAGACTTCCCCAACATTTTCAACTGCATACTATTTCATAATCTATATTTTGATCCACCCATATCATCCATAGTATTTTTTACGTTACAAGTGAGATTAGAACCCTGCTAATGTTTCCATCTGCTTACGGTGGTCTCCTAAATAAATTACGATGTTTTCCCATTGTTTTTAAAAGTTTTTGTCCTCTTGGTTCCCCTGTGATTTTTAATTGCGTGCTTTTTAATTACAGACTCTAAGAAATTCAAAAAGTCTCTGCTCGCTTGATTATGAGGATGATGACAATGACGGGGCACAAACGAAGACCATTGTCTCATCTCCATGCGACTCGAATGACCTTATGAACATAAATACTCCCGATTTCAGCCGGGAAGAGGACGATGAGACCAAGCATCGTGGCTCACAGCAAGCCGGCTTCAGCACAAAGGCTTCCGCGGAAGAAGCTGCTATGTGTGAAAGTGAAGAGGAGACCAGTGACTGTGAGAGTGTCGAAGAAGGCATTTTTCCTCTGGACTGTGAAGGTCTAGATCTAGAGCAGATCGAAAACAACTGAGACAGACACACGCCAGAAGATGGGATTTTTATTTTGCCGGCCGAAATGTTAGCAGATAACATTGCTATGTCTGTGAGTTTCTGCTTGTACATGCTGCCAACGTGTAGGAAATGTTTCAAGTGGGGATAATAAGGGCATTTAGCACCGGATGGTAGATCTTTAGGAGGCAGTAGGTCAAGAAATCCTTTGGATCTGGACAACTCCCAATGTCTCGTGTTTCTCCTCCCCCCCCCCCCCCCCAGCTCAGTAATTCTTGGAACGGCATTCCGTGCTGTAACCTGGATGTAGTGATTCCTGTTGAGCATTTAATGTCTCTCGCTAAGGAGTTTAACTTGCAAGTCAGTAGCGTAATCAAATGGCTTACATGATTGATCCAAAACCTGCAACGGCTTGTTTTGGTCGGTTGCTTTGAACTTCATGTAGAAATGACTTTCTGTATGAGTTACAGTTGATTTACACTCCAGCGTCGCCCCTGAATGTCCTTTTGACTTGTGCTTGCCTGTCTCTGCATGGAATAATCCGCATGTGAGCCAGAAGTTTACACATACCAGGTTATTCCTGATTGCCAAAGTAGTCTTTCTTAGAGTTGCCCAGTCATGAAGATCTTAGCAGCCGTGTGTAAGAGAATACAGGTTTCCCTTCCCATCCATGTGCCATTTTTTCCCCATGGGAACACAGAGGGCACGAGAAGGTGTAAGAACATTCATGCATAGAAAACGTTGGCACATAGCACCTTCTGTGAACCAGCACTATGATTCTTTCTCTCAAAAACTTCCAGTTACCTTTTTCCGATTGGAATGGTTTTGTAGTCTGAAGCAATGCTGGCAGAGTGGATTGGATTGCCAGTCATTGCCCACTGCCTTGGTCTTTCTGCGGATAAGAGGAATGTATGACAAAAAGCACTTGACGAACTTCTAGGAAGGGAATTTGGAATGGTGTTCCCCAAGAGGTAATATTTTCAGCAATATTAGAAGGAAGCTGGTCCTTGAATTAAATAAATGATATTTTGCTTTGCACTTTTGTCAGAACTCTTTTTTTAAAATAATAGAATTTACCGGTATACATAATACATTTTTTGTATTCTGTTTACAACCCATTTTTGTGAATTGGAAGTTGCTTGAAGCTCTGTTCTTTGACTTGCGTGTAGCAGTCAAAACTTCCCAACAATGAGAGGAGGGTTACTATGATGTAATAATAATAATAATAATAATAATAATAATAATAATAATAATAATAATTTATTTATACCCCACCCTTCCTGGTTCAAAAACTAGGCTCAGGGCAGCTAACAACAAATTTAAAACACTTAATTATAAAAGCAGCATAAAATACAGTATAAAAACATGAATAACAATAAAATTGAAAAATCAAAAGTCAGTTTAGGGGAAATAAGCATTAGATAATTCCCAGAGCTAGCTGACTGAATTGGTCCTACTTGGGCCAGCGAGGAGGCCAGGGGAGAATTAGCTGTGGGGTCTCAGAGTGGGCAATCTTCATAAAAAGGGAGGGGGAGGGAAGAGAAGGGAAATAAAAGATCAGGCTGAATTCAAATTAAATGACAGGCAGATGCTAATGTTTCCGGCAGGAATAAATGTTTCCTGCAACAAAGACATCATACACTGCTATGGACCAAGGTTTTTTTGATCAGTGACTGTACGCAGGTGTTTCAAACACTTTGGGAAGGATAGCTGGCCCCGCTCACCCCACCAGGCTTTTTTCTTCCATTCTCTACCCCCCTAAATGTGCTGCTCCTGAGCTCTTCCCCGTGAAAAGATCCTGCAAAACCCTCGTAAATAAATGTAACACCATGTTCTCGGGTGCTGTTAGGCTGTGAATGCTGTCTTGGAGGTGTTTAGCTGATCGCTGTTTAAAAAGGAGAGCTTTACTAAATGGAGATGGCAAACCTGAATAAAACACACAGCCTAACAGGCTGTTTTTGACTGTAATTTCTATTTCAAACACAATTCAACATACAATATCTCACAAAGTGTGATTCCATAGATCATACAAGAATATGAGTATGCACGGCTGATGAAGCCCTGTTAGGTGAAACAAGGTATTATCCCGGAATCCTTGTCATGCCATATCTTCAAGTTTTCCATCTGATCCGATATCTACATACAAGGAACGTTAGAATCATCAAAGCAGCGATATGTGGGACATCATAAGCATACCATATTGTGGTTATTGCCAACAATATGGAACCAAATGGACTTTATCTCCTGGCCATCCATTGGACTTTAATTTCTCTTGATCTGTTCTGTTTGCATGATGTGCTGGTCTACAGAATTACACTTTGTGAGATATTGTATGTTGAATTGTGTTTGAAACAGAAGTTACATAGTCAAAAACAGCCTGCTACGTTGTGTGTGTTGTTACCAGGATTGTATTTACGTAACCTAAGATTTAGTAGTGTTTTGCATAAACCTGGATAAAAGGCAGCGGTGGATTATGAACCCAAAACTCTAAAGCCCCTATTTTAATTCCTTTTAATTCCCCCTCCCTACACCAATATTTTCTACCCTGCCACTTAGAGGGGGAAGAAAGTTCTTAGTCTTGTCTCTACCTGCAAGAAACACTTATGAAAAGGACCTCAATGCTTTGCTCCCTTGTCTCCAGGAAGAGTGGGATTGGGAGCAGGAAGATGTGAAATGTTAAAATAGACAATGCTGGAGCCTGTTGTAGTGTGAGACATCCTAGCCCTGCTCAAAACACACCATAAGACTCCCCTGTCCAACAGTGCAAATGCCATTTTGGTGCATTTTGGCTCCTTTCGCTCATGCTGGATCCTTGGGTCCCAAGAAAAACAACCCAAATTGCTCTCTGAAAGGGCAAAAAGCCCTGCGAAGTGGATTTCTGTAATGTCTATGCATCTCTGAACTGTGCCCAACTAGATTCAGGTAGGTAGCCGTGTTGGTCTGATACAGTCAAAATATATATAAAAATTTTAAAAAAGTCCAGTAGCGCCTTAGAGACCAACTAAGTTTGTTCTTCGTATAAGCTTTCGTGGTATCTGAAGAAGTATGTATGCACACAAAAGCTTATACCAAGAACAAACTTAGTTGGTCTCTAAGATGCTACTGTGCCCAACTATTTTTCTAAGTACAGATAATTAAATGGTCAGTCTGTGAGCACTTAGAAAAGGATTCTGTGATTACTAAAACAGCATGATCTAATAAAAATAAAAATAAAATTTATTATTTGTATCCCGCCCATCTGGCTGGGTTTCCCCAGCCTCTCTGGGCGGCTTCCAACAAAGATAAAAAATACATTAAAATGTCACACATTAAAAACTTCCCTAAACAGCACTGCCTTCAGATGTCTTCTAAATGTCAGGTACTTGTTTATCTCTTTGACATCTGATGGGAGGGCGTTCCACAGGGTTAGGGTTAGCATCACTACCGAGAAGGCCCTCTGCCTGGTTCCATGTAGCTATGCTTCTCGCAGTGAGGGAACAGCCAGAAGGCCCTCGGTGCTGGACCTCAGTGTCCAGGCAGAATGATGGGGGTGGAGAGCATGGGTTTCCTCAAAAACAAGTCATTCCAGATGAACCTCATTTCTTCTTTTTGATAGAGTTACAAGCTTGGTGGATCAAGGGAACGCTGTGGACCATGAACGCTCTTGGTCTCAGCAAGGCTTTTGACAAAATCCCCAAGGTATTTTTGCAGATAAGCTGGTAGAATTTGTGATGGATGAAATGCTCATTCAATTTGCAGATGACACCAAGAGATAACTAATACTTAGAAGAAAGAATCAGGATTCCAGATGACCTTCACAGATTGGAAAACTGGGCCCCAACTATCAAAATGAATTTCAGTAGGGACAAAGCTAAGGTTCCTCACTTAGGCAGGAAGAACCAGCAGCACAAATATAAGATGGGAGACACTTGACTTGCCAGCAGCACATGTTAAAAGGATCTAGGGGTTTAGTTAGATCACAAGCTGAACATGAATCAACAGCGTGATGCTTCAGCAGAAAAGCTAATACTATTCGAGGCTGCATCAACAGAAGTTTAGTGTCCTGATCAAGGGAAGAAATAGTACCCCTCTCTTCTGCCTTGGCCAGACCATACCTGGAGTCCTGTGTCCAGTTCTGGGCATCACAATTTAAGAAGGTTATTGTCAAGCTGGGATGTGTGCAGAGGAGGGTGACCAAGATGATCAAGGGTCTGGAAACTCAGTCTTAGGAGGAACAGTAGTGCTAAAGAAGGTATGTTTAGCTTGGTAAAGAAGAAGAAGAAGAAGAGGAGGAGGAGTTTGGATATGATATCTCGCTTTATCACTACCCGAAGAAGTCTCAAAGCGGCTAACATTCTCCTTTCCCTTCCTCCCCCACAACAAACACTCTGTGAGGTGAGTGGGGCTGAGAGACTTCAAAGAAGTGTGACTGGCCCAAGGTCACCCAGCAGCTGCATGTGGAGGAGCGGGGAATCAAACAAGTCCACCACTCTTAACCACTACACCACACTGGCTCTCCAAGAGGAGACTGAGAGGAGAGAACAACCGTCTCTAAATATCTGAATGGTGGTCACATGGTGGTTGCGTGGCAAGTCCCCTCCCCCATGTGAAATGAAGACACTGGACACAGTATTTAAGGTTAATGGGCATAAAAAGGCCACAACTTTATTGATTACAGAATTGAAAGGTATTGGCCTTAGGCATTGGCTCCTATCGACTACCCGGCATGGGGACCGGGAAGGGTTATCCACAAGCCGTGGGAGTCCTGTTGAAGTACGCCAACTAGGATCCCACGGGTGTCACCACTCGGGGGCGTGTCGGAGGCCCTGACCTCCCTAGGTTTCGGACAAGGCAACGCCCCCTAGAGTCCTCTACCGGACTACCCTTTCCTTTTGGGGAAGGTGATGGCGCTTCCTTCCCCCCCTTCATTCGCATAACAATTGACCCCTGCCAATGCCTAACTGCCAATACCGCGTAAGTTGTGACGTTTGCTACGAGGTAGGCGAAAAAACCAAAAGGCTTGAAGTGCGCCAAATTGGAAAAATTCCTACCAGGCCCCTTGCGGCGACCAACCGAAGTCCATAGCAAGGTCAGAGCTAGCTAAACCTAAAGGGTGGGTGGGATGGGAAAACCGCTCGGCTGGAAAGGGGCAAAGAGGGCGGTCCCTGGGCATGCCTGGCCTTAAATAGGCTATGCCACGCCTCCCCGGCCCGCTGATTGGCGGGCCGGGCCGCCGACACACCCGGGGATTCCCTGTTCACGCGGGGGCAAGGGTCAGCCCCCGCGTGTGTGGGGGAGGGATTCTGCCCGCAACCCCCTCTCCTCCAAGGTCGGAAATGGCTATGGAGAATGCTGCTTGTGCTCCAGAAGCAAGGACCCAAACCAACATACTGTATTCCATTGACAGGAAAAGAGATTCCAGTTGAACATTAGGAACAACTTTCTGACAGCAATGACAGTTTGACAGTGGGACAGACTCCCTTTGAAGGTAGTGGAATCTCCTTCACGGGGTTTTAAAAAAAGCTGGCGGCAGCAAGAATATTATTGGCACAGAAATGAAGCAAGAAGGATTATCGAGGAAAGAAGAATGGAGGATGAAATGAATGGACTATGCAGAAGTAGACAAATTAACAGCAAGGATTCAAAATCCACGGGACCAGAGATTCACAGAAGACTGGTGTAAATTTACAGACTCTTTGAAAAGTAACTGTGATGATCAGACTACAATTGTAGGTTTGCAAGAAGTTTTGTGAGGTAGATTATTGGAACTATTGCAAAAGTGGATAAAGGGGAGGATGGTTAGTTAAGATAATTAAAGGCAATATGAATTTAAGAAATGCATAAGAAGTGATAAGAACGGTGGATCATCAGAGGTGCTGATGGAAGTCCAAACAAGATTGTATAAGTTGTGATGTTTTGTGGTACGTATAGTAAAAGCTATGGTTTTCCCAGTAAATTTAGTAAATTTCGTGTGCACAGCGCAGTTGAGAATGACAAGTGCCACCGTTGTGAATGGTAAATGAGCGCACGAAGTTGAAAAGTCCTTTAGTGAAACAGTAGGTATATATTTCGGTAATACCTAGGTATATATGTAGTTTGTTTTTCTAGCTTGATCAAAAACTATTTATTATTTCATAACAGGTAGATAGTTAAGAGCTTAGGCGGCTTCAGCGGTGGGCATCTGGCGCCCCCCAGAATTTGGCGCCCAGGTGCCCTGCACCCCATGCACCCCCGGGTAAAGACGGCCCTGATGGAAGTTCATGCAAAGGCTCTGGGTGTATGTTTAATGCCTAATGATGTATCTGCTTGCATTGCCACTGTTAATGCATGCACACCTCTATTCGGTCATTAATTGGGCCCTGATGAGATCAAAGGGATACGTTTGACCACCGTGGCACACTGGTAATTTAAGGTCCGTATAGTTAAAGCTACGGTTTTCCCAGTAGTGATCCATGGAAGTGAGAGCTGGACCATAAAGAAGGCTGATCGCCGAAGAATGGATGCCTTTGAATTATGGTGCTGGAGGAGACTCTTGAGAGTCCCATGGACTGCAAGAAGATCAAATCTATCCATTCTGAAGGAAATCAGCCCTGAGTGCTCACTGGAAGGACAGGTCCTGAAGCTGAGGCTCCAATACTTTGGCCACCTCATGAGAAGAGAAGACTGCCAGGAAAAGACCCTGATGCTGGGAAAGATGGAGGGCACAAGGAGAAGGGGACGACAGAGGATGAGATGGTTGGACGGTGTTCTCAAAGCTACCAGCATGAGTTTGACCAAACTGCGGGAGGCAGTGGAAGACAAAAGTGCCTGGCGTGCTCTGGTCCAGGGGGTCACGAAGAGTCGGATACGACTAAACAACAACAACATTATAATTTATATGTCAAAATTTAAAAAAAATATTATAAAAAAATTAAAAAGAAGCTGGATGGCCAGGAATTCTTTTGCTGTGAATCCTGCATTGCAGGTGTTGGCCTTGGGGATTCCTTCCCGCGCTTCAGATCTACGATTCTATGTGTTGTGTACAGATCACCACTAGATGGCAGTTACGTTCCACTTAAAACACAGCCCTGCTTCCTGCAGTTTCTGGCAGAGATCTCCTTTGGGGTTGTCTGCCACTCCATTCTCAAATGCGCATCAGAATCGGGGTCCTCTGCTTGTCGCATGTCTTGTTACACAGACGTATTGTTCAGTGGAGCAATAATTTGGGCGGCATGGTGGCAGCTCCTAGTGTGACCAGCAAATTCCATGCAACGGAGTTTGCTGGGTTACCTGCTTTGTTGTGGACTCGGCCATCGTTGCTGCATTGTGCAGAGAAGAAGAGGGCATTCAGGTTGCCTGCCGATTCCCTCCTTAATAGCGGGACCTCCGTGCAAGGGGCATTTATTATAATTTGTTATTTATACCCGCCCACCTGGCTGGGTTTCCCTTGCCACTCTGGGCGGCTTCCAACCAAATATTAAAAGCAATACAGCATCAAACATTAAAAACTTCCCTAAACAGGAAGTTTAGGTGGGAGGGTGTTCCACAGGGCGGGCGCCACCACCGAGAAGGCCCTCTGCCTGGTTTCACGAAGCTTAGCGTCTCTATAGAAACTTGTGAGAATTAGCCCAAAATGCAGCCAACAACAAGCTTCTGTCTTTAAAATAGGAAAGCTAAAGAATTTGGCTGAGAGTCCTGGAATAAAATACTACTACTACTACTACTACTACTACTAATTTTATTTATACCCTGCTCATCTGGCTGGGTTTCCCCAGCCACTCTGGGCAGCTTTCAACAGAACATTAAAAACAGAATAAAACTTCAAACATTAAAAACTTCCCTAAAAAGGGCTGCCTTCAGATGTTTTCTAAAAGCCAGATAGTTGTTTATTTCTTTGACATCTGCTGGGAGGGCGTTCCACAGGGCGGGTGCCACAACCGAGAAGGCCCTCTGCTGGTTCCCTGTAACCTCACTTCTCGCAGGGAGGGAATCACCAGAAGGCCCTCGGTGCTGGACCTCAGTATCCGGGCTGGACGATGGAGGTGGAGACGCTCCTTTGGCAATATCGCTCGAGAAGTGGAGTCAAAGCCATACCGAGTCATGTTGTCTTTGCCAGAAAGGGGCTGGGAATAGGCTAAGAGAGCAGAGAAGGAGGAGGCAGCGGGTCTGCCTGTTGCCACTGAAGGCCATGGGCTGCTTGCTCTTCTGTAGGGTGAAGAACGCTTTCCTTCTGTAAGCCTTCTACGCGGACACACATAGCAGCATTTAAACACACTTTCCTTGCTTGCTGACCCACTCACATGCAGCACTAGCAGGTAAAAAGGTAAAAGACCCCTGGACGGTTAAGTCCAGTCAAAGGCGACTATGGGGTTGTGGTGCTCATCTAGCTTTCAGGCCAAGGGAGCTGGCATTTGTCCACAGACAGCTTTCTGGGTCATGTGGCCAGCAGGACTAAACCGCTTCTGGCGCAACGGGACACTGTGATGGAAACCACAGCACACAGAAATGCCACTTACCTTCCTGTCACAGTGGTACCTATTTATCTACTTGCACTGGCGTGCTTTCGAAATGCTAGGTTGGCAGGAGCTGGGACAGAGCAACAGGAGCTCACCCCGTCGTGGGGATTTGAACCGCCAACCTTATGATTGGCAAGCCCAAGAGGCTCAGTGGCTTAGACCATTTATACATGTGCTGGTGTTTTGCTAGCCAACCCAGCGCTCTTGCCAGCGCATGAGCACCATGCTGACTTCGCAGCTGCCCATATCCTGGTATGCAGAGGCAGCTTGTCAGGGGAGCCAACTGTGTCCTCACATTTATACATGTGTTCTCTGTGTTGCTGGCAGGCTAATATTATGTGCAAATATCTAGTTCTTGTGTCTGTCCCCTTTCAGCCACAATTTCTCCAGCACCCGGCCAAGAGATTAGTTTTACTTCTACTTCATTTTACAGTGTCACGAACCAAAATGAAGTTAATTTCAATGCAATTTATTTTATATGGGCCCAAACTGGTTAGGGTTTATTCCAAATGTCTTTCCAATTCTCAGTTCCTGGTGTGGTTTGTAAGACACTTTCCCAAAGTGCCTTTAAGGTTTCTTTCTTTTTTTAAATAACTTTTATTCAGAATTAAAACAAAACATATTATCCAGAAACATATCATCCTTATTCCCCCCCATTTTTCCTCCCTCCCCCCACAGAACCCCACCCCACCCCCGACTTCCCTCAGTTCCAGTCTTTGATTTCTCTAAGAATGCTGTTTTCTGCATGTTACACATTTGTATAGATCCTCAAACTATTTAGCTGACTGTCATCAATAGAAAAGTTTGTGAATGTTTATTCAAAACCAGCCAAGGAGTCCAGTTCACTTTATTGTGTCTTCAAATACTTTGTAAAGGGTTCCCATTCATCTTTAAAGTCACAGTTATCCTTGTCCCGTAGTTTGTATGTCAGTTTTGCCAGTTCTGCATAGTCCATCGTTTTTTCTTGCCATGATTCTTTAGTTAGGGTTTCTTCAGTCTTCCATCTTTGTGCTACCAGAACTCTCACGGCTGTTGTCACATACATGAAGATGTTTTTCAGTTTTTTTGGCAGATCTTTCCCTACAGTCCCTAATAAAAAATGCTTCAGGTTTTTAAAGAAATGTTAAATGGAACATTTTCTTCAATTCGTTGTATATCATTTCCCATTTTTTTTAAATTACCTTACAATCCCACCACATATGATAAAATGTCCCCTCCTTTTCCTTACACTTCCAACATATATTTGAACTAGTTTTGTACATTTTCCCTAACTGCACTGGTGTTGTGTACCATCTGTACCTCATCTTCATGTAATTCTCCTTCAATAGGGAACAATCTGAAAATTCTAAGTCAGTTTTCCATAATTTTTCCCAATCTTCCATCATAATATTGTGACCTACAAGGTTTCAATTGTTTGGGATGTAGAGTTAACCCGGGTTTTGCATATTTCCAATAGCATCCCTTTCGCTTAACATCCAGTCATATCCGCCAATATTTCTCTGATGATAATAGGAATGCCCTATTCCACAACAACAACAACAACAACAACAACAACAACAACAACAACAACAATTTTATTATTTATACCCCAGCCACTCTGGGTGGCTTCCAACATATATAAAAACATAATAAAACATTAAACATATTTTAAAAACCTCCCTATCCAGGGCTGCCTTCATAAGTCTTATATATATATATTTTAAAAGATATTTATTAGGATTTTATAGACAAAAAAGATTACAGAATAAAAAGAGAAAAAATAAGAATAAAAAGAAAAAAGTACAAAAATACAGATTAACAAATACAAAATACATAGAAAAAAATTATAAATGAAAGATAAAAAACATTAAAAACAACTCAATCTTTTCATATCTTATGTGTCATTTACTTATTTTCCTGTCTTCCTCACGCCTCCCTTTTTTGTATTCCAATTCACATGATTAATTCAGCAAATCCTTACCCTCTTTGTTTTTATCTTAATTTTGTATCTTAACATATTAAGCTTCATAAGTCTTATAAAGGTTGTATAGTTACTTGTTTCCTTGACTCGATAGTCACATAACTTCATACTCTCCAACATGTCTCCAAAAATAGCGATGTCCTAAAGAAAAGTGGGACATTCTGGGATCAAATCAGAAACTGGGATGACTCTGGGATTGTCCCTGGTGGGTCTAATGAGGCTTTTCAAAGCACTGAGAGGTCTAGTGAACTGACTAATTATTTCTAGAATTGAGGTAAAATGCAGCACCTGAAATATTTGTAACCAGGAATGTTTGCATTCTTTTAGCAGGCCTTTA
The DNA here is from genome assembly GCF_964106915.1 of Podarcis gaigeae. Classification (NCBI taxonomy): domain Eukaryota; kingdom Metazoa; phylum Chordata; class Lepidosauria; order Squamata; family Lacertidae; genus Podarcis; species Podarcis gaigeae. The sequence continues at coordinate 10,998,217 of NC_139681.1, forward strand.
ATTTCGCAATTTGATTTTGGCTGTGGCCCTGGGAAAATTTTATTATTATTTTTTATTAATTTATTTAACATAATTATTACAAAAATATAAGCAAATTATTGCAAATACATATATACAAGCATATATATTTCAGATAAGCACACATATATAAAAAATAACAAAAGAGACAAAAAGAGGAAAAAACAGAGAGAGAAAAGAAGAAGAAAAGTTAGAATAATTTCTTCCAAATTTATTCTACAAATATCTCAATACGAAAATATTAATAAATATTAATAAAATTTCATTGATTGACTTCCATCGCATACACTGCACTTCCTATCTTAAAATCTTGCTTAAAATGTATATAGAAAAAAATATATTTTAAATGATATAGGTCCGGCGCTTCCTACTGTTTAGAAGTCTCATATTTATCCACTGCAAGTAATAAAATATGACTCAAAATGGGGATCAGTGGTGTCACCGGAGGTATAGAGTCCTGGACCAATTCATCCAAATTAGTAAATCATTTTTTTAAAAAGAGGTGTGTGATTTGCCACCCACCCACCCACCCACCCACCCCCATTTAGACAGATTTATAAGATATGGAAGTTCATGGTTCCGATGCCATTGTACAACTGGGAAAATATTCCTAATATAGGGGGCATAATGACAGAACTAAATATTTGGGATTCCAGGTCCACCAGTCTTGGTGGAATTGTACAACACTTGCTTTGATAATCTAGGTCCCCCCCCCCACCCATGAATAAAATTATGAATAAGTTTTTGTCAGGCTTGTAATTTCAATTTTGGAAATAATGAGAGGTAGAATTAGAAAAGAAAAGAAACAAAAGAAAGAAATTTTGGAAATAATGAGAGGTAAAATTAGAAAAGCAAAGCAATAGCAAATAGGTTTAGATAGGATCACCATTTTTATGGCTGCAAGGTGTCCCAAGAAGGAAAAAGGATATAATTTCCATTTCATTAATTTCCATTTTATATGTTTATGAGAGGCTTAATATTTAGCTTTTCCAAATGGTCCAGGTTCTTCTAAACAATGTCTCCTGTGTATTCAAGTCCCCCCCCCCCCAGGTTTTAATTTGGAGGCGTTATAATTTTTTGTTAGCTGGTGTGTTTAAACAAAAAAGTTCAGAATTTTTGAAAGTTAATTTGAAAGCCTGATGCTTTGCCATGCTTATGTATAACAGTAAGTAAACCTGGTATTTCTGTACACGGATAATGGCATTTGCAAAATAAAAAATCACCAGGTGAGATTGCTGAGCTATACGTATCCCGTTAATTTTGGGATTACAACTAATCAAATTGGTCAGTGCAAATGGGAAGGAGAAAGGGGGCATCTCAGTTTTGTACCCCTGCTCATCCTAAACATGGATGAATTGATACAAATCCAAGTCTGGCTATTTTTGTATAACTGTACGATTAGGTGGAATAATAGATTGGTGTGTCATATAGTTCTTTGGAGGGTTACTGGGAAAACCAAGCTCACAACGTGCTTCATTCCTTAAATGACTATGTTGCAATTTTCTCACATTTGTAATGCCATCTTCGAGCACTGATATTTCTGTCAGTCTTTTGCAACATCCAAGGCTTGTGAAGGGTCAGGATGCTGGCATCTCCGTGACTTGACCTCCAGCCCTCTCTTTCTAGCTCAAAAGGTGAGGCTATGTTTTGCTAAGTTGCATTAGGATATGAGTTTATTGCGCGTCGAGGTCCCCAGGTCCACCCCAATAACTCACACATCACACAGAAATTTTTGTTTAAGATTTTTGCATAATTTTGGCCACAACTTTATTAAAATACAAATTTGTGAGTGGTTGCTTAGGCATTGGTTGCGACTATCTGCCCCCACCATGGGGGACAGACTGACATTCCGCACGATGCGAAAGTCAGAATGGGGGAATACACTTGGGGGTTACGCGGAGCAGGGAACCTGCCCTCACCCCAAATGCAGCCAGGAGCTCATTGCTATGGCCCGAGCCCCCTTGACAGAGTGGACAAGCAATAGTTAGCCCCCAATTCCTTTAACGGAATCCCTTGCAGCAGCAGCATTAGAGGGGCAGGCACAGCCAATCCATGCCCCTCAACCAACCAAACCATAAACCAATGCCTAACCGCGAACCTTACAAGTTGTGACGATTTGCTACGCAGTAGGCAAAAACCAAATGGCCCCAGCCAATCAGCCAGATGGGCAAAATTCCTACCAGGCCCCCGCTCCAAAGCAGACGACCCCATGACAGGCATAGCAAGGTCAAAGCGAACAACCCTATTCTAGGGAGGGAGGGACGGGCAATCCACTGCACGGGCGAAAAGAGGAAGCCCTAGCCTCATGCAAGGAGTTTCAGTATTTCTGGCTGTGAATCAATAAATGGCAACATTAACTTCTTCCCAACAACAAGGGAAGCCCCAATCGCATCAGTGGTCAATGGTCAATTAGCCCGCCCCCAACTTTGGAGTGTCCTGGCGGACCCCACCGCAACATGTGCTCTCCATGAAGGAGAACACGCTTTCTCAGGTTTAACCCTGCAAAGAAGCTCACATTCTAGTTAGTAGCTGCAAGTTCCTTCGCTTTCGCCCTTTTAGATATAGTCCACAAGATGGTGCCAAAGAACATGGGAAATGCATCCTGGCCACAACTAATGCAAACTAGAAGCCACCTCTTTTATCTGACACCAGTTTCTCCCCTCGACCACTCAGTTTTCTCTTTCAGAGCCCCAATTTTCATTTTGATGGCAAGGAGTGGGAAAACAGAAACCAACTGAACTCAGTGTACCATTGCTGGAAGTTGCTGTCAGTGATTACTTTAAAATTGATTATAAACTCTTGCCCCCAAAATGTGCCACCGATGCAACTTGTCAAATAATATTAATAAACAAAGCTTTCCTCAAGCACTTTTGTGTGGCATAGTCATAACAGTGCATTGTGTTTTTGTTTTGAATGTGAGAGACCCAGCTTTGACCCTCTTCTTGGCCCCAACAGAGCAGTTCAAAGCACCTTTACTCAGAAAAGTAAAGGTAAAAGGTAAAGGGACCCCTGACCATTAGGTCCAGTTGTTGCCGACTCTGGGGTTGCGGCACTCATCTTGCTTTATTGGCCGAGGAAGCCAGCGTACAGTTTCCAGGTCATGTGGCCAGCATGACTAAGCTGCTTCTGGCGAACCAGAGCAGCACACAGAAACACCGTTTACCTTCCCACTGGAGTGGTACCGATTTATCTACTTGCACTTTGGCATGCTTTCAAACTGCTAGGTTGGCAGGAGCAGGGACCGAGCAACGGGAGCTCACTCTTTCGTGGGGATTCGAACCACCGACCTTCCGATCGGCAAGCCCTAGGCTCTGTGGTTTAACCCACAGCACCACCCGCGTCCCACTCAGAAAAGTAGGATCCATTAAATTCATCTGTGACTTTCTTGCAGGAAAACCTGCTAAGGATCGCATCCAGCCCTTTTGAATGCCTTTATCTCTGAGTGTAAGGTAACTCTTAGGCCAAGTAAGATTCTGCAGATTTTATGTTCCTCAAAACATTTTAGAAATTATTAACAGTGACTTTTAATAGCATAACTATTATGGCATTAGCAAATGTTCCCAAACCAGATCTCTTATTGTCAAACCATAAATCTTTACTTCCCCTTCCTGCCCTTACTCACCACAAATCTTTATCTCGATTGCATACACTGTTCCCAAACAGGTTGTGTCCATTTAAGGCCAGAGTTTTAAACTCTGCCTGCCATCCCATGATCTTTATGTTTCTCAAATCAGGTACCTTCACTACTTCCTGTCTGACATCTTCCTAATTTATGTGGTCCATTAAGTTCCCATACCCTGCAAATGTCCTGATTTTCCAGGGACAGTCCCAGAATTATGAAAGCTGTCTTGGCTTCTGATGTGATCTTGGAATGTCCCTATTTCCTCCCTCTGGTGCCGCCACTGCTGAGCTCAGGGAAGAGGATGAGCTGGCACTTGTCCTAAGCAGTGGCAGTGGCGGCGGTGACAGTTGCAAGGAGCATCCTGTGTTAGAATTCCTGCTCCATGATTGCAGTCATGGGATTGTTGTCTATCACATGACGGTATATGTTTTGACTCCACAGAGCAGGAAGTGACGGAGACAGGATGCTTGTGTTACTGTGTTCCGTGAAGTGGGACTATTGTCCTTTGTTCTTTTTCTCTTTGCTGTCTGATGCTAGAGAGAGAGAGGGAGCCGTGTTGCAGTGCTCCGTGTGTGTTTATATGTAAATAAAGTAGATTAGCCAAAATGCTGAGTTGCTGAGGTCTGTTACGGAAGCTGTGAAGACTCTGTGGATCCCTAAGTGTGCCGATGTCGGTTGGCATCGGTCGCTGTGATGTAAGGGGTGAAGAAAGGTTTTGAAGCTCCCGAACAATTGACCAGGAGGGAGAGAACATGCCAGTTGGGCATGTGTCTCTGCCGGGGTCCTATTCGAGTGTAGGCCTAGCTCCTGACATCCTGTTTATCCATGGCTGTCACTGCCAGCCTCTTCCCTTGGGCACTCACAGCAGCTGCTGGAGAGCGGGCAAGGAGGAGGGGATGCTGCTACCATTGAGGACCAGTCTTGCATGATACACCAGCACTGGGGGACAAGCGGAGGGCAGGACTGCCCTGGGCCAGAAGAAAGGGGGAGTGGGGTGCAAGGTGTGTTAATTTTTTTAAAAAATGCTTTGTGAGCCCGTCTCTAATCCTGCCCCTTTCTAACATACATACATACATACATACATACGTTTGTTTGTTTGTTTGACCATAAAGAAGGCTGATCGCCGAAGAATTGATGCTTTTGAATTCTGGTGCTGCAGGAGACTCTTGAGAGTCCCATGGACTGCAAGAAGATCAAACCTCTCCCTTCTGAAGGAAACCAGTCCTGAGTGCTCACTGGAAGGACAGATTGTGAAGCTGAGGCTCCAATACTTTGGCCACCTTATGCGAAGAGAAGACTCCCTGGAAAAGACCCTGATGTTGGGAAAGATGGAGGGCACAAGGAGAAGGGGACGACAGAGGACGAGATGGTTGGACAGTGTTCTTGAAGCTACCAGCATGAGTTTGACCAAACTGCGGGAGGCAGTGGAAGACAGGAGTGCCTGGCGTGCTTTGGTTCATGGGGTCACGAAGAGTCGGATACGACTAAACAAGAACAACAATTTTTTCTTTTTGTAAATCTACCAAAGAATAAAATAAAATAGGGATTAAGGCAATGATTTTCAACCAACCTGGGGTGTCTTGAATGATGGTCAGGGGTGCCGTGGGCAACATAGGCCTCTGTCCTACTTTCTTTCCTTCCTTCCCTCCCTCTTCTGATGTCTGCTCACATTGCTGCCTCCCCAAGGCTTGCTCAGCTGTTTATTGCAGCAGCCTTGGCTATAAGCTCCACAGGAGAATGGTGCCTCTCTTTGGGATGCCATGGGCAGAGACCAGGGATGGCAGCGTTGGCTGCCTGAAGGACACCCAAGGAGAGGGGAGAGGAGGCTGAGGGAACACTCCACAAGGGAGGGTATTTGAAAAGGGGCAAGAGGCTGCCAGGACACGGGTGGAGCTGAGGTCTAAACCACTGAGCCTAGGGCTTGCTGATCGGAAGGTTGGCGGTTCGAATCCCTGTGACGGGGTGAGCTCCCATTGTTCGGTCCCAGCCCCTGCCAACCTAGCAGTTAAGCACATCAAAGTGCAAGTAGATAAATAGGTACCACTCCAGCGGGAAGGTAAATGGTGTTTTCGTGTGCTGCTCTGGTTTCGCCAGAAGTGGCTTAGTCATGCTGGCCACATGACCTGGAAAAACCGACTGCAGACAAACGTCGGCTCCTCGGCCAGTAAAGTGAGATGAGGGCCACAACCCCAGAGTTGTTTGCGACTGAACTTAACTGTCAGGGGTCTTTTACCTTTACCTTTAAGAGGTTGCCAGCTCTGCAGGCAAAGGGTGACATGACTGGGCTCCTGAGCCCCACAGAGGACTTGCAGAAAGAATGTAGTTGGTCAAGGAAGCTGTGGACTCAGAAAAGGTTGAGAACCTCTGGATTAAGGGGTTTTCTCGAGACGACGAAGGTTGTGTGTGCTGTGTCCCATTGGTGAAGTGGTGTGGTGGCATTCGCCCTCTTCTGATAGGAAATGCTCTGTGGAGAAGCGCAAAAAATGGGGGGAGGAGTCAAAGAGGGTCAGTTGGATGGGAAATGTCCCTATTTTTATCTGAGAAACATTGGAAGGTATGCTATGGCAACTGTTGCTTTTCAGCCAACTACCTTGCGTGATCAGGCATCGTGGCAACTCCCTGTGAAGCCCTTAGCTCATTTTAGTGTGGTTTTTAAAGGTATTGAAAATGATAACATGAAAGTTGCAATGCAACATGTCTTCCGCTGAAGTCAGTTCATGTCAGGCAATTCTGATAACCTCCTTAAACGGGACAAAGAAGAGCCTGGCAGCTGGAACCTACATGCCCAGGAGCAGTCTACCTTTGAATACCAGATAATGGGTGTTATAAGAATTTTAAGGTCATATATATATAAAAAATGTTCATAACCGTATATATAAACCACATGTCCGAAACTCCACAGATTAGGTCCTGAACAAACTGACCTCAAATATTTCTCTGCAAGGTCAAAGTGGGAAACCTCTCCATTGTCTCTTTCCTCACAAATCCTATTTAAGGGCACATTCAAGATATGAACAGGGTGTGAGCCTGTGACCTAGATTCAGTAATTAAGTAGTTATAATAACAAAAGAGTAGCCAAAACCCAGATAATGCAATCAGGTAACTTGCCAGACAGGAGATAAACAAGTCACTCAGATTTCTGTTGTAGACCGCCTTTTCTGTGATGTAGTATGATGTGTCTGGGGGGTGGTGGTCTTGGGCTACACTCCTTCTAGGATGTATGTATGATGTTTCTGGGGGTGGTCTTGGACTCCAGGGCAGGCAATTTAAAATGTCTATATAAGGGCGGGCACACCTTTGTTCTGGGTCCTCCTCTCTCCTGCGTGTGGGGCAGCACCCTGTTGCAACAGTTAATAAAGATCAGGCTTACTAGCTGCTTTGCTTCTAAAAAAACCCCACAAAAAAACCAAAATGGGACAAAGGAGACGCAGGAAGGATAATCTATCAGGATTTTTGCAAGGCAGTTCATACAGTCTCTCATAAGGCCGGTATACCTGGAGGGAAGGACTCTGCTATCAATATGTTTCAATATGCGTTCTAAAGACACACAAAACTAATTGTGAGGAGAAGATGACAAACAGCCACCTTTGTCATGTTCCTCTTCCTCAAGATGAGAGAAGGACAAGGCCAATCAAGCTAGACATCAAGCTAGAAGTTGCCATCAGTGCAGGAAAGGTTTCGGAATTTGTGCATATGGAACTGGACATTCTCACAGTTTGAAGGAACAGAAATGGACAACAACTGAGTCATGCAAAGCACTGCTTAAAAAAACAGCTTAGGAAGAAAAATATTTTGGGAGACCAGTTGATTAGAAATCATTACTGTGAGTTAGTTGTTAAGCGGGCAAATGCAATTCTTGGACACGTTAGGAGTAGCTTTCCTTGTAGTGACAGGAGAACATCGATTCCCTTTTGAACAGGAAGTAGTATTGAATAAGAAACTATTGATTAGAAAGGTTATTAGTGGAAGGCCATGTCAAATTTTGAACCCCGCATTTAGGGAAAGCGAAGTTGAACTGGAGTAGGTGCAGAGAACAGCTACGCTGAATACCAGGCTGGAGAATTTATATTATGAGCAGAGATTAAAAGAGTATTATCTCTATGCAGAAGCTGACAGAGGCCAACTGCACAGAGAGGAAGAGTTATCTAGGTTAAGCCAGAAACTTAACAAATTTAGATTGAGGATCAGATTAAGACATCAGACCCTCTGTCAGCAGCGGGAGCAAAGAATCTCACATAAATTTGGCTTTTCTTACTTAACAATAAAGCAGGACTTACGATTTGCAGTCTGAGAAGTACATTGCAGTAGTCACCCCAGTGAAACAAAGCTTTTCCTCTGGCCCAGTGAATGAAGGGTTCATGATCCCGTATTGCCACCAAAGAAAGCTCATCTGGCACGAGAGAATGGTTTTTGATAAATGCTGAGCCATCAGTGACAGGGATGTGGAGAAGCATAGCTCAGAGGCAAAGTGATGTAACGGGCAGAGTGTGGAACTCGGACCAGAGGAAACCCAGTCCAGATCCTTGGTCTGCCATGAGATAGTCTTAGGGAAGTCATGAGCTCTCAGCCCACCCTACCTCGCAGGGGTGTTGCGAGAATAAAATAGGTGGGATTCAAATGGCTAAGCCATGCTCCTCCCAGATCTGTTGCACTACAACTTCCTTCTGCCCTAGGCAGCATGGCTGCATTGTCTGGGGTTGTTGCCAAAACACCTGGATGGCACTTCTACCCCAAGGCAGTTAAGCTGAAGGATCCCACAGGGCTCCATTCTGTATCCAATGCAAGTCAACATCTGCATTGTAAACCAAGTCCCAGACGCTTGTGTGTCAGGAACGAGCCAGCTCAAAGTGAAGGATTACAGCCAAATGCAGAGAGCAGCCAGGAACAGGGAGGCTTTGGTGTTAGTCAGACAGGGGAGAGGCAGCAGCTGCAGAAACTGGCTCTTCCTGACCTTGACGGGCGAGCTGATAAGACAGTAGCTGAGAGCAGGCTAGAATACAGCCAAAGCTCACCGGAAGTACCGATGGGAGCAAATAGACAAGGAGACAGTTTGCTGGAAAAGGAAGAGGTGGGCAATAATCCAATCTCTCTGAGAAGTCGGCCAATGGGAGGACTTCTAGATAGGAAGCAAAACAAAAGACGCAAGGGGCATCATTTCAAAATACTCTGTAGATCCAGGAAGGAATCTTCAGAAGGGTCATCATGAGTAATGATGCCGGAGGCTTTGTTAGAGCTGTGTGGAGTTATCTGTTTATTTTTTTGCAATAAATCCTCCTTTTTAATTATCTACGTTCACTGTGTTATCAAGCTGGGAACCTGGACTCCTGACATTATGTCAACATGTAAAGCTCTATATGGCTGAGGACCTGTATACCTGATGGAGTGAGACCTTCTCCTTGATCTCTGGACAGGTGAGTAAAGATCTAGCGGGGATGCCCTCTTCAGTGCTGTACTTCCCAGATATTTGAGAGGCAGCAACCCAAGATAGGGTTTTCTTGATACAGGCGCCCTGATTGTGGAACTGTATCCGCTCTCAGATATGGTTGGTTTCGAGTTTTGTAAGCTTTCAGCGCCAACTGAAGACCTGTTCATTCGTTCAGGCTTTGGGCTACATCTCTGTTACTGTATAAATAATCATTTGGCTGTGTATTATCACCATCATTTTTAACAGCCTGCACTTCTTAATACTAATGCCTGCTTTATTGTTTCTTGAAAGCCTGATTCAAGAGTCAAATCTCTCACCTACCCCAACACCTTGCCCTCTTCCTTCCCTTTTAATTTCACTTACCTGGCTGGTATAGCCAGAAGTCACAGGCAAAAGAGGTTCTCCTCTACTACCTGGTCTGCATTGCAGTGTGGTAGGATACAATGACGCATTAATACATTTACAAGGGATTGCTGGATCCTGCATCAAACATGCCTCCTATCATAGGAGCCAACTCCTAGGGGCCGAGGTCCCTTCAGCTGCCCCAATAAAATATTTGAGGGGGCCGGGCCTCCCCCAAAGTTGATGGGCATTGCAATTCAAATGGTGTATGTGCCACATCTTGTGATTGATTTTGCAGGGTGAGGCTTACCTGGCCTCTCCCCATATTTTATTCAAGTTGGCACCCCTGCCTCCTATGCAGTGGGAGATGAATCAGAGCGTGGAGAGATCTCCCACTGTCCCTCTCAGATCCTCCACTGCTCCCTTGGGATCTTACAGGGAGGGCAAGCTAGGCTAAATTCAGATTGACTTTAGGAATGAGCCAAGCCTTGTGGTGACAGCAACCGTGAAATTAAAAGATGCCTGCTTCTTGGGATAAAAGCAATGACAAACCTAGACAGCACCTTAAAAAGCAGAGACATCACCTTGCCAACAAAGGTCCATATAGTTAAAGCTATGGTTTTCCCAGTAGTGATGTATGGAAGTGAGAGCTGGACCATAAAGAAGGCTGATTGCCGAAGAATTGATGCTTTTGAATTATGGTGCTGGAGGAGACTCTTGAGAGTCCCATGGACTGCAAGAAGATCAGACCTATCCCTTCTGAAGGAAACCAGTCCTGAGTGCTCACTGGAAGGACAGATCGTGAAGCTGAGGCTCCAATACTTTGGCCACCTCATGCGAAGAGAAGACTCCCTGGAAAAGACCCTGATGTTGGGAAAGATGGAGGGCACAAGGAGAAGGGGACGACAGAGGACGAGATGGTTGGACAGTGTTCTTGAATCTACCAGCATGAGTTTGACCAAACTGCGGGAGGCAGTGGAAGACAGGAGTGCCTGGCATGCTCTGGTCCAGGGGGTCACGAAGAGTCGGACACAACTAAACGACTAAACAACAACAACAAAGCCTTGTCCCCATTTATTTGGGAAATTGATTGGGTTATTTCTGAGCCGGTCTGATGGCTCAACTGCCTCTACTCAGAAGTCGAATAAATGCTCACGAGTCCCAAGAAGCTTCCTGGGTCCGGGACCAAGACCTGGAATTGCACCCGTTATCCGTTTAATGGGCTTCACAATGAGAGAAACTCTCAGGAACCAGGGCTGCTAAATTGGAGCCTCAAACAGGCCTTGCAGCACAACCTCCCAAGATTATGCAAAAGTCGTAATAAATCAATGCGGGGAATTTAATGAGGCACACCAGATGGCATGGGAGAAGAATCTGCACCAGCAAACTCTGCATCAGATTCAAGGCAGGTTTAAATCCTTCAGAGCTGAAAAGGAAGCAGAAAAATTTATAGCAGAGGTAGCGGAAAAGAGCTGTGCGGGATCATTCAGGACAACTGGCACTTGAAGGAGATCTGTCGCTATTTTTATGTACAATATTCCAGCATTTGTCGAGGATGCTGATATGTAAAACGACACCCTTAGATTTAGAGATATTTACAGGCCGCAGAAATCAGAGATATTTACAGATCATTTTGACTGGCGAGTATAGCACCCCAAGGAGAGGGTGTGTGTGGAAACATTATCTGAAACTGTTCTCTCTGTGAAAGAATGCCGTCCTCAGCCCTGGTCTGCAAAGTGAGCAGAGGTGCTTCTGAGGCATGGCTGTCAACTTACAGATTTGAAAATAAGGGACCAGCAGCCTCGAAAATAAGGGATCAACAATTACTTTGATAAAATACATATTTTGTTGCGTGCAAATGGCCTTAGATACCTATTAGGTCCATAAATTACCATATAGCATATATTCAACACACACAAAAAACAGCAGCAATTTGTTGTTGACAAAGGACAGCTGGACATAGAAAGGGCCCCGTTACCTTCAGTAGCTTATTTAAGGGACATCATCAATAAGGGACAGCAGCGGGACATGGCGCTGGGATAAGGGACTGTCCCGCCAAATAAGGGACACTTGACAGCTATGTTCTGAGGTGCTCAGCCTTGTTGGCTTTCTGAACCCCTCCCTTAACTCACTGAGCTTTACTCAGCAAGGAACTGCACAAAGTGAGCACAGCAGAGCGTGTACACCATGGCGGACACTAGCAAATCCACCTGTCAGCCTTGTTTTCTGGACTCGGGGTGACGTATGAGGGATTGCCCTGCCTTCCGTCTGACCTGCTGTTGTGGCCATTTCTCTGGCTGCCTCACAACAATAAGAAAGCTATTAATTAGAAAGTATCTCATCAGAGGGCATTTGCTACCCAAGAAGTCGTACTTTGTCACTCTAAGAACCTTGGCATACGGCCCTAACCCTAAACTCTTGCATCCCTGTGAATATTGAGAAGTTGGCTATTACTCTTTCTTTCTACTTTCAACAGTTAAACCCCACCAGGCCGCACAGCACTCTGCAAACACAGTCCAGCCACATACGAGATATTAATTTAGAGGCCCTAATTCAGAAGGACACATAAGCAATCACCTGAAACCAGCATATTTGCTTTTCCTTTTTCCTTTTTGTTTTATTATCTCAGTGTCAATATTTGACCACTGCAAGAACAGTAGTAACACAATATAATACAGATCTGACACAAATTGTATGTTTTGGACACAAACAGAAATTGCTAAGTCTTTACACCTCACAGAAGTCCTTCAGCTTGATATTCTTTTTTTAAAAAATCGATTATGTGGTTATTGGATAAATAAAATATGTGATTGTTCAGCACATAAACACCCTTTGTTAAATGTGTCCGTCAATAGACAATTCATATAAATGATACTAACTATCATGAAAGGCATAATAACACCTTTATTGATAAAATAAATCTCTGAAAGACAGATCAAATGGACTTCAACTAACCATGCATGACATTAACAGGAATTAGCCTGAACGGAGGACCTGGGTAGCAAAGGACTCAACTTCATCCAGATAACACCATACTGGATATTTCTTGTGAATATTTGTACAGTGGTACCTTGGTTCTCAAACTTAATCCTTTCCGGAAGTCTGTTCTAAAACCAAAGCATTCCAAAACCAAGGCGCGCTTTCCCATAGACAGTAATGCAAAACAGATTAATCTGTTCCAGACTTTTAAAAACAACCCCTAAAGCAGCAATTTAACATGGATTTTACTATCTAATGAGACCATTGATCCATAAAATGAAAGCAATAATCAATGCACTATACTGTAAAAAAAAAGAGACAGTATTGTAAATGATTATTTTTTATTTTTTTAAAAAAAATCTTACCTGCACTGATGATAGTCATGTTTGGATGGGGGCTTTTATCCATTTCCGCAGTCACACAATCAATCAATCAATCAATCAATCAGTAGCTGAACTGGGTTCTACACAGTCACAAAAACAAATTAACCAAAAAAGCCTCAAAAACAAAAACGCAAAATGAATAGCAAAAACAAAAGTGCCAAACGTAATCGGTTCCAGAAGTCCATTTGACTTCCGAAATGTTCAAAAACCAAGACGCAGCTTCTGATTCGTGCAGGTGCCCTGGAAAAAACAGACAAATTGGACATTTGGCTTCCGAAAAATGTTAGAAAACTGGATCACTTCCAGGTTTTCGGCTTTTGAGAACCAAGGCGTTTGAGAACCAAGGCATTTGAGAAGCAAGATACCACTGTAATGTCTTGATAAAACAAATACTACTGAGTCCATAACTACTTCATCATCTTGTATTTTTTTTTAAAAAAAATATGTGTATCATCTCCCACCACAGGCCTTTCCAAACCTCTTGATGAAGATTCAATATTGCTGTATGCATATTTGGGAAATTTTATTTTTATTAACCTATTTTATGAAATTTATATGCCACTTGATTGTTTAAAAACACACACCCTCAAAGTGGTTTACAAAAGATAAAAGAGTAAAGTCAAGAAAAATCCACAAGCCTACTTAAAAACATATAGACGTTGAAATACTAAAATGGATTAAAATTATCTCGACTTTCTAAGCATCTGGGTAGGCTTTTCTATACAAGAATCCTTTTAGCAGCAGACTATATGGGACTGGCAGAAATGACTGGCAGAATCCGAGACCAGGGAGAAGAGTCGGCGGAAGAAGACTGGAAGAAATTTAAAGACTATCTACAGAAATATTGCAAAATTAATGAATGTTAGAACGATGTTGGATAGAAATTAAGTGGTTTCCAGTTGTAATGTCTTAAGAGAATACGGGGAAAAAAGGTCTAGAAGCAGGTTAAAATTTATTGATAAGGATTTGCTGAACTAACAATTTGAATTGGAATACAAAAAAGGGAGGTATGAGGAGGTCTGGGAAATAAGTTAATGGAAAACAAGTAATGGAAACTTTGTGTGTTTTTAATTATAATTTTTTTGTATTTTTGTTATTTTTTCTTTTTTTCTTTTTGATTTTTATTGTATTAATATTGAAAACTTTAATAAATATCTTTTAAAAAAAAGAAGAATCCTTTTAGCAGCCACCCCCAAGTGTACAGTGATTATGGGGCTGTCAAATGTCCAGAATTTCCCAGACATACATGGAATTCCACATTCGTCAGCGGCGTCTGTGTGGAAATCGATCAAATGTCTGGGAAAATCCGTATTGCAGCCCATCGGTAGCGCTGATTTTGCTGATTTCCCTTTAAAAATGGCTGCTGCTTCTTTCGATCTTGCTAAGAAAAGCTAAACAACTTTTCTGTCCGAATTTTCACTGTTTTAAGTATGGCAGCCCTAACAGTGTTTAAAGGACAGCCACACCGGGGTGAAGACGTTCTCCTTTGCTTGTTGCAATGCTAGCTAATTTTGTTGGTTAATGTTTCTAATAGGGCGGTTTGTCATACATTTTGCTACCCATGGTCTGCATCTACTCCTGTAGAAAGAGAGAGAGAGGAATGTAAAAAGGTGAAATGCTTCTGGGCGATGATAATAATGAGTTGGAAAAAAATGGGCATTTCGATTGGGCATTGTGGGGAGTGATATAAATAGAAAGGAATGTAAGCTCTTTTTATATGCAATAACAGTAGCAAGAATATTATTGGCCCAAAAATGGAAGCAAGAAGAGTTACCGTTGATTGAAGAATAGAGGATGAAGTTAATGGACTATGCAGAACTAGATAAATTAACAGGAAGGATTCGAAACTGGCGGGACCAGAAATTCATGGAAGACTGGAGGAAATTTACGGACTATTTGAAAAGTAATTGTGAAGAACATACAATTTTTGTGGGGTGCAAGAAGTTTTGTGAGGAGTATTATTAGAAGTATTGTAAAAATGGACAAGGGGAAGGATGATTTGTTAAGAGATGTAAAGGCAATATAAAGTTAAGAACTGCTGATGGAAGTCCAAAAAGATTGTATAAGTGATAAGCTTTGTGGTACATTTTATAATTTATATGTTAATATATATATATATATAGAGAGAGAGAGAGAGAGAGAGAGAGTGTGAGTGTATGGAAATGGATGCTCTGCAAATATTTCCTAAGTGTCCTCAAGTCACACCTGCCCAACAAGATTGAATCAAGAGCATTTTAGTTAAGTCCAGTTGTGGATGACTCTGGGGTTGCGACGCTCATCTTGCTTTACTGGCCAAGGGAGCCAACGTTTGTCCGCAGACAGCTTCCAGGTCATGTGGCCAGCATGACTAAGCCGCTTCTGGTGAACTAGAGCAGTGCATGGAAACGCTGTTTACCTTCCTGCCGGAGTGGTACCTACTTGCACTTTTTGCTGTGCTTTCAAACTGCTAGGTTGGCAGGAGCAGGGACCGAGCAACGGGAGCTCACCCCGTCGCAGGGATTCGAACCGCCGACCTTCTGATTGGCAAGCCCTGGGCTCTGTGGTTTAGACCACAGCGCCACCCGCGTCTAGTTGATCACATATTTCATCACAAATTAATTGAAGTTTTTGCTTGTTTCCCAATTTTCAAAACTCTGCACATTTAAGTATCTACTCAAATGTAAGTCCTCTTGAACTCATAAGTTATACAGGGCAGGAGCAGAGGGAAAGGGGCAAGGGACTGCCCGGCCTATTTTGAGTTTTAGCATTTGAATTCCATCTAGATTTCAACTTTATTTCATTTAACTTCATTTTCCTTTGAGGAGTTCTCCCATCCCGAATTCAGAACACATAAGGATTTCTGGATGTGAAACACAAACTAAAAACCACAATACTCATACATTGGCTATATGAATTTCCTGAATAACAACAGACATGGTCTTAACTTCAATGGACGGTTACACCTTGCAATGTTGAAATCACACCACCAAGAATGACGAAATGCCAGGGAGAAATGCTTGGCTAGAAATAGTCACCAGAGAGTTTATCTTCATCGGAGCTTATTCCTACAAAGCACAAACAATTTGTGCTTCTTTCCCAACTTACGACACCCAAAGACATCCTTGAGTTGAATAGGATCCAAAATGCAGTAGTCTGATTGGACCTAGAACAATAGGATTCAGAATGCAGCAGTCTGATTGGTCCTAGAACAATGCAGCGGTATGATTGGTCCGCAGGAGCCACCCAATCCAGCTCCTGGTGGAAGTGAATTCACAACCTGATTGGCCTACAGGAGAATCCCGGAATTAGCCAATCACGTGCAGCCCATTGTGTAAATAAAGTATATAAAGCAGACATTCTGGGGGAACTTCCATTCCTCTTCACCACTATGAGCTGAATAAAGAGAATGAAGTCCACTCTCAATTCCGAGTATATTTCACGCGGCCAATGGATATCACTGTGGGCATGAAATACTATTCTCTTTATACCACAAGCACACACAACAATGCACTAACCCATAGGTGTGGGGAACCTTTGGCCTTCCTCGTGTTGCTGAACTACAACACCCATCAGTCTTTGCAAGCATGGCCAAGGATGATGGGAGTTGTAGTTCATCAACATCTGGAGATGAAAATGTTCAACACATCTGCACTAGCACCTTCTTTCTGTGCTCCTAGTCCTAGGTAAGGTTGCAGACTCTTAGCTATGGTTGTAGAATTCCTGATCAGCACCTGATATTCCTTTTCCTGGGTTCCTAGCATTCATTTCAGTGCATTCTCAGTGATAGGACTTTCTGCTGTTTCCCCTTCCCTCTATTTTTGTGTGGCAATGATTCTTCAACATCAGCTTCGCTGGACTGGTCATGTTGTGCGGATGCCTGATTATCATCTTCCAAAGCAACTACTCTATTCTGAACTTAAAAATGGGAAGCGTAACGCTGGTGGTCAACAAAAGAGGTTTAATGACTGTCTCAAGGCAAATCTTTAAAAATGTAGTATAAACACCGACAACTGGGAAACAGTGGCCTGTGAGCGCTTCAGTTGGAGAACAGCCTTTACCAAAGGTGTCATGGGCTTTGAAGACACTCGAACTCAGGACGCAAGGGAGAAACGTGCTAAGAGGAAGGTCCGCTTAGCAAATCCACACCGTGATCAACTCCCGCCCGGAAACCAATGCCCCCACTGTGGAAGGATGGGTGGATCCAGAATTGGCCTCCACAGTCACTTATGGACTCACTGTTAAAACCGTGTTTATGGAAGGCAATCTTACTCTGCTACGAGTGATCGCCAAAGAAGATTTTTTGTGGACTCGGCTTTTAAAATACAACCCATTTTCTTCCATAGGGAAACGTTGTTTTGTTTGGGTAGCTTCGTCGTTCTCATTACCTGCTAACGGTTTTAAGCTAAACAATCAATGCTGTCCTTCTCAACTTTTTCCCTTTCCAATTAATTAATTTAAATTGACCATTAAGTCAGCAGAGTTTTTGATTGATATTTTCATTAACAACCCTCTCATGCAGACCTGTCCAACACCTAAGAAATGTATGATAATGTCCAATCTGCATGAAAGCTCTGAGCATCTCTCTTCACCTCTCAGTGCAAGTGAGTTATTACTTGAATTGTGCTTGCTGTTTCATTGAGTGTAATTTGAATACAGATTAGCTGCCCTGGTGTTCCAGAGCTTTAGCATTATCATTACGGGGGACAGTAATTTGACTGATGAACAGTTGGGTTATCACAAGGTTATCACCTTCACAGTACCAAAATGGTCCGCTGTCCCAATTCTGGGGGGGAAGGAGGCCATAGCCTTCAATGGCAAAATTAAGTCCTGTAAATTAGCCTGTCCAATAACTTATTGAATAAATTCTTTACTAATTAAAGAACCAATATACCTCTTTATTCTCAGATATTCTAAGGCTTTATTAAAATCAATGAAGTAATATCAATTGAACCATCTTTTATAACAAGAATTAAGATCCTTCATCCCATTATACACAAAATACTCTATACATGTAAAGTGATTTAGAAAGTTAAATAGGCCAACGAAATATATTGGTCTAAGCCAATGAAAGCAATTATCTGTCAGCCACTCCTTCTCAAAAGACATGCTCTTTCTTAATTAGGAAAGAATAAGAAAGAACATGTCTCAAAAGATTTACAGTAAAAGAAATCAGAAACAGGGAAAGTTATTGAAATTTCTATTCCAGTTATAATATTGCCAAGCTACTAAAATGTAATTATCCAGTACTGTGATTAGATGAACTACCCAAAACATTAAATCCTGACTCCATTATAAAAGAAAGTCAGTCCACCACACTACCTTCCAACTGAAGGAAGGTGGATGATACAGAAGAAATGAATATATTATTTGGAACTGAAATGAAAGCATTAGCGTGAAAATTGCAACCGAGCCGAATTCATTGGGGCACAAGAATTCGTGTATTGTGATAAATATAACAGCCAAAGCACAAAAAAATATCCAAAGTCCATTGGGCATCCGAACTGTCCATTCTCAGTTTACAAGATACCTGGAGATAACACTGAATGTTATTTGAAATCAGCAAACATCAGATTTTTAATTCCTATTAAGAGCAAGTTTGCATGCAAACAACATTATCAGAATTTTGAATACCTGACAATCAGCCTAGTGGCAGAGGCCATGAATGCTTCTCATTAAATAATTTCAAAATATTGCCCAAAAATTGCAGAATTTTTTTGACCCTCTTGATAGCTAATTGGGGGGGATGGACAGTAGCAATGATCCTTTTTTTTTTTTTAAGTCTTTGCCAGTGAATCCATTTGATGTAAATCAATTAGTCATGAAAACAATTTGGCACGTGGAAAACTGAAACTTCAATTAGATGTTATCTTCCCAATATCCTTTATATCCTCCCTGGGCAGAGATAACACTTCTGTTATCTTGCTGAAAATCCACCTCCCCTACTTTAGCAGAAATGATCAAGTGATAGTTATAAAACCCTTGATGTTTGTCCTTGGGTGAAAGAGGCCCACAGAGACATAAAAACATTAGCAGCCCTCGGATGAAACATTAGTTACTAGGGCATCAATAGTGAGATTTTACAACCTGGTTAAAGTGAGAGATTCTGGCCCCTCTGCAGTCCCTGTGATTTAGAGGTGTCTTTATGCTGGAAACTGCTCTAAACCTCAGGTAGTGACAGAAATATCTTAAAGCTGAGCAAAGCCATAACATACCTGCTAAGGACCTAGCAGATGGTTCCACCTTGAAAACAAGAACAATGTGTGTTCTGATAACAGGGACTCTGAAGCCGGTGGAATGGGATACATGGCGACATTTGCCTTCACCATGCCTTGCATTTAGCCTACAATCCCAAGGCGGAATTAAGATTGCCGGAAGAAATATCAACAACCTCAGATATGCAGATGACACAACCTTGATGACAAAAAGTGAGGAGGAATTAAAGAACCTTTTAATGAGGGTGAAAGAGAAGAGCGCAAAATATGGTCTCAAGCTCAACATAAAAAAAACGAAGATCATGGCCACTGGGCCCATCACCTCCTGGCAAATAGAAGGGGAAGAAATGGAGGCAGTGAGAGATTTTACTTTCTTGGGCTCTATGATCACTGCAGATGGTGACAGCAGCCACAAAATTAAAGACGCCTGCTTCTTGGGAGAATAGCAATGACAAACCTAGACAGCATCTTAAGAAGCAGAGAAATCACCTTGCTAACAAAGGTCCATATAGTTAAAGGTATGGTTCTTTAATTAGCTATGGTTTTTCCCAGTAGTGATGTATGAAAGTGAGAGCTGGACCATCAAGAAG
The DNA here is from genome assembly GCF_964106915.1 of Podarcis gaigeae. Taxonomy (NCBI): domain Eukaryota; kingdom Metazoa; phylum Chordata; class Lepidosauria; order Squamata; family Lacertidae; genus Podarcis; species Podarcis gaigeae. Next base: position 11,017,767 of record NC_139681.1, read on the forward strand.
GCTGATCGCCAAAGAATGGATGCTTTTGAATTATGGTGTTGGAGGAGACTCTTGAGAGTCCCATGGACTGCAAGAAGATCAAACCTCTCCATTCTTAAGGAAATCAGCCCTGAGTGCTCACTGGAAGGACAGATCGTGAAGCTGAGGCTCCAATACTTTGGCCACCTCATGAGAAGAGAAGACTCCCTGGAAAAGACCCTGATGTTGGGGAAGATGGAGGGCACAAGAAGAAGGGGACAACAGAGGACGAGATGGCTGGACAGTGTTCTCGAAGCTACCAGCATGTGTTTGACCAAACTGCGGGAGACAGTGGAGGACAGGAGTGCCTGGCGTGCTCTGGTCCATGGGGTCACGAAGAGTCGGGTACGACTAAACGACTAAACAACAACAAGACTTGAACATATGTGAACTGGCTTTTAAGTCAGCTCAAGTTCACACATGTATACTCTGTGTGGTCATATTTAAAACTATTACGACTACTACTAGAAGGCCAAAGAAAACTACAAAGGAAACATAAAGTAAAAACATTAAACAACAGGTACAACACAAAATCTTGCCTCTAGTTGCTGTAAGAGTACCCTTTGTGACCAGCCCAAAAACGGATGCTTGAATCAGAATTATCATTTCTCAAACAAAGATATGCCAAAGCACTGATCACAGAGTTCATTTGAAAATTAAGGCGTCTTTATAAGAAAAACGATAGCTTATTTAACCTTCAAAAGCTCTATTATTTTATAAAGCTGCATTAGTTGCCTGGCGTAAATATAACAACATCAGATAAAAGCAAGATGCATCAAAAGATTTAAGGCACTTGTTGTGTATTTAAAAGAATTATATCTTGTTTATAGTACAGTATAAAATGCACAACTGATTTATATAGCAGCTAGTCTATTGCAGAGGAAATCTCATTTCAATCATAAATGGCAGAATTTGATTTAAGAATTCATTCTTTAATGGGTCTGCAATGTTCAAATTTAAACTCACTCAATTCATCAGCAAAATATTCAATATGGGGCACAGGGAACTCATTTAGGCAAACAGTGACTTTTAATATAAATTTTCCAGGAGATTTCTTCATTGATTCAGCAGTTTAGTGCAAAATGATTTGTGCGATACATTCTCAAGGATCGATGCTGGCTGAGTCAATGGCTGATATAAAACCATCATCATACCAAGTACAGAGAACATATCAATGAACTTTGACTTCACACTGAACTGCTTTGAAGGAAGAGTACAGTCTGCTAAAGTCAAAGTGTGTAATTTTTTTTTTAAAAAAAACTTAAAATATTTTTGTTTGTGTTACGCCTGGAATTATGTTCAGGCGTTTCCAATCACTGAGGGCATTTGCAAGTGTTTGATTTGCCTGCTCAACAATGGATAGCCTTAAGGAACCTCATACAGGACTCTTGAGAGGATACATCAAATGAATAGTAGAGTTTACTTTGCATCACTGAAAGTTGGGAAAGGCAGACACTCTCACTATTTGGGGAGAAATCCATAGGGACAAACATTTCAAGACCATTAGTATTTTAAAGTTAGAGGTACAACCCGGCTCTTTTTGCTATGAAAGGCCTGCCTTCCAGGTGTTTGCAGACTGACTGGTTCTTCAGCGGCAAATCCCAAAATTCTCCATATTAGGACAATCTTTTTATTAGGCCAATCAATATGTGACAATATGATTGTGTAACCTTTTGATAGTCCCCATCAGCAAACTGGATAGATTTATGCTTACATCTTAAAAGATAAAATACAGTGGTACCTTGGTTCTTAAACTTAATATGTTCCGGAAGTCCGTTCCAAAACCAAAGCATTCCAAAACCAAGGTGCGCTTTCCCATAGACAGTAATGAAAAACGGATTAATCCGTTCCAGACTTTTAAAAACAACCTCTAAAGCAGCAATTTAACATGAAATTTGCTAACTAACGAGACCATTGATCCATAAAATGACAGCAATAATCAATGTACTGTACTATAGAATAAATAAGACAGTATTGTAGATGATCAAAATTAAAATTAAATTTTAATTTAATGAGTGATAGTCATTGTTTGGATGGGGGGCTTTTATCCATTTCCACAGTCACCAAAACAAATTAACCGAAAAAGCCTCAAAAACAAAAATGCGAAATAAAAAGCAAAAACAAAAGTGCCAAACTTAATCCATTCCAGGAGTCAGTTTGACTTCTGAAATGTTCAAAAACCAAGGCGCAACTTCTGATTGGTGATTTATTACTGACTTCCACATGGGTGCGGTTGTCAGGTCTGTTCCTACCTCCAAGTGGGAACAGATAGTCGCTAACCAATGCCTAAGCAACCACTCACTTACTGTAATTCAATAACGTTGTGGCCAAAATTATGCCAAAAACCAAAACAAAATATAATAATAATAATAATAATAATTTATTATTTGTATCCCGCCCATCTGGCTGGGTTTCCCCAGCCACTCTGGGCGGCTTCCAACAGAGATAAAAAATACACTAAAATGTCACATATTAAAAACTTCCCTGAACAGGGCTGCCTTCAGATGTCTTCTGAATGTCAGGTAGTTGTCCATCGCCTTGACATCCGATGGGAGGGCATTCCACAGGGCGGGCGCCACCACCGAGAAGGCCCTCTGCCTGGTTCCCTGCAACTTGGCCTCTCGCAGTGAGGGAACCGCCAGAAGGCCCTCGGAGCTGGACCTCAGTGTCCGGGCAGAACGATGGGGGAGGAGACACTCCTTCAGATATACTGGACCGAGGCCATTTAGGGCTTTAAAGGTCAGCACCAACACTTTGAATTGTGCTTGGAAACGTACTGGGAGCCAATGTAGGTCTTTCAAGACCGGTGTTATACGGTCTCGGCGGCTGCTCCCAGTCACCAGTCTAGCTGCCGCATTCTGGATTAGTTGTAGTGATGTGTGAACCTGTTTTTATTCAGGGGTGTCTTGGGGGTCCTCGACACGCAACCATCAATCCGTAGAAAACCTGACTGAGGTTTGCTTTGATTCAGCCAGTGGTAAAAATTGGGTTTTCCCAGGGAAAAGGACCAGTGGAAGTGTGGATCCAGCATGAGGTAGAGAAATGTACCGTAACTGTGCTGTCTAAATAATAATAATAATAAATGCTTTCTACTTCATTAACTAGAGCAAGAAATGTATCTGTTTCCTTGTTCCTGTCTGGGTAATTTTGGAGAACTCATTTGAATAGCATTTATCATGCTTTGCCTGTGCCTCAGCCCATTACAGTAATTAGATTTGCATCGCAATTCTATGCATGTTTACTTCAAAGTAAGTTCCATTGTGTTCAATGAGACTTACTTCCCTACCACTTCGCACAGGCCTGGAGCCTTAAGAACTCCGCTCTAGCCACTAGCAATGTCAAGAAGGAGCTCTCTCATCCATAAAAAGGAATGCACTGGGGCATTTGTGCATTTTTAATATATATATTTTAACAAAGCTGAAATCCAGAGTGAATGCTCAGTTGCCTTTGAGTACACCAGAACAGAGCAATTGTCTTGGGATTTCTGTCCACAAGTTCATTAAGCAAATGTCAAATAGCAGTTGTTTATTGTAGGAGCCTAGGAGAGTTTTATTTAGATCTGAAGCTGTAGATTGCTCTTTTGCTCCTCCCACCTCTTATATTTTCTGCACAGAGCCATGTTTAATCTCATTGCAAATGCATCTACGGGGGGAGTTGAGCAAATGGATGCAGTGCGGGTATTTCACAAGCCTGACCCAGGAATTCAAAATGCATCTATGTAGCCTAACAAACCCACCCACATTAGCTAGTGGAAGGAGGGGAGATTGTGTGGTGAGGGGTAAAATACAACCTCTGCGTTTCCGCATAGCTAATTGACCCAACTATAGCTTATTTTACAGGGCCATGAATGTGCATGCCCTCCAACAGTTCTCTGATGAAAGTAGGGACGTCTCATTCCATAATGATAACTTTCTATTTATTCCCCACACATCTTATTGGGTTGCTCAAGCCACTCTGGGCCGCTTTCAACAAATATATAGAAGCATAACACATTTTTAAACATTAAAAAAAAATTCCCTATACAGGATTGCCTTCAGGCGGCTCGGGGGTTGGATAACTCCATACCCTCCAACATTTCTCCAATGAAAATAGGGACATTCTAAGGGAAAGTGGGACATTTTGGGATCAAATCAGAAACTGCAGCAGCTTCTCTAAATCAGGGATGTTCCTGGAAAACAGGGATGTCCATCGGAGGGTCTGATCCTGGTTTCTATTCTCTTAGGTTGTTGATGTTTAGTCGTTTAGTCGTGTCCGACTCTTCATGACCCCATGGACCAGAGCACGCCAGGCACTCCTGTCTTCCACTGCCTCCCGCAGTTTGGTCAAACTCATGTTCATAGCTTTGAGAACACTGTCCAACCATCTTGCCCTCTGTCATCCCCTTCTCCTTGTGCCCTCCATCTTTCCCAACATCAGGGTCTTTTCCAGGGAGTCTTCTTTTCTCATGAGGAGGCCAAAGTATTGGAGCCTCAGTTTCAGGATCTGTCCTTCCAGTGAGCACTCAGGGCTAATTTCCTTCAGAATGGATAGGTTTGATCTTCTTGCAGTCCATGGGACTCTCAAGAGTCTCCTCCAGCACCATACTTCAAATGCATCAATTCTTTGGCGATCAGCCTTCTTTATGGTCCAGCTCTCACTTCCATACATCACTACTGGGAAAACCATAGCTTTAACTATACGGACCTCTTAGGTAGGGCGACAATTTTTAACCTTGCTTTTTTCATCTCAATAGGACATGAACAGCACTTATTTAGGAAAGCGTGCCATTACACATGTGCAGAGTGTCATTGTTTCCTCGCTGAAACACAACAGTTACCCTCTGCATTTTCAAGAAGGCCCAAGAATGATTTTCAGAAAAGATTTAACGCCACAACTCTCATCTAAAAAATTAATCCATCCCACATGCCCATAAGTTTTTGAATTCATGTATTGACACATCCATTGTCAAAGAAACCTAAACACACAAAAATGTTTAAAATGTGAGGATAACTCACATCCCATTTCATGCAGTCCCCACCCCAGCAGTTTAACCTTTCATGATCCAAAACACCTTTTCTCCAAATTGAAAGAACAAAGTATTCCAACCAAAACTGATAGTGTCAGGGCACACCAGAACACAACAGAACGTTCTTCAAGTCCAGAAAATATGAAGAAATAACGTGAAGAAATTATCTTGGGGGAGATATCCTGCCTGAATCAAGGCATCTATGATTCAGCCTCAAACAGCATCATGCAGATCCCACTATAATGCAATCCAGTCCTTATTGATTTAGTTTCCAGACTGTTTACAGCTGAGCAAGTTGCATCGTTCAACTCAAACACATCCTATCAACTTTCTCTCAAACAATGACGCAAAAGAGTTGACGCGCACATGACAAAAGGAACTATAGTATCTTATCCAGTAACATGCCCCATTTCTGAGTAACAAGTACTTTGTTCTTTCATTGAAACCAATAGGCTAATAGTCTTCCTTTTTCAAACAATCAAACAGAGTAACTAATTTATTATGGCATGCTCATTTGTGGACTATATAGCCCACTTCAGGGGCATAGTGGGGGGCGGTCTGTTGGGGCGATTGCCCCGGGTGCATTTTTCGGGGGGGGGGGGTTGTTATGTACTGAAGTTCTCACCCTGGGCCAGCAGGGGGATACTGTAGATAGTTATGCAAATAAGGGATCGAAAGTGACGTTCAGTGATTGGATAGTTTTAGGAAATTGTTACAGTTACGTTGTACTGGAGCTCTATATAAGCTGGCTGACTGAACCCTTCAGTTCAGTTCTGTTCTGGCCTGTGAATAAACAAGAGCTGTTTGAAGAATCGCTGTGTCGTCTGATATGTTCACCCACAACTTAACAGGGGTCATTTTAGCCTCGCAAAGTGGCCTCGGTAGGCCACCACCAGAAGTCCACTTGAACCTGAGGACATCTTGATAGGATGACAGATTCACCACAGACACCTGCAATTCTACCTACCCATTCCTCAGATTTCACCTGTATTCTGCTTTCTGAATATCCAAGGCCTTTCTGGAGAGTTTTAGGACCCTCAGGAGAGGCTTTCAGAGGGAGAGGGAGTACAGTGGAGAGGAAGAGCGAAAAACCCTCCTGGTACAAGGGGATGTGTATATAAACATATATATGACTTATCACAAAGCATAAGAGATATCTACAGAATAACAGCGGTACAATATCTATGGCAGAGTTTGAATGACCCTTGTCTAAAATTTGTCTAAATGCACTGTTAAGAAACAAGCAAAAAGGTACAAATTGTTGTAAGAAAGTACAGAAAGAGTAAGGTAATACAGTGGTACCTCGCAAGACGAAATTAATTTGTTCTGCGAATTTTTTCGTCTTGCGAAGCACGGATTCAAAAACCTCAAAAAGTCTTCAAAAACCTCAAAAAAGGCTACCACACCGTGTGCTATGAGTTGCTCCTTGAAGTCAAGTCGCAACTGCACCTCTTCAAGCAATGCACCCTGGGTATTAACGGTTTTAAGAAAAAGGAAATAAACTTGCAAGACGTCTTGTGAAGTAAGCCCATAGGGAAATTCGTCTTGCGAAGCAACTCAAAAAACAAAAAACTCTTTCGTCTTGCGAGTTTTTCGTCTAATGAGGCATTCGTCTTGCGAGGTACCACTGTAATGATAAGTACATTCATCACCAGAAAGGAAATGATAGGAAGTCTATTCTATGTTAGGAAAAAGAGAGGAAAAAAGAGATTGAATAAATTAAATTTAAATTTAATTTTTGTAAATATACATAAGATTATTAGTACACAATTGTTTTCATCTTGGTATATTGTGTGTGTTATCTATGAATTTCAATAAAGTATTCAAACTGGGGAAAAGACTTATCACAAAGCTCTATAACCATAGTGAAAATTGTAAGGGTCTCTTGGTGTGGCTGGTATACACTGAAAAGCATTTTGATAATTGGCTCCATTTTTTGCTTCACTACAGTGCGTTTAATTTCTTTCACACACCGGAATTAGTTAAGACTGTGGAAAATAATGCACAGATTGTTCTGATTCCCCTCTGCATATGTGTAAAGGAATATACTTTCATTGAATGTGTGTCTTGTCACAATCTGAGCACCGTAGGCAGAGTTGATTGGTGTTGTTCTGGGTTGTTATTTAAAAATTTAACCATAGTTATTTTAGTATTTTTACATTTTAATTTTTTTAAAAAATGTGAGATCTGCCAAGCTTTCTTCCTGGCTACGAGTCTAACAACTGTTGAAGGGCAAAAAATAACCTATGTGAATCCCATTGCCATGGTCCACTGTCTTAAAACAAATGGCCCCCATTTGACCTTTAAATTGGAGGGTTTCCCTTTATATCATTAGAGGCAAAATGTGTGGACACGACGTACAACAAACAACAGCGGCGGAAAAGGACCTGGGCAGCAGAGCTCGATTTGATTTGCGAGATTTTTATTCATTTTTATGGCTTTCCCCCCTTTTCCTTCGGAGGAGGTAGAATAAAAAGTCAAACTGATGAAGAAAAATGGAATCTCAAACTGGCCTAGTTTTGTTCCACCGCTGGTTGGTTGGTCACCCTGAGGGAAATGATATGTGCGCAGGAAGGATGATGAATTGGGTTTGTTTAAAGCCATCATTACATTGTACTTTTTTATGGACCTCAGTATTTATAACACTTAAAGTTGATTGAGTAATGTGGGCTGCTTTGGTGTCCCTGCTGGTCAGCAGGGGTGACAGGCCTTGACAGCAAACATGAAGATATTACTGCTTCGACTGGTCCAGGATGTCAGCGTAATCTTAAGCAATCTGCTGCTTGCTCTTGTGTGTAATGCACTCTCGAAAAACTTTCCGTCCAAGTGTATATGTAAGTCGCTTTGTGCATGTTTCATTTTGTGTGTGTCCTGTAGAGGATACTAACAGAGGCAGAAATTCCACCCACGTCCGACGCAGTTTCTTTAACAAGTTGACTTTTAGCAGATCAGGTTTTGCTTTTCAACTCGGCACACAATAAGAAAATAACCGGAGGAGCAATATTTAGGGAGGGCTAACCTTCTGACTGGAGACGCCATCAGAGGTCTGTCACCTCTGTATTACTCCACGAAGTTAATTTGAATCGAAAAAAAGAAATTGCACTCTCCTGCATCCTTCCTTTTCTCTGTTTTTCCAAAGCAAACTACACATTGCATTAAGAAACAGCAGTTGATTTAAAAACCCGAGAGAATAAAGAAGTTCTATATATATTTCCACATACATTTGACCCATGCAGCCCCTGTCGGCTACCACCGATGTGTGGGGAGCAAGGGGCATAATCGTGGCAGGACCCACGCCACCCTATGCTCTTGCGGTTGGTCACTTGAATGTACGCACTAACACAGCAAAAAATTTGAGTCTGTACACATAATCAGAAACAACCTGGCAAACTCTAGACAGTTCAGCCATTCCCGGCATCAGTGAGTCAAAATAAACAGGGCAGCAGAGGCAACGAGAAGAATATCTTCATGTGTATGCAACAACGGCAGCAAGAAAATTATTGGCACAGAAATGGAAGCAAGAAGAATTACCGATGAAAGAGGAGTGGCAAATGAAATTAACGGACTATGAAGAATTAGATAAGATAACAGGAAGGATCTGAAACCTGAAGGACCAGAGATTCTTAGAGGACTGGAGTAAATATTTGAACTATTCTAAAAGCAATTGTAATCAACAGATTACGCTAGCAGGACTGCAAGAAGTTTTGTAAGGAGGACTCTGTGAAATATTGCAATGAAGACTATGAAGAGAGTTATTAGTTAAGGACGATTAAAAGTACTATACTGCCAACAAAGGTCCGTATAGTAAAAGCTCTGGTTTTCCCAGTAGTGATGTATGGAAGTGAGAGCTGGACCATAAAGAAGGCTGATCGCCGAAGAATTGACACTTTTGAATTATGGTGTTGGAGGAGACTCTTGAGAGTCCCATGGACTGCAAGAAGATCAAACCGATCCATTCTTAAGGAAATCAGCCCTGAGTGCTCACTGGAAGGACAGATCCTGAAGCTGAGGCTCCAATACTTTGGCCACCTCATGAGAAGAGAAGACTCCCTGGAAAAGACCCTGATGTTGGGAAAGATGGAGGGCACAAGGAGAAGGGGACGACAGAGGACGAGATGGTTGGACAGTGTTCTCGAAGCTACAAGCATGAGTTTGATCAAACTGCGGGAGGCAGTGGAAGACAGGAGGGCCTGGCATGCTCTGGTCCATGGGGTCACGAAGAGTCGGACACGACTAAATGACTAAACAACAACACCAAAAAGTAATAGAGAAATTAAGAAATTTAGATAAAGTGATAAAGATTGAAAAGTCTTCAGATGTGGCCGATGGAAAGTCCAAAACATTGTATAAGATAAGAAAATATGTTAAATGATTGTTGGAAATATATATAAAGAATATCTTCAGCACAGAATCATAGATTTGGAAGGGACCCTTGGGATCATCTAGTCCAACCCCAGCAATGCAGGAATATGCAGTTGGCCCAACCAGGGTTCGAACCTGCAACCTTGGCGTAACCACACACTTAATAATGGAATACAGACAACCAGGAATATGAGATATTAAGAACCATATAGGGATAGTGGGAAGTCAAGATATAAATCAGGGACACAAGCAAGAAGTAAAAAAAGGAGATATATAAATATAGAACAGAAGAAGGTTACTAAAGAGTTTGAAACCATCTTAATTATAGAAGTGTTTAAAACTCAAACACTTTCCTATATAGAGACATTTTCAAAACACCTTTGCTTCAGCCAGTGCTTTTTTTTCTTAAAAAAGTGTTTAGGGGTATTCTCATTTTCCTACTCACATTGAAATACTGCCCCTCAATGAGGCCAAACTTAGATTCACAAAATGTTTAGGGGTATGTGTACCCCTGTGTCCCCCCAGAAAAGAAGCCCTGGCTTCAGCCATACCAACACAAGGAAAAGTTCGTGATTAGAGTACATAGGAAAATGTGATTTCATTTATATTTATGCCCCTTATGGATCATCTGTGGTCATTTACTATATGGTTCTGACAAGCTCCATGTAATGATGCGAAGGGATGAGGATGAAAGCCTGAGATCTGCAAAATTTCTTGGGTTTGACTTTACATGAAATTGTGTTTAGGGGAACATACTTTTCCTGAAAGTCTATCAAGATATACGATAAGGTAATGTTAATAATGTCAGTTCACAGTTTCTTGGGCATCAAATAAGACTACATCGTCTGTGTCACTGCAGCGGCCTATCACAAAGGCTGGCACTGTGAATGAAATGGTATTTGCCTGTTTATGTGAAGAATGATGAAACTTTAAATGAATCGTTGACCTTTCTTGAATGACATGTGACCTGTAAGATATCTGAGCTGTAGATCATGAGCTGCTCCTGAAAATTGCTGTCTGCTGACTGAAAATAAACAATAAGATATCAAATATAGTTTGAAAAAATTGCCTTGGTTTAACACTGGGGGGAAAAAGTGAATTATTTTGACTCACCAGTCAGAACACATCAATTCATTTCAAATCACCCTTGGTCTGGAGACTGGGACAACTTCTCTGTTTTAAAGCTTCTTTATGTTTTAGCAATCGATGTTTTCTGGAATGCATGCTTTATTTAGGCAATATGCTATAATAAAATCTCTTAATGCAGGATAGTTAGAGCAAGACTGGCTCTAAAATATAGGAAAGGCTATATGTGTGGTTTCTTTGACAATTCTCTGTTTGGACTGAAATGTCAGAAAAATTGGTATCGCTTGTACTCCAGTGAATTTTGTGCCGTCTTGAGTAGAGACTCATTTCCGGTTCCTGAAAACAATCCCGAACAAGAAGAAAAACCAGAATTAATACTACTACGTTTCAAATAGATACATTTCATCAATGCAAATCATTACTGCATTGTCTGCTGCACCAGTAAATTATGTAGATAGAAATGGGAATTTTTAATTTAATTTAATTTTTTTTTTAAAAAATATATTGCTATACATTGGTATAGAAGTAGGATTATTTGAATTCTTCCATTCCATCTTTTAACAGAGGGAAAAGGCTGCAAAAATGGGGTCTAGGATGAGTTGCTTGTTTCTACTTATGGCCTTTTACTACTTAAGGATCTGGTGTAATAAATCTGCAGTTAGGCTGCATATTCCCTTACCAAAATGATGAGTCACTTTTTTCATTTGCGCAGCACCCTTTCAATGTCCGGGAGAGGCAGAGGTGGTGTTGCTGACTTGGCTTCCTGACATTGTGACTCCCTGTCAGTTACCAAGATGTGTAGCTACAACTCCCCATTGCCTTGCCCCATTGGTAATGGGGGTTACCAATGCTTTGAAAGATGGAGGTGTGTTTTTTCATGTCGTTTTCACTTGCTCTCAAGCTCTCTCACCCTCCTGTATATATATATATATATATATATATATATATATATAATTTTTATTCATTTTAAAACATATAAGTTGTCATACATTTCACAAAATTTCACCTCTTATACAATCTTTTGGACTTCCATCAGCATCTCCGATGATCTCCCATTTTTATAATTTCCCTTGCATTTCTTATATCCATATTGCCTTTAATTATCATAACAAACGTCAACCTTTTTGTTCAATAATGCAATAATTCAAATTATTCCCCTTACAAAACTTCCTGCAAACCTACAAATGTAATTGAATCATCACAATTACTTTTCAAATAGTCCGTAAAGTTACGCCAATCTTCTGTAAATCTCTGGTCCTGCTGGTTTCGAATTCTTCCCGTTAGTTTGTCTAGTTCTGCATAGTCCATCAATTTCATCCTGTTTTTCATGTGGTGTTGGTCACTGGCCTTCTTTGCTGGTTAGTAAAAGTGTGTTTTTTTAAAAAAATATATACTTGGCAGTTCCAACAAAACAGTGAAGAAAACAACCTAGTATCCTAGTTACCTGCCATGACCACCCCCTTCTCCAAATTCATTTACCTGTGCTAAAAATTGGCTTTTTTATATGCTGTTTGGATGGGAATAGCTTTATGCTGCAATCCCACGATTCTTGGGCATCTCAGATCTACCTCTCCGTTGTCAGGAATCCCTTCCGTGCCTCCATGGTAATACAGTGGTACCTCGGGTTACATACGCCTCAGGTTACATACGCTTCAGGTTACAGACTCCGCTCACCCAGAAATATTACCTCGGGTTAAGAACTTTGCTTCAGGATGAGAACAGAATTTGTGCTCCAGCTGTGCGGCAGCAGCAGGAGGCCCCATTAGCTAAAGTGGTGCTTCAGGTTAAGAACAGTTTCAGGTTAAGAACGGACCTCCGGAACAAATTAAGTACTTATCCTGAGGTACCACTGTATCTAATGCCCTGGCCCAATCAATATTGGTGGGGGGGAAAGGGAGTGTATCAGCGGCAGTTCAGAGGCATGCCAAGGGAGGAGCTGAATGACATTATGTACTTCATTGTTTATTTCCTAAAATATATACAGTTGCAATTGAAATCCTTCAACCCCTCCATTGCAAATCAGGTTTATTATCAAAATTTACAGGCTTTCAGCTGTTTGCGATGAGCAGATCAAGCAAAAGCAACTGAAATAGCTCAACAAAATGGATGCTTAGAGTGGTTCCCCCGAATTCAGCTGAAATTGCAACTTATACTGGTTTCCCCGGTCTCACTATTATTCAAACCCCTGAATAGAATCCCTCACAACAGCACAAATATAACTGGTGATGCAGCTGATCGAGGGCTTCCTTACCTGTACCAGGTGTGTTTGAGCTGGAACACATGAGATACCTGAGCTGGCTAAGGGTTTGCTGAGTGTCAAATTTGGCTGCATGTTAGAAATATGGCTAAGTCAAGAGAATGCTCCAGGAAGGTAAGGATAAGGAGCAGGATACAAAAAGATAGCAAAGGCAACAGTGCCCTAGAGTGGAGTTAGGGGTACAAACAGGGACGCGAGTGGCGCTGTGGTCTAAACCACTGAGCCTCTTGGGCTTGCCGATCGGAAGGTCGGCGGTTTGAATCCCCGCAGCGGGGTGAGCTTCCGTTGCTCTGTCCCAGCTCCTGCCAACCTAGCAGTTCAAAAGCACACCAGTGCAAGTAGATAAATAGGTACCACTGCGGTGGGAAGGTAAACAGTGTTTCCATGCACTCTGGCACTCGTCACGGCTCTCCATGCACCAGTGACGGTTTAGTCATGCTGGCCACATGACCCGGTTTTCCCAGTAATGATGTATGGAAGTGAGAGCTGGACCATAAAGAAGGCTGATCGCCAAAGAATTGATGCTTTTGGATTATGGTGCTGGTGGAGACTCTTGAGAGTCCCATGGACTGCAAGAAGATCAAACCTCTCCATTCTGAAGAAAATCAGCCCTGAGTGCTCACTGGAAGGACAGATCCTGAAGCTGAGGCTCCAATACTTTGGCCACCTCATCAGAAGAGAAGACTCCCTGGAAAAGACCCTGATGTTGGGAAAGATGGAGGGCACAAGGAGAAGGGGACAACAGAGGGCGAGATGGTTGGACAGTGTTCTCGAAGCTACCAGCATGAGTTTGACTAAACTGTGGGAGGCAGTGGAAGACAGGAGTGCCTGGCGTGCTCTGATCCATGGGGTCACGAAGTTGGACACGACTAAACGACTCAACAACAACAACAAAGTGGTTGCAGGAGCAGGCCTGGGCCAACTTTGTGTCCTGAGATCCCACATACATGCTGGGCAGCAAAACAAACCCACAGCAAGCATCAGGTAGGCGAATTCCAAACTCTCCCACCCTGGAAGAACTTGGATTTGGATTGTGCTGCAAGTCTGAGGAAGACTATTGTAGCAGTTATCAATCATTATCTGCTATGCATAATTCTGACATCATGAAGCAAATGCTGATGGGATTGATCTGTAACCAAACACCACTGAAATAAATGGTGAAATTAATGTGGCTTTTAATGACAATAGGCCACAAACTCAAGAACTGCCTGTTCTAGAGAGATGGGAATTACACCCTCTGACACGAAACAGCTCTATCCCTCAACTTGCCATTTTTGCTTGTGAGAAATACATCCCCGAGGCACTTAAATCATGTTGGCAGTTTTGAAAATGTTGCTTTTTGTGACCAACGGCATGGAAGGATAAAATGTTGGTTTAACTACTAATAGTGTGCTGTGTCTACATCTGTGTTTGTCTTGTTCAGTTTCAAATTATGTGCCACATCTCACTGGTGTGCCTGTCAAAACTATACGGAGAAACAGATTTTAGTATATTTGAGAGAAGCTTTCAAATGTTTGTGTGGAGGGGGCCAATTCTACACAACGCGCGGCTATATCATGCATTAGAGGAAACCTTGCAAAACAGGGAGGCTGTAGATTAAAACAGAGCAAGTTACAAGGCCTGGTCTTTACATTACAAGTCATATAACGGGCAAAAAGAAAGATAACTGATAGGTAGTATTTTAAGGCATATTAACTCAATTACAAGTATATTTTTACAATTGTAGCTCCAGCATTTATCACACGGCATTTATTAGACCTCTGAGCTAGGTTATGTCAAATGAAACACTGTGAAACTGCAGCATTTCATTAAATTGCTGCTGGAACAGGGCATTCAATCCTGCTCCTCTTAAACCACACGATTTTATCAAAATCTCTGGAAATTGAAGCAATCACTAAAAGGTGTCAGGAAATTAAAATGTTCTGTCTCAGTGAAAGAGATACACTCCTTGTAACATATATCAGAGGTTTTCTTCTTTTTTTAAAAGACACATTACTATGCAGGGGAAAGTCATCAAGCACAGAAGGCACGGGAGATTCCAGAATTACCTCTCCGCTGCCATTTTTCATACTCATGGGGAACACAGAGGCTCACTTGCCACTCGGTTTCCCCTCAAGCCTTGTGGAAATCTATTGCTGATAAATTATGTGCAGAAATAATATAATCAGGCATCAATATGGAATGTAGATCCCTATTTTTAAGCAAAGCTTTTTGGGTTGAGCAGACAGTGCCCTGACACATTCATGTGATGAAAGCATAGTGTATGAGCTGGTTCCGTGATGTATGAATAGGGTTCATGAACATCTGATTCTTCCTTTCTTCAGAGAGAAAAAAAGAAAAAGAGAGAGGGTGCGAATGAAGCTTTTGACATTCATGTGGTGGCTTCATTTTATATGTTATAGCAGGCTTCCTCAACCTCGGCCCTCCAGATGTTTTTGGCCTACGGTGAGACTTCCGGAGGCGGCGCGAAACAGCAATGGCGGTCCTCTTTGCGCTGTGAAGAGGGGCTCCGCGAAAAAGGGTCGTCCGCTACGGCAAAGCGGAGACCCATTAAGAAAAACCGCAGGCAGAGTGAGCCTGCGGCCGTGGGACTCGGCGGGCGCCTGGAGCCCCCCCAGAAGCGGGGAAGGAGCCTTGTAAGAGGCTCCGGAACGTGAAAGGGGGAGCGGCGCTGTGAGTTCATCGCTCTTTTCGTGGAAGCAAAGCCGCGCTGCTGCTGCTGATGAGCGCTGACCTTTCTTCTTGAAATTATCGGAATTGGAGCAACATACCCGTGAGTAAGGGTCCTAAATTTTCTAATTTAACTGAAGAAATTCGGCCGAAAGCGGGAGGCGAGTAACAGGAAGTCCGTCTCCCGACTCTGCTAATTAGATCAAAGCAAGGGCTCGGAAACGAGCTGAAGTATTTAAAAAGGGATTCTAAAAGTGGAACAAAGGGTGCATTGAGAGACTCTGTACTTTGAAGATAAAGAGGAAAGAATTGTGGATTGTATAGACTTTTATTCTTTAGAACTGCGCTCCAATTTTTGAGCTAAACGGGGCTGAAAGAGATAACCCCGTCATCGGGCTGCCAGCGCATAGAAAAAGAACTGTCAAACTGCTGTCAAACTGATGACACTGTTGCAGAGATCGAAATTGTTGCATAGACTGAGATACTAATATTAAACATTGTTGCATGGACTTGTATCGATACTTTATGGCTGGATTTTAAGAGATTAGAAGTTCTGGAAACCTTCCTTTTGTGTTTGGGAATTACAAAACTCAATATGGGGAATTGAGGAACTTCAATGGCGGAAAATAGTTCCTTTCTTTTTTGAAGCTTTGAAATACTCCCCCTATAGGACTGTGGAAATATAGTTGCATGGGAACTGAGCTTTATTGAAACTTTTTGTGGTTTTTTTTTATTTATATTTGGGACTTGTTTTTCCCATGGGACAAAAGACCATTTGACCTTGAACAGAGGCAGGTGTGGAATGAGCGGCACAGGGAGAACAAGAGCAGCTAAAGCTAAAGACAAAGAAAAAGAGAAAAAATCTGGGCAACTTTTGCAAACAACTCTAACTCATCACCGCAGATCATCTGTCCCAACTGTGCTGACAGCACAGGAGGTGGAACTAGTGCAGCCTGCTGCAGAAGACATGGCAACTGGAGGATCTGAAACAGTTTTAAAACAAATTTTGGAACAATTGGCAGTTTTAAACCAAAAAGTGGACAATCAAACATCAAAGATTGACCAAGCTACATCCTCTATTGGCAAATTAACTGAACAGGTTTCGCAGCACACTCAGGCAATTGAGAAATTGCAAGGAGCTACGGCAGAAAACTTTAAACTAGCTGTGGAAGCCAATCAAAAAGCAGAACAGGCGAACTTAAAGGTGGAGGAAATTAAAGGAGAGGTAAGACCTTTGAGAAGGCAGGTAGGGGAACAACAAGCCTACCTGGCATTGGTTGAATTGAAAAGTAAAGATAGTAATCTCAGGATAAGGGCTATCCCGGAATTGGAACAAAATAATTTAGAGGGATTTTTGACACTTGTGTTCTCCAAATTCTGGGGAATTGAGGAAGAAAAGGACTTTAAAATTGTGACAGCCTTTAGACTGGGAAAATCAGTAAAGAAAGACAAGCCCAGAGACTGTTTGGTTGCTCTGAGATCAAGAGAAGAAAGGGATAAGATACTAGGCCTACATTTTAAGAAATCTTTGGAGGTAGAAGGTAAAAGGGCCGAAATTTACAGAGATATACCCAAATATCTCTTGGAACTTAGGTCTGCCTATATAGATTTGACCAAATTGTTGAGACACAACGGAATCCCTTACAGGTGGGAGTTTCCACAAGGACTTTCATTTACTTACAAAGGAAGGAAAATAAAGATTAAATCACCTGAAGACCAGCAGAAGTTCCTACACGACCACGAAGAGGACCTGCAAAAAGGAGCTGCAGCTTCTTGGCCTCCACCACCACCGGGACCATCTCCAAGAGATATACCACCAGGATCAGGACCAGCATTACCTCCCCCGGGATTGGGAGGAAGCTTAGATACCCCATTGTAGAACCCGTCAATTGATTCAGGATGTCTCTACAGCTTCTTAGTTGGAACATAAATGGCGGAAACTCCCCAGAAAAAAGAAGGAAAGTCTTTCACATTTTGAAAAAGGAACAATTGGACGTTATTTGCCTACAGGAAACACATGTGACAAGGCTCCATAGAAAAGTGTTAATTAACAAAAGATTAGGCCAAGAATTTATTTCTTCAGACAAAGTCAAGAAGAGAGGAGTGGTGATTTACGCAAAGGAGAGCCTGTCACCGAAATTTTTATTTAAAGATGAATATGGCCGAATTTTGGCGATTGAAATACAGACGCAAGGAGAAAAAATTTTGATATTAGGAATATATGCTCCAAATGAGGGAAAGTCGGAATTCTTCAGGAAGCTGCATGAGACTATGCTGGATTATTTGGACTATAGTAACATCATTATGCTGGGTGATATGAATGGGGTTGTGTCTGTAAATATGGATAAGTCACAAAGTGCCAACATATCGAAAGACGGCAGACTACCCAAAACTTTTTTTGAAATGACAGACAATATGGACTTAGTAGACATTTGGAGGGTTAAGAACCCCCTAGGGAAAGAAGGGACTTTCTTTTCTGAAGCTCATCTGACATGGACACGAATCGACCAAATCTGGACAACTAGAGGACTGGCACCTAAGACTAGAAAAGTGGAAATCTGCCCAAAAACCTGCTCCGACCATAATGCCTTGAAAGTGGAATTGAGACTAAACACAACCGGATCCTTTAGATGGAAAATGAATGACACTATTCTAAGAGATCAGGAGATTGTTAAGAAGGCCCAAAAAACTTTAAAGGACTATTTTGAGATAAACTTGAATACTACTGTGGAAAAAAGAACAATCTGGGACGCAAGTAAGGCAGTCATGAGAGGGTTTCTAATACAACAAAACACGATTAAGAAAAGGCTCTGGAATGAAAAGAAGGAGAAGATATTGGAGAGAATAAGAGAAGGTGAGAAAAAATTAAGATCTAGGCCTAAGTCGAAGGATGTGTTAAGAGAAGTGAAATTCTTCCAGGCGCAATACTCAAAACTGATAAACCAAGAGGTGGAATGGAAAATTAAACAAATGAAACAAAGATCCTTCGAATCGGCGAATAAGTGTGGGAAACTGCTAGCTTGGCAGTTGAAAAAGAGACAAAAGCTTAATACGGTTACAAATCTAGAGATTGAAGGGAGAATGGTTCAGAAACCCGAGGAAATCAGAAAGTGCTTCCAGAGGTACTTCAAAGAACTTTATACACAAGGGCCGCAAAAAGCCTCAGAGGTGGAACAATTTTTAAAAACCAATGGATTACAAAAAATACCCCTGGAAATGAGAACAAACCTGAACTGTAATATTACACAGCAAGAAATTGAAAGTGCCATTCAAAATCTTCAACTTGGCAAGTCCCCAGGCCCGGACGGCTTAACCTCCAAATATTATAAAGTTTTAAAGGACTATTTGATACAACCTTTGATGGAGGTTTGCAACCAGATAATGGAGGGAGGGAGGGCACCGGAAACGTGGAAAGAAGCTTTCATCACATTGGTACCTAAATCAGAGACTGAAAAGACCCAACTTAAGAACTACCGCCCCATCTCACTCCTAAATGTGGATTACAAACTTTTTGCAGATATTTTGGCAAATAGACTTAAAAAAGTACTAAATGAAGTGATTCATAAAGACCAGGCTGGCTTTCTCCCTGGTAGGCATTTGTTTGACAACACAAGAAACATTATTGACATTTTGGAACTTCTACAAACAAATCTGAATACTAGAGCGGTTTTGATCTTTGTCGATGCAGAGAAGGCCTTTGATAATATTTCTTGGATGTTTATGAAGAAAAATTTGGAAGGGATGGGAGTGGGGCGGGGGTTCGAAAATGGTATAGAAGCAATTTACACAGAACAAAAAGCTAAATTGATAGTAAACAATGTGGTGACAGAGGAGTTTAAAATTGAAAAAGGGACACGCCAGGGGTGCCCCCTATCCCCCCTATTGTTTATTTCGGTCCTGGAGGTGTTGCTAAATATGATTAGAAAGGACCGGTTGGTTCGGGGAATTGAGGTCGGAGTGAAACAATATAAATTGAAAGCATTTGCAGATGACTTGGTATTAACACTTCAGGAACCAGTCTCCAGCACTAAAAGAGTGCTAGAATTAATTTCTGATTTTGGTCGGGTGGCGGGGTTTAAGTTAAATAAGCAAAAAACCAAGGTTTTAGCAAAAAATTTGACAGTTACAGAAACAGATGAGTTCTCTAAAGAAACGGAGCTGAATGTGGTTAAAAAAGTAAAATACCTTGGGGTGTACTTGACCTCCAAAAATTTGAATTTGTTTAAAGATAATTATGAGAAATGCTGGTCAGAAATCAAAAGAGACTTGGATATATGGTCAAGACTGAAACTTTCCTTGTTAGGCCGAATAGCTGCTGTAAAGATGAATGTATTGCCGAAAATGTTATTTTTGTTTCAGGCCCTACAGATCGTGGACAAGGTGGAATGTTTTGGAAAGTGGCAGAAGGATATCTCTAAGTTTGTTTGGCAGGGCAAAAAGCCCCGAATAAAGTTTAAAATATTAACTGATGTGAAAGAAAGAGGGGGATTTGCCCTGCCAGACTTGAGGTTATATTATGAATCTGCAGCCTTCTGCTGGTTGAAAGATTGGATTTTATTGGAGAACACTGATGTCCTGGATCTGGAAGGGTTTGACAATGCGTTTGGGTGGCATGCATATTTGTGGTATGACAAGGTTAAAGTGCACAAATTGTTTAAAAACCATATTGTCAGAAGAGCAATTTGGAGGGTCTGGATAAAATACAAAGACTTATTGGAGAGTAAAACTCCGAGGTGGCTCTCACCGGTGGAGGCCAAGGCTCGTAAGAGACCCAACATGGAGGCCCATTGGCCTAAATATTGGGAAATAATTGAAAAAACTGGAGACAATTGGAGGTTGCTAAGTTTGGAGAAATTGAAAACTAAAGTACGAGATTGGTTGCACTATGCGCAAATTCAAGAGGTATTTAAAATAGATAAAAAAGTTGGATTCCAGGTGGAAAAATCGAAACTAGAGACTGAATTGTTAGAGCCAAAAAGTAAACTACTTTTGAGAATGTATAACTTGCTGCTTAAGTGGAATACACAGGATGAGACAGTCAAATCCGCTATGATAAAATGGGCTCAGGATGTGGGGCATAACATTATGTTTGCAGACTGGGAAAGGTTATGGAACACCGGTTTGAAATTTACGGCATGCACTGCCTTGAAGGAAAATATTATGAAAATGGTATACCGGTGGTACATGACCCCAGTCAAGTTAGCTAAGATATATCATCTGTCTGACAACAAATGTTGGAAATGTGGAGAGGCGGAAGGGACATTCTTTCATCTCTGGTGGACCTGCCCGAAAGTGAAGGCCTTCTGGGAAATGATCCATAATGAACTAAAAAAGGTACTGAGATTTACCTTACCTAAGAAACCAGAGGCCTTCCTTCTGGGCATGGTGGACCAGAGAGTGCTTAAGAAGGACAGAACCTTCTTCATGTATGCTACCACAGCAGCAAGGATCCTGATTGCAAAATATTGGAAGACACAAGATTTACCCACGCTGGAGGAATGGCAATCGCAGTTGATGGACTATATGGAATTGGCTGAAATGACTGGCAGAATTCGAGACGTGGGAGAAGAAACAATTGAGGAGGACTGGGAAAAGTTTAAGGACTATTTGAAAAAACACTATAAGCTGTATGAATGTTAAAAAATGCACCTTTCAGGAAACACTAGCTTCAGCAAATGTAAGTTAATGAAATGAAAATTAAGACACAAGAATTTAGAGGTAAAATAATGAAACAACTTTATTGTGTTTAATACAAAGCATATAAGAATTGAGTGACAGTAAAATTGAAAATAGGGAACATGATAAAATGGAAGTTACAATAAGTTTTGAAATAAGTTAACAAATTGCTGATGCTTTATAAGACAGAGAACGCAGGGTTCGGAGGATGTGAGGAAGTCCTATAGGTTAGATGGAAAAAGAATATGGAAATTTGTTATTTATATTTATCTTTCATATAACCACTCTTTATTCTTTTTTCTGTATTTCTGTATCTTTAAAAAAGCAATAAAAAATGTATGGTAAAAAAAAAAGAAAAAAAAAAGATGTTTTTGGCCTACAACTCCCATGATCCCTAGCTAGCAGGACCAGTGGTCAGGGATGATGGGAATTGTAGTCTCAAAACATCTGGAGGGCCGAGGTTGAGGAAGTCTGTGTTATAGCCTTCTGTGTGGTGTTGAACATCTTAACTGGGGCTCAGTTGTGCAAATTTACAACGTTATCTGGATGTGGGAATAATCATGGATCAAGTGAGAAAAAAACGTGCGTATAGAGGCACTCATAGCTAGATGTGTATTAGGTAAAGGTAAAGGGACGCCTGACCATTAGGTCCAGTCGTGACCGACTCTGGGGTTGTGGCGCTCATCTTGCTATATTGGCCGAGAGAGCTGGCGTACAGCTTCCGGGTCATGTGACCAGCACGACTAAGCCGCTTCTGGTGAAGCAGAGCAGTGCACGGAAACACTGTTTAACTTCCCGCTGGAGCGGTACCTATTTATCTACTTGCACTTTGACGTGCTTTCGAACTGCTAGGTTGGCAGGAGCTGGGACAGAGCAATGGGAGCTCACCCCGTCGTGGGGATTCGAACCACCAACCTTCTGATCGGCAAGTCCTAGGCTCTGTGGTTTAACCCACAGTGCCACCCGCGTCCCCTCAGATGTGTATTACCTCATTTGCAAATGCCAAGGTCAGCTATAGCATGTCACTCTTGGATATATAATTTTTGGAATTTTTTTGTGGAAACTTGGTGCTGGTTATAGTTGGGAATCGATGTAAATATAGGCAAAACATGTGGTCTTCCAATCCATTGGCTCCTCTTTCCCTCCAGTGCTCCAATTGCTCAATCCTCATTGAAATGGAGGAGAAGTAATTCTAGAGTGATGCAACAAGCTTGATACTACTGAGAGTGGAAAAGAAAGAGACTTGGCAAATGTGGAGCTTTCTTGTTGACCCAGTGAGAGTATTTATGAAGTGATCTCTGCTGCTGGTTTTTCCTAGGATTATTTTCTACTGACAGTGGGAACACAGTGGGACTTACCTGTGAGTAAATATTCTTAGGCTTGAACTGCAAGGCCCCAGCCAAGGACATGAAGAGGGACAGCTCGTCTCCCAGGAGGCTAAAATGAAAGGAGACCTTCTGCTTTCTCCTCAGTGGGGATTAGTTGGGGAGGGGAGTCTGGGCCGACAGATCCATTCACTTCTTGCATGCTAGCTATGCCCCTTCACAGCTGTATAATTATATAATGTGTGTGAAAGGTGAGTTTGTCTGTTTTTCCTCCGTGTTGTGAGAGCTCTCTGTCTATAGTTATATCTGACTGGGGTTGACCAAGGAAACTTGTATTGGTCTACTCAAAAGTAGATTTCACTGTCTTCTAGGGGTGAGTGAATTTTGGTTTCTCCACATATCTCGTTTTCCAATTTTGAATTCAGTTCTTATATTGGAACATCATGGAAGACCATTGTTATTTTGAGCATGTTTTAGATGCTAAGCAACAGTGCTCCTTCCATGCCCAGATATCATTCTGGGCCTGGGGTTCATTCTGTCTGTTTCATAAAATGTTCATTCTAAAAGGTAGTTTATATGCTGAGATAAGTACCATATTTTTTGCTCCTAAAAAGTAAGGGGAAATGTGTGTGCGTCTTATGGAGCAAATGCAGGCTACGCAGCTATCCCAGAAGCCAGAACAGCAAGAGGGACTGCTGCTTCCACTGCACAGCGATCCCTCTTGCTGTTCTGGCTTCTGAGATTCAGAATATTTTTTTTCTTGTTTTCCTCCTCCAAAAACTAAGTGCGTCTTGTGGTCTGGTGCGTCTTATAGAGCGAAAAATACGGTAGATCCCAATCTCTGCCCATGTCAAAACTACAGTGGTACCTCGGGTTAAGTACTTAATTCATTCTGGAGGTCCGTTCTTAACCTGAAACTGTTCTTAACCTGAAGCACCACTTTAGCTAATAGTGCCTCCGGCTGCCACTGCGCTGCCGGAGCACGATTTCTGTTCTTATCCTGAAGCAAAGTTCTTAACCTGAAGCACTATTTCTGGGTTACCGGAGTCTGTAACCTGAAGCGTATGTAACCTGAAGCGTATGTAACCCGAGGCACCACTGTACTTCTAGACAAGTATATTTAATGAGTGCACTCAAGCACTGATAGGTGTAATCTCCACTTAAAGGAATTTCAATTACTTATGTGAATATTCTGGAAAATAAATGTTCTTTGAAGCATGTGAATTTATTATTGCATTTATATTCCACTTTTCCTCCAAGGATCGCAGGGTGGGGTACATGGTTCTCCCCAGTGCTATTTTTCTAGAAAACCATGAACGCTTCTCTTGTTCTCTTGTAATGGCAATGGCTAGTGCATTTATTTAAGAAAAACAGCAACAGCAGAACCATATCCCTTGGATAAAGAAACATTATGCTATGCCAAAGAATACCAGAGAAATTTCTAAAATATTACAAGCAATCATATAAATCAAAGAACCCCGAAGAAAACAGTATAGAGGAGATTTTATCAAGAATTAAAATTCTGAAATTAACTGTTTGAGATCAACAAAAAATGACTGAAAAAGAGGTGCAGAAACAATTTGTAACTTCAAAGAAAATAAGGCGCTGGATCCTGGTGGTTTAACAGAAAATTATTATAAAATATTTGGGGAGATCTTAACTAAACCATAAACTAAGAGAATTAATATATATAAAATACCATCAAGATACCACAACCATGGAAAGAATGAAGTAATTCCCAAAGTGGGAAAAGATCTAAAATTAGTCATTTTTATAAACCTGTTTCTCTCCCAAATGTTGACTATAAAAATTTCAGAAGTATCTTAAATATTAAATATAAATATATATATTGTGATCAGGCTTGGTTTTTTTTGAAAGATAGAAAAATTAAAGAAATCAAATGGCAGTTAATGCATGTAATGCATTTTTAAAAAAGAAATGTTTTTTGTTTTTTGATGCTGAAGAAGCATTTGATAAACTGGAATGGAACAATCTCATGTGCACACTTAAGGCATTTAATACTGAGTGCCTCTGGAATACAACTCCTTCTTTGCACAATTTCCATGTTCAGCAGCTTTGGGTAGTGTCCGCACTATAGATTTAAAGCAAATTGAAAACACATTTCCCCCCCTCAAAGGATTATGGGCACTGTCATTTGTTAGGGGCTGCTGGGAATTGTAACTCTGTGAGGGGTAAACGACAGTGGCCAGATTTCTTTGAGGGGGGAAATGTGTTTTGAATATGCTTTAAGTCTATCGTGTGGACAGGACCTTGTGCAACTGGAGGCTACCATGCGCTTCTGTGGAAATCAAAGCATGACATTAACCTTCTGGCAGCCTTTTCGTGAAGTACCTAAGGGGAAAGGAGTGGCTAGTCAGTAGCTGGCAAACAGACAAGCAGCAGTTCCAACCAGGAGAGCTTCTCTACTAAACCTTTAAAAGGTAAAGGGACCCCTGACCATTAGGTCCAGTTGTGGCCGACTCTGGGGTTGCAGCGCTCATCTCGCTTTATTGGCCAAGGGAGCCGGCGTACAGCCTCCAGGTCATGTGGCCAGCATGACTAAGCCGCTTCTGGCGAACCAGAGCAGTGTACGGAAACGCCATTTACCTTCCTGCCAGTGCAGTACCTATTTATCTACTTGCACTTTGACATGCTTTCAAACTGCTAGGTTGGCAGGAGCTGGGACCAAACAACAGGAGCTCACCCCACTGTGGGGATTTGAACTGCCAACCTTCCAATTGGCAAGGCCTAGGCCCTGTGGTTTAACCCACAGCGCCACCCACGCCCCAACACTAAACCTTTAAGGGACAGGTTTATCAGGCTAGGAACGGTGGACCTTTGTTGGGGCATGGGCATGTTCCATATATTCCCATAAGTGCACTGGCGGAGGAAAGTGGGTGCGGGGGGGAGGCTGCTGCACCGCTCCGGGTGACATCCCTGAGTGGGGGTGACATTTGGCGCACCTCCCGCCCATGACTCGGACTCCCATTCCTACCACAAGCCATCGGGGGAAGGGGGGAGCTGCTGCGCTGTGTTGCCAGTTCCTTCCTCTCCCCTTCCCGCTCGCCTTCCTCCTTCCTTTCCTCTCTCCTGCCTGCTTGCCTCCTCTTCCAGCCTCCTGCCTCCTTTTAAGCCATTCCCCACAGACAGTAATATCTGTTCTGGATTTGAACTGAGCCAAATGTCGCCTGTAACATTTGCATTCATGTGGTAGGTTGAGGGTTAGGTAGCCAAGATCATGCCCTCCCTACCTGGTTGGGCTTCAGCTCCCATCAGCCTCGGCCAGTTTGGCTAGTGGTCAGGGATGAGACCTGGAAGTCACTATGTCGGCAACCCTTACAGTAGGCTATAAAAGCATTTGGTGCTACTTCCAGGGAAAAGTGACCAGCTATTGTGCACCTGTTTATTACCTTCCAGGCAAAGTCATCAGTTCAGGAAACCTATACCAAACTCCAAACAAACAGGCCGAACACTAGAAATTTCTCTTCTCCCACATGTTGCCTCGGTATTCCACAGAAAATCCGGCTTCGAGTCAGACCTCTCAGAGGCAAAGTGCCACTGGAAAAAGTTTTATTAAATGGCATTGCCGGAGTGCCAAAGTTATATGGTGTTTTAGCATTAAAAACAAGGCTCTGTGTCAATCCAAGGCCTATTCAGTTTTCTCCTGTTGTAACAAATAATTGGCATTAAAATTAGTCGGGTTGTAAATGTCTGAAGAACCCTGACTAGATTGCATTATGAGTCAAGCATTACTATTTGGTTGTCTTAATTAGAAGTAAATGGTTATTTTATTTATGACACTACTGCACACCACCCCAAGTCTCTGAGATACCAGGGCTTCCAGCCAGGCTTACCCAGGGTTCATGTTTCCTTTTAGAAATGAGACACAGCAGGGACTGTGGTGTCTTTATAATATATGGTTCATTTATGCATAGAAATAACCTAGGCCTGTTCAAACAGACCTTAAACATTGCTCTCAAATGTTCCTCTCTGCCTCTACCCTAAGCTTCTGTCTCACATTGGTTTCCATTTTCTTTTTTAAATTCGGGCTTTATCTGTTGAGGGAGGGACCCCAACCATTTGCCATCTCACAGTGTGTTCCTTTGATCCTTTGTTGTCTGAATACCTCACCCCCAGGCTATCACCTCATGCAGGAAACAGCCTGCCTTAATTAGCTTTGGACACTTGCTGGTTCCTGGGGATTAGCAGTGTCTAGCACACAACTTAATACACACAGGTTTGGCGCCCAGCCTTGACCCAATTCTAACACTTCCAAATCCAGGAATTTAGAAATACAAAAAATATTTAGCAGATAATCACACATAATGCAGAGTATTTTGTTAATATCGCTTTTGTTTTTTAGTGAACATTGCTCAGGCCTATCAATAGAGTTTGTGGAAAGAACATAAGCTTCCTAGCTACCAGCCCGTTTCCAGGCACAATTCAAAGTGCTAGTTACGACTTTTAAAGCTCAAACGGCTTGGATCTAGGCTACCAGAAAGATTGTATCTCCCTGTCTCTTTGTATCAACATTCCTGGGCGCTAAGGTCCTTGGGTGAGCACCTTCTCTTTGCCCTATCAGCATCTGAAGCATGGCCTTTTCTGTGGCTGCTACCTTATTATGTGATTACTTTCCAAGGGGAGGGTAGATTGGCTCCTTTTTTTGACATCCTTCCACCAGCAGGCTAAGCCCTTCCTAAGGTGCAGATGATGTTAAACACTGGGCTTCGGTCAAACCGTTTTTAATTGCTGGTTTAAAATGCAATTATTGTTTCTAAATAGTTTGATTATTATTAATTTTTTTGCATTTTATAAAGTTGTTTTTAAATGCTGCAAGCTGTCTTGAATCCCAAACTGAGAGAAAAGGCAGGATATAAATTGACGAACTAAATAACTGACAAAAGTGACACTTTCCTCCATCTAATCTACCACAGGGTTTTGAGACTAAAATACTCCTTTTGGTGCCTTTGAAGAAGTGCTGAATGCAAATGTAATACATTTATCTCAGAATTTATGTTTAGGATAAGTGGTCTGTCTAAATCAATATCCTTCCCTCCAGCTGTGGACGGACTTTGGTGAAGCTGCTCCATTAGAAATGTCTCAATTTTAGGTTCATCAGATATTAGGTTCGTTGAGTAGTAGGGAGAAAGAATGGGCAATTTTTATTTATTTATTATAATAATATTTATTAAAATTTCAAAAAAATTACAAACATAAGAAAAAAGTAATAAAACAAAAAAATAAAAAAACTGAAAAATAAAAAATTAAAAACAAGTCAATTTTTCCATAGCTTAACTTTCATTTACTTGTTTCCTTGACCTCCTCACACCTCCCTTTTTTGTATTCTAGTTCAATTAGTTAATTCAGCAAATCCTTTCCATCTTTGTTTTTATCTTAATCATTTATCTTAATATGTTGTGACTTTGCATTCTCACCTGTTGACAACCCATTTTTACATACTCCTTTATAATATTACTGCTAAAACCACATAACTTCATTCCATTTATTTTCTCTCACTTTCTCATTTTCCGTTCTTAAGTTCAGTTTGCCACACGTCTACCTCGGTTTGCAATATTTTAAAAAAGAAGTTCTCATGAATATCCGTCAGCATTTTAGCGTGAATTTCCTCCATTACATACAGCGTCATATGCATTTTTCTCTAATCTACACCTTTAATATAATGCATTCGGTATGCTACTTTCACTAATATATGCATTTATAGGCACACTTCAGTTTAGACATTTTTGTACATATTACCATATTTTTTGCTCTATAAGACTCACTTTTTCCCTCCTAAAAAGAAAGGGGAAATGTGTGTGCGTCTTATGGAGCGAATTCAGGCTGTGCAGCTATCCCAGAAGCCAGAACAGCAAGAGGGATTGCTGCTTTCACTGCACAGCGATTCCTCTTGCTGTTCTGGCTTCTGAGATTCAGAATATTTCTTTTCTTGTTTTCCTCCTCCAAAAACTAAGTGCGTCTTGTGGTCTGGTGCGTCTTATAGAGCGAAAAATATGGTGCTTGGCATTGCAAATTTCAGAGAAGTGCACATTTTTTTGCGGGGGGGGGCACTGTGTTTTGAATTGTTTATTGGTTCAGAAAGTGCAAAGGAGGTTAATTTAAATGTGAACCAAAGCAAATTTCTCTCCCCTCTCCCAGTAAAGGGATAGGGGCAAAGAGAAGAGGAATTTGAGATCAGATGGATAGACAGTAATATTAGCTACACAAGCATGACTTGGGGCCGTTTGTTAGTCTAGCAATCCAACATATAGGAACATTTTAGGCCAAACCAATAATTTCTCTCTCTTTTGAAAAAGAAACAGGTTAGCTAAGGGTACAACCTACTGAGAAATTGTCCTGGCCAAACCCCATGAAGTTCTTCTGTATTAAAACAAAAACGTCTCTGAAAGGAATACCATTAGAACTCGAATCATTCGCCGCCACCAATGGACACTACATAATTATTATTATTCTGATTTTAATTCCAATTAACTGGCACGGTGGTGTTCCTTTACACTTTGACTCATGTCACAGCAGAAAGCCTGCATTGTGCCCGGGTCTCATTGATTTAATTACTCCAGCCCAAATGAATGTAGTCAAACCTAGAACAGCTACTTAAAATGTAATTCAGTCCACTGATGCATAAAAATACCGCACTGATAACAGTAACTGAGAAGAACCTCTTGAGAAATAAGCCTCTGCTCATACAGTGTGAATGAGGAAGCCTCGGGAAGGCAGGCAATTTGAAAGAACAGAGAGCCCTTATTTAATCTTCCTGCAGAGGGAGCATGGTAATAGGTAATAGGTAATCAGAAATGACACTCTTATGAATTTGTATATGTAGATGTGTTGAAACAGAAAAAACATTGTGCCTCACTAATTGTTTCCCCATCCAAGCCCAAAAGGCCACATTCCTGTTTAATCCCTTTTTCTCAGATCATTGTTGCAAGTGTGGAAAAGTCCCGTTGCAAAGTGTTTTGTCTTCTTTATAACATTGAAGATGATAACGTTTGCTAATCTCCACGAATGGGAGTCCTAGGTTTAGGACTGGAAGGGAAGCATTAAGAGCGGCATTATAACCCATAATGTGTGATGTACTCCAAAAGCCAAATCTACATTTTTATAGCTATGGCACCAGATATGTTGTTGTTTAGTCATGTCCGACTCTTCGTGACCCCATGGACCAGAGCACACCAGGCACTTCTGTCTTCCACTGCCTCCCGCAGTTTGGTCAAACTCATGCTGGTAGCTTCCAGAACACTGTCCAACCATCTCGTCCTCTGTCGTCCCCTTCTCCTTGTGCCCTCCATCTTTCCCAACATCAGGGTCTTTTCCAGGGAGTCTTCTCTTCTCATGAGGTGGCCAAAGTCTTGGAGCCTCAACTTCAGGATCTGTCCTTCCAGTGAGCACTCAGGGCTGATTTCCTTCAGAATGGAGAGGTTTGATCTTCTTGCAATCCATGGGACTCTCAAGAGTCTCCTCCAGCACCATAATTCAAAAACATAAATTCTTCGGCGATCAGCCTTCTGTATGGTCCAGCTAGCTTCTAGCTCTCTCTCTCTCTCTCTCTCTCTCTCTCTCTCTCTCTCTCTCTGACAGACCCTAATGACCCACACTTAGGGGGCCACTGACTCACCAAGAATTCCAGTAATTGAAACCTCCATTAGACCCACTGCATCCTTGCTAGAGCCAGGAATTAAGAAGGGGTTCGGGCATACAGCCTAATCCACTCTTCAAAACAAACAAACAAACAAACAAACAAACAAACAGCCTACTCACTTTGGGTTTTAGTAAAGCAAACAGTCTAATTTGTCCGCGCCTAAATGATATCGAGCGTCAGAACAACTTGGCCACAATAAGGAAATTTTGCCCATGGTATGACTGTTTGCCACCTTCCCATTTCAACTCTCTGGCACCCTCTCTGCATAACCTAGCAATTCTAAAATACAGATGCGCTTTTACTCTTGCAAGATTGAATGTATTGCCCTCAGCTGTACTTGAGGGGCGATTCCGACAGATTCCACACGAAAGATGCTTATGTGCCTGTGGAGATGGCAGTACTAAATCAGTGGCGCATGCCCTTCTGGCTTGCACTCTTTATAAAGATCTGAGGGATGAGATTATCGCCCCTCTTTTATTGTCCATTCCAGGTCACGCAACCACTGCCACAGTGTCCTTTCTCTTGGCAGATCAAGATGAGCAGGTGACAGCAATGGTGGCAAGGTTTTTAGCTGGGACAATCAGAATAAGGTCCACTATTTGACTATTGATTCAAACCCCCAAAATGTATTTTATATAATTGGCTCTTTACTGTATTTCTATTCTTTGTATATTGTATTGTTGTTTTATTGCTATGGCCGATGGCTGATGCAAATAAAGATCCATTCATTCATTCAAGTGATCTAAGGAAGACTATCCTTTAGAAAGACAGAAATGAAGGGTTTCTTTCTTAACAGCCATACACAACTAATGTAGCAATAATGCAAGCATTGTAGCATGGGTCTAGTATATATATGGCTGGAGGAGTCAAAGGGGGTTTTCCAGGTGTTGCTCAGCTTCAAGATCTCCAGTTCCAGCTGGCATGACCCAAGGCCAGGATGATGGGATTCGTAGTGCCACAACATCTCAAGGACACCACATTGTCCACTGTAGGATTTTCAGATGGAATGATGTCAACAGAGTCATGTTCTGTCTTCTTCTTTTTTTAAATTATTTATTATTTTCAGTTATATACATTTCAATAGTTTTACAATCCTTCTAACATTTCAGAACTTGACTTCCTTCCTCCTCTTTCTGCGGTTCCTTAGATTTATTTTTTTACATTTCCTGCATATTCCAAATCAACTTATTCATATATTCACCAACTTTAAATATATATACTCTTATAAAACTGCAGGTTATTACAATAATCTTATCTGCTTATGGTTTGTTTGTAAATATTCAATAAACCATTTTCATATTTTTTTTATATAAAAAGTTTTTCTTGGGTTCCATTTTCCCCCAGTAAGTTTCGCCATTTCTGCATATTCCATAAGTTTCTGTATCCATTCTTCTTTCGTCGGGGGAAAAAGAAAGATAGAAAGTTCTGGGTTTTGTCACGAATCATCTGAGGAACATCTGTCAAAAAACCCCAACACCTTTCACTCTCCTTTTTAATTCATCAGCAAGATAGCCCACTTTACTAAAATGTGAGGGGTTTCCTTTCTCAGCTCTGCCGTCCTTGGTTTAAAGCAGCAGGTACGTTGATCTGGTCCCCATACCATCTTATTTTCTGCTCCCTTCCAGACATTAGAAATGGAAAAGGCCCATTAGGTCATCTAGCTACCTTCTTTTGGCTCTCTTCCCCTCCCTCTCCATTTCCCCTGCCAGTGTGAGATTGTTCCAATCTAATAGAAAGACAATTCCATAGCCAGATTGTATTTTCTGCTTGTCGGTGTCAGAGCGCTTTGGCATCCCGGGGTCAAGAGTTATCCTGCCTAGTCTTTTGTGTTCTAAATTTAATTGTTCCAGTCCTTTTTTCTCTTAAAGAGATCAGTAAAAACTGTTAATTTGATCAATACTTAATTTTTTCACCTCAAGCTCTTTTCTTCTGCTGACTGGTGATAAGCAGTCAAAGGGGCAGCAGGACAAGTAAATTGTCAGAAATTTTTTCACTCTCTTCAGGCCATTCTACCACTTAGAGTGATGTAATTTATACCACAGTAGTGGCTCTGCAATTACCCTGTCTATTGCTGTCGACAGTATCTCACTATCTTTTAAATGGATCCAGCTTCAGTCGTCCGGCCAAGCAAACAGTACAAATGATGCCATTCCTCATATTGCAAGTCCTAAAGAGATAAGTTCTTTAAAGAGCGGACCATTTATCAGGTGATACAAGCAGGGTACTTACAAGCCGGCTTCTTTGTTTAGCTTCTTTGGCAGGCCTTTCCAGATTCCTAATGCTATCGATCTGCTTGAAGATGAAGCAAAACTACCAACATCCCGAAAATGGGAGAACTACGCTCCCCAGGAAAACATATGCACATGTTCATATGCAGAATGTTGGGGAGTTTTCATACACACACACACACACACACACACACACACATATATATATATATATATTAAAAAGAGAAGAACAGCAGGAAC
This sequence comes from Podarcis gaigeae, assembly GCF_964106915.1. Lineage (NCBI taxonomy): Eukaryota > Metazoa > Chordata > Lepidosauria > Squamata > Lacertidae > Podarcis > Podarcis gaigeae. The sequence continues at coordinate 11,050,291 of NC_139681.1, forward strand.
GCTCCGTGTCCCTAGAGAGACCATAGGCTTGTTTGCAGTATAAATCTTGTCAACGTTATTATTATTTTTTTGCCATGAGTGGTGTACTGGCTTTTCCTCATGTTGTTGTTTTTGTTTAATCGTTTAGTCGTGTCCGACTCTTCGTGACCCCCTGGACCAGAGCACGCCAGGCACTCCTGTCTTCCACTGCCTCCCACAGTTTGGTCAAACTCATGCTGGTAGCTTCCAGAACGCTGTCCAACCATTTCATCCTCTGTCGTCCCCTTCTCCTTGTGCCCTCCATCTTTCCCAACATCAGGGTCTTTTCCAGGGAGTCTTCTCTTCTCATGAGGTGGCCAAAGTATTAGAGCCTCAGCTTCAGGATCTGTCCTTCCAGTGAGCACTCAGGGCTGATTTCCTTCAGAATGGATAGGTTTGATCTTCTTGCAGTCCATGGGACTCTCAAGAGTCTCCTCCAGCACCAGAATTCAAAAGCATCCATTCTTCAGCGATCAGCTTTCTTTATGGTCCAGCTCTCACTTTCATACATCACTACTGGGAAAACCATAGCTTGTACTATACGGACCTTTGTTGGCAGGGTGATGTCTCTACTTTCCACCCTCATATAGTCTTTGAAATACAAGTGGTACGGGTCTGTAATAACACATGGTATCATTTGCTTGGGTCAATTTGTGCATCCGGCTTGGCTTTCCATAGGCAGAGTTGAGGCACCGTGCCTTAACTCTCCTACGTGTTTATTTACCACATTGAAACCCCACTTTCTTCCTCCTCAGAACCTGTGCCCACCATGAACGGTTGGCATTCTGACTGGCACCAGGGCCTTTTCTGTGGTGAACCCACAATATGGAGCTTCTTCCTACAATATATACCCTTCCTGGGTAGTGTTTAGGTATTCTACAAAATGTTTTTCTTCACAATGCTTTTAACAAATGGGTTTAACAAGCACTAGACTCCTTTTTTTTGTCATATACTGGTATGGACTGCCTGTGATATATGGCATTACAGTGCTCGCTCAGGTTACAGATGCTTCAGGTTACAGACTCCGCTAATCCAGAAATAGTACCTTGGGTTAAGAACTTTGCTTCAGGATGAGTACAGAAATTGCACGGCGGCAGCGGGAGGCCCCATTAGCTAAAGTGGTACCTCAGGTTAAGAACAGTTTCAGGTTAAGAACGGACCTCCAGAACGAATGAAGTTCTTAACCCGAGGTACCACTGTAATGAGAAATTTTCTACCTTTCTTTCTTTATTTCAGTTTTGATCCATTTTGTAATGAGTGTAATTAGAATTGTGAAATGTATAAAATGCAATGATACAAAGGTTAATTTTAAAAGCCATGAGGCGGGAGAGAAGGAAGTCAAGAGGCTCTAAACCAGGGGTCAGCAAACTTTTTCAGCAGGGGGCCGGTCCACTGTCCCTCAGACCATGTGGGGGGGCGGACTATATTTTTTTTTGGGGGGGGGGGAATTGAACGAATTCCTATGCCCCACAAATAACCCAGAGATGCGTTGTTGTTTTTTTTAAAAAAGCACACATTCTACTCATGTAAAAACATCAGGCAGGCCCCACAAATAACCCAGAGATGCATTTTAAATAAAAGCACACATTCTACTCATGTAAAAACACACTGATTCCCGGACCGTCCGCAGGCTGGATTGAGAAGGCGATTGGGCCGGATCCAGCCCCCCGGCCTTAGTTTGCCTACCCATGCTCTAAAGAGCCAGGGAGGTAAAGTGGATAATAATGATGTGAATGTATATTATTAAATGGGGGGTGGAAACAAAAATAATATATGAAAGAAAGAAAGAAAGAAAGAAAGAAAGAAAGAAAGAAAGAAAGAAAGAAAGAAAGAAAGAAAGGAAGGAAGGAAGGAAGGAAGGAAGGAAGGAAGGAAGACCGAGCGTTTGGTGCCCTCTGTCTGAGCAACATGTTGTCCAGAGTGAGGAACAACAGCAGCCCTGGCGTTTTATACCAGACATGTGGCATAAAATTGGCTCTGTGGTGAACCTAGAGCTGTCCGCAGTTTCATTCTGTGGCAAGCAGGGTACAGGGAACTAAGCCCTTACGTTGAGAGTCTGTTGAAACCAAATGGCTATTTCACAATATCAAGGCGGGGAAAACACTAAGGCAGCAACTCAAGCCTTTACTCATCTTCCGCTTCCCCGCCTCAGATTCACCCCTCAGTAGCTTTCCTTTCTCTCCCCTCCAAAAGCGTAATTTTCCAAAGCTCAGTCTGGGAAAAGAATACAAATGAACGGCATATGGCTTTTGTGCTAGGCTTTATAAAAAAACGACAAATTTGGCCTTTTAAACTTAAAATAAGAATAAATCTAATGCAGGTTTGAAAATTGCATTCAAATGTCAGCAAAGTGTCACCATTTGCCTTCAGGTGAACCGTTCACCAATGTGATGACCAAAACTCATGGAGGATGCGTCCTAGTATAACTGAATTGCCCCTTGCTTAATTTCAAACTGGCGGCTCTCAAATCTCTGGATAACGTCTCAGCTTAATGCGTAAACCGTGCCTGATATTATGAAACTTCTGATAGCACCAGAAATTAAGCAATGAAACCTTGATGAACCAGCGTAAAACAAAGCAATCAAGTGATGCTATAGTCAGTAAGTTTTATCTCGGAAAATGAAATGTTTCAGAACCCTTTGGCGTAGGATACATGTGGTAGAAAATTCAGAAACGCTTTATTTTTACAGAGTTAAACGGCTTTGGCCCTGAATACCTGAAGGAGCGTCTCCACCCACTTCTTCTTCTTCTTCTTCTTTTTTAAAAAAGATATTTATTAGGGTTTTACAAAGAGAAAAAAGTTACAGAATAAAAAAAGAAAAAAGTAAAATAAAAAAGTACAAAAATACATAGAAAAAATACAAAATACAGAAAAAGTAAATAAGAAACAGTTAAAAACAAATCAGTCTTTTCACTTGTTTCCCTGACCTCCTCACACTTCCCTTTTTTGTATTCCAGTTCACATGGTTAATTCAGCAAACCCTTTCCCTCTTTGTTTTTATCTTACTTCTATATCTTAACATATTATAGTTTTATATTTTCATCCGTTATCAATCCATTTTTACATATTCTTTTTAACCTTATTGCTAAGACCTCTTCATTTCAATCCAACACCATTTTAACATTCATTAATTTTACAATGTTTCTGCAAATAGTCTTTGAATTTCTTCCAATCTTCTTCCACCAACTCTTCTCCCTGGTCCTGGATTCTGCCAGTCATTTCCGCCAGTTCCATATAGTCTATCACCTTCATCTGCCATTCTTCCAGGGTGGGTAGATCTTGTGTCTTCCAATACTTTGAGATGAGTATCCTTGCTGCTGTTGTAGCGTACATAAAGAAAGTTCTATCCTTCTTTAACACCAATTGGCCGACCATGCCCAGGAGAAAGGCCTCTGCTTTCTTCAGGAACATCTCCACCCACTTCATTCAGCATACCCTCCAACATTTCTCCAATGAAAATTGGGATGTCCAATTCTTCTATTATATTATTATTATTATTATTATTATTATTATTATTATTATACTCCACCTATCTGACTGGGTTGCCCCAACCACTCTGAGCGGCTTCAAACATATATAAAAACATAATAAAACATTAAACATTTTTTTAAAACTGAAGGGATGCCTTCAGATGTCTTCTAAAGGTTGTAGAGTTATTTATCTTCTTGACTGGGGGGTCACATTACTCCACACCCTCCAACATTTCTCTGATGTAAATAGGGATGTCATAAGGGAAAGCAGGGCATTCTGGGATCAAAACCAGAAACCAGGACGGCTTCTATAAATCCGGGACCGTCTTGGAAAATAGGGACACTTGGAGGATCTGAATTCAGCTCGGACACTGAGGTCCAGCTGTGAGAAGTTACAGGGAACCAGCCAGAGGACCTTCTTGGCAGTCGTACCTGCCCTGTGGAATGCCCTCCCATCAGGTGTCAAAGAAATAAACAACTATCTGACTTTCAGAAGACATCTGAAGGCAGCTCTGAATAGGGAAGTTTTTAATGTTTGGTGTCTTAAAAGGTAAAGGTAAAGGTAAAGGACCCCTGACAGTTAAGTCCAGTCACAGACGACTCTGGGGTTGCGGCGCTCATCTCGCTTTACAGGCTGAGGGAGCTGGCATTGGTCCGCAGACAGTTTTTCCGGGTCATGTGGCCAGCATGTCTTAGCCGCTTCTGATGAAACCAGAGCAGTGCACGGAAACGCTGTTTACTTTCCCACTGGAGCGGTACCTATTTATCTATTTGCACTTTTTGGAGGGTGCTTTCGAACTGCTAGGTTGGCAGGAGCAGGTACTGAGCAACGGGATCTCACCCCATCGCAGGGATTCGAACCACCAACCTTCTGATTGGCAAGCCCAAGAGGCTCAGTGGTTTAGACCACTGTGTTCTAATTTGTTGGAAGCTGCTCAGGGTGGCTGAGTTAACAACATATAAACAAACAAACAAAATTTCTAGTGCAATGTTAAATAATCTTTACTGTTCTTCCCTTCCACTGCACCAGAGATCCTAGAATCACAGCTAAAAACAGATACCCCAAGCCATATCCCAATGAAATATACTCAGAGTCCTGTAGTGATTTCATGCTCTTTATTGCAGTTTGTAAAACAGTGATTGAATTGCCCCCCAAACCTCAGGCTTTTGTATACATTATTTACACAATGAGTCCCGTCCGACTGGCTGATTCTGCTTCCCTCCTGGAACCTGATTGGTCTTCTCCTGCAAGCCAATCAGTTGTTGCATTCTAGGATCCTTATTGCCTATTGTTCTAGGATCCAAGGTTAGTACATAACACCCAACCACATTGTTTGAGTTTGGTAAACATATTGCAGCCGTGTGCAGAAAGGAATAGTCTGGCAAGGCTGCCGGTTAAAAGGATAAAGGTAAAGGGACTCCTGACCATTAGGTCCAGTCGTGGATGACTCTGGGCTTGCGGCGCTCATCTCGTTTTACTGACCGAGGGAGCCGGCATACAACTTCTGGGTCATGTGGTCAGCATGACTAAGCCGCTTCTGGCGAAACAGAGCAGCGCACAGAAACGCTGTTTACCTTTCCGCCGGAGTGGTACCTATTTATCTACTTGCACTTTGACGTGCTTTTGAACTGCTAGGTTGCCGGGAGCAGGGACCGAGCAACGGGAGCTCACCCCGTTGCAGGGATTCGAACTGCTGACCTTCTGATCGGCAAGCCCTAGGCTCTGTGGTTTAACCCACAGCGCCACCCGAGTCCTGGTTAAAAGGATAACTCGCGGCAAAGAAAGCCAAATCTAATCATAGGTTTTACATGCGGCCAAGATGGAGCTAATAGATAACACCAACATGTTCTAACTCATACTTATATTAATTAACTTAACTTGGAGCAAGAAGAGAAGGAATTAATGAGGACAGAATAGATTTTTTGAGGGGGGCCATAAACCCTAGAAATTGATAAATGGTAGGATTTTGATTAATTGGGATATGGATAAAAGTACAAGCTGCAGAACTATGCCCGGCAAGGAATCTCTGGGCCGGTTTATGCAAACCAGCCTGACTGGTCTAGCAAAGAGCACATCTGTTAACAAGAGGGGTTGATGTGTGAGACCTGAGAGGAATCCTTTGGCCTGGGGAGACAGATGTTGCCAAGGTGATGAGATGTGTGTTTGAGGTGACAGGAAAAGAGAGTTTTTGAGCAAGGGGTCCTAAGAAGAAGAAGAAAGAGGAAAGTCATAATAAAATGTAACTTTAAACATAACTTTCACTTCATGCAACCCACACACTTCCCCTTGCAACTGCTGCCCACCATAAATTGCTCTTGTTTTGGGTCTGTGGGTGCCAGCCACTTCTAAATTCCTGGAACCAGCAAGTGTTAGAATTTAATCAAGGTTGTGGGTGTTAAACTGTGTGTATTACGACAGTGGCGTAGCGTGGGTTGTCAGCACCCGGGGCAAGGCAAGTAATTTGCGCCCCCTAACCCGTGGATTTTAGCACTTGAGTGCGAGCGCAACCCCCCCAGATGTTGCGCCCGGTGCGGCCGGCCCCCCTGCACCCCCCACACTACGCCACTGTATTACGATGTGTACTAGACACTTCTAATCCCCTGGAATTAGCAAGTGCCCAAACCTAATTAAGTCAGGCTAAACTTCCAGTATGAGGTGAGAGCCTGGGGAGGAGGAGGGGGGGCAAGGAGTGCCATTAAAACTACAAAGGCTCAAGGAGCTTGTGAAAGATGGCAAATGGGTTTTTCATTTGTGCTCAGATTGGTGTAGAAATTGTGAATAAATTTATATTGGACGTCATGTGGGAGGGAGCCTTTCTATTTATGACCCCCAAATTAGTAAGAGAGAATATTATTTAAGAGAGAATATTATGAAAATGATTTACAGGTGGTACATAACCCCAGTCAAGCTTGCAAAAATTTATCATTTGCCCGATAACAAATGTTGGAAATGTAAAGAAAATGAAGGTACATTCTTTCACCTTTGGTGGATGTGCCCAAGGATTAAGGCTTTCTGGGAAATGATTTATAATGAAATGAAAAAGGTATTTAAATATACCTTCCTGAAGAAACCAGAGGCCTTTCTCCTGGGCATGGTCAGCCAATTGGTGCCAAAGAAGGACAGAACATTCTTTATGTATGCAAGAACAGCAGCAAGAATACTCATTGCAAAGTACTGGAAGACACAGGATTTACCCACTCTGGAAGAATGGCAGGCGAAGATGATGGATTATATGGGACTGGCTGAAATGACTGGCAGAATCCGAGACCAGGGAGAAGAGTCGGCGGAAGAAGATTGGAAGAAATTTAAAGACTATTTGCAGAAATATTGCAAAATGAATGAATGTTAGAAGGATGTCGGATAGAAATTAAGTGGTTTCCAGCTGCAATGCTTTAAGATAAATATGGGGGGGAAAGGGGTTTAGAAATAGGTAAAATTTATTAATAAGGATTTGCTGAACTAATAATTTGAATTGGAATACAAAAAAGGGAGGTATGAGGAGGTCTGGGAAATAAGTTAATGAAAAATAAGTGAATGGAAATTTTATCTGTTTTTCTTTTTTATTATTTTTATTTTTGTTTTTTTATTTTTTGACTTTTATTGTATTATTATTGAAAATCTTAATAAATATTCCTGGGGGGAAAAATGACCCCAAAATTAGACCTCAAATTATTTGGTGTCATTGAGAAACCTTTATAGCTCTTAGGGGATTTCGGCTCGTAAGCGCAGAAATCCTTCTTTCTCTGACCATCTCGCTTGCCAGCCTGTCTTTGTTTAAAGGGAGAGATCCCAATGGCTGAACAGCTCATTTTAAAATGTCCTTTCTGGATGCAATTGCAGCCTTCAGCTTGCGGTCTCTTTACTGCTAGGCTTTTAGGCAGCCCACAATAACCTTTCCTTTTCCCCTTCCTTCCTTGGCTGTTTAATTTGATATAGAGTAGGCTTGTTTTCTGTAGGGGCACCCTACTATCGCTCTCTTCCTCAAAATCCCCCAGGAAGACCATTTTTTACACTCTCGAGTTTAACTTTGAACTAACGCCAGAAACAAGCAAAGAATATTCCTTTTGGAAAAGGTGCCAGCAAAATTTCAATATTTTGTTCATTATCACGAGATCCTCCAGCAGTGCTAAACCTATCAGTCAACTCAAGTAACAATTCCGTGTTTTATGTGGCAAACTCTTTATATATATATATATATATATATATATATATTATTGGTTTTTAGCTTACAAAATTATAAAACATACCTCACAGTTTATCACAGATACATTCTTATTTGGACTTCCATCAGCACCTCTGATAATCCTCCGTCTTAATCACTTCTTATGCCTTTCTTAACTTAATATTGCCATTAAATCTTTTAACATATCATCTCTCTTTTCCCATTTTTACAATATTTCTAATATTACTCCTCACAGAACTTCTTGCAAACCTACAAACGTCGTCGGATCATCACAAATACTTTTCAAATAGTCCGTAAATTTACTCCAGTCTTCGGTAAACTTCTGGTCTCACCGGTTTCGGATCCTTCCTGTTAGTTTGTCCAATTCTGCATAGTCCATTATTTTCATCCTCCATTCTTCCATCGTTGGTAATTCTTCTTGCTTCCATTTTTGGGCCAATAATATTCTTGCAGCTGTTACCGCATATAAAAACAACTTACATTCCTTTCTATTTATATCATTTCCAACAATACCCAAGAGAAATGCTAAACCTATGCATTGCTAAACCTATCAGTCGACTCAAGGAACAATTCCTTGTTTTATGTGACAAACTCATTCCCTTCATTGAGCAGGGAACATTTATTTGTGAAGCTGAATCTGGTTCTGGATTCCTGTTTCCTCATATAGATTTTTCAAAGCTAGCAAGATTCCCCTTTGCAAGGCCTTGATGATCTACTGATGATCACAGAGGCCATCTGCTTGGTTGTGAGGCAATCTGCCTGCACCTGGTCTCCACCAAAGCCAACTTTGATGCAAGGAGTAGGACCACCCACCTGACCAAATGGCAGAATGGATGGGTGGGCATTCAGTGATGAGGAACTGCAGACACATTCTGAACACCTTTTGGTATGGATGAGGGAAGAGGAGATTTGAACTAAAGGGATCGCACTCAAGGTGAGCAGGCCTGGACTCCCACAGAGAGATCGGAGGAGAAAAGAAAACAGCGCTCCTCTAGGGGTGAGGCCAGGGTTAGAACTGCGGCTTTAGTCACATTTACGTTTTGCTATAAAGTGGTACCTTGGTTCTCAAATGCCTTGGTACTCAAACAACTTGGAACCCAAACATTGCAAATCCAGAAGTAAGTTTGCGAACCTTTTTCGGAAGCCGAACGTGCTCCGTTTTGAGTGTTACGCTTCCGATTTGAGTGCCACACTTCCGTTTTGAGTGTTACGCTGAGATCTGTCTGTTTTTGCTATTTATTTTGCCTTTTTGTTTTTGCGGCTCTTTTGATTTTGTTTTTGTGACTGCGTGGAACCCAGTTCAGCTACTGGTTGATTGATTGATTGATTGATTGATTGACTGCAGTGCATGGTTTATTGCTTTCATTTTGTGGATCAATGGTCTCGTTAGATAGTAAAATCCATGTTAAATTGCTGTTTTAGGGGTTGTTTTTAAAAGTCTGGAACCGATTAATCCGTTTTGCATTACTTTCTATGGGAAAGCGCACCTCGTTTTTGGAACGCTTTGGTTTTGGAATGGACTTCCGGAACGGATTAAGTTTGAGAACCAAGGTACCACTGTATACCAAATGGGCTTCACAACATTCCACTTTTTGTCAGCAGCTGCTGAAAAGGCATGGCCAGCAGTTTTCCAAAAAGAACAGAAATCAGCAGCCCGGTTTCTAGAGGAGGAAAATGAGGAAGAAGACAGGCGAAGAAAAGAACAAAAGAAAGCACATAATGGGAAGGGAAGTGAGGTAGTCGGCGTGTATCAGATGGGTGGTAAAAAGACAGGTCCGGATTTAGGTTTGATGGGGCCCCAGTGGCGTAGCGTGGGTTGTCAGCACCCGGGGCAAGGCAAGTAATTTGCACCCCCTAACCCGTGGATTTGCGCCCCCTAACCCGAGGATTTGTGCCCCCTAACCCTAACCCCCAGATGTTGCGCCCGGTGCGGCCGGCCCCCCCTGCACCCCCACGCTACGCCACTGTGAGGCCCTAAGCTACTGAAGGTAACGGGGCCCTTTATATGTCCAGCTGTCCTTTGTCCACAACAAATTGTCACTGTTTCTTGTGTTGAATATATGCTATATGGTCATTTATGGAGCTAGTAGGTATCTAGGTATCCAGTCGATGCAGAATGTAGGCACCCTATATATAGAAATGAGCAAACCAGTGATATTTTAGGGAGCAGGCTAGCAGGCGGGGCCCATTACTTGCATCATAGGAGCCTACACAACACAACACACTGTTGCTGTATGTGGGTTTTATTTTATTTGCTTTTTATCTTATATTTTGGAAATGTACATCCAGTCTTTTTGCCTTTAATTTTTTTTTAGGGCCCCCCTAAGCTATAGCTCCTTTAGCTTATACATAAATCGGGCACTGGGAAAAGAGCAGCAGGGTGCAGCAGTGGAGTGTCTGCCTGTGTGTGTTGTGCCTGTTGCTGCCTCTATATTTGTTTCTGGGTTTTGCAGCAGCTGCGCTCGCAAAAGGAATACAAAGTCACACACTTTGCAGTCAAAATACAGTGATTTGAATGTGTTACAAACATGTATCACCAGATGGTGCCAGAGAGTACAAAATCTTTCTAGAGCATTTTTACATAGGGTGTTGTTGTTGTTATAACGATGTACTGTACAGTGGTGCCCCGCAAGACGAACGCCTCGCAAGACGGAAAACCCGCTAGACGAAAGGGTTTTCCGTTTTGGAGGCGCTTCGCAAAACGAATTTCCCTATGGGGTTGCTTCGCAAGACGAAAAAGTCTTGCGTCCCCCCGCGGGTTTTTTCCGCTTTTCCCGCCCTTTTCCTAAGCCGCTAAGCCACTTATCAACTGTTCCGCTGATAAGCCGCTTAACAGCTGATCGCTAGAAGCCGCTAGACAGCTGTAGCGCTAATCCGCTAAGCTGTCAATGGGCTTGCTTCGCAAGACGAAAAAACCGCTAGACGAAGAGAATCGCGGAACGGATTCTTTTCGTCTAGCGAGGCACCACTGTAATTTCTGACTTATTTCCCTGTGTGTAGATCCACCCAGGGGGAGATTGTATTCCCCCACAATCTTGCCTTGCTACTGTGATTCAGATGAGCAAGCGGGGAACCAGGCAAACAGACGGATGAGGCAAAGAGGGGAAATGGGTGGCTAAATGATGCTCAGGTCAGCCAGGATTACCCCTGAGTTCCTGGACCCTTGACCCTAGCCAACCACTGCCACAAGGCCTGAAGACAGGGCACACTTGCCAGCCTATAAAGCAGGGGTGAGCAACCTTTTTCAGCCGTGGTCCAGTCCACTACCCCTCAGACCGTGTGGTGGGCCTGATGATATATTTTTTAAAAAATATAAACAAATTCCTATGCCCCACAAATAACTCAGAGATGCATTTTAAATAAGAGCACACATTCTACTCATGTAAAAAACACCAGGCAGGCCTCACAAATACAGTGGTACCTCGGGTTAAGAACTTAATTTGTTCCGGAGGTCCGTTCTTAACCTGAAACTGTTCTTAACCTGAAGCACCACTTTAGCTAATGGGGCCTCCTGCTGCTGCTGCGCCACCGCTGCACGATTTCTGTTCTCATCCTGAAGCAAAGTTCTTAACCCGAAGTAATATTTCTGGGTTAGCAGAGTCTGTAACCTGAAGCGAATGTAACCCGAGGTACCACTGTAACCCAGAGATGCATTTTAAATAAAAGGACACACACTACTCATGTAAAAACACACTGATTCCTGGACCGTCCATGGGCCGGATTTAGAAGGCGATTGGGCCAGATCTGGCCCCCGGGCCCCCTGCTTTAAAGGATATAGGAGAGGGTTGCACAGGAACCGAAACCAATTTGAATAGATGAGAAACAATCTTGTTGTTGTTGAGTCGTTTAGTCGTGTCCGACTCTTCGTGACCCCATGGACCAGAGCTGGAAATAATCTAGCTCTCCTTAAATTATTACATAAGTAAATGTTGGATTACAAACGGAGCAATTCGCCAAGACTCTGCCCCAGGTCACCTTCGGTCTTTTGCTTTAACTGTTCCCGATGTCTCCGCAGAAAAACAAATAAATAACACACACCGCGCAGGGGATGACACCCCCTGACCCCAGCGGATTTCTGTCGGGCCGGCCAGGATAATAGAAGCCATGGGATTCCCTTTCCTAGCAGCCGCAGGAGCTGAACTCACAGATCATCTTGTTCCAAGAACTGTTTCTCTTGCTTTCTGCTTCTGTTCTTTTGACAACCCTCTCGGTTAGAACCATTTGGCTGCCTTAATTAAAGATTTCAGCCGTTCTGTGTTTGGGAGGCCACCTACACATTTGCTCTATGAGTACATTTCTTACCCTACATTATATATTCATATTCGCCATCTTATTAACAGGAGCAGGATTGTTTGTTTCCGTAAAACAGCTCGTTGAATAAAATTCTACATAGGTACACATCTATAATAATCTTGTCCAGTTTCCTTGAGATGAGCCGCTAATGACTGGAAACTATCTACAACAAGACTCTCATCGTTACTAATACTATCTCTGCTGGTACTTACAGTTTACATGTTACCCGTGTTTACATGTTACCCGTGTACGTAGAACAGAAGGAAAGTTCAAAGTTGAGGGAAGGTTTCTTAAACAAGGATTTTTCTCAGTTTCTTCCAGTTTTCTATGTTTCTTAGAAGGACACATAACCCTAGGGAAGTATTTACACTGAAAGCTGCTCCATTTCTCTTATTTAAGCAGAGCATGTTTCAAACTTAGGATCATACAAGCTCAGCCAGATGAAATTGTATTTGTTAATTGTTTTTCTATCTCATCCTTTCTTCTGAAAGGAAACACAGAGCAGCTGACAACATAAAACAAAATAATAATAATAATAATAATAATAATAATAATAATAATAATAAACATTACAAGTACCATAGTGGGCCAAATATAAGCTACACGCCCCCCCCACCGCAATTCCAACCGTGAAAAATTAAAGTGCAGCTTAAATTTGCAACCTTACAAAAATTGACTTTTGCGATATCACTGTAGGGTTTTCTTCTACATTTGCCATTTACGGATGTGAGCGCCTGCGGAATTTTAAGGGAGCCGCTTATATTCGGGTATTGTCTTTTTCTCTCCCCCCCCCTTGAATTTTAAAGGAGCAGCTTATTTGCAGGTGAGGCTTATAATCGGGCCAATACGGTATCAAACCCTCATCAATAAAAATTGCAGCAGCTAAAACCTTATGGACACCAATCATACCCCAAAGCCTGGGAAAATAGACTAGTTTTACAATTGTGTTTTAACACAGCTGAAGTGGGGGAGAACCTGCTTTTCCCTGGGATGGTGTTCCACAGGTGAGGTGCCACGTCACCCTGATCTACTTTCCCAGTAAGTAGCTACTGGAAGAGAAGGAATTGGGGAGGCTTCCTTTTTGTCTAGGTAATGCATTCATAGCTGTCAAGTGTCCTTATTTGAAGGGACAGTCCCTTATTCCAGCGCCATGTCCCACTGCTGTCCCTTATCGATGGGTGTCGCTTAAATGTCCCTTAAATGAAGTCCCTTAAATTTCAAAGGAAGCAGCTCCTCTCCCTCCCTCTCTTCCCCACCAGGGAGGAGGGAGACTCCAACCGTGTTGCTTGGCTGTGTTGCTCACCCAATAAGAAGTCTAAGAACGACTGGGGGGTGGAGCTTGAATGCCTTGTGTGTGGCTAGTTAATGCAAGCTGAGGGGTTTTTTGAATGCTGGACGCCATTTTGTTGCACATGCAGCTGCAAACGTTGCAGTGCAAAGCCAGGCCAGGGAGCCATCTTAAGTTGAGGCTGCATAGGCCTTGTGGTGCATGTGACTCAGATTCTATTCAGTTGAACCTCTGGTTACAAAGTTGGTTGGACAGTGTTCTCGAAGCTACCAGCATGAGTTTGACCAGACTGCAGGAGGACAGGAAGACTGGAGTGCCTGGAACAGGTGAGGCTGCAGGTCCCTTATTTTGGCTGCTGGTCCCTTACTTTCAAGGCTGCTGGTCCCTTATTTTCAAATCTGTAAGTTGACAGCTATGAATGCATTTCAAGCATTGTTGCTTTACTCCCAATACTGGTCCCTCCTAAAACCGTGCCTGGTGTTTCCCCCACCCAGGGAAGTTCAGTAGGGCGAGCGGAAGGCAGCGGCAGGAATCAGCAGCAGGGACAACTGGCTCTGGAGCTGCCCAGCCCAGCTGCCAAGGTCCTTAAAAAGAAAAGGAAAAGTCATGTCAGTATCCCAGTGCTAAAAGATGGGAATCACCGGCCCAGGCACCTCTGCAACGGCTGCCACGTTTGTTCCCCATAATGCCTCTCACTACACTGAGGGCAGGATTCAGAGGCAATGGAAATACTATGGTGGTTTAACTTGTGTTCCTATAGAAACATGTGAGGTGCCAGCCCTGTTTGGGGGATATATCCTGCATTGTTAAGAAACAGACAAATGAGGGGTGCAATCCCAAACTCCCGTTTGCAAACCATGGAGAGTGGAGTTTCATTCCCTCCCCTCAGGCATTCCTCCCAGCGCTACATTCAGCGGATAAGAATCCAGAGACTGCCCTCCTTTTGCCTCTGTCCTATTTGTGCTTCGCTACATAATAAAACCAGTAAAATTCTATTGCCCATGAAGTTTCTGACTCACTGCACATTCTCCTGTTTCCCCATCCATTTTTATTGAAATCAGGCAGCAGCCGTCCAAAGGACCCGCGTTTGCCATGAAAAAGGGGCAGCCGTCCTTTAACCTGCATGTATCACTTGGCAAGGGAGATATGATCTTTGTGTTCGCTACAAGCCCACAGTTTTGTTAAAAGCTAGAAAAGACATGGGCTCATTTTCCCTTAATGCAGCTGCCTCTAAACCAATGCAGAACCAAAGCTGTCGCTGTTGAGAACCAAAGGTCATGCAGAGAAAAATGAAACACCGTATGAATAGAACAAGGCTGTGGAGCTTCACCGACAAATTCATTTTGAGCCCGGTGCTATCTCTGGGAGGGTGTGTGCCTGAGAGTAGTCTCCAGAGAATCGTTAACAAATATATCTGGAATTCTAATGCTGGTAACTGCCACAGAATTTTAAACCTCAACAGCCTGATATACTTATATGGAATATGAATTTGTATTAGCAGATTATATCCTGTTTTACACTATAGAGTTATCTATCTGTGTCTCACCTTAAATGAGCAATGACTGTCTGTGCATCGCAACATGCAAAATGGCGATACGTATTCTTCGCAGATTCTTCGCAGGCCGTTTTATGAAAGGAGCTGAGGGAACCTCTGTTATAGCGATGCAATAATTTCACAGCTGCACAAACACACAACTGGCTACTTCCGATTGTGTGCTTTAGTAAAAAAGAATAATAAAACCAGCATCTTACATTCTGGGGGCAGAACTGTGAGAACAGTAATGATCAACACATAAAATGGAATCAGTTAAAAGCTTGCTTTAAAATTGAATATATATTCAGAACTTACTGCAAACAAGCTGAGTGCCATTGTTTTACTGTCTGCTAAAAGAGTTGAATCCTAAAGCAGGGAGGAGAAATCAACATTCTGTATTAAATTTCATAGTGCAATTGATGCAAAGTTCTATAAAGTTGATTTATTAATTAATTCTACTAATGAACCATTCCAGCCCTGCTCCACCCAGCTCAAAGCAGTTCCCGCATATCAGATACTTGAAATTAAAATGTGCTCAAATGATGTGCACCCACGATTACAGAGGCTTGTAATATTGTTACATTCATCGACACCTCTAATACTGAAAAATTGAAGGGGCACAGTGCTTATCCGGTTTCTTTTTCAGGGAAGTCACCGGTGGTTTATTGACAGTCTAGAAATATTTACGTGTATTTACCAATATGTAGGCTGAGGATAGGCAGATGCACAACTTAAATACTGCAGCAGAGACCCAAAACATCAGATCTCTAGGGGGCCAGCCAGCACCCAAAAATGCCTACAGAACTCCAATACAGCTTTCTGTGCCTCCATCTTTCTCCCAGACTGCAGACTGCCTGTTTTCTTCTAGATGCAAATCACACCATTCCCACTAGGAATTACCTAGCTATTTGGCCAGTATTCTTCCTGACAAAAGGAAGAATATACTTTTAGTAACTTTGCAAGGAATATGAAGGCAGTTGCTTGCTGTAATTCTCCTGGCTCCATTATGCTTCCTTCCGTCCGACCCCGAACAAACAGGGACGGAGGAGAAAATCATATTAGATTTGGAATTCTGACCAAGGGGAGCTTTTCCTGCATCAAACAGCCTCTTGCACTGAGCGCTCACTTATATCCAAGCTGCTCTAGCATTGCTGTTTAAAAAAACCCCCACAAGAAAACAATAGCTGAGGGAACATGTAGAGGCTGGTTGCTTGTATGCTCTGGCTCTTAAAGGTAAAGGGACCCCTGACCGTTAGGTCCAGTCGTGACCGACTCTGGGGTTGCGGCACTCATCTCGCTTTACTGGCCGAGGGAACCGGCGGACAGCTTCCGGGTCATGTGGCCAGCATGACTAAGCTGCTTCTGGCAAACCAGAGCAGCGCACGGAAACGCCGTTTACCTTCCCGCCGGCGAGGTACCTATTTATCTACTTGCACTTTGACGTGCTTTCAAACTGCTAGCTTGGCAGGAGCAGGCACCGAGCAACAGGAGCTCACCCTGTTGTGGGGATTCGAACCGCTGACCTTCTGATCGGCAAGTCCTAGGCTCTGTGGTTTAACTCACAGCGCCACCCGTGTCCCTTAGAAAACAAGAAAACAAAAGCTGAGGAAACATATGGAGGCTGGTTGCTTGTATGCTCTGGCTCTTAGCCATTAGCGAAAACCAATAACATGTCGCCAGACCTCCCGGTGCTGAACTATAATGGCTTGATTTTCTAAAACAGAATTAGGAAATCTATGGTTTGTTTGGAAGTAACGAGAAACACCATTAAAGACCCTTCGTGCATTATTATGTCCCAGGAGAATTCTGGCAACTAGTTATGAGAGCACACAAAGTTCCTGTATATATGAACTTGACCATTAGCTTTATTCATCACAAGACAAACAGGCTGTTCCATCGTTCTGCCCGGACACTGAGGTCCAGCTCCGAGGGCCTTCTGGCGGTTCCCTCACTGCGAGAGGCCAAGTTACAGGGAACCAGGCAGAGGGCCTTCTCAGTAGTGGCACCCGCCCTGTGGAACGCCCTCCCATCAGATGTCAAAGCAATAAACAACTACCTGACATTTAGAAGACATCTGAAGGCAGCCCTGTTCAGGGAAGTTTTTAATATGTGACATTTTTGTGTATTTTTCATCTTTGTTGGAAGCCGCCCAGAGTGGCTGGGGAAACCCAGCCAGATGGGCAGGGTACAAATAATAAATTGTTGTTGTTGTTGTTGTTGTTGTTGTTGTTGTTGTTGTTGTTGTTGTTGTTGTTGTTGTTATTATTTCTTCCCTGCTTCCCTTTCTACCTCTCCCTTCTGTTTCTGTTCCTTTATACTCCGGCTGCGCAGACACACTACACCTTTGAAACACATTCTTTCCCTCAAAGAATTCTGGGTGCTGTAGTTTACCCTTCGCAGAGTTGAAATTCCCAGATTTTAATCCCGTAACATTTTCCTGTCCTTCACAGGCTGGCCTTGTTGCATGGTGGAAGGGTCACTGTGAGTGGGTCTGCAGTAGACAAGCAACGCCATGGAAAGGGAAACTAGGACATGGACTGAAGAACAAGTAATTCCTGCATTAGGAAGTTAGTTGGGGTCATTGTGTAGTCATTTTAAGACAATATGGAAACCTCACAACATGACGGACTTCAGGGAATGCAGAAATTTTTAGCCAGCTGGCGCAAAAGACGACCTCTGGATTTCGCCCTTTTTACCTTTCCCTCAGAACCAGGAGAAGTAATACTGGAAAATCTCTTTCCTTTTTTAACCTTTTTCTTTTTCTCCCTCCTGATTCTAGGTTTAGCCATGCTGTTGCTAGTGGTAAATGCTTGCCTCGTTTCTCCTCCTTTTACCAATTAACTTTTGTTTACAGTGGTACCACGGGTTACAAACTTAATTCGTTCTGGAGGTCCATTCTTAACCCGAAACCGTTCTTAACCTGAGGCGTGCTTTTGCTAAAGGGGCTTCCCGCCGCTGCCGTGGCGCAATTTCCGTTCTCATCCAGGGTCAAAGTTTGCAACCCGAAGCAACTACTTCCAGGTTAGCGGAGTTTGTAACCCAAGGCGTTTGTAACCCAAGGTCCCACTGTATTTGGTGTCCTCACCGCTCCTTTCTCTCAGTATCTGGCCCTTCCTATCACAGCCGTCCCCAGCTGTAACCAAGTTGCCAGTACAGTTTGAATGTTGTTTCTTTAATCATTTATCGTTCTGTAACAATCTGCATGGGATGCGGGTGGCGCTGTGGGTTAAACCACAAAGCCTAGGACTTGCCGATCAGAAGGTCGGCGGTTCGAATCCCTGCGACGGGGTGAGCTCCCATTGCTCGGTCCCAGCTCCTGCCAACCTAGCAGTTTGAAAGCGTGTCAAAGTGCAAGTAGATAAATAGGTACTGCTCCGGCGGGAAGGTAAGCGGCGTTTCCATGCGCTGCTCTGGTTCACCAGAAGTGGCTTAGTCATGCTGGCCACATGACCCGGAAGCTGTACGCCGGCTCCTTTGGCCAATAAAGCGAGATGAGTGCCGCAACCCCAGAGTCGGCCACGACTGGACCTAATGGTCAGGGGTCCCTTTACCTTTTAACAATCTGCATAGTAATCAATGCTCATATTTTCAGAATAATGAATTCTATTGTTGTAATCATGCATTTATTTTTCATCACAATATGTGGGGCTTTTTCTCAGCTGGAACTCGGCACCTCTGAGGTGGGCACTATTGCCATTATAAGAGAACAAGGGAGGCACTCATGGTGAGTTCTGGCACCTCTTTTTCTAAAGAAAAGTAGCGCTGATAATATGTTCTGTTGATACTAGGCATTGGTTTGTTACCTGAGTAATAATTCCTCAATATGCTAGTATAAAGCGTCAACTTCCTGTGGCAGTGACTTTGCAATATAAATCTCATTCCACGTCTCAGTGTGCAACGAATTTATTGATTTAATAATATTTATAAACCCTTTGATTGGGAAAAAAACCCCACCAACAACCCACAAAGCAGTATGGCCAAAGATATATGCTAACAAATGTCAGAAGCAGCTAGTGTACATGAAAGCTCGAGGTCTCCATTTACACAAGTCGAAGGGGACATGAGAGCCAACACACAACATTATTGTTGGGGAAATTCTTTTTTTGCACATGCAATGCAATGGTTGTGGTGAACAAGTACACACCTCCCACCTTTCATTATCTATCCCTTTTCTAGTACTTACTGTTGATCCATAAAGATGCATTCTCTTGAGAGATTTCAGTTTGAAATGGAGCGCTGGATATTTCAGTTGTGTGTCCAGTGGGATACCACAGGAATACTCATTTTCTTAACTATAGCTCTAGGGGAAAGCACACCCACACCCACACCCACACCCACCACTCATTCTGCCCTACAAAGTCTTGGGAGTTTGTATTCTGCATTTAGTTCTCAGCTTTTGTATTTTTCAAACGAATAGGCAAAGTTCAGAGATTGTTGCCAAATGCTTCTGTTGTGAGAGCTTTATTGTGCAAACCTACCAAATGAGTAGCCACAATACAAGCAAATGACTAAAGATGGTCATATAATGCTGTTACTATGCTAAAGAAAATCTGCCCTCTCGTTTGATTTCCATTTGAGAGTTATACACAACTAATACAGCTCAGTAATGCTGGGACTCTATTCAGTAAAACTGCAAGCAGTTACCATTTACAGTATATCATAGGTCGATGACAGCAGGAATGGTGGGAGTTCATTATAGGGACCATGAATTGTTGGAGGTAATTTAGATTACAATTTAAAGTTTAATTTAAAAATCTATCAACAAATGTGAAAGTGCTCGAGGAACATTTTAAAATGCACTTTAATCTCACCAGCACAAATAGCTTTTTCAGGGCTCTAAACATCATCACCTGGCAAAACAGTAAAACTTTACTGCACCTTTAATTAAATTACAAACACAAAGGATAATTAACATTTTTATTTTTATTTTATTCATGCCATTGTTTTCCTTCAGAGTCAATATCTTGAAGTTACAGCAATAGGGTATCGAGGAGAAGTTTATAGCTGGCACATTCCATCGGGATATTATAGCATCGGGCAAATGAAATGCACACAGAGGTTCTGGAGGCTGATCAGAGACAAACCTAACCCAGTGTGGGCCAGCTGTGAAAGCATTTTAATGTGACCACAGCTAATTCCTGAAGCAGCATGTGAACCAAAATGGAACTCTCCTTCAAAATTCAAATTTTGCAATGCAGTTCTCCAGCCCAAATATGTCCCCATTTTTATTTTTTTTTAATGCATTGGAGAAAGTGTTTGTGAAATGCATATACAGTGGTACCTCAGTTTACAAATGCTTCAGGTTGCGCGTTTTCTTTTTTTCCTTTTTTTAATAATATTTTTTATTAATTTTAACATATAAATTATAAAATGTACCACAAAACTTATCACTTATACAATCTTTTTGGACTTCCATCAGCACCTCTGATGATCCACCGTTTTAACCACTTCTTATGCATTTCTTAACTTTATTGCCTTTACATCTCTTAACAAATCATCATTCCCCTTCTCCATTTTTGCAATACTTCCAATAATACTCCTCACAAAACTTCTTGCAACTCTACAAACGTCGTCTGTTCTTCACAATTACTTTTCAAATAGTCCGTAAATCTACTCCAGTCTTCCGTGAATTTCTGGTCTCGCCGGTTTCGAATCCTTCCTGTTAGTTTATCTAATTCTGCACAGTCCATTAACTTCATCCTCCATTCTTCAATCGACGGTAACTCTTCTTGCTTCCATTTTTGGGCCAATAATATTCTTGCTGCTGTTATTGCATATAAAAAGAGCTTATATTCCTTTCACTCCCCACAATGCCCAATAGAAATGCTTCTGGTTTCTTTATGAATGTATATTTCAACATTTTTTTCAACTCATTATATATCATCTCCCAGAAGCATTTCACCTTTTTACATTCCCACCACATGTGATAAAATGTTCCCTCTTTTTCTTTACATTTTCAACATTTATTACTAACTTTATACATTTTCGCTAACTTAACAGGTGTAATATACCATCTATACATCATTGTCATCACATTTTCTTTTAGGGCATTGCATGCAGTAAATTTTAAACCTTCCTTCCATCAGGCTGCATGTTTTCAGGTTGTGGACCGTGGGAAACCCGGAAGTCCTGGAAAGGGTTACTTCCGGGTTTCGCTGCTCGCGCATGCACAGAAGCACCAAATCGCATCATGCGTGTGTGCCGACACGGCGCTGCAGGCTACAAACACTGTGGGTTGCGGGCATGCCTCCGTCACGGGTTACGTCCACAACCCGAGGTTCCACTGTATGAGTGAAAATAGTTCAAAGGCAGGATATATGGGGAAATTGCTTGCAAAAAATGGGACCAGGCCTGAAAGTGCTGCAGTGGCTGGGTATAGTGCATAGAGAGATAAGGAGACAGGGAAAAAATTGTTCTTATATGCAACAACTGCAGCAAGAATTTTGTTAGCCCAAAGATGGAAATAACAGGAGTTATGAACAAAAGAAGAGGAGTAGATGAAGTTGATGGACTTTGCAGAATCTGTAACCAGCGAGACCAAACATTCCAAAAGGACTGGAACAAAATTATATCATACTTGATAGACAACTGTAGCAATTAACATCATTAGCAGGGTTATCTGAAGATTTGTAAGGTGAAATTTCTTGGGCTCCATGATCACTGCAGATGGTGACAGCAGCCGCGAAATTAAAAGACGCCTGCTTCTTGGGAGAAAAGCAATGACAAACCTAGACAGCATCTTAAAAAGTAGAGACATCACCTTGCCGACAAAGGTCCGTATACTTAAAGCCATGGTTTTCCCAGTAGTGATGTATGGAAGTGAGAGCTGGACCATAAAGAAGGCTGATCGCCAAAGAATTGATGCTTTTGAATTATGGTGATGGAGGAGACTCTTGAGAGTCCCATGGACTGCAAGAAGATCAAACCTCTCCATTCTGAAGGAAATCAGCCCTGAGTGCTCTCTGGAAGGACAGATCCTGAAGCTGAGACTCCAGTACTTTGGCTACCTCATGAGAAGAGACGACTCCCTGGAAAAGACCCTGATGTTGGGAAAGATGGAGGGCACAAGGAGAAGGGGATGACAGAGGATGAGATGGTGGGACAGTGTTCTTGAAGTTACCAGCATGAGTTTGACCAAACTGCGGGAGGCAGTGGAAGACAGGAGTGCCTGGCGTTCTCTGGTCCAGGGGGTCACAAAGAGTCGGACACGGCTAAATGACTAAACAACAGGTTGAGTAATATAATATTTTAGGTAATGATATAAGAAGGATAGGAAATGAAGCAAAACGTAAAGATGCGAAGTTTAATTTTGTAAACCATCAGATGGGAGGAAGTCAGGCTCAGTTGAGCCAAAGAGATACAATAAGAGATACAATAAGATACAATATGTTATGTGCCAGATATGAGACTGTACTATGAGGCAGCATGTTTATGCTGGGTAAAAGAATGGATAAAGTTAGAAAACCTTGAAGGCTTTGATAACAGATTTGGGTGGCACGCGTACCTATGGTGTGATCAAAAGAGGGTTCACAAAGGATTTGGAAACCACATCTTCAGGGGTTCTTTAATAGAGGTTTGGGAAAGATATAAAAATATATTGGAACCAAAAGTCCCACACTGGTTGTCCCCGTTAGAGGTAATGAGTGTTAAGAAGATTAATATGAGAGAAAAATGGGGTACATATGGTGAACTGGTAACCAAGGAAGGAGGGAAATGGAAATTAAAGCCATATGAACAAGTCAAAGAGTATATATATGATTGGCTGCATTATTTTCAAGTAAATGAAATATTTAAAAAAGATTTGAAGGAAAAACTTTATGTGGAAAAAGAATCAATTTTCCAAAAAGACTTAATAAATAATGAGTACAAAACTCTGTCAAAAATGTATAAGATATTGTTGGAATGGTATACGAAAGATGAAGAGGTTAAATCGGTAATGATACAGTGGGCAAAGGATTTTGGGTATAATATTCAATTTGAGGAATGGGAAAAATTGTGGAAAGAGTATATAAAATTTACGGCATGTACGTCACTGAAAGAGAATGTGATGAAAATGTTTTATAGATGGTATATGACACCTGTAAAATTAGCAAAGATGTATAAGGTTGATAACAAATGCTGGAAATGCAAAGACAAAGAAGGGACGTTTTTTCATGTGTGGTGGGAATGTAAGAAAGTGAAAAGCTTTTGGGAAATGATATACAATGAGATGAAAAAAATGTTAAGATATACTTTTGTGAAAAAACCCGAAGCTTTTCTTTTAGGCATTGTAGGAAAGGACATAAGAAGAAAGGACTGTAAGCTTTTCCAATATGCTGTAACGGCAGCCAGAATCCTGTTGGCCCAGAAGTGGAAACAAGAGGAGATACCGACGATAGAAGAATGGAGATCAAAATTGATAGACTATGCGGAATTGGATAAATTAACTGGGAAAATCAGATATACTAAAGACCAAAAGTTCATCGAGGACTGGGGAAAATTTGTGGATTATCTGAAAAACATATGTGGTGTAAATACAACGCTAGTGGGATTTCAAGAGGCACTGTAAAAAAAAAAAAAAGTATTGTTTATTAGAAATAATGGGAGTAAGGAGGAACAATGGCAATACGAAATAAGGGAATGTGTATTAAAGGTATAAACATGGATGATTATCAGAGACGCTGAAGGAAGTCCGAAACAGTCATAATTTGTTGTATTCGGGATAAAATGTATAACTGGATGAAAACTAATAAAATTTATTTAAAAAAAGATACAAGGTGTTATGTAATATGATTATATGTAAAACTAATAAAAATCATTTATAAAAAAAAAGAAAGTGCTGCCAGTGAGCTACTGGGCTCAGTTCAAGGTACTAGCATATAAAGTCCCAAATGGCTTCTGGTCCTAGTATCTAAAATAGTTCATTCCCCAATGCCAACCATTTGGACCCGATGGCTGTTCAATTAGCGTTGACCCATGACAGGGTCGTCTCAGTGGCAGTTCCCTGTTTGTGGAACGCCCTCCCTTAGTGAGCTGTGTCCATATCTCTCATTGTTAACTACCTGGAGGAATTGAGAAAATATTCCTGTTTACCTAGGCATTTGATGGCTGAGAGATACTAATCCTGGCAACTCTGGAATATAATGTTGTTATAATGCTCTTACAATTATTATTATTATTATTATTATTATTATTATTATTATTATTATTATTGGTGTCTTTGCTGCCTTGGGCTTCCTTTAGGAGGAAATTCAGGATATAAATTGAATGAATGAATGAATGAATAAGTAGAGCAGGCAAAATGCATAGAAAAATCCGTAAATGAGGAGAACTGCGCACCGGAATGCTGATGAATTTTCGTGAGGATTTTAAAACAGCATTTTTGGAAACTAGTGTAGAAATTTGGTGAACTTGAACTGAAGAATGTGGAGGAAATGAAATGGATAGATTTACTCATCCTTAAGGAAAATTGATGCTTTTGAATTATGGTGCTGGAGGAGACTCTTGAGAGTCCCATGGACTGCAAGAAGATCAAACCTCTCAATTCTGAAGGAAATCAGCCCTGAGTGCTCACTGGAAGGACAGATCCTGAAGCTGAGACTCCAATACTTTGGGCACCTCATGAAAAGAGAAGACTCCCTGGAAAAGACTCTGATGTTGGGAAAGATGGAGGGCACAAGGAGAAGGGGGCGACAGAGGACGAGATGGTTGGATAGTGTTTTCGAGGTTACCAACATGAGTTTGACTAAACTGCGGGAGGCAGTGGAGGACAGAGGTGCCTGGCGTTCTCTGGTCCATGGGGTCACGAAGAGTCGGACACGAATAACGACTAAACAACAACAAAGGAAAAGGCACATAGAAAAGCCATAAGCCCAGCAGGGCATTGTAGTAATGTGCAGGATGTGAGGAGCAGTCAGCATCACCAGGCGCATCAGAATATTGTAATGCAAAGCAAAAATTGCAACTCAAGCCCCATCTGGCTAGCAAACATCAGCAGCAGCCTTGTGCAACAGGTTTAAAAGACTTTTATCTAGGAGCCATTAGCTTTTCTAAGAGACTTAAGTATCGTAGAACAAGTCCTTTATCTCACAAGAGGATATTGTGGATCAGAACTGCGTCCCTAGAATTCCTTATGTGTAACAGAATACGTCAGAGAGTATTGCTAATCAACACACAAACCTTCTCATAAGTAGAAAGAACTGGTTGTGACCAAGGTTGATCGTTGAAATACTGAACACTGGCTGTAAATTCCAGAGGGATGGTGGTGCTAATCTTTTGCAGTGAAGAGTCTTTTAGCAACAAATCTTGCAGCACCTCAAAGACGAACGCATTTATCTTTGGAGGAAAAGCAAGAAGCTTTTAAGACTGCAGCATGGAGTATTGCTATTGAGAGCAAGAGATTTTCCCTGTAGCTGCTTGCAATATATATATATATTAATTCATTAAAAACTATGAAAGTAAGCAGGTTATTACATTAACCTCACTTTTAATATATCTGAAAAGAATATATGAATGAGGAATATATTCCTTTATGCAACTGTTGGAAGCAGTGTAAAAATAAAATAGAAATGGTGGTGCCATTTTGTAAAATGACATTTAATGTGCCCAGGAAAACCAGTTGACCCCAGTGGAATGCCTCACATATGTGGATTTTTGAAGGCATTTTAGTCCAGCACCCTGCTAAGGATAGCTGGATGTTTGTTTTGTTTTGCTCTGCAAGTATTTTTATTATTATTAAGCAGATTGCTTTGGCAGTGATCTAGATTGCATAGGTCAAATAGCATAGCTGTCAACCGTCCCTTATTTGGCGGGAAAGTCCCTTATCCCAGCGCCGTGTCCTGCTGCTGTCCCTTATTGATGATGTCCCTTAAATTTCCCGGGTTTCAAAGGAAGCAGCTCCTCTCCCTCCCTCCCTGCCGGCCAGGGAGGAGGAAGGCTCCAACTGTGTTGCTTGGCTGCGTTGCTCACCCAATAAGGAGTCTAAGAATGACTTGGGGGGGGGGGCTGGAGCTTGCATGCCTTGTGCCGATCAAATTGGCCGTGTTGCCTGGGGACTCCAGCCTAGGTCAAATAAATACACACCTTACAGAAGTCAGGATAGGATATAATATTCGGAGCGAATAATGACCTCTGGCACTAGGCAAGAGGGGGGTAAGAATTTGATGCTGCCATGGAAGCGAAGATGGAGTGGCCAAAAACCCTCAGTTTATAGCTGGACAAAATCATAGACAAAATCTCTGTGCTACAAAGTTGCTACTAAAAGGTAAAGATACCCCTGACCGTTAGGTCTAGTCGTGGATGACTCTGGGGTTGCAGCGCTCATCTCGCTTTACTGGTCAAGGGAGCCAGTGTTTGTCTGTAGACAGTTTTTCCAGGTCATGTGGCCAGCATGACTAAGCCACTTCTGGGGAATCAGAGCAGCGCATGGAAACGCCGTTTACCTCCCACCGGAGCGGTACCTATTTATCTACTTGCATTTTTGAGCGTGCTTTTGAACTGCTAGGTTGGCAGGAGCAGGGACCGAGCAACGGGAGCTCACCCCATCACAGGGATTTGAACCGCTGACCTTCTGATCAGCAAGCCCTAGGCTCTGTGGTTTAACCCACAGCGCCACCTGTGATAAATAACCCCAAAAATCCTCCTGAGAAAAATACAGATTTCATTGTGCTTTGTGTTATGAATTCATTGGCCTGTGTTTGCCTGAGCTTGAGTCTGGATTAAGGATTCTGAGCCCCTGTGTTCTGATTTGATACATGATATCCAATCACAGAACCTTTCAGGATTTGGGCCTCTGCCATTGGCCCTTAAACTCCGAGTCATGATTCGCAGCTTGGAAGTTTAGGCAGCCAATCATGTCAGGAGTGGGAGTGGCCCAGGCCTTCAGAAATGTATATAAGCAGTTGCTTTGCCCCTGTTGTCCAGTTCTGTTAGTGCAATAAAGTTTCTTGCTGTTATCACTGTGTCTTGCCTTGTGGGAGCCCACCTACACTTCACTGTGCACAGCCCACTTTGCTAGGTACAGTGGTACCTTGGTTCTCAAACTTAATCCGTTCCATAAGTCCATTCCAAAACCAAAGCGTTCCAAAACCAAGGCACATTTTCCCATGGAAAGTAATGCAAAATGGATTACTCCACTCCGGACTTTAAAAAACCACCCGCAGAACAGCAATTTAGCATGGATTTTACTATCTAACAATACCATTGTTCCATAAAATGAAAGCAATAATAAATGTACTGTATTATAAAATAAATAAAACAGTATTGAAGATGATAAAAAAGTTTTTTTAAAAAAATTCTTACCTGCACTGATGATCGTCATTGTTTGTATGGGGGGCTTTTATCCATTTCCGCAGTCACACAATCAATCAATCAATCAATCAATCAAAGTAGCTGAACTGGGATCCACACAGTCACAAAAACAAATTAACTTTTTCAAAACAAAAAAGGCAAAACAAATGGCAAAAACAAATGCACCAAATATAAGCTCCAAATATCACCTTAGAACACTGCAATTGGAAATGGAAGGCTTGAATTAAAATGAGGGGGGCGCAAATTAGCAGCGCAACAGGAAACACAGGGGGACGCAAATTAGCAGTGCAATAGCAAACAGGGGGACGCAATATGGCTTCCGGAAAAAAGTTAAAAAACCGTAACACCTACTTCTGGTTTTGCAGCATTCGGGTTCCAAGTTGTTCATGAACTAAGCTGTTTGAAAACCGAGGTACCACTGTATAGCTGTGATTCCTGCATTACAAGAGGGTTGGACTACATGGCCCTTGTGGGTCCCTTCCAACTCTACAATTCTATGTGTCTATGAACGTAGGAGCAGTGAATTATGTGGAAACAGCCTTTCAGTTAAGCCATCTACAGTGTGAAGTTCATTACATTCAGGGAAAACCCAAAGCTCCAGCTAATCATATGGGAGAGCTATTTATATAGGGTTGCTTTGGCAGGGCCTATGCCCGGAACAGAATGAATACTCAAAACTACAAGTTGCAGATAAACTAGGTTTTTCTGCATTTTTTGTTTTTTTAAATGTTGTTATGAACCCAATCTGGAGAGGAACTGGTTTGTGAACGTTAAACAACAAATTTTGTTGCGTGTGCCAAGTTTGAAACGCGGAGATTTCTCTCTTTCTTTTCTTTTTGTTGTTTTTTTGTTGTTGAAGATAATCTTTATTGATTTTATGATTACATACTATACATATACACATTACTTTACATTTACATTTACTCCTAAGAGTTGACTTCCTTCCTTCCTTCTGGCTTTTTTATGTCGTCTCTAAGTTTTTCGCATTGTCTTTATTGATTTTGTATATTGTTGTTCTTCTTTCAACTTTATCCATACAGAGTCTATATACAAATCAATCTTTCTGTAAATACACATCTTTTTGTTTGTCTATATTCATTTACAGATACAATTAGTTACCTTCATTGTATTTTACGTTTTTATTCATATTGTCATTTAACATCCAATAAAGTTTCTTTTAATTTCCCATTATGAGGTTTATTTCCATTCTATTGATTTCACTATTTCACCGTATCCTATGTATAACATAATATTTTCTTTGCATGCCCAGGGAGAGACCCCCCCGAGCCCAGGCAACATACGGGTGGAATAATGATTCGTGACAACGTGTTATGGGATTAAAATTGGCCACAACTTTATGAAACTTTCAGATGTAGGAAGACCTTGGCTTAGGCATTGGGCGTTTATACCACCCAGTCCCCAGCCAGGGATCTAGGACACAAGAGGGTTAACCAATCTGGCTGGGGGTTGGGCTGGCTCTGGAAGACATATGTTTAAGCAGAGAGCCCCCCCCCCATTTCGCCACAACACAGGGGAGTGCAGTGACAACCTTTCAGCGTATGGCCAGTGACTCCCCTCAACACAACCCTGTGATGGCCTGGGATTCGGACTCGGAGGCTGAACCTGAGGAATCCCAGCCTGCACAGGAGTCCCCGCCTCCAGAACCAGCTGAGCCGGGGCTGGGGCCTGAGCCTGAAGGGTCCTCACCTGTGCTGGATCCTCAGGTGCAGGCACCAGCTGAGTCTGCTCTGGCTCCTGAGGGGATGGAGGACCCATTCCCTGCAGGTGCTCCACTCTCAGCCCCGTCAGGGGAAGCTGAGGTTGCCTCTGGGTCCGGTAACCCTCCAGCAGAGCTCAGGGCAGAGAGGTGGAGGGAACTAAGTTCCCGCAGGAGGAGTGCTTGCCTCCAGGCCAGGAGAGGCGAGTCACCTGTGGACCGGGGCCGCCCTAAGCCAGCCAGCCCCAGTCCCAGGTTGCGGGAGCAACATTGTTGGTAGCCTGTTCCTACCTGCACCCTGTCCTGCTCTTCTGCCAGAGTTCCTGACCTCACCCGACTCCCTGCCTTGGACCCAGCTTCAGCTTTGACGGACAGCCTCCATATCGCACCATTGACCTCGGACTGGACTTGGACCTTGCCACATGGTTACCCCTTGGGAACAGCACAAACCCCTTTGCCAGGAAACCCTGGGATCGCTGCCTCGGGAGGGGGGGGCATGTGTCACCGCTTCAGGCCCCCCCCCCATTTAGGGAAGATAAGACTAAAGGGTTCTGCCCAAGGCCTAAAACCGCCAAAGTTGTGATGTTTTGCTACAGGGAAGGCGAAACCTGCCAATGCAGAGAAAATTCCTTCAAGCTCCTTTAACAGCAACCATGGTAAGACCATAAGACTCGGGGATCTTTCTTTGCAAAAAGAAATCAAAGGGCAACAGGAATCAGACCAAAAAAATAATGTTCAAAATGTGTTTTCTCCAGATGAAATTAATGGACTATGCAGAATTGGACAAAATGACAGGAAGGATTCGAAACCTGCGGGACCAGAGATTTACAGAAGATTGGAAGAAGTATATGAATTATTTGAAGAGCAGCTGTAATCAACAAATTACACTAGTAGGACTACAAGAAGGAGAAATATATGAAGTGTTACAAAGCAGAAAAAGACAGAGATATTGGTTATGAGTTTGAAATGTAATAGGGAAGACAAGAAATGCAGACTGAGAGATTAGATTGGAAAATTTTCAGACAGGATTGATGGAAGTCAAAAATTTGAATAAGATGTAAAAGTATGTTTAATTACTGTTGAAAAGGTTAAAAAAACTAATAAAAAATTATATATACTATATAAAAAAATGTGTTTTCTCTGGAATGGTGAAAAAGCCTAGAAATGAGGACTAGAAATTGGAGTGAAGAAATTATCCCACCCAAGCAGACTAAACCAAACACACAGAGGATGGGGTATACTCTCACACCCGTCCCAAGGACCTGGGCTAGGGTAACAAGCAAAAAAAGGGAGAGAGGTGAATTGCTGCTGACATGTGTTTCCTTGGATTTTGCTGTATTAAGACTTTACTGAATTGCAATCTTTTTGTGAGTTGCAATCCGTTTCTCCGTTGGGTCTTCTCGATCTCAGTTCCATTAAGCCTTCTCTGCCCCAAATTGGCTTCCCTGCCCAAATTGCTTTCTTATAGCATTGAGGCGGGACTGAATCTAAATACACGCGGGGTGATGAAGCGCTATCCTATCCTATGAGATCTAAGAACAAAAACGACAAAGCCAAAATGGAAGCTTGTCTCAGTATTGTGTTCTCCACATGCATGGGGAACATCCTCCCTTTGCACAGACTCAAAGTTTGTTGGAAAAGTCCAGACCTGATTCTTTGCTTCTTGGCACTCCTTGTAAGTGATAACCATTCACAATCAAACACACAGACTCATCTGTAGCTTTCCAAGCTCATCATTTACCGTATTTTTTGCTCTATAAGACTCACTTTTCCCCTCCTAAAAAGTAAGGGGAAATGTGTGTGCATCTTATGGAGCGAATGCAGGCTGCGCAGCTATTCCAGAAGCCAGAACAGCAAGAGGGATTGCTGCTTTCACTGCGCAGCAATCCCTCTTGCTGTTCTGGCTTCTGAGATTCAGAATATTTTTTTTCTTGTTTTCCTCCTCCAAAAACTATGTGTGTCTTGTGGTCTGGTGCGTCTTATAGAGCGAAAAATACGGTAAGTTTTCTATCTTGGCTGAAAAGCACAACTTTACTTAACTTTTAAAAGGATAGAATAAAGAGGCTTGATCCATGTTTTAAAAAAGCATCATATGAACATATCCTAAGCACAAATTTCTCTACTAAATCTTAATTTACTTGGTTGCCAAATACACAAATTGGGCCTAGCGCTTCTGCTTATTAGGGTTGCCAACTTTTGAAAACCATGCTCCAAAGTACAAAATTCATTTGAATTGTGACACTGTGGCCTGTTTTTATATCTGAATAGCTATGGGGTTCCTATCTGATTGACTTAAAAGGTATATAACTCCTCTCCCCAAGGCACACCTTTTTAAATAAAGTGATATAAAAGATAGGGGAGGAAAGGTTGGCTAAGGAAGACAAGCTACTTAATTTCTTTCAAACAAAATGAGCAGGCACGACCCAATGCCACTGCGGGGAAGAAAGAGCTGCCGGTGTGTATTAAAGATTAGTGCCTCGGCTGCTTAATTATTGGCGCGTTGGCTGCTTAATTATTGGTTAATCTAGCAATTTAACATGCTTCATTTAATTCTAATTAGGAGAATTAATAGGCAGGGAATAAAGATTTAAACAGACTGGCGAGAAACAAAACTGAATTTCAAGCTGCTGTTGAAAATTGGAGGCTTCCTTGACGAATGCTCTTTCGGCAACAAAGCGGCCCCTCTTCCCCACAGAACGGGGGCCACGGGGAGGCTTTCGTCACCAGGCAGCCACCAGGCGCTGGCTTGTGTAACACGCGGCATTAATGTCCTGGTGACAGAACGAGGACGGAAGGAATGGCTTCTGTGTTTTGGAGGGTGTGTGCACTGTGAGATGATTTCGCGATGTGTGTGTGTGTTTATAGGGCAAGAGGGAGCGGGGAATAATTTAGTGGTGATCTCACCCTCAGGAGGTACATACTATTGATGTTGGTGCTTTAAGTCACGGAGCTGTGAATTATTATATTTCTTCCTCAGTCTGATGCTCCCTTTATGTTCTCTCTCCTGGCATAGCTTTGGGGAATGAAGACATGAGGCATTTCCACTTCAACAGCTGGCTGGCTTCCATTCTTGCCTCCCCCAAACGTTACCGCCTGATGTGCTTAGTGTGTTTGTCTTTGCTAATCAAGCTGGTTACTCTGACAAGTCCTACGACATTGGACATGGCTGTTCTTCTAATTAAGGTGCTAATTGAATTAAATGGCTGCAGTAATGAGCAGATGAGCAGCATAAAAAGTAAAGAGTCAGATAGGCCAATTAACGAAAGAGCTGAGCATAATTATAACATTTAAAATACACGCAGCTCTGTACCAATATTCTTAATTGTTACAGGGGAAATTTATGATAATTGGCTCAACAACAGCCACGCAGGGCTTGGTCTGAGACAAAGCCGGTAATTAAAACAAAAATGATATTCAACGCGGATTGCAAAGCAGGGGGAAACGGCTGATTTATATAGGAGATGTTTGTAAAATAAGACAACCTACGGAGTGAAAATCCTGCTGAATCGAAGCACCGCCGGTGGGTGACATTTGGACAAGGTGTCCCAAGATGGAGGTTTATTATTCATTTGCTTCAGACTGCCCACAACCCCAAAGCAGGGTGCTGATCCTCAGGGGTGCTGTCCCAAATCCATTCATCTCATTTCTTGCCTCTGCAGAATTTATGCAATGGTTTCTTATCATAAAGCAATTTGATATAGAAATTTGAGGCTTGTGTGACTAAAAAGAATGCCATTGGAGACCAGTAAGCCTTTTATGTTTCTGACTTTGAAGCAAGCAAAGGATGAATTTGGAAACCGACAGGTAGGAGGGGAAATGGGGTCACCGCTATTTAACCTGGCAGAAAGCCGAGAGGCCACACAAGTCCAATACCATTTTCCTTTTTGTAACAATTGCATATTGATTTGGCGACGTTGCTTCATGCAGTAGTGAGCAAGTCAATGGACACAGGAATGATATTTGATAAGCAAATTATTGATTAAGAGTGCATCAGCGAACAGGGCCTGGAGAAGGGGCTTATTGTCACCACAGTCGAACAGTGAGGTAGTCATATTTAATTATTAAATACGGAGTTGGTAAATAAGTCACAAAGCACCAAAGTTTGACCCTTTTTGACATATGGCCACATTTCCCCACACCAAGCAAGGCGTGAGAAGCAAAGAAGTGTGGGAATGTTCAGGGATGCAGGAGATGATATATTGTTTGATTATATCCTTTCCAACTTGTGTTATCAAGTTCTACAATTTAGCAGAGTAACATTCCCCTTTTTAAACTTGCACAGCAGATGCGTTTCCTCAGGCTTCGTAAAGCCTCTAAATAAGTTTCGTTGGTAATTTCCCCTTTAGTCCCTCATAAAAAGATAGACACAACACAGTTATACTTTTTTCTATAAAAGTATAAAAAGAGTTTACTCACTCACATTCTGTTCACAAATGGATCCCAGAAGGCAGAGTTAAGTTAGAAAAGTAATATACCGGTACCTGGAATCCATCCCATAAAGAGACCATCATAGGCTAAGCAGATGTTCCTTCTATGACAAATGTGGTCAGAGAGAGAGAGAGATGGCTGACCAGTCCTGCTCTTTTGTTACCTGCGCAGGTGAGGTCACACCCACCTCTAGTCACATGCAGAGAAAGTCTGTCCCAGCCTAGGAGAAACAGGAAGTTCTGACTGTCTGGTCTAGACATCCCCTTTTATTTCCACTCTAGGGATGTTGCACTTGTCTGCTCTTGTGTTTCACATCCTACAAGAAGCCTTTCATCAAATACAATTTTCAGACAAGGTATGAGAAAATACTGTATTTCTTGGGAAATGTTTTCCCCCTTGTATTTTTGAAAGCATATTTTCAATAGTCATTTGCTAACCATAGAATCTGAACACATGCACACACACACGTCCCCCTTGAAATAGAAGGCAAGTCAGGGTTGACAAAAGTTTTGACATTAATTGTGTGTTCATTAAAAATGTGGACCACCTCTGACTGGGTTTCTACTTGATACGGACAAAGCTCCCAAAATATGCAGAATCCACAGATATAAGCAGTTACAACATAAAATCACAATATGAAAACACAAAATACATAATCTAAATAAAAACAAAAACAACCCAATAACACACTCCCTCCAACACATTTTAAAAGGGCGTTGGGTATCAATCAGCCAAAGGTCTGGTTGAAAAAGAAAGTTTTTGCCTAACGCTTAAAAGTGTACCATGAAAGTCCCAGATGAACCTCCCTGGGGAGAACATTCCATAAACAGGGAATTTACATAACTTGACCAACTTTATTCTAAAGTGTGCCCATCCAGGAAGGAAGAGTTCTAGCTCCTCCTAGCTTCTGGAGAAGGTAGTGAATCCAGATAACAGAAACTCCTATTGGCTATCCCTGTTGTAGGATATCAGCAAATGTTCCGGGTAGTGAAAAGCTTTATGGCTGGGAAGTCCAATGCAGGGCCCAAGGGTTGCATGAGGCCCTTGAGGCCTTTCTTTGGTGTCGCTCAGCAACATCCACCCCCTGCAACCCTCACACTGCCTTCTCAAAGCCTGGTAAGTGAGGTGCTGGGCTTTGGGAAGGAGACGTGAGGGCTCAGGCAGGGTCCTAGAGTCCTCCTTCCTGCTTCACAAAACCTAGTGTTTCCCCAGTTTTGGGAAGGATGTGGGAAAGCTCTGGAATCCCGCCAGAGCCTCAAAGAAGCAACAAAGCAGTGTGTGGCCCGCAGGTTCCATGTCAGAGTACTTGTGTGGTCCACTTGGTATGAAAAGTTGGACCACCCTGATGTATGGGATTGGGAAGGAATTCCTGCATTCTGCAAAGACCTGCATTGAGGTACCAGTATGCGATAGGTTCTGCAGGCACAGGGTCTCCTGACATCACCTGGACCTGTTCTGGTGCACACAGCCATTACTTTTAGCACATAACACCCTGCAACATATGGTTGGCTGGTATTCAGTTGGCATCTCCATTAGCAATGGCTGGAGTTAAGCCCGTTGGATGCTATCCAACATTGTTCATGTTCAGAGTAGACCCACTGAAATTAATGGGCATGTAACTTAATTCCATGATCACTACAGATGGTGATAGCAGCCACGAGATTAAAAGACGCCTGCTTCTTGGGAGAAAAGCAATGACAAATCTAGACAGCATCTTAAAAAGCAGAGACATCACCTTGCCAACAAAGGTCCGTATAGTTAAAGCTATGGTTTTCCCAGTAGTGATGTATGGAAGTGAAAGCTGGGCCATAAAGAAGGCTGATCACCAAAGAATGGATGCTTTTGAATTATGGTGCTGGGGGAGACTCTTGAGAGTCCCATGGACTGCAAGAAGATCAAACCTCTCCATTCTGAAGGAAATCAGCCCTGAGTGCTCACTGGAAGGACAGATCCTGAAGCTGAGGCTCCACAACTTTGGCCACCTCATGAGAAGAGAAGACTCCCTGCAAATAACCCTGATGTTGGGAAAGATGGAGGGCACAAGAAGAAGGGGACGACAGAGGACGAGATGGTTGGATAGTGTTCTCGAAGCTACCAGCATGAGTTTGACCAAACTGCGGGAGGCAGTGGAAGTGCCTGGTATGCTCTGGTCCATGGGGTCATGAAGAGTCAGACACGACAAAACAACAACAACAACAACAACAACAACAACAACAACAACAACTTAAATCCATTGGGTCAGATCTGAGTATGACTTAGTTGGGTGTCACCCACCCAGTGGCGTAGCGTGGGGGGTGCAGGGGGGGCCGGCCGCACCGGGCACAACATCTGGGGGGGGGCGCCTCGCACTAACTAATCTAGTGGAAGAGACTCGAGTGCTAAAATCCACGGTTTAGGGGGCGCAAATTACTTGCCTTGCCCAGGGTGCTGACAACCCACGCTACGCCACTGCACCCACCAATTTCTGCAGCTGGGGATCTTGTATGCCAAGATCTGTTCTGGATTGTGGCCAAAAAATGAACCGGAGCGGCTCATGCTGCAAGTAAAATAATATTGCACTTGAAAATATGCCCCACAACTCATAAACCTCCACGATTTTACACCAGTGGTAATGGAATAAATACATTCTAACAACACATTGCTTCTTTCCCCGCATAACTACTTCTCCAGGCAGATATACCATAACAGACTCTGAGCAGGGGGAAAACTAACAACAAAAAAAGATGGTTCATTTACAAATGTAATTTCAATTGAAGATAGTTTTCCAATCTTCTTTCATTTGAGTCTCAATTGAACTTCTTCTCCTTTTTGATGGCATGATTAGACATTGTGAGAGCTGTTGAAGATTAGTCAAGCACAGAGAGAGTAAATTGGGAAGGATGTTTTATCAGCGCACGTCACAATATATGAAAGCAGATGTGTATGCTCTGAGCTGTTCCCTCAAATTATGGTTATGGAATAATTTAGCCCTTTTGATTCTCACAGATTACTGCCTCCACTGATCATGCTGTCAAAATCAAAGTGAGCACTTCATTCCGCTTTTATTCATGCCAGATCTATTTTGCTTTCATAATGAGCAGATATTACCACTGCACAAAGAGGATAAAGACATTCACAGTGATAGATAGGCGAGAGATTAAATGGGATCTTTATGACTTCTTCAGCCATCAGTTTTGACTGTGCGATAAGACGAGTCGAGTTGGCCACTGATTTGTTCTTTATTGGAGCCAATATTAGCATGGGCTTACCAGCGCACGCTCTGATAAAATCTATTTAAGGTGGAATGGGCATAAGCATTTTAGACCGAGGAGAACTGCTGCTGCTGCTACAGCAGCAGGAGGAACAGGCAGCAAACCTCTCTATATGGCAAAATTTCAAAACTGTTGTTGCTAAATCTAATTATAACTTTACATTTCTCCTACTTCTCTTTGGCGTCAAAGGGTTTTCCGCAGTATTATTGATTACAAACATTGTGTACAGTGGTACCTTGGTTCTCAAATGCCTTGGTACTCAAACAACTTGGAACCCAAACACTGCAAACCCGGAAGTAAGCGTTCCGGTTTTTGAACTTTCTTTGGAAGCCGAACATACTCAGTTTTGAATGTTACACTTCCAATTTGGGTGCCACACTTCCGTTTTGAGTGTTACACTGAGGTCTGTCTGTTTTTGCTATTTTGTGTTTTTGTGGCTCTTTTTGTGTGTGTGTGTGAATTTGTGGAACCCAGTTCAGCTACGGATTGATTGTGTGACTGCAGTACATTGTTTATTGCTTTCATTTTATGGATCAATGGTCTCGTTAGATAGTAAAAATCATGCTAAGTTGCCGTTTTAGGGGTTGTTTTTAAAAGTCTGGAACCGTTTAATCTGTTTTGTATTACTTTCTATGGGAAAGCGTGCCTTGGTTTTTGGAACGCTTTGGTTTTGGAACAGACTTCCAAAATAAATTAAGTTTGAGAACCAAGGTACCACTGTATTCAAACAGAAATCTTTACAGATATCAGTGTAAACATGACATGCGCTGGTTGCTTTGCACTTTGCTTGAAATGTCTAAAGTAAGATGTGTTCAAGCCTGTGACCAGGATCCAAAAGACATCCGTACTAACTGTCTGCTGAAGGAGCCAGTCTGGACCTGAGGTTCTCATCTCCCTGCCCCGATAGTCTTCCAAGGCAGGGCTAGCTAACTTGTAGCTTCCAGTTGGATTATAACTCTCATCATCCCTGACCACTGAATCGAGTAGCTGAGGCACATGGGAGTTGGAGTCCAACACCATCCAGTGGCATAGCATGGGTTGTCAGCACCCGGGGCAAGGCAAGTAATTTGCACCCCCTAACCCATGGTTTTGCGCCCCCTAACCCTAACCTCAGATGTTGCGCCCGGTGCTGCCGGGCCCCCCTGCACCCCCCACGCTACGCCACTGACACCATCTAGAGAACTACAGAAGCACAGCTTTCATATCCTTGTTCTAAGGTAGTAATAGAGCATCATGATATTAATTCTTAAGTAGGTTTTGAATAGACCTTAAAAAGAAAGTTGTACCTTATATACAAATTTATGCTAACATAAATGCTTAAATAATAATAATAATAATAATAATAATAATAATAATAATAATAATAATTTATTATTTATACCCCGCCCATCTGGCTGGGCCTCCCCAGCCACTCTGGGCGGCTTCCATAAAAACCAAAAATACAGTAAAATCACACATTAAAAACTTCCCTGAACAGGGCTGCCTTAAGATGTCTTCTGAATGTCAGGTAGTTATTTTTCTCTTTGACATCTGCTGGAAGGGCATTCCACAGGGTGGGCGCCACTACCGAGAAGGCCCTCTGCCTGGTTCCCTGTAGCTTTGCTTCTCGCAATGAGGGAACCACCAGAAGGCCCTCGGCGCTGGACCTCAGCGTCCGGGCAGAACGATGGGGGTGGAGACGCTCCTTCAGGTATACTGGACCGAGGCCGTTTAGGGCTTTAAAGGTCAGCACCAACACTTTGAATTGTGCTCGGAAACATACTGGGAGCCAATGTAGGTCTTTCAAGACCGGTGTTATATGGTCTCGGCGGCCGCTCCCAGTCACCAGTCTAGCTGCCGCATTCTGGATTAGTTGTAGTTATTAAAAATAAACATAACCATATACAAATACTTGCAGTACCTGAAGTGAGCCTGAAGCGATGCAATTAGGCTATAAAGCTACAAATTAAACAGCAGTTAAAAAACACAACTCATTTCCTGCCTAAAATTCCAATTCTGCATAATATTTTCGAGAAGGCAGACGTAAAATCATTTGCTGTTACATCACCTGCCTAATTTAATCCGCTGTCATTTTTAGCCCAGAACTCCCCAGCTATGTGAACTTGGCAATGCATGGTCCTATGTGAGTGTCTGGAGGCCGTTGGAGGATGGATGGTGGCTAACAGATTGAGGTTGAATCCTGACAAGACAGAAGTACTGTTTTTGGGGGACAGGAGGCGGGCAGGTGTGGAGGACTCCCTGGTCCTGACTGGGGTAACTGTGCCCCTGAAGGACCAGGTGCGCAGCCTGGGAGTCATTCTGGACTCACAGCTATCCATGGAGACACAGGTCAATTCTGTGTCCAGGGCAGCTGTTTATCAGCTCCATCTGGTACGCAGGCTGAGACCCTACCTGCCAGAGTGGTACATGCTCTGGTTATCTCTCGCTTGGACTACTGCAATGCGCTCTATGTGGGGCTACCTTTGAAGGTGACCCAGAAAATACAACTAATCCAGAATGCGGCAGCTAGACGGGTGACTGGGAGCGGCCACCGAGACCATATAACACCGGTCTTGAAAGACCTACACTGGCTCCCAATACGTTTCCAAGCACAAATAAAAGTGTGGGTGCTGACCTTTAAAGCCCTAAATGGCCTCGGTCCAGTATACCTGAAGGAGCGTCTCCACCTCCATCATTCTGCCCGGACACTGAGGTCCAGTGCCGAGGGCCTTCTGACGGTTCCCTCAATGCAAGAAGCCAAGTTACAGGGAACCAGACAGAGGGCCTTCTCGGTAGTGGCACCCGCCCTGTGGAACGCCCTCCCACCAGATGTCAAAGAGAAAAATACCGTATTTTTCCCTCTATAACACGCAGATTTTTTTCTCCTAAAAAGGAAGGGGAAATGTCTGTGCGTGTTATAGAGCAAATGTGTGGTCCCTGGAGCCGAAAAATCAGGCAAAAATCAAATCACGCTTCACGGAGAAGGGAAACCTGAAAAGAGGAAGCGGCTGCTTTCCTGCATTCTGCCTCAGGGTCTTACTGCCCACCCTCCTCTGTTTCCTTGCTGTGTTTGCTGAAACGGAACAAAGAGCAGGGAAAGCCCCTCCCCTCCAGGCAAGCAGAGGGGAAAGCAGAGTTTCGTCTCTGTGCTCCGGTGCTGCTGGGGGAGAGGGAGAGAGGGGGGGAGGGAGAGAGAGAGAGAGAGAGAGAGAGAGAGAGAGAGAGATGGCTGGCTTGGGTGGGGGGAAACTTTTGCCTTTCTTTCCTTCCTCCCGTTAAATCCCTCTCCTGCATTCTTAGCCAGCTGCTTCTCTGCACACCCCTCTCATGTCCCTTCTTTGTTTTTCCTTCGCTCCCCACTTAAAATGTGGTTACAAAGCATAGATCCACATGGATCCTCAGGATCTTTGCATTGGGTCACCCCAAATTCACCATCAGATCACATAGCATGTCCATGGCTACAGCCTGCACCAAAAAAATCACGCACCCACTGTTGCCTGGGGCTGCAATGGTGCAAAAATGTGGTTACAAAGCATGGATCCACAGGAATTCTCAGGATCTTTGCATTGGGTCACCCCAAATTCACCATCAGATCACATGTCTGTGGCCACAGCATGAAGCACAAAAATGATACATCCACTGTTTCATTCAGAATGTTTTTTCCCTTGTTTTCCTCCTCTAAAAACGATGTGTGTGTTATGGTCAGGTGCGTGTTATAGAGCGAAAAATACGGTAACTATCAAACTTTTAGAAGACATCTAAAGGCAGCCCTGTTTAGGGAAGCTTTTAATGTTTAATAGGTTATTGTATTTTAATGTTTGTTGGAAGCCGCCCAGAGTGGCCGGGGAAACCCAGCCAGATGGGCGGGGTATAAATAAATTATTATTATTATTATTATTATTATTATTATTATTATTATTATTAAATAAGGAAAGCTTCTCAAATATACAAAGTTTTAGCTGAGAATATAAAACCAAGAAAATCTAATATCTAACAGCCCAGTAATACGCACAAAGGAAGCTTCTCTTTTGGTGATCACTCGTAGCCGAGTAAGATTGTCTTCCATAAACACAGTTTTAACAGTGAGTCCGTAAGTGACTGTGGAGGCCAATTCTGGATCCACGCGTCCTTCCACAGTGGGGACATAGGTTTTTGGGCAGGAGTTGATCACGGTGAGGGTTTGCCAAACGCGCCTTCCTCTTAGCACGTTTCTCCCTTTCATCTTGAGTTCGAGTGTCAGAGTTATGAGGAAGAGGTAGGAGGTATTCTTGACCCTCCCCACCAAACCTGGATTCAGAGGAGCATAACATGCTTATATCGAGAGGTCTAGCATGACACCCCAACACGTTGCACTAATAGGGCTTTTTAAACAAACTGTAAAAGGCTAGTGCCAGTCAAACCAATCACAAACTTCCACACAAAGAACCTAATTAACAGAGCTTTGGCTTTTGCTAATTAATGAAATCAGCACAAGGCTACTTGCACCTGGGCAAAGCAAATTCGTGACAGAAAACATCACCTCTCATACTTGAAAATTGACATAGAAAGAAAGAATGTAAACCTTGTCTTCTTGAATGCGAGTGTGCGCTAAAAGTTTTTAAACGGTTCCAGACAGTAAGAGCTTGTATTAAAAAATGTTTGTAAATCGGCTTCCGGAAAAATTGTTGCCCCGGCGAGATGGGGAAAAGAGATGAACATATATTTTGGGCTCTGCTGGCAGCAGCAGCAGCAGCAATTTATTTATTTATTTATACCCTGCCCATCTGACTGGGTTTCCCCAGCCACTCTGGGTGGCTCCCAGCAGAATATTAAAAACAGAATAAAACTTCAAACATTAAAAACTTCCCTAAACAGGGCTGCCTTCAGATGTCTTCTAAAAGTCAGATAGTTGTTTATTTCCTTGACATCTGATGGAAGGGCGTTCCACAGGGCGGGCACCACTACCAAGAAGGCCCTCTGCCTGGTTCCCTGTAGCTTCGCTTCTCAGAGGGAGGGAACCACCAGAAGGCCCTTGGAGCTGGACCTCAGTGTCCGGGCAAGAGCCTCAGGCCATTGAAACTTCTAGCTTAGTACTTGTGAGGGGAGGGAAAAAGAAGGAGCAAAATGTAGGTAACTCAATTTGCTTTGAACAGGTGATCCTGGCATTCTGTAATGGATCTCTTTTGAGGCCTCTTCTGAAGTGCAGGTTATCACTGCAAAAGCTGGATATTTTGAGGGGTGCTTCAGTGCAGTCGTGTGGGGGAGATGCAATGAAGGATGCAGGAAGCTGGAGATAACCAACTACAGAATTCGAAACAGATTTTTAAATTGTTAATATAATGTGTTTTGAGTGTGTTTTGCTTTATCGCAGGATTGGGCTAGAGCAGGGGAAGGGGACCTCGATCATTATGGATCTCCACAATGGGTAATCCCTGACCAGCTGCCAAGGTAAAAGGTAAAGGGACCCCTGACCATTAGGTCCAGTCGTGACCGACTCTCGGGTTGTGACGCTCATCTCGCTTTATTGGCCGAGGGAGCTGGCGTACAGCTTCCGGGTCATGTGGCCAGCGTGACTAAGCCGCTTCTGGCGAACCAGAGCAGCGCACGGAAACACCGTTTACCTTCCCGCTGGAGTGGTACCTATTTATCTACTTGCACTTTGACATGCTTTCGAACTGCTAGGTTTGCAGGAGCAGGGACCGAACAACGGGAGCTCACCCCGTCGCGGGGATTCGAACCGCCAACCTACTGATCGGCAAGTCCTAGGCTCAGTGGTTTAACCCACAGCGCCACCCGCGTCCCTTAGCTGCCAAGGAACTCCACCCAAATTCCCCCACAATAGTTTTAAACCCACTGATATATGCTGTTACAAGGTGCATCTGCCAGTAGGGGCTGTTTGCTTGTTTTTGAGTTTGTATTGCATGCACTGTGAATTATCAGTTGTTAAAAGAGTCTAATAAGCCATTCATCGTTAGTGAGACAACCTTACTTTGTCATCAGCAGTCACGGATAAAAGTGAAAACGTTTGGTTTCTACCTTTCCTTACAGCACAAAGGAAACAAAAAGTGCCTTAATTCTGTAGTGGAAGAATGAGACGTTAGTTATTAGGACCACTATTTATTGGATTTCCATAGCCCTATTGCAGGGCATATTCGAGGGTAAACTATATGTGGAATGAGTTTGCCTCTGCGGCTTGATGGAGGTAGAAACTGTCTCTCATGTCTTGTTACGCTGCCGTTTCTATGGGGATATACACTTAGTATTTATCACTCCTGTTATACAAAAATCACCAAACGGGTCCGAACTTCAATGTCTAAAACTCCTGGTAGAGGACAAGGATCTAGAGATCACGCTAAGGCTGGCCAAATTCTGTGCGACTGCCGTAAAACTTAGGGAACAAGCTGTACTCCCAAAATGTTTAAGGTTTCAAATGATAATTTTAGGTTATATTTTAGTGATCAAGATTTAATATATATTTTTAACTGCCGCTATATCTGAATTGTCTCTGTTCTACCCAGTTGCAATTCAATGTATTCCTGTTGTGTTTTATGATTTTCCAGATATTGTAAGTAAGTCGGAACTGATCTGTGACCATAATAATAATCATTAAAAAATTCCATAGCCACCATCAATAAACATTCCCAGGGCATAAGTGGTATCATGCTATATTCCATCTGTGCCTTAATTTTTTCATTCTACATAAGGTTTTTTTTAGGACAACACATGTGTAATATCATGTATGACAAAAGTGAACAAAAGTAGATGCAGCAGCTGCCTGAATCATGCAACCATTGCAGCAAAAAATAAAATCCTCAACACATCATTCATACATTATTATATTTCTGAATTTCTCATCTTCCACATTTATTTTTGCATATAGAAAACTTAATATATGAAGCTAACCTGAACAGAAGGTACAGCCACCAGACTTGCAAAAGCAAATGACTGACCAAAACACTGGAAAAAGCACAGTGCTGAGCACTCAGGCCAGCTCCCATCCACTCAGCCAACATGTATATTAAAATTGTCACCTCCACCAAGCTTTTGGGAGCAGATGTCCTAAGCTGTGACAGTGCCACATTTAATCTTGAATGCGGCTTACCCGAGTTGCCGAGTCCTGTGCTCTGGCCACACAGACCTTGTTATTATATTGCCTTTCCTCGCTAACAGTATTTCAGCAAAGGGGCAACAGAATGAATTTGCACTAAAGACTTCAATAAAATTGTGCAATCAATCTGCATTTGGGCGAATTTGTCAAAGTTTTGCATTTGGCAAATACCGGCTGGGTAATTGACAAAAAGGCAAGGGTGATGAACAGCTCCTAAACGCTGTGTCTTTTCAAACCAATCTGATATTTTGTTCTTAGGCA
This sequence comes from Podarcis gaigeae, assembly GCF_964106915.1. NCBI lineage: Eukaryota > Metazoa > Chordata > Lepidosauria > Squamata > Lacertidae > Podarcis > Podarcis gaigeae. The sequence goes on from NC_139681.1 coordinate 11,094,090, forward strand.
GATTGCACGTTTTTTAGTGTACATTTGGAGAACCAAGAGCTACAGCTCGTGTTCTCTAACCTTGACTTAATGTGGCACTCAGAAATTGTGGACAAATGGGTGCTACAGCTGCAATCCTTTCCCCACTGATTTTGGGAGTGATCCTGCTCAGTGGGACTTATTTCGAAGTAGATATGCAAAAGATGAAAAGGTAAAGGGACCCCTGACCATTAGGTCCAGTCGTGAACGACTCTGGGGTTGCGGCACTCATCTCGCTTTACTGGCTGAGGGAGCCGGCGTACAGCTTCCAGGTCATGTGGGCAGCATGACTAAGACGCTTCTGGCGAACCAGAGCAGCACACAGAAACACCGTTTACCTTCCCGCCGGAGCGGTACCTAACCCTAACCCTAACCCACAAGCTTTTTTTAAGAGTTGTTATTATATTTTACAGTTAACATCTGCCCGCTGCATCAATTGATGGTTGAATATGTTTATATTGTGGCTGCTACAGGTTTGAATGAGGAGGGTTGTGCTAGAAGAGGGGGTTTGTCGCTGGGTGTTTGACTGTGATGTTTAATTTATGTAGTTTAAAATTTCGTATTGTGATATTGTATGCTGTTTTTAACAGTAAGTTGTCTCTTGCGCAGGCTATTATTATTATTATTATTATTATTATTATTAATATTATTATTCAATTTATATACCGCCCTATATCAGAAGATCCCAGGACAGTGTACAACATTAAAAACACATTACAGAAAATCAGTGATAAAACATAATAAAAAATATAACGACAGACAGAGTAATAGTAAAATAATCACCATAATAACACCCCACACTTTGACAGACTATAGATTATATATTACCCATAGGCTGGGTAAAGAGAAATATTTCTGCTTGGCGCCTAAAGACCTGTAGTGATGGTGCCAGGCGAGCCTCTCCGGAGAGAGCATTCCACAATCGGGGGCCACCACAGAAAAGGCCCTTCTCTTGTTGCCACCCTCCAAACCTCTCTGGGATGGAGGATGTAGAGAAGGCCTTCGGGTGACAAGCGCAGGGTCTGGGGCAGTTCATACGGGGATAGGTGATCCTTAAGGTACTGACGTCCTTAGCCATGTAAATACATAAATTCAAATAGCAACAAGAAGTATAAACTGGGCATATGTGTCAAAACAAAAAAAAAATCCTTCCAGTAGCACCTTAAAGACCAACTAAGTCAGTTCTTGGTATGAGCTTTCGTGTGCATGCACACTTCTTCAGATACATATATGTGTGGGCATATGTGTGTAATTCACCAAAATCCATTGGGCAGGCTGCATTTATTTCTATGCACCTCACTTTGCAAAAGTAAAAGGAGACTATGCCGTAATGACAGGTCCGTGCAGAACCTGTCTGAGGCCTGGGACGGGAGTCTTATTAGATGGATGTTGGTGATCTGACATTAAGTAAAAGTGAAACAAAAGACGTGCCATGGTCAAATCACTTCCTGGTGCAACTGGACTTCTCCGCGACCCTTCCCCTCTGCAGGGAGGTGGGACTGATTTGGATGGTCCGCCCCCGCCACTTAATGGATCCAAATGGTTTCCAGAGAGTGGTAGGGGATGTTTTATCCCATGTTGATGGCCTTTCAGCTGATTCCCTGGTGACCTGTTGGAATACGGAGTTAACCAGGGCTATTGACTGTTTGGCTCCGAAGCGTCCTCTCCAATTGCTTGCATGGAGCCCGGACAGCCCCGTGGTTTTCCCCAGAGCTGAGGGTAATGATACAATCGCTGAGACGGCTAGAATGCCAGTGGCGGAAAACTCACTCTGAATCAGACCGGACATGGGTTAGAGAGTCTCTACCCCCATCGTTCAGCCCGGACACTGAGATCCAGCGCCGAGGGCCTTCTGGCGGTTCCCTCATTGTAAGAAGTGACAGGGGGCCTTCTCGGTAGTGGGGCCGCCCTCCCTTCACATGTGAAGGAAATAAGCAGCTATCTTATCTTTAAAAGACATCTGAAGGCAGCCCTGTTTAGGGAATTTTTTAATATTTAATGCTGTATTGTTTTTAACACTTGATTGGAATCCGTCCGGAGTGGCTGGGGAAACTCAGCCAGATGGGCGAGTTATTATTATTATTATTAAGTTATAAGGTCATACAAAAAAAGCAGTCGGTCCCTGGAGAGCTTAGCCCTCTGAGGCCTGGGGCAAGTTTACTCAGCTGCCCCCCACTTGTGCATAGGCCTGAGTAGTGATAATATTTGGTAAATAACCCACCCATTGGGTAATTGGGGGGGGGGCACTTTCTCACTTTCTTTCCTGGCACTAATTTACTGCACAAAATGTATTTCAAGGCAAGCAGATCAATCTGCATTGAGCCACTGTTAAAATATAAACCGAAAAAGGAACTAAAAGATAGAGGAAATGGAATGCAACATTTTCAGCCTCTAGGGTGGTTGTTTGGGGGATGACTGAGCTCCTTCAGACCCAGTTTGCTTTTGAGTCCCCTATGGATGAGGAAAACACAAATTCATTATTGTGTACCTTGGCGAGGATCAACATGCAAAATGACAATTGATGCCACCTAATTGTTTAATATTTTGTTTGTGTGTGTGTGTGTGTGTGTGTGAGTGAGTGAGTGAGTGAGAGAGAGAGAGAGAGAGAGAGAGAGAGAGAAATTAACCCAGCAGCCATTCCTAGCAAATCCATTAAGCACATACATCAGCTGGGCCTTTTTCTGGCTCTTTTTCAACACTTTGATGAAGTTTCCACCTTAAGGAGTAGGAGGAATGGGGGGAAAGCAAATTGCAGAGTGTAGACTGAAGCACTTGCAATCTTTGTGACAAATACTAATGTATAAATCAGCAGCCCAATCCAGGCCTGGGCTGCTGATCATGTTCTTTGCTGAAATGTCACCTGTTCCTATCTAACGATTTGCATAATGCAAAGCTTCTCACTCGTAAAATACAGATTAAGAGGGGAAGCAAAGAGTCATTCTGGAACCACAGAGCCATTTCAAAAGTGGGGTGGGGGGCAGGCTTTGCTATTAACCCTGCTGCTCCCAAAGGTCTCTTCTCTGCTTGCATCGGCAGTAATAGCGAGGCACAGGAAAATAAAGACCTGGTTATCTTTCCTCTGCCGTTTTATTATTTGTTAAACATGTTTTGCTAACGTACAATGGGGAAGCGCTGTAAATATTGAGGAAATGATCAGAAATCCTATGCGTACGATAAAACGAATTCAACGAGTTTAAGTGGACATTCAGTTGTCAATCAGATCAGGAGGGGGGGTCATGTTTTGAAGCGCTCCCCCAAATACCTCCCCCCCCCAATGTAATAAACTTGCTAGCACATCAGCAAGAGAACTACTATAAACCTATTTCGTGGGATTAAGCTTTCTTTTGTCTTGCATGTTTTACAGCCTTGGGATACTCTTGAATCTGTTGGCGGTTCACACAGGCATTAAAGTGATGGTGTTACCTAAAGGTAAAGGCAAAGGACCCCTGACAGTTAAGTCCAGTCGCAGACGACTCCAGCGTTGCGGCGCTCATCTTGCTTTACAGGCCAAGGGAGCCAGCGTTTGTCCAGAGGCAGTTTTTCCGGGTCATGCGGCCAGCATGACTAAGCCGCTTCTGGCGTAACGGAACCCCGACACAAGAGCAGCGCTCAGAAATGCCGATTACCTTCCCACCGGAGTGGTACCTATTTATCTACTTGCACTTTTTTTGGCGTGCTGTTGAACTGCTAGGTTGACAGGAGCTGGGACGGAGCAACAGGAGCTCACCCCGTCACGGGGATTCGAATTGCCGATCTTCCGATTGGCAAGCCCAAGAGGCTCAGTGGTTTAGACCACAGCGCCACCCGCGTCCTGTCATAGCTTTAAGAAATATGGTTTATTTACCTATTTACACTTTCAATCTGCATGGAGTCCAGATCTTACAACGTGGTCATATCAAGAGGGGCTTCTCTCCCACAGCAGTGCAGCCATGGAGTCCAAGGCATCTCTCCCAGCCTGCCTTCAGCCAGCCTGCCCAAGATGGATACAAGTCTTTCTTTTTTCCCCTCTTTCTACCCAGCACATCTTGCCAAAAACTCTCTTTTCCTGTCACCTCACACTCAGTTACCCTGGCAACCTTCTGAACCCCCAGTCTCTGTTCACACTTCAGGGCAAGGGGGAGCACAGTTTGTCATAGGCCACTTCAGGAATTCCTCCGCAGCTTGTATTTCTCCCTTAACACCCCAAGTAATCAAAATCATAGCATTTATTAATTTCTATTATTATCTATAATAACATGTTTTCCATGCATTGCACCCAGTAAGAAGCATCTCCCCAGTCAATTCAGGCCACTGTAATCTCAAATCAGACTCCTATTACTATTAATTCATTAAATTTCGAAGCCACTTTTCATCAAAGGATCAAAAGGTGGTTTAGAAAATGAAAACACAGAAAGCATACCATAGTAACTAATGAAAACAATACCTCCACGCGGTTTAAAAGGTCAAAGGTTGTTTAATTAGCGAATGGATAAGTGCTCCTCTCAACTACAACACACAGTTACCACACACACACACACCCCGCATCTCCACTGTGCTCATTAAAAAATAAAAATAAACAAGAGGATCCTGCCCACTCAGAGAGGAAGTGGAAGTGGGCAGGCTGTAATAATAATAATAATAATAATAATAATAATAATAATAATAATTTATACCCCACCCATCTGGCTGGGTTTCCCCATGGTTTTACTATAGTAAAACAGCTTGTGAACCTGGTGGGTGCAGAATGTGGCAATTCCATGGCCCCCCTCAATACTAGGAGCATATTACACAAGGTTCTTAAAACAGGTTCCTTATACAGTGGTACCTCGGGTTAAGAACTTAATTCGTTCTGGAGGTCCGTTCTTAACCTGAAACTGTTCTTAACCTGAAGTACCACTTTAGCTAATGGGGCCTCCCGCTGCTTCAAGTGAACAGTTTCAAGTTAAGAACGGACCTCCAGAAGAATTAAGTACTTAACCTGAGGTACCACTGTATTCAGAAACATACTTGTGCTGCAATGGAGGTACATTATAGCCACCAATAGCCCTACCCTCTATGAATTAGACCAGTGTTTACCAAACTTGGATCTCCATCTGTTTTTGGACTACAGTTCCCATAATCCCTGACCATAATCCCAGTCCTGCTAGCTCGGGATGATGGGAGTTATAGTCCAAAAAACAGCTGGAGATCCAAGCTTGGGAAATACTGAAATTAGCCTTTTAAAATTAGTGGCCATCACTACTTCTCATGGGAGTGAATTCTACAGTTTAACTATGCACTGTGTGAAGAAGTAATCTTTCAACAATCAGCCACATTGGATGGTCCCAAGTTCCAATACAGTGGTACCTCGGGTTACGGACGCTTCAGGTTACAGACCTGATGGTACTAACCCAGAAATAGTACCTTGGGTTAAGAACTTTACCTCAGGATGAGAACAGAAATCGCGCGGCGGCAGCAGAAGTCCCCATTAGCTAAAGTGGTTGTTATTTTTGATGTTTAGTTGTTTAGTCGTGTCCGACTCTTTGTGACCCCGTGGACCAGAGCACGCCAGGCACTCCTGTCTTCCACTGCCTCCCGCAGTTTAGTCAAACTCATGCTGGTAGTTTTTAGGAACACTATCCAACCAGGGTCTTTTCCAGGGAGTCTTCTCTTCTTGTGAGGTGGCCAAAGTATTGGAGCCTCAGCTTCAGGATCTGTCCTTCCAGTGAGCACTCGGGGCTGATTTCCTTCAGCATGGAGAGGTTTGATCTTCTTGCAGTCCATGGGACTCTCAACAGTTTCCTCCAGCACCAGAATTCAAAAGCATCAATTCTTTGGCGATCAGCCTTCTTGATGGTCCAGCTCTCACTTCCATACATCACTACTGGGAAAACCATAGCTTTAACTATACGGACCTTTGTTGACAAGGTGATGTCTCTGCTTTTTAAGATGCTGTCTAAGTTTGTCATTGAGCTAAAGTGGTACCTCAGGTTAAAAACAGTTTCAGGTTAAGAACGGACCTCCAGAACGAATTAAGTTCTTAACCCGAGGTACCACTGTCCTTTGAGAGAGGAGGGGGGGGAATTCTCTATGCACTTTCTCCAAGACACACAAAACACCTCTACCAAGTCTCTTCTTACTCTCCTTTTCTCCAAACTAAAAGCACCAAATGTTGTGGTGCATGCTCTGGTTATCTCCTGCTTGGACTACTGCAATGTGCTCTGTGTGGGGCTACCTTTGAAGGCGATTAAGAAACTACAACTAATCCAGAATGCGGCAGCTAGACTGGTGACTGGGACCATATAACACCAGTCCTGAAAGACCTACTTTGGCTCCCAGTACATTTCTGAGCATAATTCAAGTGTTGGTGCTGACCTTTAAAGCTTTAAACGCCTCGACCTAGTATACCTGAAGGAGCATTTCCACCCCCATCATTCAGTCCAGACACTGAAGTCCAGCTCCGAGGGCCTTCTGGCAATTCCCTCACTGCAAGAAGTGAGGTTACAGGGAACCAGGCAGAGCGCCTTCTCGGTGGTGGCGTCCGCCCTGTGGAATGCCCTCCCATCAGATGTCAAGGAAATAAACTGACTTTTAGAAGACATCTGAAGGCAGCCCTGTTGAGGGAAGTTTTAAATGTTTGATGTTTTATTGTGTTTTTAATATTCTGTTGGGAGCCACCCAGAGTGGCTGGGGAAGCCCAGCCAGATGGGTGGGGTATAAATAATAAATTGTTGTTGTTGTTGTTAACTGCCCCTTTTTGAGCTTTTTCTAACTCAACAATATCCTTTTTGAGGTGAGGGAAGCAGAACATGGCATCCCAAGTGTGGTCTCACCACAGATTCCTGCAACTGCAGGGATGCTGAACCTTTTTGGATCCACAGACCAGATCTTTTCCAAGACTTGCTTTGTGGGCCAAATTTGAGAAGTGAGTGTGACCACCCATTTGTCAATCACCAGGCATCATTGATGCTTCAAAGCACGTCACAGGCAACAAGGCACTCCTGAAATGGAGGAGAAAGCCTTTGTTTTAGCATCATGATCAAGATGCCGACGCATTGGTTTAGTGCGCCACCTCCCTGTGGGGAATCCCGCCCCCTGGTGGAGTGAGGTCAGCTGATGGACAGCTTGGTGTGGATTTGAAAAAAATGTCCTCACCGGCCAAACTGAAACCCCTGGTGAGCCAGTATTTTTTTTTTTTAAGATATTTATTGAAGTTTCAAAAGTTATACAAAAAAAAACAGTAATAAAAACAAAACACAAACACAAAAAATAACAAATATAAAAAACAAAATACAAAACTAAAAACCATTTAAAAACAAGTAAAGTTTCATTCCCTTATTTTCTTATAACTTACTTCCCCGACCTTCTCATACCTCCCCTTTCTGTATTCCAATTTCTAATTATTAATTCAACAAATCCTCTCCCTTAATTTTCATTTAATTTTTAACCTTTCTTTTCTTTTTACTTAATCATTACAGCTGAAAACCACTTAATTTCTAAACCAACATCCTTCTAACATTCATTAATTTTGCAATGTTTCCTAAGATAGTCCTTAAATTTCTTCCAATCTTCTTCCGCCGTCTCTCTTCCCTGGTCTCGGATTCTGCCAGTCATTTCTGCCAGTTCCATATAGTCTATCACCTTCATTTGCCATTCTTCCAAGGTGGGTAGATCTTGTGTCTTCCAATACTTTGCGATGAGTATTCTTGCTGCTGTTGTAGCATACATAAAGAATGTTCTATCCTTCTTTGGCACCAATTGGCCGACCATGCCCAGGAGAAAGGCCTCTGGTTTCTTCAGGAAGGTATATTTAAATACCTTTTTCATTTCATTATATATCATTTCCCAGAAAGCCTTAATCCTTGGGCACGTCCACCAAAGGTGAAAGAATGTACCTTCAGTCTCTTTACATTTCCAACATTTATTATCAGGCAAGTGGTAAATTTTTGCAAGCTTGACTGGGGTCATGTACCACCTATAAATCATTTTCATAATATTCTCTCTTAGGGCATTGCATGCCGTAAATTTCATACCGGTGGTCCACAACTGTTCCCAGTCAGCAAACATAATGTTATGACCAATATCTTGTGCCCACTTGATCATGGCTGATTTAACCGTTTCATCCTGTGTATTCCATTTCAACAGCAAGTTATACATTTTTGACAAATTCTTAATTTTGGGTTCTAACAATTCTGTTTCCAATGAGCCAGTATTTCATTCATGGTCATTCGCTGCCAGTTTAGACCCCATACGTATATATGTGAAATTTATATTTTTTGCCCCCCGTGTTCATCACTTTGCACTAGGCATGGAGGTGAAATTTGATTCAGTTTGCATATTCAGGTGAGCTTAACTAATCAGCACTTTCTGATGCGAACTAAAGCATGCAGCCCCCCCCCCCCCCATTTCTGCAGTGCAACTTCTTCAGCCAAGTTATGGGTACCAACATACTTATACTGAGGCAAAGAATGCACATATTAGTGAAATACCGTAGACCTATGAGTCCAGGCATTACAATCTGGGCGGCCATTGGAAATGGGAGCTGAGCTTGGCTCCCATTCAAAACAAACACGGCTGCCGAAAAAGCAAACAAGGGTCCAGAGCAAAAGGCCACAAATGGCAATATAACCAGGCTAGGCCAGTTGGAGGCCATTCCGTCTCTGGCAGCAGTGCCCAATATGTTTTAAGGCAGCCACCATGTCTGAAGAACAGTATCCTTTAGCTGGAAAAGACTGAGGAGAACAGAACTGCTTGTCTGTTAGCGTGTGATGGGAAATTGGGCGTGTGTGTGTGTGGAAATGAAGTCTCTTATCTTGGGGACAGTGAGGAAGAGGAGACAACAATAGTCTCCCTTGGTTTGTGAGGGATGGAAGGGCAGGGAAAGGGGAAGAAATCTGCCACCGGGGCTCTGGGAATTGTGGAAGACTTGGCACCGAGCCGGTTAATAGGCAGCTCTCGGCTGCCTCACTGAGAATGGCAGTGACACCTGACTGAGAACTTAGGGAAAGAGTTGGCGGCTTATTAAAGCAGCGGGACCTTGGCTGAACCCCATGACTACACGCTAGGATTGCTGTGTGCCCCACGATAACTCGCAGCTGCTGATAAAGTCCACTGGTAATGGCTTTTTGCTAATGAGAAAAGTGCTGCTGATTATGACAAATAGCCTCAGACCAACAGGCTAAGCTGCTACACAGGCTCCCAATTGTCAGTCTGGCTGATTTTTGCATTTCATTATTCCTTTCCTGATGTCTTGGCTCCTTCTATTCTCAACATACTCCTATAACCGTGTGTCACAATTTTAATAACACTTCTTTATCTCAATTTTCCCCCTCTCTCCATGGAAGCTAGAAAAGAAATGGATATTGAAGGAACAATGTTTAACCTTGCTTGTATGCTACAGCAAAAGGAGCCCTTCAGCCATTGTTTAAGAATTTCAAAGGCACAAACAACTACACAGAGCCCACGTGGCTCCAGAGGCTCTTTTCCGCTCCCTGTTTTTTTTATAATTCCAAACATCTTTCTAAGGGTCTGGCGTGCCGCATTTCCACCTCCTCAATACAAGGGAGGTGCTTGAACTAAAGAGGTGTTGGTGCAGCGCAGGGGCAGGTAGAGTTTGACCCTCCAGGTGTCTTTGGCTACAGCTTCCACCACTTCCAGCCAGGAGGCCCCAAACTTCCCCGATCTCTGGTGTAATATATGACACAGAGTCCCCAATTCAAAATTCACTTCACCAACAGACTAACCAGGTCACCCTTGGGAGGCGAATCTTTCTGCATATACTTCCCACTCTCAGTCCATGCTGGAAATGGAGATGACAGTACCAGCCTATCTCACAGGAATGCCCTATCTTATATATATATATATATATATATATATATATATATATATATATATATATTATTTTAAGAAATCAGAAATTTTGACAAACTGACTTCAACTTTTACACATATTTCCCTGGACGGTTTGACTTACCACCCTTAACTACCTGACATTTAGAAGACATCTGAAGGCAGCCCTGTTCAGGGAAGTTTTTAATGTGTGACATTTTAATGTATTTTGCATCTTTGTTGGAAGCTGCCCAGAGTGGCTGGGGAAACCCAGCCAGATGAGCAAGGTACAAATAATAAATTGTTGTTGTTGTTGTTGTTATCGACGTGATTTTTATGTTCCCATCCTTTTCCCCTTATATCTCATACTTATTTTCTCTTATTAAAATGGCGGCCGTTTCCCTTCCACCACTTAAATTTTGAATCCTGCTAGTGACATCATTTGGCTATAATGCTTCCTCAAACGGTCCAAAAGGGGTCTCCATGCTTCAATAAAAAGTTCATCGTTTTGATCTCTTACAATTGCTGTCAATTTTGCCATTTCCGCAAGGCCAATTGGTTTTAAGATCCATTCTTCCTTGGTTGGATCATCTCCTGACTTCCTTTTCTGCGCATGTAGAATTTTGCCTACTGTTGCTCCATCTCCATTATCCCCAAAAAGGAATAGGAAAGAGGAAAACAATTCCATTCTGAAACCTGTCTGCCTTTCATAAAACAAGTTCAGACTTGGCCTCATCAACAAGAATGCCTTTTTGCGAGCGTAGTTGATTAAAGATTACTAACCCGTTCTTCTGAGATATGTGCTTGTTCCCATTACTGTAACAAAGAAGTCATGTCGTATTAATTCAGAAATACCAACGCTGTTGTTTCTTGGTTCTAGGATTCTTAAGCCATCATGTAAGATGCGGATTCAGTTTGATATGTCAATCCAGCATCATGCCTTTAAACTGCTTTATTTACATCAGGAGTGGGCAGCATGTGACCCTGGGCAGAATTGCAAACCCCCCCCCCCACATGCACTCAGTCTGGGCCTCTGGAAGGAGTGACCTGTCCCCACTGGCGGAGGAATGGGGGGCGGAGGAGCGCACCGCCCCCAGCACCATCGGGGAGGGGGGTACAATCGTGGCCGCCCCCAGGACACGTGACGCACACACCCCAATCGCACCGGCGCCATGCATCTGAGGGTGGTGTGCCATGCCCCTGGGATGCGCGCCACACTGGTGCATGCCACGCCCCCAGGATGTGCGCCACGCCCTTGGGATGTGCTCCAGCTACGCCCCCACCTGCTCTCCGCTCCCGGTGCCGGAGCATGCAGCTCCAAACACTGCCTGTCCCTCCCCTGGCAGCCCACTACGCAAGGAGGACCGGGGGGGGCAGAGGATGGGGAGCGGGGGCTGCCAAAAAGAAAGAGACAAAAGAAGCTGGCTTCACCCATGGTTGCCTTTGGAATGCCAATGCAGCCTCTGACAAATTCTCCAAAGGGGAAAAAAGTTCCCTACCCATTTATATCCTTTGTAATTTGAAACTGGCTAGAAAAGCAGAGACATCACCTTGCCAACAAAGGTCCGTATAGTAAAAGCTATGGTTTTCCCAGTAGTGATGTATGGAAGTGAGAGCTGGACCATGAAGAAGGCTGATCGCCGAAGAATTGATGCTTTTGAATTCTGGTGCTGGAGGAGACTCTTGAGAGTCCCATGGAATGCAAGAAGATCAAACCTATCCATTCTGAAGGAAATCAGCCCTGAGTGCTCACTGGAAGGACAGATCCTGAAGCTGAAGCTCCAAGACTTTGGCCACCTCATGAGAAGAGAAGACACCCTGGAAAAGACCCTGATGCTGGGAAAGATGGAGGGCACAAGGAGAAGGGGACGACAGAGGACGAGATGGTTTGACAGTGTTCTCGAAGCTACCAGCCTGAGTTTGACCAAACTGTGGGAGGCAGTGGAAGACAGGAGTGCCTGGCGTGCTCTGGTCCAGGGGGTCACGAAGAGTCGGACACGACTAAACGACAACAACAAAGAGGGTGGGGTTATAGACAAGAGGACTCCCTTCTCTTATATTAAATATAGACCCAAAAAGATCAGATATTCTGTTACACGTTAAGGTAACAAAACTGAAAACTATTAATCCAGAATGCGGCAGCTAGACTGGTGACTGGGAGCGGCCGCCGAGACCATATAACACCGGTCTTGAAAGACCTACATTGGCTCCCAGTACGTTTCCGAACACAATTCAAAGTGTTGGTGCTGACCTTTAAAGCCCTAAATGGCCTCGGTCCAGTATATCTGAAGGAGCGTCTCCTCCCCCATCGTTCTGCCCGGACACTGAGGTCCAGTTCCGAGGGCCTTCTGGCGGTTCCCTCACTGCGAGAGGCCAAGTTACAGGGAACCAGGCAGAGGGCCTTCTCGGTAGTGGCGCCCGCCCTGTGGAATGCCCTCCCATCAGATGTCAAAGCGATAAACAACTACCTGACATTCAGAAGACATCTGAAGGCAGCCCTGTTCAGGGAAGTTTTTAATATGTGACATTTTAGTGTATTTTTCATCTCTGTTGGAAGCCGCCCAGAGTGGCTGGGGAAACCCAGCCAGATGGGCGGGGTACAAATAATAAATTATTATTATTATTATTATTATTATTATTATTATTATGGAGGAGGCAGATTGGCAAAGGAATATAAAATGCAGTAAGGGGGAGGGGCCACCAGCAACACAGGGAGGCAGAAAAAGCTGGTGATCCTGGGCGCAGGAATAAAATGTTAGGAGGTACACAAGAATGTTCCTGTTTTAATCTATGAAATGCTGGAGGACTGCCCGTAACACCACACTTTATGTCTTAAAAATGGACAGGGCAGCAGTTGTGTGTTATATATACAGTGGTACCTTGGATTGCAACCGTTTTGGATTATGGTTCTTCGTAATGGATTATGGATCTTCGTAATGGATTATGGTTGTAAACCAAGGTAAAAAGGTAAAGGAACCCCTGACCATTAGGTCCATTTGTAGCCAACTCTGGGGCTGCGGCGCTCATCTCACTTTACTGGCCAAGGGAGCTGGCGTACAGCTTCTGGGTCATGTGGCCAGCATGACTAAACCACTTCTGGTGAACCAGAGCAGCGCACGGAAATGCCGGTTACCTTCCCGCCAGAGCGGCACCTCTTTATCTACTTGCACTGGTGTGCTTTCAAACTGCTAGGTTGGCAGAGCTGGGACCGAGCAATGGGAGCTCACCCCGTTGCAGGGATTCTAATCGCCGACCTTCTGATCGGCAAGTCCTAGGCTCAGTGGTTTAACCCACAGCGCCACCCACGCCCCTGTAAACCAAGGTATCACTGTATATATGTGGGTGTGTGTGATGGGTTGATGCCTGTTGGACTGAGTTCATACAAGTTTTTAAAGTGTTTTACAATTTGAGCTTTACCACCTGCTTTTCCCTGTCATGGTGTTAACCAAAGCGATTATCATAATGAGTGGGTTTTTTTCTGGGGGGGGGGGGTGGGGGGACGCAGGAGTACACATACCCCTAAACATTATGTGAATCTAAATGGGAGAAGAAACTAATTTTTTTCTCTCCAGCATGGTGAATTGTCAGTTCCATTGCTACCCCCAATGGCGGCCTCATTTCCTGTTACGGTGTTTCCTGAGTCTCAGATGGAAGCTAGCGTTTAATGTGTGAAGTAGGAGTTGGAATGTAGTACAGTGATTGGTCAGTTTTTTTGTTACCACCTCCAGTGGCGGTTTCCTTTCCTTTCCCAGTGATTTTCTTGAGTCAAAATAAGGAAAAAAGCACTGACCTTAATCAAATTAAACACTTCTCTCTTCTGACCACATATACATTTGTGTGTGTGTGTGTGTGTGTGTGTGTGTGTGTGTGTGTGTAATACAGTGGTACCTCAGGTTAAGTACTTAATTCGTTCCGGAGGTCCGTTCTTAACCTGAAACTGTTCTTAACCTGAAGCACCACTTTGGCTAATGGGGCCTCCCGCTGCCGCCATGCTGCTGGAGCACGATTTCTGTTCTCATCCTGAAGCAAAGTTCTTAACCCGAGGTACTATTTCTGGGTTAGCAGAGTCTGTAACCTGAAACGTACCCGAGGTACCACTGTATAGGAATACTTTTGAGAAGGTACATAAGCATCAGAATTAATTCACTCCTGCATCTTTGTGCAAACACAGAATCAATGCGCAGCCTCTAATCATAGTTTACCCATAAAAAAGCACAACATACAAATATGATATGTGATGACATAAATCCTCTTGTTCTGTAGTCTAATGAGAATCCTCCGGGAAACCAAAGTAGTCTGTATAGTAAGGCAGTCCTTGGGATAAAATATGCATTCATCAGGATTTCAGTATACCTTATTTTTCGATGTTTACCCTCCGCCCCCCACTACTTCCTGCTGTGTGCAGAATCCCTTATTTGCACATCACTGATACTGTTAAATACACCCCCCTGATTCTCTAAGGGGTTGCCACTGCCTGGTGTTGCATGGGGGGGGGAGTTGAAACGGCATCCATGTCACTCAGGAGATCGCAGCCGCAGAGATAAGAAAAGAAGAGTCATTCCTTTGTCTGTAGACATCACTTCCTGGTTCACATGGAGAAACCACTGTAGGAGCGCCTAGCTGTATTGAGGCAGCACCAGGTGTTGAAAATCGGGTCCTCCTCACAGGAGGGGTGAGATAATCAGGACTGACCTCATTGTTGTGTGGGTGTGATGGCCTGGGATTTGGACTCGGAGGCTGAACCAGAGGAATCCCAGGCTGCAGAGGATTCCCCACCTCCAGAACTAGCTGAGCCGGGGCTGGGGCATGAGCCTGAAGGGACCTCACCTGTGCTGGATCCTCAGGTGCAGGCACCAGCTGAGTCTGCTCTGGCTCCTGAGGGGATGGAGGACCCATTGCCTGCAGGTGCTCCACTCTCAGCCCCGTCAGGGGAAGCTGAGGTTGCCTCTGGGTCTGGTAACCCTCCAGCCTCTCTTGAGCTGCAGAGGCTCAGGGCAGAGAGGCAGAGGGAACTAAGTTCCCACAGGAGGAGTGCTCGCCTCCAGGCCAGGAGAGGCGGGTCACCTGTGGACTGGGGCTGCCCTATGCCTTGGGGCAGATAAAAGCCAGCCAGCCCCAGTCCCAGGTTGCGGGAGCAACATTGTTGGTAGCCTGTTCCTGCCGGCACCTTGTCCTGCTCCTCTTGCCAGAGTTCCTGACCTCACCCAACTCCCTGCCTTGGACCCAGCTTCAGCTTTGACGGACAGCCTCCATACTGTACCCTCGACCTCGGACTGGACTTGGACCTTGCCGCATGGTTAACCCTCAGGACCAGGACAGTGGGTGGGAGTGATTGGATAGCCACGACAACCCGATTGGCGGTCCCTCGGTTGCTGGGCAGATCTGGCCAATGGGATTTTTTGTGTATTAACCGAGGGACCTATATACCGCTGCACATTGCGTAGAGATTCCTTTTTCACTTCGGACACTGGATCACCCACCCACCCTCCCTATATTTAGGGTTCATTATGACCTTGCTATGCCGTCGTGGGTCATCTGCTTTTGGGACAGGGGCCCGGTAGGAATTTTCCTGATTGGCTGGTGCCACTTGGGTTTCGCCTGCTGCGTAGCAAATCACCACAACTTTGTAAGGTTTGGGGGTTAAGCATTGGTTCAAGGTGGTCTGGAGGGGAGCTCAGAGAACCTGGCCCCTCCAATGCGCAACAGGTATTCCGTTAAAGGAATCCAGGGGCTCGCCTTGCTTTTGCCAACCCTTTTCGGGGGGTAGGGCCACACAAGAGTCCCTGGGAGCATTTTGGGGTGAGCTTGAGTCACGTGACCGTACCAGTGCTCCCCCACGGTGTTTACCTGTACTGACAATATGGTGGGGCCCAGTCGTCAGTGCTGCCCTGCTGAGGTCAGGTGCAGCTAGCCGGGAACCAATGCCTAAACAAACCACTCACTATCTACAGATAGGTAGCCGTGTTGGTCTGCCATAGTCAAAACAAAAAAAATTCCTTCCAGTAGCACCTAAAAGACCAACTAAGTTAGTTCTTGGTATGAGCTTTCGTGTGCATGCACACTTCTTCAGATACACTGAAACAGAAGTTACCAAACCCTTCTATATAGTGAGAAGGTGGGGAGGGGTATTACTCAGAAGGGTGGTGGGAATGGGTGATTGGCAGATAGCTGTGATGAGCCTGTTGACGACTCTTAACGACTGCAATAGGTCTTACAGGAAAAAGCAAGGGGTGAGAAGGTGAAAAATGGCTTTGTCATGTGTAATGAGATAAGAATCCAATGTCTTTGTTCAGACCAGGTCTCTCCATGGTTTTAAGTTTGGTAATAAGTTGCAATTCAGCAGCTTCTCTTTCCAGTCTATTTCTGAAATTCCTTTGTAGTAAAACAGCTACTTTGAGATCTTGTATAGAATGTCCTGGGAGATTGAAGTGTTCTCCTACTGGTTTCTCTGTCTTGTGATTCACTATCTGTAATCGATAAAATTGTGGCCCAAATTATGCCAATAACCTAAAACCAAATTCAGGGTCAATTGTGTCTTTATTATTGGGAAGCCCCTGGGGATCTTAACACACAATTTTGCACCTCTAACAGTTTTGCAGGGACGCGGGTGGTGCTGTGGGTGAAACCACAGAGCCTAGGACGTGCTGATCAGAAGGTCGGTGGTTCAAATCCC
This sequence comes from Podarcis gaigeae, assembly GCF_964106915.1. NCBI lineage: Eukaryota > Metazoa > Chordata > Lepidosauria > Squamata > Lacertidae > Podarcis > Podarcis gaigeae. The sequence goes on from NC_139681.1 coordinate 11,110,566, forward strand.
TGCAACGGGGTGAGCTCCCATTGCTCGGTCCCTGCTCCTGCAAACCTAGCAGTTCGAAAGCACCTCAAAGTGCAAGTAAGTAAATAGGTACCACTCCGGTGGGAAGATAAACAGCGTTTCCGTGCACTGCCCTGGTTTGCCAGAAGCGGCTTAGTCATGCTGGCCACATGACCCGGAAGCTGTATCCCGGCTCCCTTGGCCAGTAAAGTGAGATGATTGCCGCAACCCCAGAGTCAGTCACGACTGGACCTAATGGTCAGGGTTCCCTTTACCTTATAACAGTTTTGCACCTGGGGCAACAGTCCCTATGCCCCCCATGCTACACCACTGCCCATGAGCATTGCTACAGTGTTTAGTTTCCTCTGGATCACAGTTTACAAAACTCCTGTTTTTATAATTGTTTTGCAAACATATAGCAGAGCATATGCGCATTGCAGGGTCCTTGCTCAAAGACATCTTCCCAGCCATTCCCCACTCCCCTGTAGATCCATCACCGCCTTCCCCCAGTCTCTGAAGTATGTTGTACTGGTGGGGATCCACCACCCTGTCCTGGCTGCTGCCGCTTGCTTGCTAGATTAAGATTACTTATATGCCACTTTTCCACCACCAGCTATGCCCAAAGTGGCTTACAACAAACATTCAAAACATCACAATACAAATATATGAAATAGAGAGCATGTCAATAAATTTAAAAATGACAAAACAAACAATTTAACAAACATAGAATAAATCCAATATTACCAAAAAAAAGAAACAATATAGGTTTAAGTATATAAATACAAATCAGAACAAGAGCTAATTGACAATTAAGCTTCTGGTACTGGTCTTCCAGCACTCCCAGAAGCCTAGTTTAAATACAGTTTCAAAGGGTGGAGTTCTCTTGCCAGGCTAAATAGCATACAGCTATCTCCCAAATCCTTACTCTAGAGGAGGCTGGCAGCAGCAAAAGGCAAATGCTGGAGAGGTAAAAGGTAAGGGGAAAGGACCCCTGAAGATTAAGTCCAGTCAAAGGCGACTGGGGTTGCAGCCCTCACCTCGCTTCAGGCAGAGGGGCCAGCGTTTGTCCACAGACAGTTTTCCGGGTCATGTGGCCAGCAGGACTAAACCGCTTCTGGCGCAACGGAACACCATGACAGAAGCCAGAGTGCATGGAAATGCCGTCAATAATAATAATGAAAATAATAATAATATTTTTTTATTTGTATCCCACCCTCCCTGACCGAGGTTGGGCTCAGAGCGCCTATCATAAAAACAACACAAAACAGACATCAATTAATTAAAATACATCTTAAAATTAATTCAGACAAGTTAAAATCTGGGCAGCTGGCAATTATCAGGTTGGAATTGAGAGTGGTTAATACTTGCCAGGACCAACTGTTTCCACTGATCATACAAGGACCTGCGATTGGGTTGGGGGCCTCCTTTGGGTTTGTTTTATACTTCCCTGACACAGCAGTACCTATTTATCTACTCGCACTGGTGTGCTTTTGAACTGCTAGGTTGGTAGGAGCTGGGACAGAGAAATGGGAGCTCACTCTGTTGCGGGGATTTGAACCGCCAACCTTCCAATCGGCAAGCCCAAGAGGCTCAGTGGTTCAGACTACAGTACTGGAGAACATAATGATGGTCAGCCTCTTCCCCAGCCTCCTGGAAGTGTCAATTGTTGGTGCAGTTCTTACTGCACTTCAAAACACCTAAGCAGCCTGCTTAGATACAGTTCAGAGGGGAAGGATCATCTCACCAGGAAAGATGACATACAGCAGGCTTAATAATAATAAATAATAATTTTTTATTTATACCCCGCCCTTCCCGGTTCAAAAACCGGGCTCAGGGCTGCTAACAACAAATTTAAAACACTTAATTGTAAAAGCAGCATAAAATACAGTATAAAAACATGAATAACAATAAAATTCAGAAATCAATTTAGGGGAAATAAGCATTAGATAACCCCCAGGGCTAGGTGGCTGAATTGGTCCTACTTGAGCCAGCGAGGAGGCCAGGGGAGAATTAGCTGTGGGGTCTCAGAGCGGGTAATCTTCATAAAAGTGAGGGGGAGGGAAGAGAAGGGAAATAAAAGATCAGACTGAATCCAGGCGGAATAGCTCTGTCTTACAGGCCTGACGGAAGGAGGTTAAATCCTGAAGGGCCCTGGTCTCATGGGACAGAGAATTCCACCAGGTCGGAGCCATCACTGAAAAGGCCCTGGCCCTGGTGGAGGATAGTCTGACTTCCTTAGGGCCCGGGACCTCTAACTATGGTTATTCATGGACCTTAAGGTCCTCTGCGGGGCATACCAGGAGAGGCAATCCCATAAATACGAGGGCCCTAAGGCTTGGTACCCAGGTAGCGGATGGTTGTTTGCCCAGGCTGTGGTGTGCTTCCTTGTTTTCCTTGTGGACAGCTCCTCCCTCCCTGTTGTCGGTAGTGACTAGTCCACTAGTCGGGGTTTCTGGGAGCTGTGATCCAGAGGCAAAGGAAACTGTGTGGTTGATCCCCAGTAGTGGGCTTGTGGGCCCTGCAGCTTGTGACACATGAATAAACAAGGGACACAACTGGTCGTTGCAGGTGTCGTAGATGTTAAACCAAAAACAGGGGATAAAATACTAGATGCCTCACGAGTCTTAATTGTATTTGTATTCATTATATATTGCATTATTTATTTTAGTACAGTAAAAATAGTGTCAGAAATAAAAAATCAATACGAACATTTAACATGGTGGATGTTCTGTCTCCCATATTCAAAGACAAATCTATGCTGTGGACCACCTGAATGGACTCATTTGAGAACCCCTGATTTCTACTCTTATCATTATCTTATTTCCCACCTTTTTCTTCAAGCGGCTCAAAGTGGCATGGAAGGATGGAAGAGAAATTTGCTTCAGTACAGACTTAAATATGACATCTATCCAATTTTCGCTTTCTGAAACCATGTGCAAACAAAAACACACAGTTGTCCTTCCGAATTCACACTTACGTGAATTTTGCAACACTGTTCTCTCACCAAACAGTGTCTACAAAAATGTTTATATATTTGGGGAAAGTGTGCATGAAAACGAAGATATCCATGAAAATAACAGACAAAAATGCATTACTTTGGGGAAATTGCTTGCAAAAATGTGTACATTAGTGAAAACTGCATATAAGACTGTGCTTAATAGCAGAAATTCGCACTAAAATGCTGACGATTTTAAAAAGAAAACTAATCACAGGTTGCCACAAAATGCCAGTAACTGAATTTAAGACTGGAGAAATGAGAAGCTGAGAGAACTGAACTTGACACATCCTTCCATCCCTCGCAGCCTGCATAATTCTCTCCCCCCCCCCATTTTATTGTCCAAACAATGCTGAGAGACATTGTCTGGCCCACGGTCACCCAGTGAGCAGTGCAGCCGAGTGGGGAATGAGATTGTCGTCTCCTCGGTCCAGCATTCTAACCACGATCAGAAAGTGGAGTATTTATTCCCCCGGTTGCGAAAATGACCTTTTTTCATGCTGGGCCAATGAAATGACCAAATTAGGAAAACCATGACAGTAACTAGAAGCAGTAGCTCACAGTGATTATCTACGGCTATCACACTTATCTATGAAGGTGCCTGACTTGTGGAACAATCTTCCCCTGGAGATCTGGTGAGCACTGACTTTGGGATGCTTCTCCTGGCATGTAAAACCACACCTCTTCATCCCAGCTTTTTGCTGACCGCTAATGCCAGCTCCTGGAATCTCTGGGGACTGTAATTTCTAACTGACTCATACGGTTTAATCATCCTAAAAACCCATCTTTTCCTTTTGCAATTAATATAAAGGAATTGAAAAGTGTTTGAAGTAATATGGACTGCACATTTTAATTCAAAACAACAGCTTGATGGAACCGTTGCATACAATTAAAAAAATGCATCCTGAGAGAGGGGCTTTATTTTCTAAAGCTATATTTCTAAAACTAACAGCAAACGGCCATCTCCTTCGGTTTAGCAATACAGTTGTGAATTAATCTTTTATGGTCAAAAAAACCCATCTGAAACAAAGACTGGTATATGATTGCTTTAAGAATATTGTTATTTTATTTTGAGAATATCATCATTTATTATCTAAATTTATATGGCTGTCTCCACCAATAAAAAATTCTAAGTGGCATATAAAACAAATATAGTTCTGAGGGCACCTTTTAAAATACATATTTACATATTTAGCTCCACTGACTAGTTATGGTATTATTTAAAGGGGTCACACGAGAGGGCAGCACTTATTAAAACAGAGAAAGAAAGAGGTAAACTCATAATAGGATTTTTCATGTGGAACGATAATCTTATCTAATATGTCTGAAAATGTAATCCATTACTACTAATTACCACACTGGCTTTGAAAAACAGAATCACACTTCCTCCAGGGCTAGGCAGGGGCCAAATTTCTCTCTTTCTCCTGTCTTCATTGTTCTTTTCCTCTCTCCCAGACTCTTCCCACCTTTTTTCTCTCCCAAGAAAAATGCTGGCCTCTGGACATTAGCAGAGAAGGGCCCAGGGTCTCCCTATCGGGCTGAAGCAGAAGCTAAACAATATTAGCCAATCATTTTTGATAGATGAAGCATGGAAATTAGTTCCAGAGTTTAACTGATAACTGAAACCACAGAGTTACATTCCATTATGGCAGCCTTAATTGATGAGCTCATTAAGCCCATTATTAGAGAAATTGATTTCAAATAGGCACTTAAAACTGGCTGGCAAAAGGAAAAAAAAGGTGAAGAGATACCACACAATGTGAAGAAAGTAACTAAAATACATAATGAAGCAAGTAATTTTATAGGTTTTTTTAATGAAAGCCTCAAGAGCATATTAGTTGCTGTGTGGATTTTAAACACTCATTTTATGTACTAATAAAGCTTTTGTAGATTGTGTCCATTAGGGGAGTTCTGAATGCCTCCAATCTTTAATGCAGCACTGCTACTAATTAATTAATTAACCCCCAGCTGAAGCAATCAATTAGTCATGCAGGATCCGCACTGTAAAGCTACTCTAGGTATTGTCTAGCCGGGGCGAGAAATGGTAGAAATGTAGCCTTCGCTTTGAGTTTGATTATTTTTCTTCCTCTTGTTCGTCAAGTTAATGGAAATAAATCGGATCAAAGTCTTCGAGAGCTTATGAATTGTCTTCCATGGCGCTAGGCCGAATGGTGATGCAGTCCAAGAGCAAAGCCTCTCTCGTTCATAGTGAGCCACGTTTCGTGTGCGTACAAAGTACTGCACGAGTCTTCATTACACCATTGATCCTCAAAATAACACTACAGGTGAGAAACCACAGCTTGACCCATTGCTCCCACTAAACCGCATCAACCAGGGAGACGTCCGCCAAACCCATAATTTTAGCCTGTGTGCTGTAATGAGAGGTAACATTTGCACTGTGGCACCTCTCAAAGAATCCATACTAATCACTATATTAGAGAGCAACAGACTGAAGTTGGGGGAAACCCACGTTGAATTTGCAGCACTTGAAAAAGAAGAAGTTAAACACTAAACCAGGAAGGATTTGATGAATAGGGACTAAGCATACGTAAATCAGAGGGACGCGGGTGGCGCTGTGGGTTAAATCACAGAGCCTAGGACTTGCCGATCAGAAGGTCGGCAGTTCGGATCCCCGTGACGGGGTGACCTCCCGTTGCTCAGTCCCTGCTACTGCCAACCTACCAGTTCGAAAGCACGTCAAAGTGCAAGTAGATCAATAGGTACCGCTCCGGCGGGAAGGTAAACGGCGTTTCCGTGCGCTGCTCTGGTTCGCCAGAAGCGGCTTAGTCATGCTGGCCACTTGACCTGGAAGCTGTATGCTGGCTCCCTCGGCCAATAAAGCGAGATGAGCGCCGCAACCCCAGAGTTGGCCACGACTGGACGTAATGGTCAGGGGTCCCTTTACCTTTACCTATACGTAAATCACACCATGGGTTCATTCTTCATCTTTCTTTAGCTTCATCTCCTCTTCCCGAGAACAAATTTTATTTAAACAGCTTACATATTCAGATCTGAGATTTACTGGATTCAATTTGGGAATGTCCTGCGTCGCCTCCTATTATTTCAAGATACTGATTCTATGATTCCATCCCTTTCCTCCACAGCCTCTCTAGGAGATAATGGCACACATAAATGTCCACGAATACACACACACACACACACACACACACACACACACACACAAACCATCTTCACTTTGCGTAGAGACAGAAATTGGTGAAATGCCATCACCAATAAACCCAGCAAGACGAAGCCAATTTATATGTGGCTGCCCTGACACCTGGCCTAATGTTTAAAAGTCCCTTTCTCCATGCGCCCCATCACCAGAAGCTTTCGTGATCACATTCACCTGGTACTATACCAGCTGCACTGGCTCCCGGTGGAGTACAGGATCAGATTTAAGGTACTGGTTTTAACCTTTAAAGCCCTATACGGCCTTGGACCCTCGTACATACGGGACCGCCTCTCCTGGTATGTCCCACGGAGGACCTTACGGTCTTCAGACAAAAACATCTTGGAGGTCCCAGGCCTCAGAGAGGTTAGGCTGGCCTCAACCAGAGCCAGGGCTTTTTCGGCTGTGGCCCCGATCTGGTGGAACGCTCTGCCACAAGAGACTAGGGCCCTGTGGGACTTGACATCTTTCCGCAGGGCCTGCAAGGCAGAGCTGTTCCACCAGGCCTTTGGCAAGGGCACAGCCTGACTCCCTCCTTTGGCAATCTTCACAAAACTCTAGCCCAATGGTTGCCATTAATTTGATTTGAACTGATTTTATAATGAATTGATTTTAGAATGCTGTGTTATTTTACTGTTGTTAGCCGCTCTGAGCCCGGCTTCTGCTGGGGAGGGTGGGATATAAATAATTTATTATTAATAATAATAATAATTTATTATTTATACCTCGCCCATCTGGCTGGGTTTCCCCAGCCACTCTGGGCGGCTTCCAACAAAACACTAAAATACAATAATCTATTAAATATTAAAAGCTCCCCTAAACAGGGCTGCCTTCAGTTGTCTTCTAAAACTTTGGTAGTTACCGTATTTTTTGCTCTATAAGACTCATTCTTTCCCTCCTAAAAAGTAAGGGGAAATGTGTGTGCATCTTATGGAGTGAATGCAGGCTGCACAGCTATCCCAGAAGCCAGAACAGCAAGAGGGATTGCTGCTTTCACTGCGCAGCGATCCCTCTTGCTGTTCTGGCTTCTGAGATTCAGAATATTTTTTTTCTTGTTTTCCTCCTCCAAAAACTAGGTGTGTCTTGTGGTCTGGTGTGTCTTATAGAGCAAAAAATACTGTATTTTTCTCTTTGACATCTGATGGGAGGGCGTTCCACAGGGTGGGTGCTATTATTATTATTATTATTATTAGCGGCTTCCTGCCAACGTAGCATGCCTTAGCATGTAACTGCAGCATGTATTGAGGGCTATACATTCACTGAGAATCTGCTTAAGACATCAGAGGTGTTGGGAAGTCTTGTAGGGAGAGGTGAAATGCAAAACATTCAAAGCCGCTGATTTCGGTGCAGAGAAATGGCCCCGAACACCTCCTGATGATTAGCTCTGTTCATCTTAGCTTCTGTGAACTTGGCTTCCGCCTGAAACAGCCCCAGTTGGCATTTCAGCGAGACACTTCAAGGCAAGCAGGTGCTGATTACAGTCAATATTTTGTTAATTCCAGCAACGATGGCCAGGCAGTAGCACTACACAGTAAAGCTGTTGATGTTTCATTTAAACCAATGGCGTTCTTCAGCATACTCCCCAAATGCAGAATATTTTCCCTTCACAGTTCACGGAGTTCAGAGGGTTTAATGAGCACTGACCTGTCTTATTTTGACTCCAAAACGCTGGACAATTCTAAAACGTCCTGGTATATTTCAGATTAAATAACTGTTGTCGTTTTCTGCTTTCATTGTTTTAATAGTCAATTCAATTTAAAATGGCCCATTGAAACCACTCATTTGTACAATATCATCCCATAACCACTTTTTATTATTTAGCGGTTCTGAAAACACCTACCAAACTATTGCCATTTAAAACCTACTTAAAAGCCAATTTAGGCAGCATTTGTGCTTATGTAAATAAGGCTTGCTGTTGTGCTAAATATGGAATTGCACCAATTCTTCTGTTCTGAAGGATAATTCTCAATTGTAAATTGTACTCTCTGAAGGAATTGCATGTTTTTTAATCACAGCATTCACAAGCATAAATCAGGTGCAAAACTGTTTTCAAATGTATTTCCTGTTGTTCAAAAAATGCAGTGTGGAGAAAAATCACCGAAATGAAATGTACAGATTTTCACTTTTTAAGTCTAACTTTTTATTTAATGTACTAACTTACATAACAGAAGCAATTTTGCAGGGCTCTCTATAAATAAATATGCCTCAAAGTTTTACCTCACAGCATGGTTTTTGAAACATGTGCTTGTGTGTCAAAGGACTGTTATACATTATGCATTTTTCCGTTTATGTGACTCTCTAATGAAAGGGGTATTTGCACCCAGTGTCTTTGTTTAGGGTGTAATCATCCTCAAATCCACTTTTGTCAGGTTCAATTTAAATTTGACAAATGTATAATCAACCGATGTCTTTACATTATTATTTACTGTTACTAGCTAGCATACGTCTTCGTCGTATGCCTGTTTGATCTCATTATGACGGTTGGCCAAAAGGCTTCTATACGTCCCTTTTTGTTTACACTCACTTATATCTCTGCCCTGTGAAGAAAATAGTCAGTGCACAATTTGAAGGTTAAAGGGCTCAGAAGGAGCCTGATATGTTCAAATACATCATAGTGCGATGCTGACTTATCACGAATATTGTACTTTCAGGAGATTTGAGTTCCCTCATTCACTGCCTGTTTGTTTCCCAATCAGATGCTATTTTGTCACTGCCCCCTAGCCCCAGCCCGCTTAAGTTAGCATTTTCTTTCTGGGAGCAATGACATTATTACATAGCTAATCAAATTTTGCTGCATCAGGGGTGAGGAACCATCAGACCAGATATGGCCTCATCTGGTCCACGGTCTCCCCCTCCATGCTACAATTAGACTGGGGGGAAATTCCTATTGGCTCGGACGGGAGGATTTTCTAAGCCTAATTGCTACGTTGGGGCGTGTTTTCAGGGGAATCACAGCTGGGGACCCATTCAAATAGCCATAAAACCCCCCATAGAATTAAGAAATGGCCCCAGTGAACCCAGAAGAGCTCTGAACAAAGCTTCTAAAGGGATATGACCATCGAACACAGTGCCATAGGAAGTGGATGAGTGAGACTGTGTACATACTATAGTGCTAAAGCACATTCAAAGCACATTCTGTCCCACAAAGAATTCTGGGCATTGTAGTTTCTTAAGGGTTACTGTGAATTGCAGCTCTGTGAGGGGAAAACTTCAGCGCCCAGAATTCGTTGAGGGAAAGGATATATATATTTTTTATTATTATTATTATTATTATTATTATTATTATTATTATTATTATTATTATTATACCCCACCCACCCGACAGGGCTGCCCCAGCCACTCTGGGTGGCTTCCAACACATATAAAAACATAATAAAATATTAATCATTTAAAAAGTCCCAAACATGGCATTCCAGGTTCAAATGAGAAATTGGAATGGCTTCTATAAATCTGGGACTGTCCCTGGAAAATAGGGGCACTTGGAGGGCCTGAGGATGTGCTCTGAATGTGCTTTAAAGGTGTAGGGTGTACAGAGTCTGAGCATAGCTGTCAACCGTCCCTTACTTGGTGGGAAACTCCCTTATCCCAGCGCCGTTTCCCACTGCTGTCCCTTATTGATGATGTCCCTTAAATTTCCCAGGTTTCGAAGGAAGCAGCTCCTCTCCCTCCCTCCCTGCCAGCCAGGGAGGAGGGAGGCTCCAACTGTGTTGCTTGGCTGCGTTGCTCACCCAATAAGGAGTCTAAGAACGACTGGGGGGTGGAGCTTGCATGCCTTGTGCCGATCAAATCAGCAGCATTGCCTGGGGACTCGCCTTTGCTCAGAGCTTCCCAGCGGAGAGGTGACAGTGGTTTTCCTTGCTGCATCCCCTTTGCCAGGTTGCTGCGCTGTGGGAACCACCGCTTGAGGCTTCGTTTGGCTGCTGGCTGGGCTTTCTGCCGTTGGCTCAGAGGGGCTCAGAAGTTGAACATACCTGTGCCTGGAAAATCCCTTATTTTGGCTGCTGATCCCTTATTTTTGAGGCTGCTGGTCCCTTATTTTCAAATCTGTAAGTTGACAGCTAGGAGTCTGAGAGTAGTATAGTAAGTTGGCCACTCAAGGGCTGAGTTCATAAACCATAAAAGATTTTTCTCACAGGCTTCAGCCTTTCCCGACCCCCCAAAACAACAACAACAACAATAGGTAACAGCCCACGGCACACATTTGTATATGATATTTTATATGTCACCTTGCAAGCAAAAAAATTTATTTTAATGGGTTTTAAAAAGGAAGGAAGGGGCAGTAGATCCAGGGCTTGGGTCCACTGGCTTAACAGTGTCCCTGCTGCTCACATACTAGGAATATAATATCATTCATATATTTACTTCAACATGTTAAGAAAAAGATAATTTCAAAATATTAAAAAATAATACCTTTCCCCCCAGGTGTCCCAGAGCCTGCTACTGATTTTACAAGTGATAACAGGTCAGCCAATCGGATGCATGCCTAATTTCTCTACTTGCATGGTTTGGTAAAGCGATCTCAGCGTAATTAATTGATCCAGCGTATTTTTTATGTTTGTTCTCGTTCCTGTTACTTTTTATCCAGTCTTCTGGGTTAGTTCTTTTTCTTCTTGTTAATTTGGGGTGGGGAATAATTAAGCAGGTTTTTGTATGAAAACCTCTGGATGAATGACATTATATACCTGTATTTTGCTGTTTTCCAGTATCTTTTTTTTTTTTTTTTTTTTGCCAGGTGTCCCTCAGGATTGCTGTACTGCAGTCTCAGCACAGACTGCCTCAGGACCATCGGGGTTAAGATATTTACCGTATTTTTTGCTCTATAAGACTCACTGTTTCCCTCCTAAAAAGCAAGGGGAAATGTGTGTGCGTCTTATGGAGCGAAAGCAGGCTGCGCAGCTATCCCAGAAGCCAGAACAGCAAGAGGGATTGCTGCTTTCACTGCGCAGCGATCCCTCTTGCTGTTCTGGTTTCTGAGATTCAGAATATTTTTTTTCTTGTTTTCCTCCTCCAAAAACTAGGTGTGTCTTGTGGTCTGGTGCATCCTATAGAGCGAAAAATACGGTAACTAATATGTCTGCCACGAATCCCACCAGGTCATTCTTTTCTATTGGGTGGTGTATGCCTCTAAATTTCAAAGTTATGTTTCCATATTTCTGTTTGAAGCTCTTGTATCCTGTCTTCTATTTTATTTGCACCAGCTTCATACTGATCTTTTTGCTGCCTTGTAGTTCTTGCTTTTCTTACACTTCTCTTATTAATTTATCTTGGGTTTTCAGCTTCTCTTTCACAGTTTTCATATGACCAGCTATTTTCTATAGTTGTTCTTCCGACCTTTTATCTCTCTTCTGACAATATTCCTTGAATTCTAGATCTCGTTTATGTATTTTTTCTAAGAAATTCTGATCTCACTGTTCCCAAAAAAAAAAAAAAAAAAATTGTAATAGTGTTTGTGAGTTCTTCTGTTCTTTTGTTCCTCATTGTTATAGATGCTAGTAGGGTCAGAGATATCTTTTTCTCCATCAAGTTATGTTGAGAAGTCTGTAAGATGGTCCAGAAAACTTCATTTCCTGCTAGCCTCCTGCTCTTTAGAATTGCTTGGGTCAGAATTTGTTTGGGTCAGAATTAGTAGTTTCTTCTCACTACTTTGTTTTGAATTCTGGTGCTGGAGGAGACTCTTGAGAGTCCCATGGACTGCAAGAAGATCAAACGTATCCATTCTGAAGGAAATCAGCCCTGAGTGCTCACTGGAAGGACAGATCGTGAAGCTGAGGCTCCAATACTTTGGCCACCTCATGAGAAGAGAAGACTCCCTGGAAAAGACCCTGATGTTGGGAAAGATGGAGGGCACAAGGAGAAGGGGATGACAGAGGATGAGGTGGTTGGACAGTGTTCTCGAAGCTACCAGCATGAGTTTGACCAAACTGCGGGAGGCAGTGGAAGACAGAAGTGCCTGGCGTGCTCTGGTCCATGGGGTCATGAAGAGTCAGACACGACTAAACGGCTAAACAACAACTTTTTCCTTATTTGGGAGATTTCATGACCGACCTTGAAATCTTTTGTAATTAAAGTTTGTTTGGCATCTTTACTTTTACTACATTCCTTTTCCATACTGACATGAGCTCCTGTGCATTTATTTATTTATTTATTTATTTATTTATTTATTTATTTATATTTAATTTCTCTTCTGTCAATGCATCTCTCTGTGACGTGGCCTTAACACTGTCCTCAGAGCTCCTTGGTTGTTTTTGCTACTCTATCTTGATGCAACATATAATATAACCATTGGCGTTTACTTATTTCAGAATGATATAACTCATTTAACCTAGGTTAATCAGTGGGAATTCATTCAAGTTAAAGTTTTTCAAAATTACTTCATTCCACTGTGAGGCTGCTGGTTTAATCAGTGTTAATGATAATTTCCATTTCAATCCATATAATTCAGTATAATTCAGTCATTAACTATTAATCAGTAAAGTTCCTTCAGGATGACTCTCCTAAGCATAATGTTTAAATCATTTGTATAAATGTTCACAATTGCAATGCTTTTTGCTCAGATGGCTTATTATTTGAGTTCAGTTCATTTAGACCAGCATGGACCAGTTCATTTAGACCAGTATGGTGTGTCCTTTTCCCATTTGGAGTTGCTTTTAGAGGCTCTTATCTATCCTCCCTCACTTTTAGAATACAGGTTTTGGACAGAAGCCTGGTAATATGAGTTTAAATCCCCGCGACGGGGTCCCGTTGCTCTGTCCCAGCTCCTGCCAACCTAGCAGTTCAAAAGCACGCCAGTGCAAGTAGATAAATAGGTACCGCTGCGGCGTGAAGGTAAATGGCGTTTCCGTGCGGTGCTCTGGTTTCTGTCATGGTGTTCTGTTGCACCAGAAGCGGTTTAGTCAGAAAGTTGTCTGTGGACAAACACCAGCTCCCTTGGCCTGAAAGCGAGATGAGTGCCACAACCCCATAGTCGCCTTTGACTCAACTTAACCGTCCAGGGGTCCTTTATCCTTGCCTTTTTTTAATATGAGTGTATTGATGTTCTGATTTTTCCTTTATCTTCATCACATTACCACTTCCCAGATTGACAGATTTATGTTCATCTATTTTCTCCCCTTGGATGCGGGTGGCGCTGTGGGTTAAACCACAGAGCCTAGGACTTGCCGATCAGAAGGTCGGCGGTTCGAATCCCCACAATGGGGTGAGCTCCCGTTGCTCGGTCCCTGCTCCTGCCCACCTAGCAGTTTGAAAGCATGTCAAAGTGCAAGTAGATCAATAGGTACCGCTCTGGTGGGAAGGTAAACAGTGCTTCCGTGTGCTGCTCTGGTTCGCCAGAAGCGGCTTAGTCATGCTGGCCACATGACCTGGAAGCTGTACGCCGGCTCCCTCAGCCAGTAAAGAGAGATGAGCGCCGCAACCCCAGAGTCGGTCACGACTGGACGTAATGGTGAGTGGTCCCTTTACCTTTACCTACAAGTCCTAGGCTCTGTGGTTTAACCCACGGCGCCACCCGCGTACCCTCAGGGCAGGGTATACGTAGCTAGAAATAGGCATTTGTCTCTGCCTTCTGTGCAACCTTGTAGGAAGACCAAGGTGTGTGCCTTGGTGTGGCTTCTGGTATAGTGACATTCCTGGAAGGGCTTCACTGCTCAGCTGCATTGTTGTTTGGAGACTCTCCTGACCTTCTTGTGCCCATCCCCATGGAGGAGAGCATGGCTTCACTGCCTCTTCTCCAGAAACTCAACAACTTTGACCTGAACCCTCCAAAAAGGGGTAGATCACTGCCAGTTTTTAATTGTGTGAGTAGATCGCAGTCTCTTGGAAGTTGCAAATATCTCAGCAGCTAGGAGCGTCACCACTAGACCCTAGAGGGACCTCTCAGGAGTCAACATGGACCACTGCAGTGGTACCTCAGGTTACATACGCTTCAGGTTACAGACTCCGCTAACCCAGAAATAGTGCTTCAGGTTAAGAACTTTGCTTCAGGATGAGAACAGAAATTGTGCTCCGGCAGCACGGCGGCAGCGGGAGGCCCCATTAGCTAAACTGGTGCTTCAGGTTAAGAACAGTTTCAGGTTAAGAACGGACCTCCGGAACAAATTAAGTACTTAACCCAAGGTACCACTGTCTTACCAAACTGCATGGGGCAGCCCTACTAGAAAAGCTAACCAATGAATTGAAATTAGCAATTTGGGGACAAACAAAAGAGGATGCCTCTTTTGTGGCTTCTCTTTATTACATGTGCTGCCCAACAAAACAACAAAATAAACTCCCTGACAGCATAAAAATCAATATGGCTAGTTTGACCCAACAACCCCCCATCCCCTCTCTCAAACAAGCAAAACTCGCTGCAACCAACCAACCAAATGCAATAGCCATGCTCTGGGCTGCCCAATCTCCCCCACTACCAAATAAAACAAACGAATGAATGAATGTATAAAGAACCTATCCATTTGATGCTCACAACAAACTCCACACATGTTGTTGTTGTTGTTGTTGTCTGACTCTTTGTGACCCCATGGACCAGAGCATGCCAGGCACTCGTGTCTTCCACTGCCTCCCGCAGTTTGGTCAAACTCATGTTGGTAGCTTCGAGAACACTGTCCAACCATCTCGTCCTCTGTCGTCCCCTTCTCCTGAGAGCCAGTGTGGTGTAGTGGTTAAGAGCGGTAGTCTCGTAATCTGGTGAACCGGGTTCGCGTCTCCGCTCCTCGACATGCAGCTGCTGGGTGACCTTGGGCCAGTCACACTTCTCTGAAATCTCTCAGCCCCACTCACCTCACAGAGTGATTGTTGTGGGGGAGGGAGGGAAAGGAGAATGTTAGCCGCTTTGAGACTCCTGAAGGGGAGTGAAAGGCGGGTTATCAAATCCAAACTCTTCTTCTATTTCTTCCTTGTGCCCTCCATCTATCCCAACATCAGGGTCTTTTCCAGGGAGTCTTTTCTTCTCATGAGGTGGCCAAAGTATTGGAGCCTCAGCTTCACGATCTGTCCTTCCAGTGAGGATTCAGGGCTGATTTCCTTCAGAATGGATACGTTTGATCTTCTTGCAGTCCATGGGACTCTCAAGAGTCTCCTCCATCACCATAATTAATAAGCATCACAATTCTCTCCCCTACCACTCCCTTGCCCCAAACTCACAATGCCTACGGAAACAGCATCTCACATCAAATGTAACTGACCTGTAAACAAGACTCTGTGGACTCAAAACAGACACACTATATATACCTTTGTTATCCGTGAAATTCTTTCAATAAAAGCATTTTTTAAAAATAAACAAATATTTTGCAAATATTTTATAAGTAAACCAGTTTACTTTGGGCACTCAAATTTTAATGGCACCCTGTGCGATGCTACAAATCGGGTCCCCTCACCTCTCGCACTCCTTTCTACAACATTGGTTCGACTCCCCCTGCAGCGTGGTGCTAAGTGCGACTGTACTGGTTGTGGCACCCTAAAACCGCCTCTGAACCGCCTCCAGGCCTTTTTCATTGCAAAATGATGAATTAACGGTGCTAATGATGATCTTTCCTGACTCACTTTTGCAAAGTTAGATTGGGATCAGATGGTACACCTGGCAGCTTTTCTTTATTATCCGTTGCGACAGACGTAGCTGATTGCCGGGTTTTGCAAAGCCCCTTGCGAAGGGCAAGATCTGTGTGGGCAAAAGAGGGTTGCCTTTGTTGTGGTTGTTGTTTAGTCGTGTGTCCGACTCTTCGTGGCCCCCTGGACCAGAGCACCCCAGGCACTCCTGTCTTCCACTGCCTCCCGCAGCTTGGTCTTCGAGAACACTATCCAACCATCTCGTCCTCTGTTGTCCCCTTCTCCTTGTGCCCTCCATCTTTCCCAACATCAGGGTCTTTTCCAGGGAGTCTTCTCTTCTCATGAGGTGGCCAAAGTCTTGGAGTCTCAGCTTCAGGATCTGTCCTTCCAGTGAGCACTCAGGGCTGATTTCCTTCAGAATGGATCGGTTTGATCTTCTTGCAGTCCATGGGACTCTCAAGAGTCTCCTCCAGACCATAATTCAAAAGCATCAATTCTTCGGCGAATAGCCTTCTTTATGGTCCAGCTCTCACTTCCATACATCACTACTGGGAAAACCATAGCTTTAACTATACAGACCTTGCTTTAGTTTTAGTTTTGACGCTTGCAGGACTCTCCCTGCTGTATCTGTCTGTTATTGTTGTTTACTTGTTTAGTCGTGTCCGACTCTTCGTGACCCCCTGGACCAGAGCACGCCAGGCACTCCTGTCCTCCACTGTCTCCCACAGTTTGGTCAAACACATGCTGGTAGCTTCAAGAACACTATCCAACCATCTCATCCTCTGTCGTCCCCTTCTCCTTGTGCCCTCCATCTTTCCCAACATCAAGGTCTTTCCCAGGGAGTCTTCTCATGAGGTGGCCAAAGTATTGGAGTCTCAGCTTCACAATCTGTCCTTCCAGTGAGCACTCAGGGCTGATTTCCTTCAGAAGGGAGAGGTTTGATCTACTTGCAGTCCATAATTCAAAAAGGATCGCCTTATGCTACTGTAACACCAGGTGACTGACTTGTCAAACGTGGCCCGTCAAGTGAGGCAGAGATAACAATCTGGCCCCCTAGCCAGACCAGATCCAGTGGCCCACTTCTATTTAATTGGGTTGTTTTCTTCGTCCAGTAGAGACTGAATAGTGGCACTAATAGCTGCTGAGCACAAATCTGTTTGGCGTAGGCTACTGGGTAAAATGCAGTTGGGGCTCAGTTATTCCTAGTGGCGCCATCATTATTCCTATCTTCCTGGAGAATCACAAGCTCTCTGGACTGAGATATGAGACATCTGAAAGGCCAGGGAGAGACTGTTCCTATATAAATGCCTCAGATGCTGCTAACATAAATTGAAGGAACAATTCCCAATTCTGCCCACAGTATGAAGAGACTTTCTCCCGGGCTTTGGTTATCTGAGCTTTAATCACCTTTCAGTTGGGCTGTTCAGCAGATTTAGCATTCAGTATATTCAATGGGTCAAGCTCAGAGCTAGGGCTGTCTCGCAAAATCATAGAACCACAGAATCGTAGAGCTTTCCAGGGTCACCAACCCTCTGCAACACAGGGCTCTAACCTAGATAATCTAGTTCAGAGCGGGGCTCTAAACTAGATAATATATGACAGATCCAACCTCTGCTTAAAAGCTCCAGGAATAGCTTATTCATAAAGTGTGTTGTGTATACGATGGTGTGTGCATACGTTTGGTGGCATTGCATTCATGTGCGTGATTGTGATGCGCATGTGTGATTTCTGGACCATAAAGAAGGCTGATCGCCGAAGAATTAATGCTTTTGAATTCTGGTGCTGGAGGAGACTCTGGAGAGTCCCATGGACTGCAAGAAGATCAAACCTATCCATTCTTAAGGAAATCAGCCCTGAGTGCTTACTGGAAGGACAGATCCTGAAGCTGAGGCTCCAATACTTTGGCCACCTCATGAGAAGAGAAGACTCCCTGAAAAGACCCTCATGTTGGGAAAGAAGGAGAAGGGGATGACAGAAGACGAAATGGTTGGACAGTGTTCTCAAAGCTACTAACATGAGTTTCACCAACCTGCGGGAGGCAGTGGAAGACAGAAGTGCCTGGCGTGCTCTGGTCCATGGGGTCACGAAGAGTCGGACACGACTCAATGACTAAACAAGAACAACAATGTGTGATTTCATGGTGTGTCCATGTGTATCCCTCCCTCCCCTAACCACTGCACAACACTGTCAACAATCCACAGCTAAAGTAATAGGCATTGCACATGGCATCCACTAGGTAGCTCCCTTTGCAAACATTGGAGTGCCGGTAGAATTTTGCTTCAAAACCGATGTTCTTATGGGCTTCTATGATGCACGGAAGCCTTGCTACCTTTGAAGCACTGCTCAGAACTTAATGGAAGCAACGAAAGGCTGGCTTCCCCCATAAGCTTGAATCAATGAGCACATCAGTCGTTTTCACTGAAATTGTAAAGAAATATATAAAATACTTGTTCGAAAATGGCAGGTGTGTCAATATTCAGCACTTTTAACTTGTACCTGTAGCACTTCTGATTGGATTGGTTTGGAAAGCTGTCACGCTTTGTAAACTTTATCAGGTAGATCATGTATGCCAAATTTTGAGTTGTTAGCTCAAGATGGGACACCTTTTCATAAACTATAGAATTCTGAAGCCCACAATAGTGCAACTTTTTCTTTTTCTTTTTGCTACTCATTTTAACTAAAGGGTCACCCCTGTGCCACTTTCATTCATTTAATAATAATAATAATAATAATAATAATAATAATAATAATAACAATAATTTATTTGTACCTGTGGTGATCACACAGGGCCCCCGGACATTTGACGGTCTATTGACCCTGTGCCACCACTGTGATTTCTTTATTCGCTGCCACCAACCTGTTTCTCCTCACAGGTACACACGGAGTCCAGACAGTTGTTAACATTAACAAATAATCAAGTTTATTTATAGGCATGAACAAGCTTATGGTTTCAGTTAATTTTCCTTGGCAGTTTCTTAATCTTAGTTCCTTAACTGTCCTATTCGTTCCTAACACTTCAAACTGATTATTCAAACTACCTATCTGATTCCTCTCACTCTCTCACAATACAACTCGACCAACCCACAGACGATTCCTCCCTCTCCCTTCTTCAACCCCCAACTCTCAACTGACTTCTGCACAACACCCACTCTCACTCTAACTCCTTCTATCAGTTTCCACTGCCAATCACATCACACTCATTTTAACCCTTTCCTTATGACCCACCTAGGAGGCAAACGCCACAGTACCCCCCCCCCCATCTGACTGGGTTTCCCCAGCTACTCTGGGCGGTTTCCAACAGGATATTAATGTCTGACGCTGTATTGTTTGTAATATTCGTTTGGAAGCCACCTAGAGTGGCTTGGGAAACCCAGCCAGACAGGCGGGGTATAAATAATAAATTGATGATGATGATGATGATGATGATGATGATGATCTTGTAAAACAATTTCCACCTCAGGAGAATCATAGAATCATAGAGTTGGAAGAGACCACAAGGGCCATCGAGTCCAACCCCCTGCCAAGCAGGAAACACCATCAGAGCACTCCTGACATATGGTTGTCAAGCCTCTGCTTAAAGACCTCCAAAGAAGGAGACTCCACCACACTCCTTGGCAGCAAATTCCACTGTCGAACAGCTCTTACTGTCAGGAAGTTCTTCCTAATGTTTAGGTGGAATCCTCTTTCTTGTAGTTTGGATCCATTGCTCCGTGTCCGCTTCTCTGGAGCAGCAGAAAACAACCTTTCTCCCTCCTCTATGTGACATCCTTTTATATATTTGAACATGGCTATCATATCACCCCTTAACCTCCTCTTCTCCAGGCTAAACATGCCCAGCTCCCTTAGCCGTTCCTCATAAGGCATCGTTTCCAGGCCTTTGACCATTTTGGTTGCCCTCCTCTGGACACGTTCCAGTTTGTCAGTGACCTTCTTGAACTGTGGTGCCCAGAACTGGACACAATACTCCAGGTGAGGTCTGACCAGAGCAGAATACAGTGGCACTATTACTTCCCTTGATCTAGATGCTATACTCCTATTGATGCAGCCCAGAATTGCATTGGCTTTTTTAGCTGCCTCGTCACACTGTTGGCTCATGTCAAGTTTGTGGTCAACCAAGACTCCTAGATCCTTTTCACATGTACTGCTCTCAAGCCAGGTGTCACCCATCTTGTATTTGTGCCTCTCATTTTTTTTTGCCCAAGTGCAATACTTTACATTTCTCCCTGTTAAAATTCATCCTGTTTGTTTTGGCCCAGTTCTCTAACCACTTCTTACTTTAACTTCGGTGAGGTAATGCATTTTCTAACCACTGATTTGGGGTGGATAGCAAAACCATAAATATGGTCATGGCGCCCACCTGAGAGGTGCCGGTACTGAGTTCCGGCAAGTTCCAGCTGAAAAAAAAGCCCTGGCTTTTAATGTGCTTTTAAGGTACAGTGTATATACAGCCATTCTTTCCCTCTTCATGCTTGATTCAATTTTTTAAAAAATCCTCCTCTTTTGGAGTTTTCAGGTTATCTGACCATCAAGAACACCCAGTAACAGTATTAAACATCCAGAATGGTGCATTTCTAAAGCTGCCTATTTAAGTATATGGATGAACCGCTCCCTTATTTATTATTTTTTTAAAAAGAAAAAGCAATTCAGTTATAAGCCATGGGTTATATACTTTTAAACAATCTTAGCTATAATATAGGTAGCATGGTAACCACACATCTGATTTATTCTGTTGATATTTAAAATAGCATTGGCTTGATCCTTCTTCGTGATATTGTGCACATTTAATCCTTTTCACAACACGGAGAAAAATGTACCAATAAATTATTTCTTCATTGAAGTCCTTTTATCAGGGAAAAATAAAATCCTTCCCAGTTTGATGGCAGATACTTAATCAGTTGCGTGATTACGGCTTCCCACCTTGTCCTGTTAAAAGACAGATTTCCAACCATTTGCGCTCTTTTTAATCCATAGGAAGTCAATTTTCCACTCATATATTAGTTTATTTTATATTTTCAAATTGATTCTACTATATATTGATTTCCTGTTGTGTGTATTGTGCCCTGATCTAGGATTATACGTTTAGTAGAAGTGGATATTCCTGCCACATAAAGGTTGCTCCAGCTCTATAGGACGCTTATCTTGAAAAGGGAGAGTCCAATTTTATTGAAACAGCTAAAATCCCACTTAATTGAATTTTTTTTCCCTCTAAAACGTACAAGCTTAGATACTTTTGGTTTCCAATTCAACTTCAGCTGTATGGTGTTTAAATTTCCAAACCTATAAATTCCTTTGTGAAGGAGCACCTACAAATATTGTATTTTTGATATGGTGAATTATTGTAGAAGCTGAAAGTAAGAAGCAGTGAAATATCAATACTTTGTAGAACATCTTTTGATCATGCTGGCTTTTCATGGCCTGTTTAACACATTCCTATGGAAAAAGATCATGTCTGAGCCCGCATTTAGAGTGCTGAAATACTGCAGAATAGAATTAAGGCAGAGCACCGGAACAGAAGAAAAGCCCTCCAGCAGAAGACGAGGAGACAAGCCATTTTTCAGGAAAGTGCTGGGTTTTTGGGGAGGGAAGGGGTGCTGAAATTGAGAGCTTTTCGGTTTGTTTGGACTTTTTATCTCAAAGGCAACCTCTAGGTCTCCTTTAAAAAAATATCCCCATTGTGTGTCCATTTTACACAATGATGCTGGTGCGGTAAGAAAGATTTTCAGTTGATGTTGGCTATGACTTTTTCAATGTGCTCTGCAGCTCTTTTGTCTAAGGCAGCAATGCCAGGTCTGTATAGATTTTTAAGCAAATATGTGGGTGGCGCTGTGGTCTAAACCACTGAGCCTCTTGGGCTTGCCAACCGGAAGGTCGGCGGTTCGAATCCTGCGATGGGGTGAGCTCCCATTGCTCTGTCCAGCTCCTGCCAACCTAGCAGTCTGAAAGCACACCAGTGCAAGTAGATAAATAGGTACCACTGTGGTAGGAAGGTAAACGGTGTTCCCGTGCACTCTGGTTTCCGTCACGGTGTCCCGTTGCACCAGAAGTGCTTTAGTTATGCTGGCCACATGACCTGGAAAGCTGTCTGTGGACAAACGGCGGCTCCCTCAGCCTGAAAGCAAGATTAGCGCCGCAACCCCATAGTCGCCTTTGACTGGACTTAACCATCTAGGGGTCCTTCACCTATACCTTTTAAAGCAAAGAACTGGATGGAGGCCTTCTGCAAATGAGACACGGAGCACGGGTAGGTTGGTTGTAGGGCAGACACAATCCTGTTCACTTTTGCAGACATTCAGTTATACGCTTAAGGCGAAATGAGGCCCCTTTGGAAACACCACTGCAGTTTGAGATATAGCAAGCTATAGGGCCGCTTTGGAGGTGATGTCATAGTTACAAAGCTTTCTGCTGATGGAGGTGCACCTGTTTGCCTCTTTGCTACTCTTTAAAGGTAAAGGGACCCCTGACCATTAGGTCCACTCATGGATGGCTCTGGGGTTGCGGTGCTCATCTCGCTTTATTGGCTGAGGGAGCCAGCGTACAGCTTCCGGGTCATGTGGTCAGCATGACTAAGCTGCTTCTGGCGAACCAGAGCAGCGCACGGAAACACTGTTTACCTTCCCACTGGAGCAGTACCTATTTATCTACTTGCACTTTGATGTGCTTTCGAACTGCTAGGTTGGCAGGAGCAGGGACTGAGCAACGGGAGCTCACCCCGTGGTGGGGATTCGAACCACTGACCTTCTGATCAGCAAGTCCTAGGCTCTGTGGTTTAACCCACAGTGCCACCCGCATCCCTTGCTACTCTTTAGAAGGCAGCAAAATGTTTTTAATGGGGCTGCATGCATGCCACACATTTAAATCACACACCCTAAAATCCTGGAGATGGTAGTTTGTGAAAAGTGCTTGAGTGATGTGTAAACTCCCAGGATTGGTTTTTTGGATGTGTGAGCGCATGCTTTAAATATCCTTTAGATATATGGTGTGAATGCAAACTTGCTTTAAGATGGAGAATTGGCTTTAAACTTTGTGCCTTGTGTCTAATGATGTTATAAATTACACACACACAAAAATGATGTATGCTGGCTGATTTTGATTTAAATATTTATTGTTCGAAAGCTCTTTGCCCTCAAGAAGAATTTAAATAAAATGGGTAAAGTCCTTATGATTAAATTAGTGTTTATCATACATATTGGGATCTTTACCTGTTAAAGTTATACAGTGGTACCTCGGGTTAAGAACTTAATTTGTTCCGGAGGACCGTTTTTAACCTGAATCTGTTCTTAACCTGAAGCAGCACTTTAGCTAATGGGGCCTCCTGCTGCCGCGCCGCCAGAGCACGATTTCTGTTCTCATCCTGAAGCAAAGTTCTTAACCCGAGGTACTATTCTTCTGGGTTAGCGGAGTCTGTAACCTGAAGCGTCTGTAACCCAAGGTACCACTGTGTGTGTGTGTGTGTGTGTGTGTGTGTGTGTGTATGAAGTCACCCAGTGTGGCTGGGACAACAGTTAGATGGGTGGGGTACAAATAATAAAATTATTGTTATTATGATTAAAGTTAAACTGGTGCTTCCCTGGCTGTGTGCGTTCACAGTTTTCAAGATGAAATCCTAGGCTAACCTTAGTCAATATGGACACCAATTTTTGTAGCTCTCTGAATTTAATGCCTTCCACATCCCCAGCAGTTCACTTATTGTACTAGATATCTGTAGAGACCCTAACCAACTACTGAAGTTTGATGCATTCTCACTACTGTTAAGAACATCTTACATTCTTCCCATTCTTCTCCCCTTGCACAGGAATAGGAGACGCTTGAACAATCTTTACTTCTTCAAATTTTGCAGTGCTGCTCTCCAACCAAACAACATTCACAAAAATGCATATATTAGAGGCAAGTGCGCCAAAAGACAAAAAGAATATATATTTGTGAAAATAACATACGGAAATGAATCACGTCAGGGAAATGTCTCGCAGAAATGTGAACATTAGACAAAAATGAATATAAAAATGTGTTTATTGTGAGAAATTTCCACTAAAATGCTGGAGAATTTTCATAAGGATTAATTTTATTTAATTTACTTCTTTTTTACAAATCGCAGCCGAAATGTGGAGAACTGTAAGATTGGAAAGGTGAGAAACGGAAGGAAGTGAAACCGACTAATTATTCTACTCCTAGTGAAGACCAAAGATTTCGAAACAGAATTTTAGGAAGAATCTTCTAACCATAAAAGTGGTTGGGAAATGGAGCAAATCGCAAGTGGGCTTTCACATCAACATGCTTTAGTGCAGAGTGGTCTTGTTAAGGGTATTCAACCAGCCAGCCATAGCTTCTTCCAATTGACATCTTGCCCATGTGCTCATCAAACACCAGGCAGTATTCTATGGCTGCTATATATGCACACCTTTACATATATGCAAGTATAAAGCGCAAGTAGATAAATAGGTACCGCGTTTCCGTGCCCTGCTCTGGTTTGCCAGAAGCAGCTTAGTCATTCTGGCCACATGACCCAGAAACTGTCTGCGGACAAACGCCAGCTTCCTCGGCCAACAAAGCGAGATGAGCGCCGCAACCCCAGAGTCGGTCACGACTGGACCTAATGGTCAGGGGTCCCTTTACCTTTATACATATATGCATCTATTACTTCAGCAAATGTTGAGCCTTTGGCTACATAAGGGATCTGTACTGGGAACAGTAGTTCACTAGAGTTGTTTTTGATTTAGGCTGAGGCACATTCTATTAATAAAGGAAAACTTGCCTCTTCTTCATATGTGAAGTTATTGTAGAAAATACAAAACATATTAATCATAGAAGCCTTCAGTTTTAACCTGAAGATTGCCACTTGTCCAGTTTTAATTTTAATTTGTTTGAATTACTGTATTTTTTGCTCTATAAGACTCACTTTTTCCCTCCTAAAAAGTAAGGGGAAATGTGTGTGCATCTTATGGAGCAAATGTAGGCTGCGCAGCTATCCCAGAAGCCAGAACAGCAAGAGGGATTGCTGCTTTCACTGCGCAACGATCCCTCTTGCTGTTCTGGCTTCTGAGATTCAGAATTTTTTTTTTCCTGTTTTCCTCCTCCAAAAACTAGGTGCATCTTGTGGTCTGGTGCATCTTACAGAGCGAAAAATACGGGTAATTGTGGGATGTTTCTTAATTTATTGATAGCTTGGTTTCATGCATTGTCTTACTTGTATGATGTTAGCTGCTCTGAATCAGACTTTGGCAAGGAACACAAGTGCTCACTATGTTTATTTTCAGCATACTACATAAGCCATACCTGGGTGTGTGTGTATTGAAAGCAGTGCTTGTTTTTTCCATTGCTGTTTCCCTATAAATTTATTATTTTAAGATCTGCCTGAATACAGTTGCATCGCAACTCGCCCCAATCCTAGCCCTCTCCCTTTCTCGGTGTGAATAAATAACGCTAAATCTCCAAATGTAGAATGTCCGTGTTAAAATCTCGGGGCATCCCTTTCCCAGAGTCTTCGCCCTCGTCCCCCGTCCCCCCGGCACCCGGCACCACGGCTCAGCTTTCTTATTGCTTCTTACATTCGCCACCTTGTTAAGCCCCCCACGGTGGTAAATAAAACATGAAGAGAAATAGAGAAAAGTGTGAGGCTTTTATTTACTCTCATTTTTTGGATATATTTCTCTAGCCGAATGCCTCTCCCTTTAATGAAACCCTTGACTGCTCCACTGGTGAATGTGATTTAAGCCCAGGAGAGACAGCCATGATTCACAAACTGTGTTCTGCTTCAGCACTGACCGTTATCTGATGCCTCTTCATGCACAGTTGCCTAAATGACAGTTTAATGGCTCACTGTAAAGCCTAGTTATTTTGTATCTCTATCCAGTGAAAATGGCTAATGGTGATAAGGAAAGGGAAAAAACAAAGCAATTGCTCAGATCTTCAGGCTCATCCAAGCTACTTAGCACGTGCTGGGAGCCTTCAATTAATTATTTCTTCAGTCCACTGAAGCACTCCAAAATGATTTTCAAAACTCACCAGCTGCACTAAGAGTCCGTGTTAACAGGGCACAGCAAAGTGAGGCTGCACATAAGTAGAGCTGACAGACTTTTATGGGAGACCCATAGTTGCGAAAAGAATATTTTAGCATGAGAAAAATTAGTTGTGGGGTGTGTGTGTGAATGATTACATAGGAAAGAGGAGGGAGGAGTCGCTTATTCGATGCAGAGCATTCTGATATAAATGAGGAGCGTTGAAGGCACTCTGCAGAGTTTGGGTCCCGATTCTCTTTATTTCAAGGAACCACCGTGACAACGTAAGCCTTAGCAACTGCATTTCTTATAGTTCCTTTTCAGGGGGGAAAAGTCAACAGGTCTCCCATTGTGAGAAAGCTGTGCTGGCTTAAATTCCCACCTCTGAACAGTTGTTGTCGCAGTCCGGGTTACAGGCAGTCGGAGTCCCGGCTTGGTATGTCGGGACCTGGGTAAAAGTCGGGAAGCAGGAATCAGCCGTCCAGGGGTCAGGAAACCAAGAGTCCATGTTACGGAAATTACCGGGGGGGGCACATCTTTAAAGTTAAATATTACAAATATTATGCCTGAATGTATCCTTTCAACTTGACAGCTCAGGGAAGTTACCTAGCTTTAAAAATAATATAAAATCATCTCCTTTCCCAGTTTCCTCCATTCCAAAGCTATTTTCCCCTTGAAAAAGGACTCCAGGAAGTTCCCAGAGGTGACAATTGCTGGGCTCATTGTTAGCCAAAGGAAGCCAAATCTCATCCCCTGACTCGCCTCAGGCTCCAGACATGCAAAGGAACTTCTATTGTACTTTTGGGTGGTGGGTACTTAAGACATATTTGTCTATGCTAATCTTATACCTGAGTCTGCCATGTCTGCTTATGCTAATCTTGCACCAAGGACTTGTCTGGACGTGTTTGCCAAGGTTAACCCCTCCCCTTTTGTGACATGTCAGTGACGTAGCAATGATGCTGTATGAACTGTATTCTGGGATATGGTGGGAAAGTTTAAAAAGTCTTTGTCACCCCATCCTTGGGGATTCAAATTTGCTCTTTGAACCTGTTGCGCAATAAACTTTGGTCTACAGCTATTTGCTCCAGTAGGCTGGAATCCTTCCTTTCTTCTGCAGGGACCCGTGAGCTCTGCCCGACAAGTTGGGTGACTGAGCAGCCTCACACCTAGATTTTTCCATAACAGTCCACAAATCAGGAAACCAGGAGTCAAGAAGCCAAGAATCCGAGGCTCAGGATACCAGGAGTCAGGAAACCGAAGCACAGCTAGGTGGATAGCGTGTTGCTGTGGCAAAGAGCCAGAGGGAAATTATGGTCTTATATACCCGTCCCAGCCCTTGCCACCATGTGCTATGAGTCTAATTTAGCCAGCTAGCCCTGGTGATCATCTAATGTTTATTGGATGGATTTCCCCCAAAATTGATTTTTGAATCCTGAATTTATTGTTATTTATGCTGTTGCATCAATTAAGTGTTTTAAATTTGTTGCTAGTCGCCCTGAGCCAGGTTTTCTGAACAATGAAGGGCGGGGTATAAATAAAAAATTATTATTATTTATTGTTCTGTCAAGCCTCACCTGTGCGGCCGTGCCTTGCCCTTCCAGGCCAAACCCAGGGAGGCCCCAGTCCTGAGAGGCCCTACCAGTCACAGGGACTGGCTCCTGCAAGCACTCCTGACAGTTATTAAAAGTCACAGGAGGAATCTGTTGCTTTTGCATACTGCAGCCACTGAACTCTGAAGAAGTACATTTTCCTGGTTGAGAAAATTGCCCCACCCTGAGACTAACTAGGTGCATCATATTCACTAAGCCTCCGGCAGGTACCACTATGAACTCATATGATGTTGCTGTGGTTGTATGATTAGGCTCAGTGGTAAAAAGAGGCTGGCAACACGGTGAGTCACATTGTTGGTGTTGTTGTTTAGTCGTTTAGTCGTGTCCGACTCTTCATGACCCCATGGACCAGAGCACGCCAGGCACTTCTGTCTTCCACTGCTTCCCGCAGTTTGGTCAAACTCATGCTGGTAGCTTCGAGAACACTATCCAACCATCTCGTCCTCTGTCATCCCCTTCTCCTTGTGCCCTCCATCTTTCCCAACATCAGGGTCTTTTCCAGGGAGTCTTCTCTTCTCATGAGGGGGCCAAAGTATTGGAGCCTCAGCTTCAGGATCTGTCCTTCCAGTGAGCACTCAGGGCTGATTTCCTTCAGAATGGATATGTTTGATCTTCTTGCAGTCCATGGGACTCTCAAGAGTCTCCTCCAGCACCATGAGTCACATCATGTGCCCCAAATATTTGCCATGCCATGCTCTAATTTTTTTCTGAGGTCTACTCTGCATTGCATGAGACCCAGTTGTATGACCCAGCTGTAAATTACAGTTTTCAAGACTGGCCACCGGAGCACTCATGAGATGCTCATTTATCATCAAGAATTAGCCCAGTAAAAGCTGCAGCAAACTGCACCAAATACCCAATGTATTTGGAGATCTTACAGGGAAAATTGACTTTTTAAAGTGAATACTCTTTTTCTAAGAATATAACCACAGACAGTGCTGTAGTGCTGCCATGGAGTCCATCCCTATGCATATTTACTCAGAAGTAAGTCCCACTGGCTCCAATGGAGCTTCCTCCCAAAATAATACGTGTAAAGGATTGCAAACTTTATCATCTTGCAGGTTGGTTTGGAAAAGTCCTGAAAATCGTAAACCTGCAGATTGTGCTGAAAGGTGTTCCGTCAAATGAGATCTGAAATTTGTGTATAGTACAAAAAAAACACACCCCAGAGTTTAAAGAAGCTCCTTGACATTTCATCACAAAAGACGAGGCTTTATTTGCTAGCTTGAGAAGCATACTGGAGGGGAAGAGCTTTGTATCTCTGTTTCATAAAATCTATCCTGCAAAGTGCAGCCGTTTTCAAAAGTCAACAAGTCTTGCTCGTTGTCAGCCAACTGATTAATTATGAGGAAAGGTAGGATTTAAATCTAAGATTAAAGCTTAAGTTGATTAATTGCTCCAATTAATTGATCAAAGTGTTTAGCTCTAGGTGTACAAATTATACATTCCTATTTATATATGGTTGCATATGCTACCAACAGCAAACACAACCATGGAAATGTACTCTGTTGCATATGTTCTATGAATATTTGCTTTTGTTGTCATGTTTTAAAGTCCCCATTTGACATGTACCCATAACTCAGGTATATCCAGAAATGCTGTTTCATTTCCCAGCCAATTTTTGTTGGGAAAGGATAGACATTTAAAAACCCTCTGCTGCCAACTAAAATTTTACAGTACAGTGGTACCTCGGCTTAAAAACTTAATTCATTCCAGAGGTCCGTTCTTAACCTGAAACTGTTCTTAACCTGAAGCACCACTTCAGCTTAAAGGGGCCTCCCGCTGCCGCTGCACAGCCGGACACGATTTCTGTTCTCATCCTGAAGCAAAGTTCTTAACCTGAAGCACTATTTCTGGGTTTGCAGAGTCTGTAACCTGAAGCGTCTGTAACCTGAAGCGTCTGTAACCTGAGGTACCACTGTACGTGAATCTGAGGAAAAGATAAACCAGGAGTCCTAAAATGGAAAGTTCCATCTTTTAGTTTATACTAAAAAAAGTCATTATGCCGCATCTTAAAGACAGAGATGGATGCTTGCAAGTCACAGTCATTCTTGAAAATCTAAGGCAAGAATTGCTGTGTGCACATCTGCCTCTGAGAAAAGACTTGTGAATTATGCAGGTAGTTCTAAAGTTCTGCTGTATATGGATTTTCCCTAAAAAGCATGCATCTGTTGCCCATGTTGGGTTTTCTTTACAGCGCTGCATCGCTCGAACAACCAGATGCTTTATAAATAATATCACTACTTATTCAACCTATTTTCTAGCAAAGTTCTGACTGTGATGATTGTGTATCTTAAGAGTGAGGCTGCGCACTGTCTCCAGCCTAATCCTGGATCCTGAACTCAGTTGGCATTATCTGGGTCATAGCTGTCAACATTTCCCTTTTTTAAGAGGGAAATTCCCTTCTTCCGAATAGGATTCCTCACGAGAAAAGGGAAAAGTTGACAGCTATGATTTGGGTGGACCTGAGACTTTGCCACAATGGGTTGAAGAAGCCTCAACTGGGTAGAACTGGGTACACCAAGAGGAATCTGGAACTGCCAGTGGGGAAGGGGGCTGGACTGCCAATGGGGAGGGGGAAGAAAGAGATGTATCCAGGCAAGCTCTCCCCTCCTGATTGTAGATTTAGTTAGGGTGTGCCATGGAGGCGCAGATTGCAGCTATGACAAAGGCGCCATTTTTTCATCTCTGCCAAGCTAAGCCGTTGGCTCCTTACCTCTCTTGCCCTGACCTAGCCACTGTGATCCATGTGACGGTCACCTCCAGACTGGATTATTGTAACTCGCTCTACGTGGGGCTGCCCTTGAGACTGACCCAGAAACTCCAGTGGGTGCAGAATGCTGCAGCGAGACTCCTTACGGGGTCCTCGCTGCGAGATCACATTCACTCGGTGCTATACCAGCTGCACTGGCTCCCAGTGGAGTACAGGATCAGGTTTAAGGTGCTGGCTTTAACCTTTAAAGCCCTATACAGCCTAGGACCCTCATACCTACGGGACCGCCTCTCCTGGTATGTCCCACAGAGAAACTTACGATCTTCAAACAAAAAAAATCCTGAAGGTCCCAGGACACAGAGAGGTTAGGCTGGCCTCAACCAGAGCCAAGGCTTTTTCGGCTGTGGCTCTGATTTGGTGGAACGCTCTGTCACAAGAGACTAGGGCCCTGTGGGACTTGACATCTTTCCGCAGGGCCTGCAAGACAGTGCTGTTCCACCAGGCCTTTGGCCAGGGCACAGCCTTACCCCCTCCTTTGGCAATCTTCACAGAACTCTAGCCCAATGGTTGCCATCAATTTGATTTGAATTAATTTTAGAATGAAATGATTTTAGAATGTTGTATTATTTTATTGTTGTTAGCCACCCTGAGTCCGGCTTTGGCTGGGGAGGGCAGGATATAAATAAATTATTATTATTATTATTATTATTATTATTATTATTATTATTATTGAGCTGCATGCAAGGTAGCCTCATTAAAGACTGCAAAGCCCCCAATTCGGATCGGGGTTTGAATAAGGTTGGGTCAGAACTGGATTATCCCAGTTTGGAGCAGGGCGGCTCTGAAGTGCCCATTCAGGCCCCGAACCAGATCAATGGTGAAATATACTCGGAGTCGAGAGTGGATTTCATGCTCTTTATTCAGCTCATAGTGGTGAGGAGGAATGCCAGTCCCCCCAAAGTATCTGCTTTATATACATTATTTACACAATGGGCTGCACGTGATTGGCTAATTCCGGAATTCTCCTGTAGGCCAATCAGGTTGTGGATTCACTTCCATCTGGAGCTGGATTGGATGGCTCCTGCAGACCAATCCTACTGCTGCATTGTTCTAGGACCAATCAGACTGCTGCTTTTTGGATCCTATTCAACTCAGTACATAACAAATAGACAGTGCATATCCCTATTAAATAGCAACCTGAGAAGCAGCTGTTAACAAGTGATTGAAAAGTTGATGTGGGATTTCCCATTCCTTGTGATTATGTTTGTACGGGGGATGGAAATGGTTAATGTAGACTGACCAATGAGAAAGCTCAGAGGCGGAGTCTACCTGGTTTTGAGGCTCAGCCCAGGGGTTTTACCATTGGGAGATAGAGGAGTGAAGGTCAGACAGAGCCAGTGAAAGTCGAACATAGTGGTTGTGACAGATAGAGTGAGAGACAGGGATAGAACTGAGAGAGAAGAGTGTGACAGTGAGATAGTGCCACATCTAATTAAGGGCGCACATTTGAGAAACCGTTCTGAACGTATTTAAAACTTGTTTGTTCTTCAATAAACTTTAATCTTCGTTGTTGACTTTGCAACCTGACTCAGTATTTCACCAGAAGGAACCTGGTTGGTGGCAGCGGAAGAATAAAGCAGTGGTGTACAGGTCAATAGTCCATGAAACGACCGGGGAAGAAGAATGGAGGATGAAATTGATGGACTATACAGAATTAGATAAATTAACAGGAAGGATTTGAAACCTGCAGGACCAGAGATTCTCAGAAAACTGGAGTAAATTTATGGACTATTTGAAAAGTAGTTGTGATGAACAGATTACGCTAGTAGGTTTGCATGAAGTTTTGTAAGGTGAATTATTTGAAATATTGCAAAAAAGACAAAGAGGAAAATTATTAGTTAAAGATAATAAAAGGTGATATGAAATTAAGAAATGCATAATAAGTGATAAGAACGGAAAATTGTCAGAGGTGCTGACAGAAGTCCAAAAAATATTGTATAAGATGAGAGGTTCTGCTGTATGAATGTTAATTAATATGTTAAAAACCAATAAAAATGCAGTGATTAAGTGACTAAATATCCTTTGCAATAGCAGTACCTCTGTATCTGCCTAATAAGCCTTAGAGGGTTGGCTCTACATTTTGTTCCCTGCCACCGCCCCCCCCCCATGGTGGTGAGGTAAGGAATGAAAGTGTAGATGAACGAGAAATTCATAGAACCAAAAAATTGAGTTGGAAGGTTTCCTGAGGGTCATCTAGTCGAACCCCCTGCAACTCAAGCATCCATGACAGATGACCATCCCAAGGAAGGAAAGTCCACCATTTCCCGAGGGAGTTTGTTCCATTGTCAAACAGCTCTTAATGTCAGAAAATTATTCCTGTTTGGCCAGAATCTCCTTTTTCATTGCTTGAATTCTGTGGTCCGGGTCCTACCCTTCAAAGCAGGAGAAAACAAGCTTGTTCCATCTTCCATGTGACAGCCCTTTAGATATTTGAAGGTGGCTAACATATCTCCCCAGTCTTCTCTTGTCCAGGCTAAATATCCCCAGTCCTCTCAATCATTTCTCATAAGGCTTGGTTTCCAGACCCTTAGTCACCCTTAGTCACTCTTCTCTGCATGCATTCCAGCTTGTCAATATCCTTCTTAAATTGTGATGCCCAAAGCTTGACACAAGACTGCAGGTTGGGTTTGACCAAGACAGGATAAAGGTAAAGGGACCCCGACCATTAGGTCCAGTTGTGGACGACTCTGGGGTTGTGGCGCTCATCTGGTGTACAGCTTCTGGGTCATGTGGGCAGCCTGACTAAGCTGCTTCTGGTGAACCGGAGCAGCGCACCGAAACGCCATTTACCTTCCCGCCGAAGCAGTACCTATTTATCTACTTGCACTTTGACGTGCTTTTGAACTGCTAGGTTTACAGGAGCAGGGACCAAGCAACGGGAGCTCACCCCGTCACGGGATTCGAACCACCGACCTTCTGATCAGCAAGCCCTAGGCTCTGTGGTTTAACCCACAGCACCACCCGTGTCCCTCCAAGTCAGAATTGTTGTTGTTTAGTCGTCTAGTCGTTTCCGACTCTTCGTGACCCCATGGACCAGAGCATGCCAGGCACTCCCGTCTTCCACTGCCTCCCGCAGTTTGGTCAAACTCAGGCTGGTAGCTTTGAGAACACTGTCCAACCACCTCATCCTCTTTCATCCCCTTCTCCTTCTGCCCTCCATCTTTCCCAACATCAGGGTCTTTTCCAGGGAGTCTTCTCTTCTCATGAGGTGGCCAAAGTATTGGAGCCTCAGCTTCACGATCTTCCAGTGAGCACTCAGTGCTGATTTCCTTCAGAATGGATAAGTTTGGTCTTCTTGCAGTCCGCAGGACTCTCAAGAGTCTTCTCTAGCACCAGAATTCAAAAGCATCAATTCTTTGGCGATCAGTTTTCTTTATGGTCCAGCTCTCACTTCCATACATCATACAAGTCAGAATAGAGTGGTACTATTACTTCTCTTGACCTGGACACTATGTTTCCGTTGACGCAGCCTAGAATAGCATTAGCTTTTTTCTTTTGCTGCTGCTGCATCACACCATAGACTCATGTCCAGCTTGTGATCCACTAAGACCCCTAGATACTTATCACATGTAAGTCAAGCTTGTGTGTGTTTGTTTCTCTCTTCCCTCCACATACTTTTTCCTTTTGTGTCATGTCTTTTTTTTTACAATGGAAACCTGATGGCCATGATTGTTTGCTTTCAGCAATATGCAAGCTGTCCTGGGAGCATTTCCTGCCAAAGGGTAGGATGAAAATGCTTTGAATAAACATAATAAAATGATGCCTGGAACATCACACAACCGTCTGTGTGTGTGGAAGAGCTATCATACACCAAATGCCATGGGTGTATTCAACACAGAGCGAACTGTCAGTGGATTCACTTCATCGGTTCATCTCAAGTGATGAGGGAAAGGAGGCAAATGGTGTCTCATTGTACAGGAACAGGAACTTAACAGAAATATTTCCATCTTGTGTTCTGCCATATCAGGATGCCTTCATCATTTTATTTCAGAGCTGCGGCAGTCAGAAACCGGGCATCAATGCTACTTGTTAGCCTGGCAAAAATGTTTAGAGATAATTGTGCTGCTTCAGGTTCTCTGGAATATTTGACATGAAGAACATCTAACACTTCAAGGGCTTTGTTAATCTATTTGAACAGACAGAAATATATACAGTTGAGCAGGTGATTCTCAGAACCATTTTAGAAGCAGAACGGAATTCCTCAGCGCTAGAACAATGGAAATGAAAGGTCTATGAATTATTACGAACTCACTCCATCTTGTCTAGCCATGCAAGAGTGCTCTGAACTGTAAAGGCTTTTTTTCTTGTGTTTAAGTTACCATGGAAGATGAAATAGTCACAGAGATGGACTGGCCAATAGAAAGCATTACTGCTAGCGGTGCAGCCCATCAGTAAGCCTTTTTTTTTTCCCACAAAAAAATTCTGATTTATATCCTATCCTTGCCCCCACAATCCCACACCTGGAGCTATTTTTAGGGTTTTCTTTCCAGGCCAAAGTCCCCTTTTCTCCCAAATTGTTGGATGTCGAACCCACACTGAGCAGATATGGTTGGATTTCTGTTTATACGAGGGGGCATATAAATACGATCCCACAAATCTTGCTTGCAACCCACTCTGTCAGAAACGTCTTTTTAAAAGCTTATTTCTCTCTGTGAAATAAGAATTTGAGAGCTGGAACCTTAGAGATGCTGGTCATTCCGAAAGCGCAGTATCTTCATCTTCAGTATAAATTCAGTCATCTGATTTATACCGCTGGGTTAACAGCAAGGTGAGATGATAACCTCAAGCGGCAGGCTCTACAGGGGCAGCATATCCCAATGTAGATCTTCATCACTCTCTTGTTCCTTTTTTTTTTTTTTTGAATAATTTCTATTAAAAATTTCAGCATAATAATTTATCAGAGACATATCATCCTCACCCCCCCCATTTCACCCTCCCCTAGAAAAAACCCACCTTCCCACCCCCGCCCAGACTTCCCTCAGGTCCTCTCTCTGGGTTTTCAGCACATTTTATTATCTGCATATTATAAAATTGTAAAGATCCTTAAATTATCTGCCAATATGTTACCAATAATAAATTTGTGTTTGTTTATTCAAAACCTGCCAAGGAGCCCAGTTCATTTTGTTGTTTCTTCAAATACTTTGTAAAAGGTTCCCATTCTTCTTTAAAGCCACAGTTGTCAGTTGTCGCCAGTTCCACTGGGACTCCGTTCCACTGTCCATATAGTATTCCTCTTTTCTACTAACGATAAACAACATTATCAAAATGGCGGCAGTTGAAGATCTTCCTTAATCAAGGGTTCCACATGTGTGTTTCTGAAGTGAATCTCAATAAGCGACAGGACCGAAAGCAAACTTTTAGCTGGATCCATCATGTATAAATAATACACCCATTTCATGACAGTTGATCAGTCAAAACGAGTACAACCTAAAGACAATTTCTGAGAGTTACACTTATTAATATAATTCTGCTACCTTTTCCATCTCCAACAGGGCATAAAATGATAGAATGGACCAGGCCTTTCTCTGGCAGGGGCTTCATAGTGGTAAGGGGACATGATAGGGGGAGTGGCTGCTGTTCCTTCTTAGTTCATTTGAACCTGAGATGCAGGTGTAAGTAACAAGGACCATTTTTGTGTGTTTTTTTGAGGGGATGTGCTTAGCCCCCACCTTACCTAGCTATCAGTTTCAGGGAATGTTTATATAATTTAGCAGAGTTTAAACCATCCGCTGTTTGAGTTTATGCAGCGACAAACGGGTTGCTAACTCGTTTGAGTCTTATCAATAATTATACCTTCCTGGTTGATAATCCCTTTCTGTCCCTCTTAAAGAAAAGACACAAGAATCTTAATCATATTAACATAAACTACTTTCCTATCAGATTCATTCAGGTTTACAGAGTTGTTCCTAAAGGCGGGCTTAGGTTACGTAACAGATAAACTATATACTGTGGTACCTTGGGTTAAGAACTTAATTTGTTCTGGAGGTCTGTTCTTAACCTGAAACTGTTCTTAGCCTGAGGTACCACTTTAGCTAATGGGGCCTCCCGCTGCTGCCGTTGCGCTGCCGCGATATGATTTCTGTTCTCATCCTGAAGCAAAGTTCTTAACCCGAGGTACTATTTCTGGGTTAGTGGAGTCTGTAACCGGAAGCGTCTGTAACCTGAAGTGTCTGTAAGCCGAGGTACCAATGTACTTTACCATCAGATTCATTCAGGTTTACAGAGTTGTTCCTGAAGGTAGGCTTAGGTTGCATAACAGATAAACAATATACAGTGGTACCTCAGGTTACATACGCTTCAGGTTACAGACTCTGCTAACCCAGAAATAGTGCTTTGGGTTAAGAACTTTGCTTCAGGATGAGAACAGAAATCGTGCGCCAGTGGCGCGGCGGCAGCGGAAGGCCCCATTAGCTAAAGTGGTGCTTCAGGTTAAGAACAGTTTCAGGTTAAGAATGAACCTCCGGAATGAATTAAGTACTTAACCCGAGGTACCACTGTACTAGATAGTAGTGAGTCATGAGAAGACTGCATCTGAGCAGTTACCAGTTAACACTCCTTGCAGCAACCGACCAAACGACCAACTGACAAAACTGCCTGCCACATAGAGGCAGTTACTCCTCTCACAATGTTGGACTTGACTGACAGCTTTATATCCCACATTTGGGTGGACTGCGATAAAACATTCAGAGTCTTATAATATTAACTACACTTGCATGGTTTGGCCATAATTAATTTGCATTAAGAGAAATGTCTCTTGGTGGTGGACCATATACTGAGATATTTCACCTCACTCTCATCCTCTGCTTTTCTGCCATTGTGGTTGGCTTTGATGATTCTCCTAGTTTCTTGATTCCATGTCAGAATTCTGATTATTGCCTTTTTTAAAAAACAGGTGTGGGCTTCGGAATGTTTATATTGGGCCACATCTTTTGAGAAGGCCAAGTGTTCCAGCCCTCTAAGTGCTGCAGTCACCGTGGGATGACATGGAACCATTTCCTACCTCCCCTGTGTTGATGAGGTTCAACTTCTACTTCTTCTTTGGCGATCACTCGGAGCCGAGTAAGATTGTCTTCCATAAACACGGTTTTAACAGTGAGTCCGTAAGTGACTATGGAGGCCAATTCAAGATCCACATGTCCTTCCACAGTGGGGACATAGGTGGCAGTTGATCACGGTGTGGATTTGCCAAGCGTGCCTTCCTCTTAGCACGTTTCTCCCTTGCATCCTGAGTTTGAGTGTCTTCAAAGCCCATGGTAAACGCTGTTCTCCAACTGGAGCGCACACAGGCCAGTGTTTCCCAGTTGTCAGTGTTTATACTACATTTGTTAAGATTTGCATTGAGACAGTCTTTAAACCTCTTTTGTTGACCACCAACATTACGCTTTCCATTTTTAAGTTCGGAATAGAGTACTTGCTTTGGAAGACGATCATCAGGCATCCACACAACATGACCAGTCCAACGAAGTTGATGTTGAAGAATCATTGCTTCAAGACTGGTGATATTTGCTTCTTCCAGTACACTGATATTAGTTCGCCTGTCTTCCCAAGTGATGTGTACAATTTTTCAGAGACAACATTGATGGAATCATTCAAGGAGTTGGAGACGGCGTTTATAAGTGGTCCATGTTTCACAAGAATATAGTAAGGTTGGCAGTGTTAGGATATTTCCGTTCCACCTTAAAAGGGAGCAGGATGTTTGTGTCACAGCCTGCGTATTTCCTGTTCACAGGATGTTTCTGTTGTGTCTTTGCTTTCATTTCTCTCTCTGTGCCTGAGACATTGAAGCAGGCAGTCATGTTTTCTTTGTTCTGACCAACGCTGAATAAAGTTGTAAATAGTGCTCTCCTGCGTGCATCTTTCGCTGTGCGAACTCTGCTGATAGAGCGTGCACGAACTCCGGAATGTGGCAAGCTATTTCCGAGGCTTCGTGTTGCTAATTGAATGATACTGCGTGTCTACGGGAGATCGATGGACGTCCGGAGGTGACGTGGAGGCAGTGACTGCCTTTGTCTCCCTGGCAGTATCCCAACAGGCAGTACAATAGCTTTGTAAACAGTGGGGACATAGGTGGGAGTTGATCACGGTGAGGGTTTGCCAAGTGTGCCTCCCTCTTAACATGTTTCTCCCTTCCGTCCTGTGTTCAAGCGTCTTCAAAGCCCATGACACCTTTGATGAGGTTCAACAGACAGCCTCAAGCCCTTATGATTCTTCTTGAAGATGAGGGGGGTACTAATTTGTCTAAAATATATGGCAAGCCTCTCTCTTAACAAGTAGATGCAGGCCATCTTGTTTGATTTCCAGTTTGCCTGGATTAAGTGTTAGGTCTGATGGGGACATTATTGGAATCCCATGAGATTGATGTGCCCTGTAGAAAGGTCATGTGCTGGTCCCAGGGGGAAGGTTACCGTTGACGTAGTCGAAGTCCGGTCCTGGGTCACTAGCCTGGAAACAGTTCACAAGGAGCGGGGCGAGGTCCGAAGCAGGAAGCCGGGCGGGGACAGGAACACTGGGGGGTCAGATCTGGGTCCGGGCAGGAGCAGGTACTCAACGACGTTGCTCCCACAACCTGGGACCGGGCTGACTGGCCTTTATCTTCAATGAGGCCAGGGGCGGTCCCGGCCCCCAGGAGACCCGCCTCTCCTGGCCTGAAGGTGAGCACTCCTCCTGGGAGAAACCAGTTCCCTCCGCCTCTCTGCCCTGAGCCTCTGCAGTTCAAGAGAGGCTGGGGAGTTACTGGACCCAGGGGGAGGGCCGGGAGAGGCGCACCTATAGGCACTGTGTCCTTAATCACCTCTGGAGCTAGAGTGGAATCACCTGGTGCCTGCTCCTGAGGATCTGGCACAGGTGCAGGCGCTTCAGATCCAAGGCCCTGCCCCAGTTCAGCCGGCCCTGGAGGCGGGGACTCCTGTGCAGGCTGGGATTCCTCCGGTTCAGCCTCTGAATCGGATTCCCAGGCCATCACAGGTAATGAGAGACTTGTGGTAGGTTGTGGTGTGTTTGAGGGTAGTCAGTGTCTCAGTAGGGTTTCAGATGCCTCACCTGTTTTAGGAGGACAGAGTATACTTCCCTATACCATTGTCTAACAGCTGTTCAAGTTATGTGATCTGGGATCATTGGCACCCAATAGCCAAACATTGGCGAAGCCCACTGCTCCTGCCTCAGGAACCAAGTTTGGTGATAGCTCGAGGGGTGCCCAAATCCATTGAAAACAGTTGGCCAGACTGACAAACTTCTTTCCATAGTATACAGATTCCTTAATACCCTTTTATAGTACACATTCCATTTTCACCCTGCTTGGCTGGAGTATGTGTATTGTAACTTGTTTGGGGTTAAAAAGTATTTTAGAAACTTCTTCACATTGGTTTTGGTCTGTGAATTTTTGAATCATCTAGAGAATATGAGCTCTTTGATGAAAAGTACTATTTTGTGTTATGAACCAGAAAGTAATGGCCTATCTGACTACAGAAAGTGGTCTAAAGCATCTATCTTTAATCTTCTTGTGTAAGTGTTCTAGACACAGTAATTTCCAATAACAATAATGGAATAAATACCTCATTAACCCCTTTAAAGCTCCCGATACCATGACAATATCTAAATGAACTGACAGAGAAATGGGCATTGTTCAAATCAGAAAGTTAACACTGAGTTGTAGCATCAGTGAGGTCAGTAATATATTTTTATTCCAGACATTCAGATGGGTGATGTGCTCTTGCTAAATAAAATGAGAAATGCAAAGCAAACAAGCCTCATGGGTACATAAATAATTTCACCTCTGAAATCAGCTTGAAACATAATACAAAACAGCACTTTCTAATTTTTTTTGGGGGGGGGAATGCTTGTTTAGTCATAGTTTAACTCACCTGAAACATCATATTTATGCATTTCTGATAGATAATAACCCTATCGATATTGCACCATTCTAGCCATAAATTAATAGCCTGACATTCTAATACCCACTGCAGCAGCGAATGTCATGGATATTTATTGAATGGGAAATAAAAGTGCAATATCTAGTTTGAGCAGAATATTCCCATAACAATAAAAAGTATAGATTTGGCTTTAGGGAACAATTCCCTTGGCTTCAATGTCTCAGAAAGAAAGCAGGTCAGAAATATGAAGACTGTAATTATTAAATAGGGTTATATGGGTAAAACTGTGTAGATCAAAATCAAAGTGCGGGGGGCGGGGAGGGGAGATAATACTGCGAAGTATATTAGAAAGTGTGCTTTGGAAGCCCATTTACATTTCCAACATAGTAATAGTATGTGCAGTAAATCCAGTTCAGGAAAATAAAATGCAGGAAAAGCAATGTATCCTGTAGCTTCATGTCTAAAAGGACCTTGTAAAATCATATCTACACTGATCATTTATGCAGGCTATTTACCTGATGTATCCTAAAGTCTCTGAATGGATGCAAATTACTTAATTATTTGCGTGTTCAGACCCAGAAACCTCCCCCCTAAATAAATTCACACTTGACTCAAATTTTGGTTTTGGTTTTTGGCAGAATTTAGGACACAACTTTATTGATTACAGAAAGTGAGTGGTTGCATAGGCTCAGGTTTGACTAGCTCCCTGCCATGCAGGGAGTGCTGACCCAGGGTTCCAGCATAGGTCAGCCTAGGGTGAACACCTGGATAAGCGGAAAGCTGGGAACAGGCTATCTCTGCCACCCAAATGCCCCCCTGGACTCAGGCACGGGCACAACCCTCTCTCAGGGGTTGACCAAACCATCAAGTCCCTGGATTCCTTTGACGGAATACCCTTCACATTCTCCCATCGTTCTCCCATCCCTATCTCCTGAATCAGAGCCTATCCACAACCTTCCAAGTTGTGACGATTTGCTATGTGGCAGGCAAAACCCAAATGGCAACAGCCAATCGGCCAAGTGGGGAAAATTCCTGCCGTGCCCCTGTCCAAACGACACACGACAGACGACAGCATAGCAAGGTCAAGCGCAAAATGCCCTAAAAGTAGGGAGAGGTGGACGGGTGTTCCAAATGCACACACTGCAACCCAGAGCTTCCTCTTTCAGTGTGTGCATTTGGAATTCTTCACCTGCTTAATTCTCGCCTCCAAAATTAGTACAAGGGGGAAATTCTTCTGCAAAGCTTCCCAAAACTCAGGTGCAGACTTTCAAGAGGAGAAGGCACCTCTC
Organism: Podarcis gaigeae; assembly: GCF_964106915.1. Taxonomy (NCBI): domain Eukaryota; kingdom Metazoa; phylum Chordata; class Lepidosauria; order Squamata; family Lacertidae; genus Podarcis; species Podarcis gaigeae. The sequence continues at coordinate 11,151,800 of NC_139681.1, forward strand.
TGGTTTTGGCCTTTTGGAGGTCTCTAGACCACCAGCACATTACAACCTGTGAGATCAGTGTCAGTTGTTGCAGCCTGATGGTGAAGGCAGGAGCCTTGCAGCTGTGATGCCAACAACATTTCGATCCCTGACTTGTTAAATCTAGTAGGAATGCATTGACTAGAAGGGATCTCAGAGTAGTTAGTGCACCACTAGAGGAAGGAGTTATGCTCACTGCTCTGAATGAGGTTGTGGCCCCTCTTGAAGTGGCCCCCTCTGAATCCAGAGACTTTAGAAAGCTGCCATCCAGCCTCTAATATTGCCTGGTCAAGGTGATCAAAAGAGTAGGGGCCAGACAACTTCAAATTTACCTACAGGAAGCATATTATCTAGTTCCATTTCAGGGACTGTTGCTGTTGTTGTTGTTTAGTCGTGTCCGACTCTTCGTGACCCCATGGACCAGAGCACGCCAGGCACTCCTGTCTTCCACTGCCTCCCGCAGTTTGGTCAAACTCAGGCTGGTAGCTTTGAGAACACTGTCCAACCATCTCGTCCTCTGTCATCCATCCCCTTCTTCTTGTGCCCTCCATCTTTCCCAACATCAGGGTCTTTTCCAGGGAGTCTTCTCTTCTCATGAGTTGGCCAAAGTCTTGGAGCCTCAGCTTCATGATCTGTCCTTCCAGTGAGCATTCAGGGCTGATTTCCTTCAGAATGGAGAGGTTTGATCTTCTTGCAGTCCATGGGACTCTCAAGAGTCTCCTCCAGCACCATAATTCAAAAGCATCCATTCTTTGGCGATCAGCCTTCTTTACGGTCCAGCTCTCACTTCCATACATCACTACTGGGAAAACCATAACTATATGGACCTTTGTCGGCAAGGTGGTGTATCTGCTTCGTGTGTATGTGTGTGTGACTATCGAGTTTAGTTTAAGAACTCTCTGCTATGGGGAGAGAGACAGGGGAGGAGGAAGTCACTTGGGCGCCTGGGGCGGTGTGCCCAGGGGCGGGACAAGCTGCCCATAGGGGCAGGGCACACCGCAGGGCCTTTGGAGTCTGCCTGCCTCCTCCCACTCAGCTGCCCTACAGCTGGGGGTGAGGAGGCAGCAGGCGAACCGTTTGGGCAGTGCAGGAGATACGCGTGGCTCAGGCGCGCTGCAGGCCCTGTGGTGAGTGCCACCTGGCATTTTGTCACCCCCTCCGTTGTGACATCCGGGGCGGCCCACACCTACTGCACCCCCCTTCCTCTGCCCCTGGGGGAGTGTGACCCCATTGGTTCTCCATGATCTTTCAAGAGCTTTCAATTGCCCATGGCGTTCTTCTGGAATGGCTCATGGGTTCAAGGAATATGGTGCGATATGGTGGTTTTGCTTGTACCTGCAGGGATATTATCAGAAAGTAGTACTGAATGTTGCTCAGCCCTGTGGTTTTTAAGTTGTGGGATCCTGTAAGAGTTCATTCTGCCTCTTATTCTGTTCAACATCTACATGAAATAGTTGGAATCTGTCACCCAGGGTGTCTGGAGCTCAGTCTCATTATACCGATGACATCCATCTCTATTTTTAATCGTTGTAAAATGTTTTAAATATGTTTTTATTTTATTCTCAGTTGTATTGTTTTAACATTTCCGTGTTTTCCACCCTGGGAAATGGGGTAGAAATGTAAGAAATAAACAGACAGATAGATAAAGTAAACACATTGTTTTCCCCAATTCAGAAGAAACAGCTCTTTCAGAGGCATGTTTCTTTCTATTCTGTATGTAGAATTCTGAGGGTTCTTTTTCTGAGATGGAACTTTTATTTTCTAAAAAGCTATTATGACATTATTCCCCATTTAGCTAATTGCATTAAAAATAAGAAATGGGGGGGGGGGGACAAAAATATGGGTCTTTGCCTACGCTGAGGTCATGCAGGACCAGATGTTGTGTAAAAATTGTGCTTCTGAATATATCAGTTCAAAATCTGTCTAGCCCACCGACCATTCTTTATCTTTCTTTAGTTGCATTGCTTGCAAATAACTCTTTGATTCGTTGAGGGGTAAATTCTTGAGAAGGGTACATGACAGAAGTCTTTCAGACTTTCCCCAGTCTATGAAGATGGATGGAAGGATGAAGAATATTTTTCCTGAATTCTGTGACTTGGTCAATAAGCAATTAGGCATTTTATCATAAAGTTTAAGTGGCGATACTAATAGAGGTTTGTATGCACATGGACACGTGAGAGCAGGGGATAATTTTTACGACTCCAGCAGAGATGTGCGAAACAAACAGAAGTCAATTTTACGAGCGTAATGACTACCTGCACCCTCTCAATTCCCACAGAAAATAGCCTTCCTCAAATCAGTTAATTAGTACAAAAGAGCAGTTGCTCACAGACTGTTCAACTGTTAGAGAGAGCGCATGGGAATCTTTCAAACCGGCACATGATTAACACATTCTGGGGGGCAAACCCACAACTATTATTAGTGGCCACTAGAAATGTAGAACATAAAGAGCCAGCTCTAAAGCACACGTTAAAACCTTTTATTATCTTACAATTTCATAAGTCATTAGTTTTTAAACTTAAAAAAATTAAAAGGAATCCTGGCAGGCAGGAAGCTGACGAAACAGATTTAGTTACTGCAACAGACTCACAATACTTCCAAGTGGAAATTTCGAACTTTTACGATCTGTGTGTCAACATTACCTACATTTTCCTCACTCAGCAATATCCCCAGAGCAAATGAGCTGCGCTTTCTTACAACGCTGCTACCATTTTTTTCTCTCTAAAAATTATTATTATTATTACTATTACTATTATTTCTTGAATTTATACACTGCCCTATACCTGCAGGTCTCTGGGCGCTTCACAGAATAAAATCAGAATATAAAAGCACAAAATATCAACAACAACCCAATAACCCCCCGAACACATTTTTTTAAAAAGGGCATAGGATGTATACCTCACGTGCTAATTTAAATCAGCCAGAACTGCCTGTGATGTCCAAAGTCTAATACATTTCATCACCCTCATATTTTGGCCTGCCAGGAGAAGAGCGAAGAGTCTCTCCTTTCCCTTCCCTATCTCAAAATGGTGAACTCTATTCAGATTGATATGTCCCAAGTTGTGGAAGCCAGTGCTGAATGTTTCCTTCCCTTTCCAGACTGGTCCGAATTTAATGCCCATTCTCTTTATCTATAATAATAATAATAATAATAATAATAATAATAATAATTTTATTCATTTATTTATTTATTCATTTATTATGGAATAAATTTACAGAGTATATGAAAACTGTGTGTGATCAGGAAATAACGCTTGTTGGATTTTAAGAAGCTTTGTGAAAAAATAAACTGGAATGTCGCTTAAAAGAGATGATAAAATAGGGAATGTCAAAGTGCAACATAAATGTATGAAATGTGAGAAGTTGTGATAAATATGAAAATTGTCAGATAGGCTGATGGAAGTCAAAAAGAATGTATAAGTTAAATTGGATGTTAAATTATAAATGAACTGGTTATTGGAAATTTGAATAAAAATTAATTTCAAAATAATAATAATAATAATAATAATAATAATAATAATAATAATAATAGTATTTTTTTTATTTATACCCTGCCCTTCCCGGTTCAGAAAAACCTAATTGATGCAACAAAAAACAGCATAAAATACAGTATAAAACATGAATAACAATAAATTTAGAATTCAAAAATCAATTTAGCGGGGAAATCCATCCAATAAACCTTAGATGATCACCAGGGCTAGCTGGCTAAATTAGTCCTATTTGGGCCAGCCAGGAGACCAGGGGAGAATTAGCTGTGGGATCCCAGAGCGGGTAATCTTCATAAAACGGGGAGGGGGAGGGAAGCAAGGGGAATAAAAGATCAGGCTAAGTTCAAATTGAAAGCCAGGCGGAATAGCTCTGTCTTACAGGCCCCGCAGAAGGAAGTTAAATCCCGCAGGGTCCAGGTCTCATGGGACAGAGCATTCCACCAGGTCGGAGCCATCACTGAGAAGGCCCTGGCCCTGGTGGAGGATAATCTGACTTCCTTAGGGCCCGGGACCTCTAAACTTTGATTATTCATGGACCTTATGATCCTCTGCAGGGCATATCAGGTGAGGCGGTCCCGTAAATATGAGGGCCCTAAGACTTGTCTTTTGCACCAGTGTAAAACTAAAACTAAAGCAAGGTCTGTATAGTTAAAGCTATGGTTTTCCCAGTAGTGATGTATGGAAGTGAGAGGTGGACCATAAAGAAGGCTGATCGCCGAAGAATCGATGCTTTTGAATTATAGTGCTGGAGGAGACTCTTGAGAGTCCCATGGACTGCAAGAAGATCAAACCTCTCCATTCAGAAGGAAATCAGCCCTGAGTGCTCACTGGAAGGACAGATCCTGAAGCTGAGGCTCCAAGACTTTGGCCAACTCATGAGAAGAGAAGACTCCCTGGAAAAGACCCTGATGTTGGGAAAGATGGAGGGCACAAGGAGAAGGGGACGACAGAGGATGAGATGGTTGGACAGTGTTCTCGAAGGTACCAGCATGAGTTTGACTAAACTGCGGGAGGCAGTGGAAGACAGAAGTGCCTGGCGTGCTCTGGTCCATGGGGCCACGAAGAGTCGGACACGACTAAACTGCTAAACAACAACAACATGCTAAGAGGTGTACCTGAGCTCTTGGCTAAAAGATAGAAGAAAGCACTAGTGCTTTTTCTTTTCCTAAAAAAAATGTTTAGGGGTACTCTCATTTTCCTACTTGTATTGAAATACTGCCCCTCAGTGAGGCCAAACTTAGATTCACAAAATGTTTAAGGGTGTGCGTACCCCTGTGTCCCCCCAGAAAAAAGCACCAGAAAGCACCACATCCCTTTAGGTGTAAGAAATGATGTGGGCGCTCTAAGAATTCTCCAACTCTCCTCCTCCCCCCCACATGGCTAGTGAACCCAGACTTGAATCGTCTTCAGTTTTATATAACACTAAACAATAATCAGGCATTCATTCCCTTTTAGCCTTGGCCTTTATATTTTTAGCCATTTGTCTGTATAGAAGTGTCATAAACCAAACCAAATATATCATTTATAAAAATGCGCAGCGTGCAACATAAAAAAAGAATTTCCCTTAAATGCCACTGCTACTGGTAAACTCAACAAACACATTTGTTTTAATACCTTTAGGGTTGGTGGCTAGGGAAACCCAGCCCGATGGGTGGGGTATAAATAATGAATTGTTGTTGTTGTTGTTGTTGTTGTTGTTGTTGTCGTTATCAAATCATGCTTGATTTATGTCACATGCAAACAAAATATATGGAGCCATTATTATTTCTGTGTTTCTGTCTTTATCCCACTTTGACCTACAAAGCTAAAGCTGTTCCACCTGACCTTTGGTTTGGACTTAGTCTGACCCTTATGCTTCCCTCCCCTTATGGTTTTGATTTATGAGCTACTATTAAAATGAAGCTGCATTTTAAATTGTATTTTAACCTCTATTTTAATAAACTGGTTTTTGTTTGTTTGTTTGCCCCCCCCCATATGTTTTTTTGCAATTTTATTGGTGTTAGCTGCCCTGAGCCCGTCTCTGGCCGGGGAAGGGGGGGTATAGATAAATTATTACATACGCTTCAGGTTACAGACTCCACTAACCCAGAAATAGTGCTTCAGGTTAAGAACTTTGCTTCAGGATGAGAACAGAAATCATGCTCCGGCGGCGCGGCGGCAGCGGGAGGCCCCATTAGCTAAAGTGGTGCTTCAGGTTAAGAACAGTTTCAGGTTAAGTACGGACCTCCAGAACGAATTAAGTACTTAACCCGAGGTACCACTGTATTATTATTGGCATCCATCTGTCTCAAGAGATAATGGAGTGCGCCTCCGAGGGTGAAGTCAAATCACTGTGTTAGCAGCACTTCTTTGTTTTCCCAGAGTGGACATGCAAGGGAATGTTTGGTCCAGCCAGTCGAAACTTCCTGTTCCTCCTGGTCTGGAGCATCCTTCTTTGCATGTGACTAATGGGTAAGCGTGACCTTTCCAGACCTGGTAAAAGGCCAAGTCACGCTGCCATTCTCTTTTCCATCCTCCTTTTGTCCTGCGAACTTCCCATACTGCTAACTGCAGTCATTAGGTCAACCCACATGTGGGGTAAATGCTTGTATATGCTTGTTTGTATATGCTTGTAACTTTAAGCCTTAAGCCTGTCTTCAGGGATCACACTGTGCTCTGCCTGATTGTGAGTAAACTTCCTTAATAATAATAATAATAATAATAATAATAATAATAATAATAATTTATTATTTGTACCCCGCTCATCTGGCTGGGTTTCCCCAGCCACTCTGGGCAGCTTCCAACAAAGATTAAAAATATATTAAAATATCACACATTAAAAACTTCCCTGAACAGGGAAGAAGAATAAGACTGTGGTATCTTTATTCTTTTAGGAGGGATTCAAGGGGTCTTACCAGGAAAATATGATAACACATTTCAATCTGGACAAGCCAGATTGAATTGCGTATTGTCTTAAGAAACTCACACAAGTTTTCTGCTGTGTAAATGCACTCTGCTAAGTAAAGAAACTTGCTAACGCAAGTAAGGGAGGCTATTAATAAACAAGATATCCTCTCCTGCCACCCTGAACATTCGCACAGGCACAAGACTGGGAAGTGTGTATGGAGGTCCAGAGTTGCCCAGATGATAACAGCCCCCCCCTTGGCATTGCTGATGTGGTCCAAAGGGAAGCAGTTTGGCTTGCAGGAGCTGCTGGAAGGAAGTCTACAAGGCCCCATCCAACCACCTTAGGGACTCCATTCTGAATTTGTGTAGGATTTACTCATTAGCCTTTTCTTATTCCAAATATGTCCCACAAGACAGCAGAGGTTTAGGATCAGAGGTTTCCTTCTCCCAGGCAGGCTTCCTTCCCAGGCTGACAAGCCCCATCAGCTCCTCACTTCCTTCTACAACACATTATGCTATTCAAGGCTGCATCAACGGAAGTACCGTGTCCTGATCAAGGGAAGTAATATTCTCGCTCTATTCTGCCTTGGTCGGACCACACCTGGAGTCCTGTGTCCAGTACTGAGCAGCACAATTTAAGAAGGATGTTGACAAGCTGGAACATGTGCAGAGGAGGGCAACCAAGATGATCAAGGCTCTGGAAGCTAAGCTTTATGAGGAATGGCTGAGGGAGTTGGGTATTTAGCATGAGAAAGAGGAGACTGAGAGGATATTTTCACATCCTTCCCTTTGCTGTTTGCTACAGGCCTAAAGAAGGACGCGGGTGGCGCTGTGGGTTAAGCCACAGAGCCTAGGACTTGCTGATCAGAAGGTCGGTGGTTTGAATCCCCGTGACAGGGTGAGCTCCCATTGCTCGGTCCCTGCTCTTGCCAATCTAGGAGCTAGAAAGCATGTCAAAGTGCAAGTAGATAAATAGGTACCGCTCCGGCGGGAAGGTAAACGGCATTTCGGTGCGCTGCTCTGGTTCGCCAGAAGCGGCTTAGTCATGCTGGCCACATCACCTGGAAGCTGTATGCCAGCTCCTTCAGCCAGTAAAGCGAGATGAGCGCCGCAACCCCAGAGTCAGCCATGACTGGACCTAATGGTCAGGGGTCCCTTTACCTTTACCTTACAGGCCTAAGGAGGGAAGCTTCTGCCACATCGAGTGGTGTCAACTCAAGCTGCTGCTCTCAACTCCCATTTCAGCAGCTTTGCAAAGGGCTGGATAGCAGTGGGCACCACACCCCCAAAGCAGGAGGGCGAGCTCCATGATGTCACCATCCTAAAATAAGGCAGGGCCAGATTGGGGGGAATCCCTAGGAGTTTCTCTAGGTCAGGAGTGGGGAACCTACAGCCAAGTGCTGGATGGAATGAAGAAGTGTTCCAAATCTGGTCTGCAAGCCGTAAGCTCCAGGCTTTTAACTATCAAGTGGTTTAGAAATGCCGTATTTTTTCGCTCTATGGGACGCACCCAACCAGAGAACGCACCTAGTTTTAGAGGGGGAGAACAAGGGGGGAAATTCTCTCCCTCTCTGCTCAGCGCCCCTTCAGCAAAGCGGCAGGAGAAACGGAGCCCCTTCCATTTCTCCTCCCAATTCGCTGAAGGGGCGCTGCGCAGAGAGGGAAAGCTGTGCAGCGCCTCTCCAGCGAAGCGAAGCCAGGAGAGCGAGAGGCTTCAGCGAAAGCAATGAGAAGCCTCCAGAGTGCAGCGGGAGCTCCCACTGCGCTCCGGAGGCTTCAGGCAGTGCTCTCTGAAGCCAGGAGAGTCTGGTTTTTTAAAAAAAAAAATAAAAAAATATTAACTGGCCAATCACATAAAATTAAATCACACCACATAAATTCCAAATTACAAAGCCAAATTTTTAAATTTTGTTGGGGAAACCCATACTTCAAGATCCAAAGGGGGATTCAGATCATCTTCTTATTGTCCAAATCAGTCCCAATCAGTCCAGACAAAGTTCAGAATTCTATCCAGTCTTATCTTGGTGTTTCCACATCATATCTTGTTCATATAATTTCTATTTTTCCTTTACGATCTCTTCTGTTAGTCTCCTTAAGCCGATAAGCAAATATAATAATCCTGTGTGGATTTCCCGTTCCTCCACTAAGTCCAGATGGTTTCATGTATCTCCTTCGTAGATAACATCGCTCTTTCCATCATAAATTTGGCATTTGTCGCTCTTAAGTCCCACCGAGGAGTTGATCCACGATATGTAAACAACTCTATTTCTCTCTTTCTCCTCCCAGACCCAAGAGCTCCAACAATGCCTCCCAAAATGGCGATGGCATTTTTAACTGCGTCATTCCAAAACTCTTAGCTTTCCAGCTTCATCTTGAAACATTGCTTTGGTTCGAAAGTTTATCTCCACACAGCCTTAAATCCACAGCTTAAGTCCTTAATTTCTGACTCATTAGGGGAGGGGATTCTTGTTAAATCACATAAAAAAGGGAAGGCAGGTTTTTTTCCCCCTCCCCCCTCAGTCATTTGTCGTACCGTATCTTGATGTATCTTCTCATATTTTATTCTTGTCTTGTTATCAGAGATCTCTTCTGTCAGCAGTCTTTACTCCTCCTTTTTCCTTGAAGCATGTGCAATTTATCTCGTCCAAATTGTTTCTTTTGAAGATTCTTGCAACTAGCGGCACGGATCAGGGACGGCGTCCAGGAGTGCCGGAATCCCACAGGAGGGCTTTGTGCCTAGTGCCCCCACCCCCACAAATTCGGGGGTGGTATAGGGCACAGCAGGCAAGGGCTGTCCCCCCCACAATCCTGGGGGGGGGGGTTAAGGAGGCTAATTACCCCCATCATAGCCTCCAAATTACCTCTTGTGTGTCGGAGAGATGTTATTGTCAGCCATCTTCCGATGCGCCACCTAGTGGCCCCCCCGCCAGGAGAGTCTGGTGATCCCTGAAGCCATGGAGCCTGCATTTGCTCCATAACACACACACACATTTCCCCTTAATTTTTTGAGGAGAAAAAGTGCATCTTATAGAGTGAAAAATACAGTACTTTTGAATAAATAGATCTGCTGCCATGTGGAATCCTTGCTTTAATCCCACTTCTTCCTGTCAGTGGAACAGGAACGTTTTCAGCAGCAATTAAGTAAAGGTAAAGGGAGCCCTGACCATTATGTCCAGTCATGGATGACTCTGGGGTTGCGGCGCTCATCTCGCTTTACTGGCTGAAGGAGCCAGCATACAGCTTCCGGGTGATGTGGCCAGCATGACTAAGCCGCTTCTGGCGAACCAGAGCAGCGCACGGAAACGCCATTTACCTTCCCGCAGGAGTGGTACCTCTTTATCTACTTGCACTTTGATATGCTTTCGAACTGCTAGGTTGGCAGGAGCAGGGACCGAGCAACGGGAGCTCACCCCGTCACGGGGATTCAGACCGCCGACCTTCTGATCGGCAAGCCCTAGGCTCTGTGGTTTAGACCACAGTGCCACCAGGACCTAAAGTGGAAGCAGCCCAACCCATAATGCAAGTCCACCGGTAAAATTCCAGTTGTTTTAAACAAGATCGTATATCACCCACCTGTAACCAGTGTCATTAAGAGGATGCATACACATCAGACCATATTCTTGTTCCCTAAAAATAAGCTTCATTTATTAACCCGCTACTTAATTTAAATATAATTAGTGGCAGAGATGAATTGCATCTGTTTTCCGTATAAGGCTGTCTCTGCTCAATCACATTGGTGAAGCCCCTGGAAGTGGCTGATATTACGAGGTGGTGGTCCTTTCGCTTCATTCGTTTGTGTGTTTGTTTTAAGAGAAACCTTGCAGGGACTTGACCTGCTAAAATAATGCCATGCCGCCGTGGAAGCGATCCCAGGTCCCCTGTCAGACAAATCATGGCTCAACCCTAAATCCCTCCCGTTACATCGGAAAGCCTGAACTCCCAGCCCTGGCTTCTCTAATGGCGCCTCTGACAAAAGCTGGGGAATAATCCCCAGGCTGAGCTAATCAAAGGTGAAAAGGCAGAATCAGTAAGTGTCGTATCCTTTTGCCACTTTCATCAATCCGACTAACTGAATTTGAGCTAAAGCTTGGTAAATTTTCTGCAAAGGGAAATTAATATGTAACACATCTGAGGCCTGGCGCCGGCCTGTAAAATTGGAAAGGCTGCATTATATCAGAGGGCGATTATTGAGGGGGAAGAATGGCCGAGGACCAGATAATCAGAAAGAAGCTCCAGCGCGTCTCTCCGGCGTTTTTTTGATGGTATACTCGCCCACCACCTTTGAAGCAGAGGTGAAATTCTTTCAATCTCTCTCTTTCTCTCCCCTCTCCACGTCAGGAATATATTCCATTGCCCATTTCTGTTGCCCACACATGATTGAATCAATTCAATTACCTCGGAAAATACATATTCAGGCCATGAAGATGCTCGGGGTGAAAGTGGAGGGGGGAGAGACAAAGAAATCTGTACTTACCCAATAATAAGTTTCATTTGAAGGAGGTTTGAAAACAATTCTCCCTCGCATTTGTCCCTGTCAGGTCACATTATTCACAAATGAAGTTTACAAAATATCAATTCAATTTCAATAAAGGGAGGCTGAATCTCAACACACGAGTGTTGAATTTACCAAATCATAATCCTTGAGGGGACCCTGGTGGCTTCCAAATATTTTCCAGTCTGAGGTAATCAAAAGCAGACTGCTGAATACTAATACATTCAATTTCACCCCTTTTGTTCGCATCTGTTCCCTTATAATACTATTTTTCTACACTTTCAAAGCATTGATGATGGCACTGTATTCTGGAATAGGGATGGTTTGACCGTGGAGGAGAGGGTATCCTGTAACTTAGACAGCTCTGTAAAATGGAATATTTCTACACCTTTTCTATTTTAAAAATCAATTTGTTGATTAATAAACTAGGGGGCAGCCTGGCATGACCATCCCACTAATTTTCTAATCCAAAGTATTTGTTCACCAAACTAGATTCTTCCATTGCCATCTTAAAAGAAGACAATTTCCCCTTTTTGCTCACTTTTACTGAATACAGCAACTTGAAGAATCATAAGCCATGCTGACTACAGGTTCAATCCTGTGAGAAACTGAGCTCCTTCATCCGAACAGATCTTGCTCTACCCCATGAGAGAAATATTAATTGCCATCAGACTCAGACATAGCAAGCTACCTGCAGAAAATCATCGGAGCTCAGAAAGTTGATTTTAAAAAGACCTTGTTCAAGTTCAACATATCCAAAACAGAACCAAGTCCAGTTAAGGTTTGTCCCTTTACAAAATTCAGTTTGGCTCATGTGCAGTTGTTCCGTTCAAATTCGTTCAAATGATCTACAAAAAAAATTAGAAAACACAAAAAAGAATCAGCATTCAGAAAGTTATAAGCTGCTGTGCTGAAGTATAAAATACGCTTAAACAGATGAAGAAAATTCATAACACACAAATAAATTGTTTAATTTATTTCCTCCCAACAATTATGATATCGAAGCTTAAAGCCTCAAAGAGTTTAAGGAGTAAAAAAACAAAGACAATTGCAAGACAGCAAACTTGGAATCGAACTAGAAATTGTTCAAAGTTCTACTGCAGAAATTCAGCTCACCTGACAATTATGAGAGCTACATTCAGGTATAGCTTAGAGATTGTCTGCACTAATTCAGCGAAGGTGGTTAAATCGAACTAGCAAAGAGAATTATCCCCATTTACAGAGGCACTGAGCACGGTTTTTTATACCTGCAAACACAGAACGTATTTCTAGCTTCGGTTTGGGAGATTAATTAGCAGATAAACATGCGGAGTATGTGGTTGTGCAAATCATGTCACCCGAAGTACACAAACATTAAATACGGCAAAATCATCCGGAAGGCCCTTTCTAACCTGTTTCAGGCAAGGCGACTGAGAAAATGGTGAGGCCGGTGAGCAGCAACAGGGGAACTAGTGCAGCGCTTGCGGAAAAAGGGAGAAAAGGGCTACTAATGTAAATAAAAGGGTGAGGGGCAAGGGGAGAAATCCATCATGGTCAGTGTCCTTCAGGGTAGAGACCCAATCTTGGGGTCTGAGGCACACTTGATTGGCATTTTGCTGCAGGACTGTCAGTTGTCATTATCTTTATGAAAAATGCTCTTGCTGCAGGAATTCCAGGAAAAATACATTTCTGACTTTCTGGGTGGGAAAGGGTGTAAGAAGTATGACCTTGCCTACAGCCTGGAGCTTGAAAGAAGAGGGTCTACTCTGGAACACAAAGAGCATGCCATGATATCCTATGCCATGAGAAGGAATGGGTGTTTAGCTATCAAATGACCAAGGACCACATAATTTTCCTCTTTCGTTTCTCGCTTTCCTTGCATTTTAGCTGAAGCAGCCCATCTTTAACCAAAAAAGTGGAGGTTGCTTATCTGGGGACTGAGGAATTTCGGATTGTCCGGGAAAGCCTTTCTTTTTGTTTTCTTTTTAAAACCTTCCTCACCTTGTGTTAGAGGTATAGGTTGGTTGCTCGAGAGCAATCAGGCAATATGCTTCAATAGTCTGTTTTACAGCTTTCTTATCGGTGATAAAACCTTTGGAATGCAGAGTGCCTCTATTCTGTGTCTTGCTCATTCAGTGGCAGAATCTGAGAGTGGGTGGTCCTTAAACCTTCTACAGCAGAGTAGTTTCTTGACGCCCAGTCTGCGCCTCCCCTCTTGGCATGGAAGCCTACTGCACTGGGAGGGCGAGGGTAACAGAGGACCTCTCTCCTCCCTGCTTTGCCCAGGGAAGATGTCCTAGCAAGGCCTCGCCTCCCCTGAACCCTGCATCTCCTCTCCACTAGAGGCGTGGCTACCCTCCTCCGCTGATCTTTGGGGGCTCTCTGTAATCCATCTGGCTTTTCCCCTCTCCCCCCTGAGCCGATGACAGTTCCCTGACCCCTTGTATCTCAGGTGAAATTGGGCTGTGGCCGTTTGCAGCAAGAGGTTTTATATGGGCGATTATCGAATCATGGTCTGTACTTCCATGATGGACTTCTGGTTACAGATGGGCTTGGGAAGAAAGTGTTTGGCAGGGGGTCTCAAAAACCTGATCAGGAGGACTATAAACTTAACTCCTGCAGAATAATATGATACAAGCCTCGGAGTGGCATGGCACTATATACTGAAGAATGTGTGAAGCCAGGCCAACCATGTGGGTACCCACTGATAATAATAATAATAATAATAATAATAATAATAATAATAATAATAATAATAATATTTATACCCCACCCATCAGGCTGGGCTTCCCCAGCCACTCTTGGCGGCTTCCAAAAATTATTACAATACTATAATACATCAAACATGAAAAGGTTCCCTAAACAGGGCTGCCTTCAGATGTCTTCTAAAAGTCTGGTAGTTGTTGTTCTCTTTGACATCTGGTGGGAGGGCGTTCCACAGGGAGGGAGCCACTACCGAGAAGGCCCTCTGCCTGGTTCCCTGTAACTTGGCTTCTCGCAGTGAGGGAACCGCCAGAAGGCCCTCGGAGCTGGACCTCAGTGTCCGGGTAGAACGATGGGGGTGGAGACGCTCCTTCAGATATACTGGACCGAGGCCGTTTAGGGCTTTAAAGTTCAGCACCAACACTTTGAATTGTTCTCAGAAACGTACAATGATATGCAAGAAAAACAGTCAGGTCTGGTTGGAGTGTTTAATCCAGGGTTTCCAAGGCACTTGGCATGGGAAATCAACAGAATACCTTCAAAATATAAACAAAGGAAGGTAAATATGAGGTAATTGACATTATTGAAACCTGGTGGGATCACATCACTGGAATGTAGGGAACATTTACAAACCGTTACAAAAATAGAATACAAATTCTAAAACAAAAATAAAATAAAAATATAAACAACAGAGCCAATTGAAGTACAGAACCAAGATATTTATCCTTTCCAGTAGCTTCAGCATCCTAAAATGATCTCTAACATGATACTGTCATAACTAGGCGTCTAAAAACAATAAGGGAGCCCGACTGATGGGCCTTCTGTGGGAGGGAATTCTAAAATGAGGGTATAATCACTGGAAGAACTCTATTCTGTTTTGTGGAGTAGTAAACACGTTGTATTGCTTAGGTATTAAGCACACTTACATAGAAGTGCATTTTGCTCTAGTCAGTGGGTCGTGATTCTGTGTAAATGTTGTAGATTTGTGGTGCCAGTGTAATAAATTACTCAAAATGGCTGGAAACAAATTTTATTCATAGCCAACAGTAGTGGAAAATTATGGCACAAATTGCATAGCATGAAATCTTGCTGTTGACCTCATTCCATTATAAAACAACCACTGAGTGCAATCCCAAACAGCCTAGCCTGGCATTACATGAAACAATATACAGTATATTAACCTCATGCTGTTGTAAAAAATGGTTTGATGCTTTGTGAAATTATGCTCAGACAAAAACCAAATAAGTCAGCATAATGCAACATTCACTGCTTATTGTGAATCATCAGTCCAATACTTTGTGAGCAAAATCATATTAAAACTATGGTTAATTTAACCATTTAGAAAGTGTACCGTTTTAAAACATTTCGGTTGTTTGAGTTAGCTCTCTGGTGACAACTTACTGAGAGGGCAACCGTTAAGTAATACTAGCTTTTCTTTTTTACATTAGGGAGCTGAAAATGTCTAATTGAAAAAGAAAGTAAAAGACACCATACAAGGTGATTTAGCACAGACATATACACCCTAATGGATTAGTTTAGCAATTTTACCATGTAAATACAGCTCAGTGTTGTGGTTGACATCCTTCTGTCTCGAGAGACAATTGAGTGTGCCTCCGAGAGTGAAGATAAACCACTGAACTGTCACAGCACCTAATGTGGCTGGAGAGACCATAACTTGCGACCGCTGCCTCCTGTGCTGTTTTTGAGGCATTAGCACCAAAGTGATCTCTCTGGGGTGCAAGCCCAGGCAGTGTGGGCATGGAGGTCCTGGGCCGCCCAATTGGATTAACGTGAACTGAACTAGTTTGCTTTGTAAAAGGATGAGCACCAACAGGAATCTTTTGCCAGGATGAACATGAACTAGAACTCACATTGGCACCTGTCTCAAGAGACAATGGAGTATGACTCTGGGGCACAAGCCTGGGCAGTGTTTATGGAGGTCCTGGGCTGCTGAGACGGCAAGACCCCATCTTGGCTTCACTGATATGGTCCAAAGGGAAGCAGAGTGATATGTTTGGCATCAGCGTGGCTGCAGGAGCTGCCAGAAGGAGGTGTAAAAGGCACCACCCAACCATTTTAGGGACTCTCCTCTGGATTTGAGGAGGGTTCACTTCTTAGCCTTTTCTACTTCCAAAGTCCACCCTCTTGGCTTCACTGATGTGGTCCAAAGGAAAGCAGAGCAATACGTTTGGCACCAGTCAAAGTACAGGCCTTGCCTGAAAGAATGGAGGAAAGGTCAGTGCGGATAAGCCCACAGACTGATGAAGTGAAGATAGGAGTCCTCTGTTGGTACACCTGTGACATTTACATTTCATAGAATTATAGAATTATAGAATTATAGAATTATAGAATTATAGAATTATAGAATTATAGAATTATAGAATTATAGAATTATAGAATTATAGAATTATAGAATTATAGAGGGACCACGAAGGTCCTCTAGTCTTAACCCCTTGCAATGCAGGAATCTCAGCTGAAGCATCAGTGACAGGTGCTTAAATATCTCCAAGGAGGGAGAGTCCACCACTTCCCAAGGGAGGTCTGTTCCACTGTTGAACATCTCTGACTGTCAGAAAGTCCTTCCTGATAGTTGGAATCTCCTTTCTTGTAATTTGAAGCCATTGGTTGCGGTCCTACACTCCAGAACAGGAGAAAACAAGCTTGCTCCACCTTCGATGTAACAGCCCTTTAGATATTTGAAGATGGCTATCATATTTCTTTGCTTTATTTTAGTCACTAAACTGGACGTGAAGTGACTAGCACAGATTGTACAGCCTATCCTAATTTTGAGGTTATACAGTTGAGCATTCTCACATTGGAATGCAAAGTATGTGGGAATGTTCAGGGATGCAGGAGAGGATATATATTGTTTGATTATATCCTTTCCAACTTGTGTTAACAAGTTCTACAATTTAGCAGAGTAACATTCCCCTTTTTAAACTTGCACAGCGGGTGTGTTTGCTCAGGCTTGCTAAGTAACTTGCTAAAGTAAGTTACCTAGTAATTTTCCCTTTAGTCCCTCATAACAGAAATAGACACAACACAGTCTTCTATAAAAGTATAAAAAGAGTTTACTCACTCACATTCTGTTCACAGATGGATCCCAGAAGGCAGACCTAAGTTACAAAAGTAATATACCTGGAATCTATGCCCATAAAGAGATGGTCCCTTTGTCCTCTCTTGGCTGAAAGCTTTTGTCCTCTCTTGGCAGAAAGCCAAGAGAGCATCTTAGGCTAAGCAGATGTTGCTTCTTCGACAAATGTAGTCAGACAGAGAGAGATGGCAGCCAGTCCTATGAGACCACGCCCACCTCTGGTCACATGTAGAGGAAGTGTGTCCCAGCCTAGGAGGAAACAGGAAGTACTGACTGGCTGGTTCAGACACCCCCTTTTTATGTCCACTCTAGGGATGTTGTACTTGACTGCTCTGTGTTTCACATCCCACAAAGTATCCTTCTCATTTCAGATCTTTACTCATTTGAATGCCAAGTTTGTTTTCCTAGCAAGTTTCAATATCCAATATACAACTGAATCACTTTATTAAAATCGTGACTCTGCATCAATAATGCCTAGTTAACAGGACACGTGATAATTGTTTACTACCGGATTTTAGGGCACAGCCCACAAAAACATTGCCATTCATAATGATGACACAAACAGATTCCTCTTACACTTGGCAGAGCTCAGATTATACTACCCATGTCATTTAGAGTAATCTTTTAATATCTAAGTGGCAGAGACTGTTTCCCCAAATCTTATCATATGTCTTGCCTGTTCAAGCAGATTCCCTACTACTGTATATAATGACTTTCCTAAAACTGTTGTCAATCTGCAGTTTGTGTGGACACCAGTAGGTAGCCACGGCAACATCAGCATGACGACAACACAGCAGGCAAGCAAGCAAGTAAGTATGATGGCCTAGGAATCTGATTCAGAGGCTGAACCTGAGGAATCCCAGCCTGCACAGGAGTCCCTGCCTCCAGGGTCGGCTGAGCCAGGGCAGGGGCTTGAATCTGAAGAGCCCTCACCTGTGCCGGATCCTAAGCAGCAGACACCAGCTGAATCCGCTCTGGCTCCGGAGGTGATCAAGGACCCATTGCCTGCAGGTGCTCCTCTCCCGGCCCTGTCAGGGGAAGGTGAGGTTGCCTCTGGGTCCGGTAACCCTCCAGCCTCTCCTGTCCTGCAGAGGCTCAGAGTAGAGAGGCAGAGGGAGCTACGTTCCAGCAGGAGGAGTGCTTGCATCCAGGCCAGGGGAGGTGAGGCACCTGTGGATCGGGGCTGCCCTATGCCTCAGAGGAGATAAAGGCCAGCCCGCTCAGTCCCAGGTTGCGGGAGCAACGTCGTTGGTGACCTGTTCCTGCCTGCACCCTGACCTGCTCTCCTGAGTTCCTGACCATGCCCAACTCCTCGCTTTGGACCTCGCTTCACCCCTGACGGACTGCCTCCTTCCCCTTCCCCTAGGACCGGACTTAGACCACGCCACACGGTAACCCCCCCCCCCAGGGACCAGCACAGTAAGCAGCACTGTGGGGCAGGTGGCCAAGGTGAACTGTTTAAAAGAGGATGGGAGGCGCATCACAGAGCAGCTTGGCAAATCTCTCTCTGAAGCAGCTCCCACCCTCCTTTAAAAGACGTTGGGGCAAGCTGGGAGGGAAGATTTGGGCGAGCAGTTAGGAGATAGGCGAAGGGGTAGGTGAGAAGTTAAAGAGAGGGGTTTGTTGGGAAACAAGGTTGGCAAGGGCCAGCCCCTTAGAATCATAGAATCGTAGAATTGTTTAGAATAGATTCATGAAAGATTTAGAAAACTTATTGATTAGAATATTTGTATATTTGAGATTTTATGGGGGAAACATGGAATAAAAGATACAATTTTGCTTAAAATGTATATAGGAAGTGCAGTGTAAGCGATGGAAGTCAATCAATGAAATTTTATTATTGAAATATTTGTAGAATAAATTTGGAAGAAATTCCAATTTTTCCTCTTCTTCTTTTTCTCCTTTTTTCTTTTTTGTTCTTTTTTATGTATGTGTGCTTATCTGAAATATATATGTATGTATGTATTTGGACTTTGTAATAATTATGTTAAATAAAATTTAATTAAAAAAAAAAGAATTGTAGGATTGGGAGGGACCCTGAGAGTCATCTAGTCCAACCTCCTGCAATGCATTAATCTCAGCTAAAGCATCCAAACTTTGCTTAGAAACCTCCAAGGAAGGAGGTTTACAACTTTTTCTACAACTTCCCGGGGGAGACCGTTTCACTGTGATATTTGAAGATGGCTCTCATGAACCTGGGTAAGTTGGATGTGGTCAAAAATGAGATGGCAAGAATAAATATTGACATCCTGGGCATCAGTGAACTAAAATGGACAGGAATGGGTGAATTCAGTTCGGATGACCATCGTATCTACTACTGTGGGGAAGAATCCTGTAAAAGAAATGGAGTGGCCCTCATCGTCAACAAAAGAGTGGCGAAAGCTGTGCTGGGATGCAATCTCAAAAATGACAGAATGATCTCGATACGAATCCAAGGCAGACCTTTTAACATCACAGTAATCCAAGTTTATGCACCAACTACTGGTGCTGAAGAAACTGACATTGACCAATTCTATGAAGACTTACAACACCTTATAGAAGGGCCACCAAAGAAGGATGCTCTGACTAAACAACAACATCTAATTTCCACTCAATCTCCTCTTTTTCTAAGCTGAACATACCCACCTCTTTCAACCTTTCTTCATAAGGCTTGGCTTCCAGACCCTTGGTCATCTTGGTCACCCTCCTCTACACACATTCCAGCTTGTCAATATCCTTAAACTGTGGTACCCAGAATTGGACACAGCATTCCAGGTGTGGTCTGACCAGGGCAGAATAGAGTGGTACTATTACTTCCCATGTAATTTCATAGAACTGTAGAGCACCCAAAATCTCTCAGTGGATCAAAAGAACATAGTAAATCAAATGAGAACTTGATTGCTATGATAATTCTATCCTAGTGGGTGTGGTAGGGATGGAACTATTGAGTGGGGCGGAGTTTCTGCAGAATATATGTCCACTATCATCAATCCATGTGGTTAGAGTTTTGCATTAATTTGTGGGTTGCTGTTTCTATATGAATATCTATTTTGGCTGGGTCCACAGCTGCAAACTTTACTCATAGCTGCCTGTTGTTATGCCTCCTTCTCTACCTACTCGTTTAAATAATTTGCAAAATGAAACCCCACTTCAGATCTCAGCTATTTTCATCTGGCTAGCCTAGAACACCTCTCATTTGCATGTAAAGTGCAGTCAATGTGAATTGATCAAAACCAAATTAACAGCAATTGGTTCCAATACTATCCCTGTTTACACATTAGTTTTCTACCTTTAACATATAGATGTATTGAATTCAGCTTAGCAACCTGAGCATGAATGCTTTGGCCTTTAAAAGAGAAACTTATCTGTAATTAAAATCATGCACAAGTTTTAGTGGGAGCCTGTTTACTGCCCACAAAGAAAGCTGATTTAAAAAATGAATAGATTTCCACAGAGCAGTGGATATGTTTCATTCTGAGTTAAATCCTCTAAAATTATAGCATTTGATGTTAAACAAGCATCTGACCATATAAATGTCATCGTGCTTGGGTTCAAGATAGTTTTTTTTAAGCCTATATTGATTGTTTCTAAAAAATAAGATCACAACCAGATGCTACATTATTCCAGTGATAATTATTCTACCGTGTTTTTGCAAAAATGTATATAGTTACAATATATACCTGGACGCACCTGGCATATGTAATTTCCTACAGTGCTGAGATGAAAAGTAATATAGGCTTTAGAATTAAACCCAGTCGTAGATATGCTGCTGGCTATAAGAATATGATTTACATTACAGTGCATTGTGACGTGTTTATTATACTTTAAAATGGTAATTACTATACTTCTTATTCACTCCAGTGTGCTGATGTGTACTACAGAAGTTGCAATAACTTATATTGGTGTACAATGTACGCATAATCAGTACTGTATGGGTTTTTGCTGTTGTTGTTACAACAGATAATGTGTGGTGCTCACTAGACCCGAATAGTTTCTTAGTGTATTGATTGCAATTAACTGCATAAATATGAAAACCAAGATAAGGCTTTTCCAAAGATGCTACCAAAGTACAGTCACAAAATTAAACTCTCAGTCATTTGAGGCTGGTGTTCCTAGAAAGTAATTATGGGAACAGAGTTGCTTAACTGAACTATAAAAACAGCAAAATTCTTGCCAGTGAAACCAAGATTTTGACATCTGAAAATCTGTTTCTGAACTTGATATCCAAGCTGAAAACCACAGCTGCAGTAGTGTTAATGAAACCTTGCTCGTTCCTGCTGATTACCTGAGGAATAACCAGATTGTTCAGACTGAGCACATAGATTTCCTCTCCCCCCAGAAATTGTTTGAGGGCAGACACCCAACCCCAGACAAGGGGTCACATTATGGCCCACCTTCAGCAATGACTTCCGGGAAATGTGTAAAGAGGTGGGGTGATGTTTCTAAGCACATTCTATGTCACCCCTGCCTTAAAGGTAAAGGGTAAAGGGACCCATGACCATTAGGTCCAGTTGTGACTGACTCTGGGGTTGCGGTGCTTATCTCGCTTTACTGGCCAAGGGAGCCGGCGTACAGCTTCCTGGTCTTATGGCCAGCATGACTAAGCCGCTTCTGGTGAACCAGAGCAGTACATGGAAACGCCGTTTACCTTCCCGCCAGAGTGGTACCTCTTTATCTACTTGCAATTTGATGTGCTTTCAAAATGCTATGTTGGCAGGAGCAGGGACCGAGCAATGGGAGCTCACCCCGTCGCGGGGATTCGAACCACGACCTTTTGATCAGCAAGTCCTAGGCTCTGTGGTTTAACCCACAGCGCCATCCGCGTCCTGAACCCTGCCTTATCAGTGTGCAAAAATCTGGCTGAAGCCCAAACATTCTGTGCATGCCCCTCTGCAAATTCTTTACCCTCTTCTGTTCAGGCAAATGCCTGGCCAGTCCTCTTGTGCCTTGTCACTTCAGAGACATTGCTGGAGGAGGAAAACTGGGGGCCCACACTGTAGGTTTTCATACCAAGGGGAAAATAAAGGTTGGTGGTACTGCAAGTTTCTTCTTTCCTCAAGGCAATGTAGGCATTTTGTTTGGCAGTGACGTCTGGTGGATTCCACAAGGCAATAACTTCTCCAGGTATATGAGAGAGACTTCAAAGAGTTTTCCTCTCATGAAGCTAGCACTCAGAAGTGAGATTGGCAGGTGTATGAAACATAATTGTCTCCCAGAAGCAATTGTGTGTGTAGAAAAAGGACCACCTCATTATTTTAGTATTCTCCATGCGGGATTATGAGGTCTCAAGGTTTCTGGAGCTCACCTGAAGCTACTGCTACAGAAATCCTTTTCCACATTCACAGGGATCCAGGGACAGATCTACTATGAAACTAATGTAGTTTAAGTTTCAAGGCCCGTAATCTCAGAGGGACCCCAAAAACAACTTTAGTTCACAACGCTTTTAAAAAATATGGTCTACTGGTGTTTTTTGTGTGTCTATATTTCTACAATCCCAAGGTTTGAGAGTCAGTAGCATAGATGTTGTAAAGGTTGTTGTAAACAACTCCACTGAAGAAGATAACAGTGGTTACCCAGAACTCATTGCTGGTTGCGAAGGCCGCCCCCTCAATAGCAGTTCAAGTGTCAGGGCCCCCAAAATGTAGGTCCACCACTGCAGGGATCCATTAAAGATTTGTGAAGAACCAGACTTAAGTTGGCCAATATTGTTAAAGATTGGTCGGCTTGACATTACTGACTTTTAAAAGATGAAACTCTGTTTTGGGAGCCAGCATGAAGAAGGCTGATTGCCGAAGAATTGATGCTTTTGAATTATGGTGCTGGAGGAGACTCTTGAGAGGCCCATGGACTGCAAGAAGATCAAACCTCTCCATTCTGAAGGAAACCAGCCCTGAGTGCTCACTGGAAGGACAGATCCTGAAGCTGAGGCTCCAATACTTTGGCCACCTCATGAGAAGAGAAGACTCCCTGGAAAAGACCCTGATGTTGGGAAAGATGGAGGGCACAAGGAGAAGGGGACGACAGAGGATGAGATGGTTGGACAGTGTTCTCGAAGCTACCAGCATGAGTTTGACCAAACTGCGGGAGGCAGTGGAAGACAGGAGTGCCTGGCGTGCTCTGGTCCATGGGGTCATGAAGAGTCGGACACGACTAAACGACTGAACAACAACAAATACTTGCAAACTAATCAATCTTATCAGATATGCATGTAAATGGAATTTCCTTTGTTTAAGCCTGTATATTGTAGACAGAGTACAGTGGTACCTCAGGTTAAGAACTTAATTCGTTCTGGAGGTCCATTCTTAACCTGAAACTGTTCTTAACCTGAGGTACCACTTTAGCTAATTAGGCCTGCTGTGCTGCCGCCGCACGATTTCTGTTCTCATCCTGAAGCAAAGTTATTGACCCAAAGTTCTATTTCTGGGTTAGCGGAGTCTGTAACCTGATGTGTCAGTAACCTGAAGCGTATTTAACCCGAGGTACCACTGTATTCCAGACAAGGTATGCAGGTATGTGTTGTGTATTGAGTCAAAGGATTTTATATCTGTATTATTATTGTCTGTATTTGCATTAGGGTAAAGTTTGGTTTTGGTTCTGCCTTTTGGTTCCAGAGCAGGGGTCGGCAACCCGCGGCTCCGGAGCCGCATGCGGCTCTTTTACACCTTTGCCGCGGCTCCGCAGGTCCTCGGGGACCCTGAGCAGAAAAGCAGAAGCGCCAGAAAGAGGAGGGGGATGGAGCTGGGCAGCCGAGCCGGGCAAAGCAAGGCGGCGGCGGCAGCGGAGCTCGAGAAGTGGCGGCTGCTGGGATGAAGGAGGAGGCAGCGGCGGCCGCAGAAGGGCTGCTGCTGCTGCTGCTTCTGCCACCGGAGGGAAGTTCTGCCAGGCGGCTTCATGGCTCATAGCTTCCCCCGGGGTAGGACAGGCGGCGAGGGGGATGCCTCGTCTGGAGGACGATGAGGAAGCGGCCGAGCAGCTCACGGCGGCGCCTCTTCCCTCATGGTGCAGGGAGCAAGGAGGAAGAGGAGGAGGGCGGTGGCAGGAAGGTGTGCTAGGGCGCAGCGACGGTTCTCTCCTCAGGTGGACGCAGCTGCCACCGCCGGCACCTGCCACATGCAGGCGCGTTTGCTTTCGCCGTTGCGGCAGCCCGCCCGCCCTTAGGCGCCGCGTGACATCGAGAGCCGCCCACCCAGGCCACGCTCTCCTCAGCCCAGTGTGCGAGGCACCTGAGGTGAGGGAGAGAGAGAGCGCGCTTGAGGGAAATGGCGGGGCGGGGTTTTTGTGTGTGTTTGTGTGTGGGGGGGGTGCTTCTGGATCCTTTTCCGTGCCTTGCTTCTGAGTTGCCGCCGAGTTGAGGGAGAGCACCTGAGGTGAACCACAAAATGGGCCCGCCCTCCCTGTCAGGGAGGAAGGGGTGAATTACTCAGTGATGAGGAGGGGGTCCAGAGGTAGCCAGCAGGAGAGGAGGGGGAGCACGAGAGCAATTGCAGAGGGAGGGGGGGCTGTTAGGCACCAAAATCCTGCATGCGGGATTTCCCCCATTCTCTCGTGCCTATGCAATTCCTGCCCTTCTCCCTTCCCCCTCGAGATTTGCTGCAGAGACAATCAAATGAAGAAGAAAGGGAAGAGTATTAGCTGACATGTCCCCGGATCCCATGGAAAGCACCACAGATTTCTTTGCTTACCAGCTCTTTTTATTTTAAGTTGGCTTCAAACCTGTAATTGTGTAGGTGTGTGTGTGTATACATATACACACATAAATATTCATATCTCTTCCCTCTCACCTTCCTTTCACCCAGTTTCTCTGGCACTGGTTTATAAATGCTGCTATGTAGAAATGATGAGAAAGTTGCACCAGCAGAAGGAATGGATATGTGCTGTTAGTAAAAAGAGAGGGAGTTGAACTGCAGGGAGGGACAGACACTTTTCTATGTATTAATTTGTATAATGCCCTCTATGCACATGGTGCTTTGCGAAAAAAGGAATATGAGAGGAACCATACCCCTCTTTGCTATCTGAAATAGACTCAGGGAAAAGAGAGAGAATGGGGGAAGGGGAAGAATGTGTGGTTATTTACATTTGGCTTGTTTTGCGGCTCCCAGTTGTTTTTTTCCCCCGGAAACGGGTCCAAGTGGCTCTTTTTGTCTTAAAGGTTGCAGACCCCTGTTCCAGAGGGTACAGCTACTATTGGTTCATTTAAGCTGCTGTATTTGGATCCTCTGTCTTATTGGTTTCCTCCAAAAGGCAGGACTGTGATTGCCTGATATTGTTCCCTCCAAAATGTATCCTTTCTAGCTAGTTCCCTGTCCCTATAAATGTAGCTCTCCCCTCCTCAGGTCTCAGTCTTGTTTGCTTTAATAAAGAAGTGTTACTAGAGAACTGTCTCCAGCATATTATGTCAAGAGAGCTGAAATCACAAACCCCACGTCACAACAACTGGCGACGAGGATAGGATCCGGAATGCTGAGGAGCGGTTAAACGCAGCCCTGCCTCAGAGTCCGGATTGTAGCTAAGAACAAGACTCACTGGCCAGCTGAGAAGACGACCCTGCCCACGGGACAATGGAGAGTCCAAGGGTATTGGAGCCCTTCCAGCCATCAGAGCCCCACACGTGGGAAGACTACGTCGAACGCTTTGAGTTCTTCGCAGTGGCTCAAGGGATCACCAGCAAAAGAAGGGCCACATTCCTGAGCTACTGTGGGCCTGAGATCTTCAAGCTGGCCAAGGCATTGCTTGCTCCAGTGAAGCTAAGTGAGACATCTCTCAAAGATATTCTTGCCTGCCTAACAAGCCATTTGGCGCCTACTGAGACCAAGATGGCCCGGCGGATGGAGTTTCATAAGAGGCAGCAGCGTGCTGGGGAGTCTGTATCTGCATTTCTAGCTGAACTACGGAAGCTCGCTCAGCACTGTGACTTTCAATAACTGGAAGAGACTCTCCTGGATCGGTTTATCGGTGGTCTGAGCAGCAAGAAAGCCAGAAGACGCATCGTGGCTAAAGAAGAGGTTACCCTTGCTTCAGCCTTGAAGGAGGCCACCACCATGGAGAATTATGAAAGAGAGGAGCTTGATGCCAGTCGCAGGGCCCCTAAGCCACAGATAGAAGTTGCGCATGCCATGGATGAGCTAGAGGCTACTCCGAGCCAGAGCCCAGTCCGTGGGGTCGAGTCAGTGCATCAGGCCTGCACAGTGCACAAAGATCACCGAGGCAGGTGCCCTGGTTGTGGCGGAAACCATAAGCGGAAGAGTTGTCGTTTCCAGGAGGCTATGTGCCGGACGTGCGGAAAGACAGGTCACATCGTTTAGTCGTTTAGTCGTGTCCGACACTTCGTGACCCCATGGACCAGAGTTATTTTCCTTCTGTATCTGAACCCTCTGGGTACGTCTATGCTTACATGTTCTTCATACTCTTTAATTTGAAGAAACTGAGGCAGAAAGAAAAGTTGTAGAGGCTTGTAATGGTGGCACCAAAGTACTCCTATTTGTTTGTTTGTTTTGGGGGGAAAAATTGAATATTATAAAGTTGCAAGGTTAGGAGGTCTGTGGAAAATCTCTACTTGGCCCTGGTGGGCCAAATTTGGCACGTGGGCAGGGCTGCCACCTGTCAGTCAACTAACATTGTGATGCTGCACTTTGAAGCCCCATTATTTTTTTTCAAAATATAGTCCGGCCCCCCACAAGGTCTGAGGGCCAGTGGACCGGCCCCCTGCTGAAAAAGTTTGCTGGCCCCTGTGCTAGGTGGTGGAGGACCGGTGGCAGCAGCAGGGAAAAATACCACTTTCCTTTTCGCCTCAAGTGGCAAAACACTTAAGCACTGGGCTGTTCACAAAAGACTTTCACACATCCCTTTGCAGTTCTGTGAACCTCCAATTTCTAGAAGTTCAAAATGCAGCATTGGGCTGCTTTGGAAGTTTAAGGAGTAGCGCAAGGCTGTTTGAAAGCAGTTTTCCTAACAGCCCTGAGAAGGAACACTCCTCTTTCCAACAGCTGATGGAAGTGTGCCTTTGCACCAACAAAAGAACTATTGGGAGCACACATTAAGCTCCTGATTGTTCTACCACCCCAAACCTGACATCTTGTATCACGTCAGTTGTAGGACAGTGTGTGTGTGTGTGACTTCCTCAAGAGGCCTGGTGTGGCCCAGAGGCTTCCTACACTCTCCTAGTTCTTCCTCAAAATGCATTTATTTGTTGTTGTTTTTACACAGCGTGTTCTACATAATAGAGAGCATGTGTTGTGGTGGGGGCCAAAAAGGCCACCCCACTGTTGTTGGGCATATTGGCCACATGCTGTGATTGGGCAAGGAGTGTTGATGGGGAGAATGTTATGTTGCTAAAGTGTGGGAGGGGTCAGAGGTCTTAAATGCAGGGCTCGCAGCCTGGGGCCTTCTCTTGGGCTGCGTGCACCGGATGACCCGCCCGCCCACCCTCCCTGAAAATGGGGGGGGGGGTTCATTGTCCTCTGACCTTGCTATGCCTGTCATGGGGTCGTCTGCTTTGGGGGCAGGGGCCTGGTAGGAATTTTGTCCATTTGGCTGACTGGCTGGTGCCATTTGGTTTCTGCCTACTGCGTAGCAAATAGACACAACTTGTAAGGTTGGCGGTTAGGCATTGGTTCAAATTGGTTGGTGGAGGAGTAAGTGCCTACCCCTAAAATGGTGGTGCTGCATAGGGAATTCCGTTAAAGGAATCCAGGGGCTTGCCATCCCTTTCCTCCTAGTCCCTGGCATCGGACTTGGGCCGTGCAAGCCCCAGGGGGAATGAAGGTGAGAAATGAGGGACTGATGTCCAGCTTCATTCTCTCCCCAATATGGTTCTCCCTGACTGGCTTCCGCTGGAATCCGGAAGTCATTTCTGTCCCTGGTGCAAGGACAGATAGTTGTAACCAATGCCTAAGCAACCACTCACGTGTGTGTATTTAAATAAAGTTGTGGCCAAATTCATGCCAAAAATCTTAAACAAAAATTGATGTGTGAAGTGTGAGTTATTTGAGGTGGCCTGGGGGACCTCGGCGCGCAAATAAGATGGCAAGGAATCCCTGGACACGCAGGACAACGTATGTTTAATATACCATGCAAGATCTCCCATTTCCACTTGATGGACTTTCTGAAGTTTCCTAATACTGCTAGAGAGCAGGGGAGAAAACATTGATGCGATGTTCGATAAATGTAGCATGCCATCTCTATGATTGTTTGTGATCATGACATTTTAAAACTGTGGCTTTTCTGTCATTTCCTAAAGTATTGTTTTAGAGGGTTGTGACAGAGGTAAACAAAAGGAAAGGCAGAAATGTCACCTGTCTCCCTAGACTGCTCAGAATGAAAAATGGAAGTTAAACCTATTTGGATGAAATCATTGCAGATGTTAACTGCCCACCTGTAAGATCAGAATTAGTTTCCAGACTACTGAAAGAGAGGTGTAGTAGCTTGAAGCAAAGATTACTGGAATAGTGTTGGAGCCTGTTACCAAAATGATAGGTGACCTTTGGCTTCATAGTATTTCTTGTGGGGCTGATGGATGGGAAGAAGTGTTGGCTTAAATTCTTGAAAAGTAACAGGGTCACATAGGGACGCGGGTGGCGCTGTGGTCTAAACCACAGAGTCTAGGGCTTGCTGATCAGAAGGTCAGCGGTTCGAATCCCCACAACGGGATGAGCTCCCGTTGCTCGGTTCCTGCTCCTGGCAACCTAGCAGTTCGAAAGCATGTCAAAGTGCAAGTAGATAAATAGGTACCACTCCGGTGGGAATGTCATGTTTGCAGACATCTTTGTTACACAGAGTTGGTCTGGTACAGTGGGAGTGTGACCCTGTTAAAGGTAAAGGGACCCCTGACCATTAGGTCCAGTCGTGGCTGACTCTGGGGTTGCGGCGCTCATCTTCCCTCCAGAGTGGTACCTATTTATCTACTTGCACTTTGACGTGCTTTCGAACTGCTAGGTGGGCAGGAGCTGGAACAGAGCAACAGGAGCTCACCCCGATACGGGGATTCGAACCGCCGACCTTCTGATCGGCAAGTCCTAGGCTCAGTGGTTTAACCCACAGTGCCCCCCCCCCCCGCGCGTCCCAAATGAGTTACTTGAACACTAACAAGTTTTGAATCCGTTGTACTCCTGAGTTTGTGATGACTGCTTATGAAGATGCCACGTTCATTTAGTTGAATTAGGGACATAACCTGTGAGAAGGAAGATAAGTGAATATATCTAAAAAACCTGAGGAGGTTACTGAGCTGAAGTAAAGGAAGGTCCAATACAGAAAGCAGTGACTGATTCATTCGCCAGCTTTATAACTGGAAGAAAAGACATTTACAAACCTTTAAAAACTGTCAGTTGCTCAGTAGTGTCCAATTCTTCTGCATCCATCAAAGATAACCCGCAGCCAGCGTAAGCTTTGTTTTGTTTGGTTTTATGAGGCGACTTTCATTTTCAATTTTTATAAGGGTTCCTCCCCATGCTTCCCCACCCATTGATAGTTAATTGCTTTCTCTGAGTGGTGTATTTAAAGTGGCAGAATAAGACTTCTAATTAATAGATAGTGCTACAATTGTGGAGCTGTTAATTAGCATGGCTCCATATTTAACACAGTGATTGTTGTACTCTGATATGTCTTGCAGCAGACATGTAAACACATTACTGCCACAAATCAGAAAATTAAGCATAATAATGAAACAAGGTTCTTAGTACAATCCTTTAAGATATGTTCCGTCTAAGGAACTGCACAAATTCAAGTACTAGAAGCAAAAAGCTAGCCTACAGAGCTTCTGCTGGGCAGATGTCTGTATGAATGAGTCATGAAGGCGGACTGGTCAACTGAGTGACCAATATGCTTCAGATTTTCTCGAGATTTAACTTAACAATGAAAGTCTGTTTTGTTGTTGTTGTTGTTTAGTCGTTTAGTCGTTTAGTCATGTCCGACACTTCGTGACCCCATGGACCATAGCACGCCAGGCACTCCTATCTTCCACTGCCTCCCGCAGTTTGGTCAAACTCATGCTGGTAGCTTCGAGAACACTGTCCAACCATCTCGTCCTCTGTCGTCCCCTTCTCCTTGTGCCCTCCATCTTTCCCAACATCAGGGTCTTTTCCAGGGAGTCTTCTCTTCTCATGAGGTGGCCAAAGTATTGGAGCCTCAGCTTCAGGATCTGTCCTTCCAGTGAGCACTCAGGGCTGATTTCCTTCAGAATGGATGCGTTTGATCTTCTTGCAGTCCATGGGACTCTCAAGAGTCTCCTCCAGCACCATAATTCAAAAGCATCAATTCTTTGGCGATCAGCCTTCTTTACAGTTCAGAAAGTCTGTAGTGAGGTCATTAAATATGTACATTTTGCACCTGGCTGATAAAATTCTCTTCCATACTTTCTAAAGCTGCCTATAGAATTCCTAGTGAAGAATGAGATAGTAAATTGATCCAATCCATTTTTTTCAGATAAAGACATGGGGCAAAAAGGCCATGATAGAGCATGACAGAAAATAGAGCAGCCAGATATTGTTTTTCTTCAAGAAACCGATAATAAGGGCGATAAGTTGCTGTGACATCACTGAATCACTGACCATTATTGAGCTGCAGGGTCCTCAAAATCACAGGCATTATTTGCGCGGACAGGCGGAGTCCCCCCAACCCCAGGCCACCCCCGAGTGGAATAATGACTCAAGACAATGGGATTAAAATTGGCCACAACTTTATTAAGTTTCAGATGTAGGGAGACCTTGGCTCAGGCATTGGGTGTTTATCCTTCCCAGTCCCCAGTTGGGGATCTGGGAGACTTCAGGGTTATCCAGAATGTGTGGGGATTGGGCTGGCTCTGGAGAACTTATGTTCAAGCGGCGGCGGGAGGCCCCAATAGCTGAAGTGGTAGCTCAGGTTGAGAACGGTTTCAGGTTAAGAACGGACCTCCTGAACGAATTAAGTTCCTAACTTGAGGTACCACTGTACAGTCCAAGAAGCCACTTCCCATATTGATAAGGGCATACAAATCCCTATAACATTTGGGATTAGAACACAGCCAATGACCATTTGAGGCCAGGGGTGTGTGTTCCATTCCGAGACCCATTATGCCCTGTTCCGCTCCTTTTTAAAAAAGAATTGTATATTTTATTGTTGTAATCTGCCCTGGGACCTCGCGGTGAAGAGCAGGTCATAAATCTAATAAATAAATGAATAAATATTGCTACAAGGTTCTTGTAAGGCCTTTGATTTAATTGAATGGACCTTTTTATTAGCATTGAGGAAAATGGACAAAGACAATAGTGTATAAAAACAATTGCCCGAATATGTGCGTGTGACCCTGTTTAAGTGAGGGTGCAAGTGAACAAATTTGATTTATCCAAGACCCAAATAGGATGAGATAGCAACCAAGGCTGTCCACTATCTCTACTGTTTGGTGCCATATTGATGGCACACAATATAGCATAGATAAAAGGGGTGATGATTGGGTCGTCATTAATTGGTGACTCTTGAGAAGCTCCCTGTTAATATGACAGTACAAAAACTCCAAGAAATAGTGCCCACAATCCTCTGAAAAATACCTGTGGGGCTGCATTGCCAGACTGCAGTCATAGCAGATGATAAGCTGACCTTCACCTGGAGATGCAGGATTCAGCCATAAATTCACAGTGTAGTCTTGGGCAGATCATTGTGTCAACCTTAGGTCTCTCTGTAAAAATGAGAGCAGGGGACCGGTTTGGTTATGAATTTGAGCATTTGGTACAGAGATGATAAATAACAATAACAGGTTTGGCTAACACATTTGAACAAGGAGATTGATTAACTAGAAGGGATTCAGAACTGAAGAAAATCATGTAAGGAAAGGCTAAAAGAAGAAATGATGGTTTCCCAATATATAAACAGATTATTGGTCAGGAGAGATTATTGGTATACTAGTTCACAGTACACACAAAAGACAGATCAGGATGCACTGCCCAGACTATAAGAAGGCAGATACAGTTAAATATGACAGTAAAGGCAACCTCTGGCATATTTTTGAAGGCTAATCCCTTAGATATTTTCAAAGAAGGTTTAGTCAAAATGTGAACAACTTTTAAAAGGTTAGAAGACCTTCCTATATGAACTGGCTTTCAGGAATTAGAATTAAATCAGCTGAAAGTAGCTTTCTATACCCCAAAAATTGAAGCAAGAAGAATTACCAATGATGGAAGAATGGAGGATGAAATTAATGGACTATGCGGAACTTGACAAACTAACGGGAAGGATGCAAAACCAGTGGGACAAGAAGTTTACCAAGGACTGGAGGAAATTAAGGAATATTTGAAAAGTATTTGTGACGACCAGACGACGTTTGTAGGTTTGCAAGAAGTTCTGTGAGGAATAATATTAGAAATATTGCAAAAATGGAGAAGGAGACGTGATATGTTAAGAATGTAAAGGCAATATTAAGTTAGGAAATGCGTAAGAAGTGATTAAGACGGAGGATTATCAGAGGTGCTGATGGAAGTCCAATAAGTATGTATTTGTGATAAATTGTGTGGTATGTTTTATAATTTTGTATGTTAAAAACCAATAAAAATATTTATTAAAAAAAAAGAAAGTAGCTTACTATATAATGGAGTTTCTGCCAGAATGGTGGTTCTCAGTAGGGCTCTTCACAATCCCAGATTTGATTCAGGGCCCAATTCAGTGATTCAGATCAGCTACAGTCCAGTATGTTTCCAACCCAGCTAGATTATAGACTAAATGGTGATACTGCTCAAAGTGGACCTGGCCCAAGGTGATCCAAATTCCTGCATGTTTTAGATGGTACAGAGCATTCTGGGGTTACTCTGGGGCTCATACACAATTCATGGGGGAATTTTGGGGTCCCACCATTGCTTCTTGTATGATGACCTAGAATATGTCCAACATATCCCTATGTCTGCTAATTGCAGAAGAGGGCAAGCAAAGTGGGCAGGTTGTGTTTGAGGATCATTGTGTTTGCCCATCACTGCGTGGACAGGTGGAGTCCCCCAGACCCCGGGCGGCCTCTCCCGTCATGTGGAATAATGACTCAAGACAACGTGCTATGGAATTAAATTGGCCACAACTTTATTATATTTCAGATGTGGGTAGACCTTGGCTCAGGCATTGGGCGTTATCCCTCCCCAGTCCCCAGCTGGGGACCTAGGGAACATCAGGGTCATCAGTGGGGGGGGGGATGGGCCGGCTCTGGAGAACATATGTTCAAGCAGAGACAGCCACCCCCATTACGCCGCCACCACCGCCGCAGGGGAGAGCAATGATGACCTCTCGGCATATGGTCAAAGCCTCCCTTCAGAAACCTCTTTAACAGGGAACCCTGGTATCGCCGCTGCAAAGAGGAAGATAGACTAAAGGATTCCACCCAAGGCCTGATACCGCCAAAGTTGTGACATTTTGCTACGGGAAAGGCAAAACCTGCCAATGCAGGGGAGTTCCTTTCCGGCCCTTTAACAGCGAACTTGACGTAGCAGTGCCCGCATACCTGTGAAGAAAAGTTAACCTGCAAAATAAGACTTAACTGAGGGTGGGTAGGGTGGGAGAAGCTCTGGAGCCAAGTGAGGATTCCCAGGTAAGATCCTCCCTCTGTTGTGTGGACAGGTAGTCCCTCCCCCACCTGGCCTGGTCTCCTTGGCAACGCTTCCCCCAGATGGGATTGGACAACTGACTGAGGTAGGCGGATACCTCCAGGTGTCCCACCTGGAGAAGGCAAAGCCAAGCCTGTGCTGATGGAGCCGCTCCAGGTCCAGGGGCTGCGCGCATCCACGCAAAGTGCGCCCCCCATTTTATGCGGGGAGCGGTCATTACTGACCTCACTGCAGGTCCCTGAATGACAGCTTGAAAACGAGCAATGTAACATATTTGACAGTATTTGTTGGTTGAGACAAGGCCATAGTTAATATCTGATGGCAGATACATTATATGATATTTTTAACTTACAGTGTTTGATTGTTAGCATGCAATGGTATTTAATTTCTGACAGCCTTTGATAGATAACATGCAATTATAATTGGTTTGTATGACAGATAATAGCTTATAAGAATTCATATTTGGAGTCCACCAAAATAAAAATACTCAAGACCCCTGCCACATCTAAAGCATTTGAACTTACAGCTTAAAGCATGGGTAGGCAAACTAAGGCCCGGGGGCCAATCGCCTTCTAAATCCGGCCCACAGACGGTCCAGGAATCAGTGTGTTTTTACATGAGTAGAATGTATCATTTTATTTAAAATGCATCTCTGGGTTATTTGTGGGGCCTGCCTGGTGTTTTTACATGAGAAGAATGTGTGCTTTTATTTAAAATGCATCTCTGGATTATTTGTGGGGCATAGGAATTCGTGCATTCCCCCCCCCCAAAAAAAAAATACAGTGGTACCTTGGGTTACAGACGTTTCAGGTTACAGACGCTTCAGGTTACAGACTCCACTAACCCAGAAATAGTACCTCGGGTTAAGAACTTTGCTTTAGGATGAGAACAGAAATCGTGTGGCAGCAGCAGTGGGAGGCCCCATTAGCTAAAGTGGTGCTTCAGGTTAAGAACAGTTTCAGGTTAAGAATGGACCTTCAGAACAAATCAAGTTTTTAACCCGAGGTACCACTGTATAGACCGGCCCCCCACAAGGTCTGAGGGACAGTGGACTGGCCCCCTGCTGAAAAAGTTTGCTGACCCCTGGACTAGACCATATGAAAAATGAACACAATATTTTAGCCCCAGTTCATTCATTTCAGCTTTGTATTTTTGTTATTAATAAAGCATGCCTAGACATTCCGTTGTTGTGCCCATAACCTAGGTTTAAGGTGCCCTTTAGCTCCTCGCTTCACTATCTGAGTTTCTAACACTGCCACAGACACACTGGAAGGGAGATCTCTGGTGATTTTGGTGAGGGAGGTTTCAGCAGAGAGCAGACGGTAGACGCCTCATTAAAGAGGGTCAAGAGCAAAGTTGTGGGGAAGAAAATGGAAACACGGGAGTAAACAGCACACGCTAGAGTTCAGTCATGGAAGGGTGGCAGAGAAAATGGATCTTGAAGCAAGCCATAGATGAATTTGTGACTATCTCCAGTTGACTTAGGCAGCTGAAGCCCAGCTGTGGGTGCCCCTCCTGCCTTCCCACCTCCACCATCAGAACTAATTTTGTTTTTTGGGGGGGTTTTTTTGCTATAATTTTTATTGATTTTCTTTTCTCATAACAAATGTTCAATATCATTACTTAACATTCATTTCCCTCCCGCCCCCCTGTTGACTTTCTTGTTTGTTCCACCAAATGTTACAATCTACTGTTTATACATAATATTATGTTGTCACCTGTTCAGTGGCATAGCGTGGGTTGTCAGCCCCCGGGGCAAGGCAAGTAATTTGCGCCCCCTAACCCGTGAATTTTAGCACTTGAGTCTCTTCCACTAGATTAGTACGCCCCCCTCAGATGTTGCGCCCGGTGCGGCCGGCCCCCCCTGCACCCCCACGCTACGCCACTGCACCTGTTATATTTTTTGTTCTCTGTAAAAAGAATTGTAAATGTTTATTTAAATCTTGCCAACGAGTCCATTCTTTTTTTGTTTTTGTTTCTGCAAGTAAGTTGTAAAAGGTTCCCATTCCTTTTCAAAGTCACTATTGTCCTTTTCACGCAATTTGTCCATTAGCTTTGCTAGCTCTGCATAGTTCATCAGTTTTTCTTGTCATTGTTCTTTAGATGGTATTTCTCCAGTCTTCCAGTTTTGTGCTATTAGAATTCTTGCTGCTGTTGCAGCATACATAAATAGTGTCCGATTTTTCTTTGGCAATTCTTGTCCTAACAAAAATGCTTCTGATTTTGGACATGGTCGCCTCTGAGATCTTCCGGAGCATGCAAGATCTCATGCGATTTGGTGTTGCCCCAAATCACCACAATCTTGCCGAAAATCTGCATCAATAGCAGTGCCAATATGTTTTAAAAATTGCAATCTTTCTGTCCATGGATGAAATCATGCAAATTTGCTATGCTAAAAAGAAAGTAAGAAGTCTCAAAAACGAAACAGGAAATACAAGACAATGGCCAGAAAGAGGATAGTTGGAGACTTTTGCACAGACCAGTCATTTAGATGCATGTACTAATTTAATGAGTTGGCATGGGGGGGGGGATTATCTCACAAAGCGGAGCAAAACCAGTGACATATCGTGGAATGGGATGTAGTCTTTGCACCCTCCACGTGCAATTCTTTGTAGGGAATTGTGTGAAAAATTGCCCATCTGTGTGCACCATAAAGTTATAGAGTGTCTGGAGTAGGTAGTAGAAAGGAAATTGTGTAATAATTCAATATTTTCATGCTTGCTGCATTACAATTATGATGTTAATTAATTATCTGCCTGGCAGTTAACACCATCCAGAGGCCTGGTTGCGGTCGACTTGGTGCTGTTCTGTTAGCAGTGAGTAATTAACCTCTCCTCTTCTCTGGGATTCTCTACAAGATGATCATCATGTTGATGATATAATTATTATTAATTCAGTTTCTGTGTTTCGTTGACATTGTTAATTACTTGTCGGTAATCAGCTAATGTTTAATCTTCATTGTTGGATAGCTTCTTAAAAGGCTGCTTAGAATGGTTCAGAGGGGCTTCCGGCATAATCTCAGTTGCCTTAGGTGCCAGGAAGATCAGCAGTCGGAATAAATTACCTAAATTATCTTCAAATCAGGATTTCTGGATCTAATTAGATTGCGGTTTGCTTTGTTAGATGCAGGATACGGAGCTACCATCAATAAATCAAGGAAACAAGCTCATGTGCTTTTTTGGTGCCAACTTTAAGAATTGATCCCAATTGCAGACTTGCCAATATCACTTAAAGAACATCATTTAATTTAGTGTTCTTTTTGTTTTGGAGGATCCCTGATTCTTCACAAAAGAACTGGCCTGTGCACAGTGTTTCTTTCCTAGCCAAGTTTTCTTATGTCTTAATCAGCAGGTGAAACACCTGTACAAATGATTAAGAAAGTTGCAATGTGACACTTCCTAGAGCAAATACCTTTCTTCTTCTTCTTGGTTATCAATTCTGTTAGACCAGTTTTCCAGAAAGTTACTCTAAAGTTTGTGAACCTTGATACAATATTTCAGTTACTTATAAATCTAAAATATCTGAACCTTGGAAAGTGTGTCCCGTGACATTACTTACTTCTGCAGTTGAAACTCACCCTACTGGAACGCAGTTGAACTCCCCTGCCCTGTTCTAAAATGGCTGATACTAAAACAGGCAGTCCAAGAATAATTCATTTGAGGGAATGAAGGGCTGGTAAAATCCATTAGCAGGGGAGCAAGGAATTTATTTTTGTTACACATTCCACATAATTCGTACAACTGGGATTTCATTTGGTAACGCATTATTTAGCTTAGTGGAGTTGTTGTGAGCATACAGCAAATTTGTCAAACAATTCTCTTCAGATCCAGAGACTTTGACAACTCTTTTTCCCCTCTCCAAATGCAAGGGAAACTAAATCCTTTAACTAGTCACTTGCCATGCAATTCCTCACAGAATATATGCCTACTCAGAAGTAAGCCCCATGGAATTTATTGAGGTGGCAATACGAGGAAGTGTGCCGCTGCTGATCACCACTCCCCACCAAGCAGCCATGGCTGGGTGCATCACGTGACACCCGCTTGGTGCCAGAATGGTGGTCATAGTCATAGCAACAACTTGACGTGGCACAGAGAGAGAGAGAGGCCCAGCTGCCTGACTGGCCGCGGGCGCGGGAGATGGTGGGCGGCAGGAAGGAGAGGAGGGAAACAGCAGCTTTGGGTTTCTCATGACATCCTCTTCTTAGCGGCTGCCACAGAGCACACCATATACTTAATTATAAGTGTATTGTCAGTGAGAGCTGGACCATAAAGAAGGCTGATCACCAAAGAATTGATGCTTTTGAATTCTGGTGCTGGAGGAGACTCTTGAGAGTCCCATGGACTGCAAGAAGATCAAACCTATCCATTCTGAAGGAAATCAGCCCTGAGTGCTCAATGGAAAGACAGATTCTGAAGCTGAGGCTCCAATACTTTGGCCACCTCATGAGAAGAGAAGACTCCCTGGAAAAGACCCTGATGTTGGGAAAGATGGAGGGCACAAGGAGAAGGGGACGACCGAGGACGAGATGGTTGGACAGTGTTTTCGAAGCTAGCAGCATGAATATGACCAAACTGTGGGAGGCAGTGGAAGACAGGAGTGCCTGGCGTGCTCTGGTTCATGAAGTCACGAAGAGGCGGACACAACTAAACGACTAAACAACAACAATAACAACATTGTCAATAAATGAGCAAATGAAAAGGTTTCTTTTTCCTCCCTTCTTTCGTAAACAAGAGATAAGGCGTAAGCGTGGTGTCTGACATAAGTATAATAAAAGTTAATTTGGGGGCTGAACTAAATTTGGAGGCACTGGGCAGATCTTTGCCCTCCCGGCGGTGCATATGCTAAAGATGGCCCTCAAGGCTCTGCAGAACAGCCAAGCTGTTGCCACATCTGCAGTCTGACCACTCGGGATGCTGACAGAAGGTGGCATTGGGTGTGATCTCTGTGGCAGCTTCAGCCTTGCACAGAGATCAGGCCAGGATCAGACCCGGTGACAGCCAGGGCCGGTTGTGGGGCAGCTCAGGATCTAGTGAGTCCCAGGCCGGCTCAGTCCTACCCCCAGAGGACCCCATTTTGCAGCTGTCTGCTAGGTTCTGCCCATGGTGCTACTGAACCTGTATGTGTTCAAGAGGAGGTATGTGCTGGTGGAGAGATATAAGTTCTGAACCAGCATAAGCAAACAGAGGCATGCCTTCACTCAATCAAAACTCGCTGCAACCAGGCATTGGGGGTGTGGGGCTTGGATCGCAACCTTAGTCACAGAAATTGTCAGTTTCAAAATTCTGTTCTTTACAGCAAAGACTGAAAACCTGCCTCGTTTTCTAAGTTTTTAATTCTGATTAAGAGGTTCCAAATTTGCTCCCTGATCCGGGACCAGGGAGATCAAAGATACCAAAATAACTGGAGTAAATTTATTGAATATTTAAAGAAGAATTGTAAAGAGGTCAAGACACTAGCAGGATTGACATAATACCTCCAATGTATAATAGTACTAATATGAGAATGATGTGCATGATGGAAAGAGGATAAATATACCAGTTGTGGGGAGGGAGGGGGGTCGCGACTCGGCAGAGTCAAAGGGAATGTATGGTGCTATTACAATTTGTTGGAAAAGAATATGTAAGGAAAACAATAAAAATTCACTTGAAAAAAAAGAGGTTCCAAATTTGCATTTTGAATGTGATACTTTACCAGGGGTCAGCAAACTTTTTCAGCAGGGGGCCAGTCCACTGCCCCTCAGACCTTGTGGGGACGGACGGACTATATTTTGGGAGAAGAAGAAAAAAAGAACAAATTCCTATGCCCCACAAATAATCCAGGGATGCATTTTAAATAAAAGCACACATTCTACTCATGTAAAAACACCAGGCAGTAGCAAACCCACAGGGGATCCCATATTCTGCTTCACTGGGGAGAGCCACGCAGCCTCTCCAGATTTTTCAGCTCTCCCTCTCCCTACACCACGTTGCAAATGAGCCTTCTTCAGCTTCAGGGGGAAAAGGGAAGGACGGAGCTCGTGGCTGCCATTCACTTTTTCATCATTCCTGCTGAAGCCCAGACATGCTGGGAGGCTGGGAGCCTCAATGGCACCCCCTGGAAGCTGCACCTGGGGCCGAATCCCTGGCTAGACCCTCCCTAGCTATGAGTCCACCTAAATGTTCCCAGTAAATTAGAGTATTAAAGCCTGGAGCCTCCTTCCCAGAGCCTAGGAAACGTCTGCTTGGCTTAGGGGTCCTCGCTGCGAGATCACATCCACCCGGTGCTATACCAGCTGCACTGGCTCCCGGTGGAGTACAGGATCAGGTTTAAGGTGCTGGTTATAACCTTTAAAGCCCTATACGGCCTAGGACCATAGCTGTCAACTTACAGATTTGAAAATAAGGGACCAGCAGCCTTGAAAATAAGGGAGCAGCAGCCAAAATAAGGGACCTGCAGCCTCACCTGTTCCAGGCACTCCAGTCTTCCTGTCCTCCTGCAGTCTGGTCAAACTCATGCTGGTAGCTTCGAGAACACTGTCCAACCAACTTTGTAACCAGAGGTTCAACTGAATAGAATCTGAATCACATGCACCACAAGGCCTATGCAGCCTCAACTTAAGATGGCTCCCCGGCCTGGCTTTGCACTGCAAAGTTTGCAGCAGCACGTGCAACAAAATGGCATCCAGCATTCAAAAAACCCCTCAGCTTGCATTAACTAGCCACACACAAGGCATGCAAGCTCCACCCCCCAGTCATTCTTAGACTTCTTATTGGGTGAGCAACACAGCCAAGCAACACAGTTGGAGCCTCCCTCCTCCCTGGCGGGCAGGGAGGGAGGGAGAGGAACTACTTCCTTTGAAATTTAAGGGAAATCATTTAAGGGACATCATTTAAGGGACATTTAAGGGACATCCATCAATAAGGGACAGCAGCGGGACATGGCGCTGGAATAAGGGACTGTCCCTTCAAATAAGGGACACTTGGCAGCTATGCCTAGGACCCTCATACCTACGGGACCGCCTCTCCTGGTATGTCCCACAGAGGAACTTACGGTCTTCAAACAAAAACATCTTGAAGGTCCCAGGTCACAGAGAGGTTAGGCTGGCCTCAACCAGAGCCAGGGCTTTTTCGGCTGTGGCTCCGATCTGGTGGAATGCTCTGTCACAAGAGACCAGGGCATTGCAGGACTTGACATCTTTCTGCAGGGCCTGCAAGACGGAGCTGTTCCACCAGGCCTTTGGCCAGGGCACAGCCTGACCCCCTCCTGTGGCAATCTTCACAGAACTCTAGCCCAATGGTTGCCATCAATTTGATTTGAATTAATTTTAGAATGAAATGATTTTAGAATGTTGTATTATTTTATTGTTGTTAGCCGCTCTGAGCCCGGCTTCGGCTGGGGAGGGTGGGATATAAATTTAAAAAATATATTATTATTATTTATTAGGGAGGGAGGTACAATGCTCACATGCTTGACGTCCCGTCCCCCCCCCCCCCAATCGCCCTTGATAGCTGGCGCCTCTGGCCCTTACTGTTCCCCTACAGAAAAATTCATCGCACGCCACTAAAACCATTGCTTTGCTACAGGAAACTGAAGAAATTAATACCAGTTGTGTATTGGATGTAAGCCTCCATAAGTGTCCACGAGGAGAGCTGCACCCATCAAACTAACCCCAAATATAAAAATCAGGGCGCAGCTATTGGAGAAGTGAGCCTTTGTGTGTGCCTCTGCAAGATTTTGCTAATTTCCATGAAGAAGAGGATCACCTGAAATGCAGCTGCTGGTTAATTAAAATTAGAATGCTCTAGATGGCTACTAGATTGTTCATTTTATATAATGAATTGAAAGTCTAATAGGAAAACTCATAATACCAGCCCTCTTAACATTAACAATTACCATGATTAACAATGATACTCACAACTCATTTTTCATTGAAGACTATGGGCAGAGATAAGCTTGTTTATATAGACTAGCTTTTGAACCGAAGAACCATTTATCACCTTGAAAGCCATGAAAGGACAGAACAGCACCCAGCAATTAAAACTTACAAAGTGACCTTGTGACAATTAAAGACCCAGCCTCCTGTGAAGCAACAGCAAAGCAATTGTTTTTAAATCAATTAGAAATGGAAAGATAATTTGTTGGTTTGTTAAATCATACATCTTAGCCTAATGGAAAAACAGAGCACATTCCCCAGTGTGTTGAGAGAGGCTCTCCTAGACCAAAAAGGGTTCCTTGTGCACACATGAAGATATTCAGATTAAATCAAAAGCAGCAGAACAAATACATGCTGAGGGTGAAATATGCTTTGTCTTCTGCCTATCTGCCTTTTGTTTTTGCGTGCCATCCTCTTCAATCTTTGATAAACCCAGCTGCCACCTCTCTAATATAGAAGGGGAACTACTGAATATGATCAGTTTAAGCTGCCTTCTGAAGTCACACAGAGTCTTCCGGATACCAAGAGTTCCATACAAAATGGTTCCATTTATAGCTGCTTCTGACCTCTCTCCCAAAGGTGGTACTCCATCCCCATCGCTGTTCTGCCCAAGCCCTCATCACACACCCCAAGGCCCACCCCTGCTTCAGATCCACAAGTCATATGCTAGGGGTTACCTACCATCATAGACTGTATAACCCAAATCTATCAGGCACGGGCACAACCCCCTCACAGGGGTTGACCAAACCATCAAGTCCCTGGATTCCTTGAACGGAATACCCTTCACATAGGGATGGAGAGAGTGTTCTCCCATCCCTATCACCTGAAATAGAGCCTATCCACAGCCTTACAAGTTGTGATGATTTGCTACGTGGCAGGCAAAACCCAAATGGCAACAGCCAGTCAGCCAAGTGGGGAAAATTCCTGCCGTGCCCCTGTCCCAACAACAGACGACACACGACGGCATGGCAAGGTCAATTGCAAAATGCCCTAAATATAGGGAGAGGTGGGTGGGTGTTCC
This sequence comes from Podarcis gaigeae, assembly GCF_964106915.1. Lineage (NCBI taxonomy): Eukaryota > Metazoa > Chordata > Lepidosauria > Squamata > Lacertidae > Podarcis > Podarcis gaigeae. The sequence continues at coordinate 11,193,919 of NC_139681.1, forward strand.
ACCGTTTAGACTGCGTCCCATTGGCCAGATTGCACCCAGCTTCAAGGGACCTACCAATCAGGTGTTGTGGCTGACCAGTGTACCCACCCACAATACAGGGTGTTGGTTGTCCAGGTCTCACCGCAATACGTGCCTCTTTAAGGGAGGACCCGATTTAGAGCAATGATACAACATCGAAGGTATTTTGTGTAAATGAAATAGTGGCATCCAAGAATAGTTAAAGAAAGGAAGAGAAAATTAATGTAAAGATGAACTGAACATGATCTCCATTATTAATCAATTGTTGTAAGTACCCCTTGGACAAGGGTCATTGGTGACGGGTGGTTTAGATATTGACAATATTTAATAAATAATTAAAACAAAATGAATTTTGCCTTTAAGAACAATGGAGTAGCAAAATGGAGGCCAGGGAATTCTATATATCTCTAATAGACACACAGGTTTAGGATAACGACCATGATGCATGATGCAATGTTTATAATCAACCAGTTGAGAATACTGCAAAATTATTGGAATGGCAGGCGAAATTATTGGAATATACAGAAATAGCAAGAATGACAGGAAGAATTAGAGATAATACAGAACAAGCATTTATTGGAGAGTGGGACATTTACAGAAAATACCTTAAGGAGCATTGTAAAAATGTGAATTCTTTGGTAGGCTTAGACTTAGACAGACTCCTGGGAAATCATATGAAAATAAAAATTGGGGGAAAGTTTGGAGTGATAATGAAAAGTGCGCTACTCATAAGAAAACTAGGACCCCTGATGGGGTGAATGGAAGTCATCATATAAGCTGTGTTGTAGGAAATTAATTTATCTTTTGTAAATTGTAATACTCTTTGGCTAATATATATTTTTTCTTTTTCTTGATAGTAATTTTCTTTTTAAAATCAGTAAAGCAATAAAAAGTTTTTAAAAAGAGAGAATACTGCTGCTATGATAGTTTGAGTCTTACCTCTCATGTTTTTGCAAGTATTTGTAGATCAGCTTGGACACTAAGCCGAATGAAGCACAATTTCTGAAGATCATGGCAGTTTCCCCTTTGAGAATCCTGACTTCAAAACTCTGTTGCTTGTGACAGAATCCCATCGTTTAACTGGGAGGAAGAACAGAAGAGAATATTTTAGCTTAAAGTATAGCTGATTAATCATGCAAATTAATCAGTTGTAGGTTGAAGTTCCAAAAAAACACCACATTGAGATGTTGTTGTTACTGTTGTTATTTCAAGTATTCAAGAAGAAACAATAAAAAAATCAGAGACTCTGCTTTAGCAAGCAGCGCTCATATTTATGGGAGCACGGCGGCTTAAATTCGTACTATTGAGTTGCTGTAGGTGTTTATTAATCAAACTAATTTACTATTCAATTACACAAAGCGAATTAGAAAAAGTACCATTATACCAACTGAGAGCCATGCTAACACACAGTCTTTTCAGGTAATAAAAGACCAGGGAAGTTTCAGGTAAAATATAACAAGTGCTTTAAACGTGTGTTTTTCCATTTGCTGATTTAAAAATAAATAACAGGGTTGCAGCTTTTGCAAGTGCAATGCTGTACACAACACAAACCTCTCCATTCTATGGATGTTTCATTGGGGATTGCTTCCTGACACAAGCTGCTGCAAAGGGGGGACTGATAACAGTATCATTTGCACTCAGAACATTTCACAGGAAAGCAGGTAAGTCAGAAACACGAGTCATCTGGGCACCCGCATTCCATGGCTTCTCATAATATACAAAGCAACACTCAGAGATAGGCAGCAGAAGGAATAGGTAAATGGTTGTGAATTAACAGATGTTGCAATCCTAGACACATGAGTTCACTGATTTAAAAAGGGAGTAAGTGTACCAAAGGGACACGGGTGGCGCTGTGGGTTAAACCACTGAGCCTAGGGTTTGCCGATCGGAAGGTCGGCGGTTTGAATCCTCCCGTTGTTCGGTCTCTGCTCCTGCCAACCTAGCAGTTCAAAAACACGTCAAAGTGCAAGTAGATAAATAGGTACCGCTCCGGGGGGGGGGGGGAGGTAAACGGCGTTTCCGTGCGCTGCTCTGGTTCACCAGAAGCAGCTTAGTCATGCTGGCCACATGACCCGGAAGCGGTACGCCGGCTCCCTCGGCCAGTAAAGCGAGATGAGCGCCACAACCCCAGAGTCGGCCACGACTGGACCTAATGGTCAGGGGTCCTTTACCTTTATTTTTAAGTGTACCAACGGGTACACAACGCAGGTGGCATTGTGGGTTAAACCACAGAGCCTAGGGCTTGCCAATCAGAAGGTTGGTGGTTTGAACCACAGCGACGGGGTGAGCTCCCGTTACTTGGTCCCAGCTCCTGCCAACCTAGCAGTTCGAAAGCATGTCAAAGTGCAAGTAGATAAATAGGTACTGCTCCAGCGGGAAGGTAAACGGCATTTCCGTGCACTGCTCTGGTTCACCAGAAGCAGCTTAGTCATGCTGGCCACATGACCCGGAAGCTGTATACCGTAAAGTGAGATGAGCGCTGCAACCCCAGAGTCGTCCGCGAGTGGACCTAATGGTCAGGGGTACCTTTACCTTTAAGTGTACCAAGGATATGTAGGAGGGCAACCTGATGTCCAAAGTCCAGAAGGGGGTTCTTTTTCAGACATGAATTGGGTTCCTCAGGTGACATGAAGGAAGAACCAGATACACAGAGATCCTAAAAAATCCTTTGTGTGCTTCCAGACTGTTGCTATTTTCAAGGTGGCAATTGATTACATACCGGTTAATTCAAGTTGCACAACCAAAGTTGAGTTGGCGTCCTTGCTCAACGAACCTGCTTTATCCCCAAATTTTTGTGATAAGAAAACTGATGGGAATTGTAACCAGAAAGAAGACTCGGGACAAGTAATCAAGTGATGAAAAAGCTTATATTTAAATTTAAAGAATTTGTTCTGGAGGTCCGTTCTTAACCTGAAACTGTTCTTAACCTGAGGTACCACTTTAGCTAATGGGGCCTCCCACTGCCGCCACGCGATTTCTGTTCTCAGCCTGAAGCAAAGTTCTTAACCCGGGGTACTATTTCCCGGTTAGCAGAGTATGGAACCTAAAGCATCTGTAAGCTGAAGTGTCTGTAACCCGAGGTACCACTGTATTAAGGGAGGTAAAGGGACCCCTGACCATTAGGTCCAGTTGTGACTGACTCTGGGGTTGCGGCGCTCATCTCACTTTATTGGCCGAGGGAGCCCTGCGTACAGCTTCCAGGTCATGTGGCCAGCATGAGTAAGCCACTTCTGGCGAACCAGAGCAGCGCACGGAAACGACGTTTACCTTCCCGCCGGAGTGGTACCTATTGATCTACTTGCACTTTGACGTGCTTTCGAACTGCTAAGTTGGCAGGAGCTGGGACTGAGCAACGGGAGCTCACCCCGTCGCGGGGATTCGAACCACAGACCTTCTGATCGGCAAGTCCTGGCTCTGTGGTTTAACCCACAGCGCCACCTGCGTCCCAACCACTGTATTACAATTTAACAAATTAGAGAATCTGCCAACTGGTCAAATAACTAAGTGTGAGCAGGAGGAATCAGTGACCTCCTTGGGCATGTAAGCTTGGATGTTGTTGGCGCCCCAGCCAAAGGTGGGGGAGAAGTATATCCCTCTTGACTAAGTGAGACTTTGGCAATTAAAGCCCAACCTATGTACCTGGACCCCACGGTCTAGTATTTTCCATGGTGTGTAGGCACCCAAATGCCCCCAAGGGCACCCTCAAATGGCTGTGGGTGATGACTCAAGAATACCCCTTACCCGCAAAGTGTCTCACAGTGGCAGTGAATTAAGGCCGTTCCTTTCCTTGCCTGCCCACACCGGATGCCAAACAGCCAAATAATGCCAAAAAGAGGGAGTCCCCATTGTCATACGTTCAGAATGTTCAGGGATGCCATCCATTCAGAATTTTCTGGACATAGTAGCGCCCGGGCGAAAATTGTTGAAATGTCCGGGGAAATCTTTGGCCAAGAAAAGCTCAACAACTTTTGTGTTCATATTTTTGTGTTCATATTTTGAAATAGGGCAACCCTACTTGAGGGGGCTCTGCAAAATTTCAGGCTAGCCTGCCCCCTCCTAGAATCGCAGGTGGCTAAAGAGCACATTGAGTTTCTTTCCCCCTGGAGGGCCGAGGCAAATTTCCGTCCCCTGAATTCAGGAATGGAAGTGTGGGATAACATTTTCTGTACACAATGTAACCTCCCAGCTGAATAAAGAGCTGACATTGTCTAATCTCTCTGCAAACTCATCAGGACGAATGCTCAATAAGTCAAACAGCAGCAATCCTTTGTATCTTCCAGTCAAGCACTTTTCATCTACTAGACGAACAACCCTGAAGCCCCTCTGCTCAACAACTAGTGAGACACACTGCCCCTTACAGCCCCAGATCACTCCAAATGGACTGACCGGGACCTGTTCCTGACTTGCTGGCCAAATCTGGCATGTAGCACTATTAGTTTCCTACAGTGCTATTTTTCTAGAAAAAGAGGTGCCTGAACTCACCATGAACACCTCCCTTGTTCTCTTATAATGGCAATGGTACCCACCTGAGAGGTGGTGGAACTGAGTTCCGGCAAGTTCCGTCTAGAAAAAACTCCTGGTTTCCTGCCAAATTTCTAGTTTTTAAAAGTGGAGTATACAGTCTTGATTCAAAATCAAGTTTCCAGAGGTTTCCAGACATAGACAAAACCCCACTCCTTCATCTCAGGAACCCTCACATCAAATTTGGCTATGATATCTTCAGACATGGGTAGGCAAACTAAGGCCCAGGGGCTGGATCCGGCCCACGGATGGTCCGGGAATCAGCGTGTTTTTACATGAGTAGAATGTGTGCTTTTACAGTGGTACCTCAGGTTACATACGCTTCAGGTTACAGACTCCACTAACCTAGAAATATTACCTCAGGTTAAGAACTTTGCTTCAGGATAAGAACAGAAATCGTGCTCCAGCAGCGTGGCAGCAGCAGGAGGCCCCATTAGCTAAAGTGGTGCTTCAGGTTAAGAACAGTTTCAGGTTAAGTACGGACCTCCGGAATGAATTACTTAACCTGAGGTACCACTGTATTTAAAATGCATCTCTGGGTTATTTGTGGGGCATAGGAATTCGTTCATTATTTTTTTTCAAAATATAGTCTGCTCCCCCCCCCCCCCCCCAGGTCTGAAGGACAGTGTACCGGCCCCCTGCTGAAAAAGTTTGCTGACCCCTGTCTTAAGGGATATCCAAATGCATGCAGTTGGGAACGGTTCTTGATTCAAAATGGCACCTGGCAATGTCCAAAGACAGACCCAAATCCACTCCTGGGGTTATAATGCCAAGTTGGCCAACAGTACTGTCAGAGGTGTCCAAATACAGTGCAGTTTGGAATGGTTCTGTCTCCCATCTTGACTCCAAATTGCCAAAAGCTGCTCCCCCACCATGGGAACAGTCATGCCAAACTGAACAACCATATCTTCAGAGGCATTCAAATTGGTGCAGTTTGGAACAGTCACACCAGATTTGGTTACCATTTCTCCTTATTGATGCAGTTTGGAATGTTTCTATCTGCCATCATTATTCAAAATGGCACCTGGCATCCAAACATTGACAGAACCCAGCTTCTCCACAGTCAAATCATATTGGCCAATGGTATTTCAAGAGGTGTCCTAACAGACAGACGACCAAACCACTTTCCAAAATACATGGTGGGTATATCCATACATATAAGACACAAGGTGTTATGTACTGAGTTGAATAGGATCCAAAATGCAGCAGTCTGATTGGTCCTAGAACAATAGGATTCAGAATGCAGCAGTCTGATTGGTCCTAGAACAATAGGATTCAGAATGCAGCAGTCTGATTGGTCCTAGAGCAATGCAGCAGTATGATTGGTCCACAGGAGCCACCCAATCCAGCTCCAGGTGGAAGTGAATCCACAACCTGATTGGCCTGCAGGAGAATCCCGGAATTAGCCAATCACGTGCAGCCCATTGTGTAAATAATGTATATAAAGCAAATATTGGGGGGGAACTTCCATTCCTCCTCACCACTATGAGCTGAAGAAAGAGCATGAAATCCACTCTCGACTCCGAGTATATTTCACAGGGTGACTGCTAACATTAGTCAGAGAGCAGACGTATTGAAATCAGAGGACTTCAATTTTATGTCAATTGATTTCAATGTGTTTATTCCGAGTATCATTAACACGGAATATTACCCAAATATATTGTGGCAAGGGGGTAATGTAGGCACCTATCTTTGATTGGAATTAGTTTGACAGGCTTCCAGAAAGGAGATAAACAAAACTCATCGTACTATAATATCTTTTTAAAAATTAAGATTCCTTGCTGGTTCAAAGGAGACTCGAGATTTAGATGTTTATCTGAGGACATCCTTCGTTTTTTCCTCTCTGTGGAGGGCTGGGGATACTTTTCGCTTTGGGGTAAACAACAGCAATCTGAATGCTCAGAACCTCAGTTCTCACTCCCAGAGGAAGCATTCACTGAGTATTCCATCCATGTTAATTTTTAATTTAAAACCTTAAACCCACGAACAATAGACTTCTGACATATAAATATTAAAAATTAAATTTCCTGAGTTCATTATTTGATAATTAGAACTAAATAACATCTTAACTGAGAGACAAACCCCACGCAAAGCAAGTCAGTTCTATTTAAGATTCCATTAGAAAAGTGTTTGAGCTCGTATGTAATGGACCATAAAATTTAATTTGGAAATGATATTACCCAAATGATGAAATGATACCAGTCACAAAGGGACATGTAGTCAGCCCTCGCCTTTTCATTTGGTGTGATGCTCTTCTATTGATTGCGCAGAATTAAAAAGGAAATACTTAATTTTGCACTGAATAACACATGTAGGTTTTTCTGACTTTCTTTTTTCTGGATCCCTTTAGTATTTAAGTCAGAATTGACCACTGTAGCTCCATGTAATTACAAAGATTTCCTTATCTTAGCCTATTTGCTGAAGTCATCCTAAAGAAAGGGTCTTGTAATCCACTGGCTGTCTCATATCTCATTTACATTGGTGGTAATCCCTATCCTATCTCAGCATTTAGGTAATGACTTTGGGATTAAATTGCATTTCTTGCAATTCTTTACTTTCAAAATCTCCACAACATATCAGAAAGGCCTCACTGAATAGGTCTGTCAGAGGTCTGGGTAATGCAAAATGCAATGGGAGGTCTTTGGCTTCACTCTGAAATTAGCTTTCTTTGTAATAGGTTTTAAACGTTGCAATGCATCTCAGGGGGGCAAGAATAGATACATAGGATAGAATCCCAAGTAGTGGTTGGTGAGATTTCCCGGGCCCAATCTGGAAAATAATTTGGGTAAAATAATTCATTTTCAAACTAAAATTAAAATAAAACCTTTCTTTCCAAGGCCTTGTCATGTTCCCAATGATCAGGGGTGGGGGGGGAGAGAGATGCGAGCCTAGAGACTACCCTGCCTTAACATAGGGTCTTCCTCAACCTATGTATATAGGGAGCGGGTGGCGCTGTGGTCTAAACCACTGGGTGAGGTTGGCGGTTCGAATCCCCACAACTGGGTGAGCTCCCATTGCTCTATCCCAGCTCCTGCCAACCTACCTGGCAGCACAACTGAAAGCACACCAGTGCAAGTAGATAAATAGGTACCACTGCAACAGGAAGTTAACGGTGTTTCTCTGCGCTCTGGTTTCCGTCACAGTGTCCCGTCGCACCAGAAGCGGTTTAGTCATGCCGGCCAAATGACCTAGAAAGCTGTCTGTGGACAAACACTGGCTCCCTTGGCCTGAAACCAAGATGAGCACCGCAACCCCATAGTTGCCTTTGACTGGACTTAACCGTCCAGGGGTCCTTTACCTTTACCTTCCTCAACCTCTGGCTCTCTTCTCTTCCCCAAGAGGTGGGGAGGCTCTGACAGGTACCTGTGCTACCACTGTCAGGTGAGTCTTGACTGAGGAAACAAAAGGAGTCAGTGGCAAGGGGACAAACCAGCCCCTTCTTGTTAGTACGGTATTTCATGCAGCCGATGCTGCAAATTGTGACCAGTGTGAATCACATACCTGTCTGAAAAGACTGTGGGAACAGAAGACAGCCTTATCTCTCTTCCATTGTATGTACTTTGTAATGTACTTTTGCTTTTACTTCCTTCTGGTTGTTCTCTCAAAGCTGAAGAGAACAGTCGCCATTATGCTGTAGTCTGTATATAAAAAGATAAAGGGACCCCTGACCATTAGGTCTAGTCGTGACCGACTCTGGGGTTGCGGTGCTCATCTCGCTTTATTGGCCGAGGGAGCCAGCGTACAGCTTCTGGGTCATGTGGCCAGCATGACTAAGCCGCTTCTGACGAACCAGAACACAGAAACGCCGTTTACTTTCCCACCGGAGCGGAACCTATTTATCTACTTTCACTTTGACATGCTTTCAAGCTGCTAGGTTGGCAGGAACAGGGACCGAACAATGGGAGCTCACCCCGTTGCGGCAACTCGAACCGCCGACCTTCTGATCGGCAAGTCCTAGGCTCTGTGGTTTAACCCACAGCGCCACCCGCGTCCAGTCTGTATATAGTGTGTAAATAAATAGTAGTTTAGCTCTACGATGTCTCACTCTTCCTGCTGTGTTATGCCAGAAGATTAGTGTGCATATATGTCGTTGAGCACCCTGGAGAAGAAGGGAGATGCCTTTTCTAGTGCTGCGCACATCGGAGGGCGCTCAGAGTTCGGGGGGTTTGCAGGCGACCCCAGGGTGTTTCCCAACACTTCTGACTCAGGTCACACTGTAAGGGTGCATCTGGGCCTGTTTCAGAACAAGCTCAATGGGTTGCAATAAAAAGGCTTATTTCTTTCCCCTCCCCTCTTCAAGAGTTCCCATATCACTGATGCCAAGGCCTAACGGAAGAGTAACCAAAGCCTTGGATCTGCCCAGTGGGATTTTTAGCCTTTCCCCTTTCCTTCTTAACAGCAGATTCCCCATGTCATATCACAAACCCCTTTTTAATATCTTCTCTAGAGGTGGATTTCCATCTGGCAGAGAAAAGTCCCCATTATGCTAGTAGGTCTGAATAATGGAAGATCTACTGCGACCTCTGGGACGCGGGTGGCGCTGTGGGTTAAACCACAGAGCCTAGGACTTGCCGATCAGAAGGTCGGCGGTTCGAATCCCCGTGACGGGGTGAGCTCCCGTTGTTCGGTCCCTGTTCCTGCCAACCTAGCAGCTTGAAAGCATGTCAAAGTGAAAGTAGATAAATAGGTACCGCTCCGGTGGGAAGGTAAATGGCGTTTCCGTGCCCTGCTCTGGTTCGCCAGAAGGGGCTTAGTCATGCTGCCACATGACCCGGAAGCTGTACGCCAGCTCCCTCGGCCAATAAAGCGAGATGAGCGCCGCAACCCCAGAGTCAGCCACAACTGGACCTAATGGTCAGGGGTCCCTTTACCTTACTGAGACCTCCGGGTATAGGGCGGTATATAAATTCAACAACATCAGCAGCAGCAGCAACAACAACAACCTGGGAGACCTATCTGAGTCATGCATCTGTTTTGAGCATGCTCAGAGCTATTGCCTCGAAGGCCACACATACTCAAGCTCCAGCTTCCCTTCTTTATTCCTTTCACTATTAGTGTGAGTGAGCTCCCCTGGACACACTGTGAGTCCCTTGTTTGTAAAAATAAATGAGGTTTTAAAAAACTGATACCAATTTTTTTTTTAATGGATGTGGTGCTTGGGGGGAATTAAATTGTTTTTAGAACGGTGCTTGCTAATCCTGTAGCAATTCGCCCTTACTAAAAGCTGATGGAATTAAGAGGATAATTATGCTGAAAGGGAAGGGAAAAAAGAATGCTGTCTGGCTTCCTTTCTATAAAGACATGCTGAAACATGTTATTTTGTGTGTGTGTGTTTGGCTCGCAATAGATGCTCTGAGTCTGGCAACTTGATGATGCAGATGCATGGTCAAGAATATCCTATAAAAATGCCATACGGGAATACCATATATAAATACAGTTTGCGAAGGTGTCTCGTTGTGTTTACAGCTTGATTTGACCCAGGATTGTTTATTGTGTCAATGTGAAGCATAGGAATTCGTTCATTTCTACCCCCCACCCCCCCAAATATAGTCTGGCTCCCCACAAGGTCTGAGGGACAGTGGACCGGCCCCCTGCTGAAAAGGTTTGCTGACCCCTGGTCTAGATTACCCTTTGAGTCGCTTCCAACTTTACAATTCTACGATTCTATTATTCTGTGTATGGTGGGAAACACCTTAAAACAAAAACAAGACTTTGTATTGAATGCAAAGATAAAGACAAACACTTTAAAACGGAATGAAATTTGTGAAATTTGTAACTTTAGGTATCTATCCTCTCCACCAGCCATCATTAATGCAATACAAATTCGGGAATAAGAAGCAATGCGGACCATTTCACAAGTTCACATCACCTGTATGTACTGAGAATGTCTTGTACATTTTATAAAAAATACCTGGCTGTGTTACAGAGTTTGGTTGTATCCAGCCTTGGGGCATAATTAGAAACCTTCCTTCCGTCATTCTCCAGAATAGAATGAAAATTAATTCTTGTACAATGTTCTCTGGGCACTGAGGGAAACTTGACCCTATCTATTTACATACAGTCTAGGGGTCTGCTATCACACTCAAAGCAGCAAACAGCTTCTCTTATCTTGAAATGGCCCTCATTTATTATTTCTTGCTGAATACACCCAACCCACATTATTTCCATGATTCCTTGTAATAATAGACCTTACCCTAATGAAATTTGCATTATGAGAAGGTTACAGTACTGCCCCACAGGCAATTAGTTCTGTGCTCTCATTACTACATACGTAATTGTATAATTGATTTTAAAACTTACTTTGTTGACCCCCCCCAATGCGTAATGTATGTAGCTCATTAAAAGGAAAGAAATTTAATTAATATCTCTATTAAAAAGGCGTGGAGGTAAAGGAGACTGACAATAAAAAGCAAGGTCCGTTGTGCACAGAAGCAAAGGTAAAAAGTAACAATTGAAGCATTTTCCGTAGTATTAGTCCCTCGCCACCATATGGTACAATTATATCATTCAGAAACAGTTGCTAAATAGCTATGGCCACAACAAAGTTATGATTTCTGAGACAGCTATGCTTCTTGAACACATTTTAGACTAACATATAGTACATTAGACCAATATTATGGGAGGTAGTTTTTCTTAAGTACCATCTTCTGTCCCCATCCTCACAAAAACGTACATTTTGTAAGAAGATGGAATTCTACTCTGGTAGGAGAGAGGCTGTTAGCACTAGCCGTGGCTGTGGGAAGCATTTTTGTGAATAGTGTTCAGACGCATTTGGGTGCATGTAGAAGAAAGGTATTTTGGGAGACATAACTAGAGTGTTGCTTCGTAAGTACAGTGGTACCTCGGGTTACATACGCTTCAGGTTACAGATGCTTCAGGTTACAGACTCCGCTAACCCAGAAATAGTACCTCGGGTTAAGAACTTTGCTTCAGGATGAGAACAGAAATCGTGTGGCAGCGGTGGGAGGCCCCATTAGCTAAAGTGGTGCTTCAGGTTAAGAACAGTTTCAGGTTAAGAACGGACCTCCGGAATGAATTAAGTACGTAACCAGAGGTACCATTGTAGAGGAAAGAAAGTGTGATGGGCAAAGAAAATGTTTCAGCTGACTGCCTTCGGTTTAACAGCCATAGTCAAAAGTGCGTTTTTGCACTACTACTATGACCCTTTTGCGCCAAACACAAGTTATATGGCAACCGCCTGCATGCTAAATGTGCAGAATCAACATTCAAGATTAGAAACTGTAGTAGTGCCAAAATAATATACAGTGGTACCTTGGGTTACAGACGCTTCAGGTTACAGACGCTTCAGGTTACAGACTCCGCTAACCCAGAAATAGTACCTCGGGTTAAGAACTTTGCTTCAGGATGAGAACAGAAATCGCGCGGCGGCAGCAGGAGGCCCCATTAGCTAAAGTGGTGCTTCAGGTTAAGAACAGTTTCAGGTTAAGAACGGACCTCCAGAACGAATGAAATTCTTAACCCGAGGTGCCACTGTATTGTGTAGCCAAGCAGTTCCTGCCTTAACATGTAAACCTCTATACAGCTGAGATGTGAAATAATGTGTGATCATTGTCCAAAAACGAAAAGGAATACAAGCTGGATATGTGTAATATAGCTCAATCCAAACATCAGTGTTAGAAGGAATACTTGAAAAGCATCATTTTTTGCATTAATGAATATGGATATGCGCTGTAAAAGAAGGTAAAAGGACCCATGGATGGTTAAGTCCAGTCAAAGGCAACTATCGGTTTGTGGCGCTCATCTCGTTTCAGGCTGAGAGAGCCGGCGTTTGACCACAGACAGCTTTCTGGATCATGTGGCCAGCAGGACTAAACTGCTTCTGGCGCAACAGGACACCATGACAGAAACCAGAGCACACAGAAACACCATTTACCTTCCCGCCACCTATCTATTCGCACTGGCATGCTTTTGAACTGCTAGGTTGGCAGGAGCTGGGACCAAGCAATGGGAGCTCACCCTGTTGCAAGGGTTCGAACTGCCGACCTTCTGATCGGCAAGCCCAAGAGGCTCAGTGGTTTAGACTACAGCGCCAACCGCATCCTGTTTTACCTTTATTTTTACTGTAAAAGAAACGCACACAAGCCGCATCCGTGCATCATTTTAAACCATAGTTAAACTTTGCTGTTGTTGTTGTTGTTGTTTAGTCATTTAGTCGTGTCCGACTCTTCGTGACCCCCTGGACCAGAGCACGCCAGGCACTCCTGTCTTCCACTCCTTCCCACAGTTTGGTCAAACTCATGCTGGTAGCTTCAAGAACACTGTCCAACCATCTGGTCCTCTGTCATCCCCTTCTCCTTGTGCCCTCCATCTTTCCCAACGTCAGGGTCTTTTCCAGGGAGTCTTCTCTTCTCATGAGGTGGCCAAAGTCTTGGAGCCTCAGCTTCAGGATCTGTCCTTCCAGTGAGCACTCTTGGCGGATTTCCTTCAGAATGGAGAGGTTTGATCTTCTTGCAGTCCATGGGACTCTCAACAGTTTCCTTCAGCACCATAATTCAAAAGCATCAATTCTTCATGGCGCAGAGGGTGGAATTTAGGGCCACTTCGCTCCTTCCTTGCTCTTGATGCTGCCATGCTACCAAGAGATAAGTCATGGCTTTGCTTAGCCTTCCAGCCAACACCTGGCTCATGGTTTGTTCTCCCTGCCCCCTGCAAAAATAAAAAATACAAGTGGTAAGTCGAGAACAAACCTTGTTTACAGCTTGTGGTTTGTTTGGAAAGAAATGAACCAATTCTTCCTTAGGATCAAAAAGCTAGGCTTTTGAATTTGGCATCTTTTCACTGCACTTGAACTGATGGAAAGGGAACATCCATGTGGTATAGCTTGAGCAATGGCCACAATGACCGCTCCTCACATTAAATGGGGGGCGCCCTTTGCTTGGTCGCGTGCAGCCCCCTGGACCCTATGTGGTTCCCATTAGCAAACGCTTGGCTTCGCCTTCCCCAGGTAGGATACCTGGAGGTCTCCGCCTACCTCAGCCAGTTGCCCAATCCCACCTGAGGAGGCGTTGCCAAGGTGATCAGGCCAGGGAGGGGGAGGGACCATCCTGCCCACACAATAGGGGAAGGACCTTACCTGGGAATCGTCAGTTGGCTCCAGAGCTTCTACGGAGAGGACATCGCTGGACTTCCTTGCTGCGAAGGTAGGCCTGGGGCCTTTGGCCTCCCCGCCCCCCCCCCCGGCCACAGGGCCTCCAAGGGATGCTGGGGGGGGTGATAGATCTTGGGACCCCCTTTTAGAAGGGGATCCCTTCTCGTGGAGTGAAAGATGTTCATTTGGATCACCTGATATCATTGTGAGATCAGGTGACTGACATGTCAAACAGGCCTACAAGGGGTGGAGAAGCTCAGGATCTGGCCATTTATATGTTCTAGAATGCAATAGGTTCTCGAACTTAATTTTCCTTTTATTTATTGAATAAGAGCATGATCCTAATCTGTCCCTAAATAGAAAGTTACTAGCAACTCAGACTGATAACAAAAGCAGCCCGCATCTAGATACTGATGCAAAAAAAAGGACCGTGACATTTAATTCATGGGACAGAGACTAAAGGGACAGTTGCAGATTGTCTGATATTTGTCCTTCTCTGGCACCAAGACTTCATTGAAAATAAGTTATAGTTTTGCATGTTTTAGGCTTAGCCAAGTTAGTATTCATAGAGGGTTACTGATGATCAAGAAGCATTTTCAATGGCCATGCCCATATTGAATTGGATTTGTAAGATAAGTTAAGGAAAAGGCAGTTGTGTAATTTGCACACAAAGTGGTGAGAATTGATCTAAAACAAACCTTTAACTTTCTAACTGGTTTAAATGGGGAAAAGACCTCTGGATAATTACATCATTTAGCACATTGATTGTCTACATGCCAATTCTAATGATTTCAGAAATACAGGGCATCGTGCTTTTCTCATTTTTAAGGAAAGGTTTTTGTTCAGCTGAGAGTCATAAATGGTGAATTTTTTAAAGGACAGAAAATGGAAGAGCCAAGGAAACAAAAGTTTCATTACAGCAAACAAGGCTTATTTCACAAAAGCAAAGCAAAAGCAAATCAATGGGACACAATTAAAGGAACCACTTATCTCCCCTTATAATACAACAAAGTGTGCATGGGGATTAAAGGACTCCTTTGTATTTAAACTGAATGTGAAACTAAGTGTATGGTTTATGTAATTAGTGTAAAAAAAAAATTAACACATATAGCGAAAATTTAACCTATGTTCTTCCCAATTTATTTATTTAGACCATGAGATCACACTGGCTCTCATATAAACTGGTAAGAACGTAGGTTAAAATCCATGCTCAGCCTTCATCAATTGGCTTTGAGTAAGTTGCTCTCTCAGCCTAGCCTACCTTAATAAGTAAGTTGGGGACAAAATGGAAACTATTCCCTCAGAGCTCCTTGGAGGGTGCGAGGGATTATAAATAGTGGGAGACCCATCACCTCCTGGCAAATAGAAGGGTAAGAAATGGAGGCAGTGAGAGATTTTACTTTCTTGGGCTCCATGATCACTGCAGATGGTGACAGCAGTCACAAAATTAAAAGACGCCTGCTTCTTGGGAGAAAAGCAATGACAAACCTAGACAGCATCTTAAAAAGTAGAGAGATCACCTTACCAACAAAGGTCCATATAGTAAAAGCTATGGTTTTCCCAGTAGTGATGTATGGAAGTGAGAGTTGGACCATAAAGAAGGCTGATTGCCAAAGAATTGATGCTTTTGAATTATGGTGCTGGAGGAGACTCTTGAGAGTTCCATGGACTGTAAGGAGATCAAACCTATCCATTCTTAAGGAAATCAGCCCTGAATGCTCACTGGTAGGACAGATCCTGAAGCTGAGGCTCCAATACTTTGGCCACCTCATGAGAAGAGAAGACTCCCTGGAAAAGGCCCTGATGTTGGGAAAGAGGAAGGGCACAAGGAGAAGGGGACGGCAGAGGACAAGATGATTGGATGGTGTTCTCGAAGCTCCTAGTTTGGTCAAACTGTGGGAGGCAGTGAAGGACAGAAGTGCCTGGTGTGCTCTGGTCCATGGGGTCACGAAGAGTCGGACACGACTGAACGACTAAACAACAAACATTTTGAGGACCCTGAATCTTGAACTTTTGCAATCAGCAACAAGGTCTGGATAACCTGGGCTGGAAGACAGTGATTTAAAAGTGGGGGACATTGAAATCATTCCTGTGTCATGGTCAGATCACTTCCTGTTGAGATTTAGGCTTTTAGCACCTTTCCCCCTGTGTAGAGGTGGGGGATCTATAAGGATGGCCCACCATAGAAGGTTGGTGGACCCAAGGGGTTTCCAGGTGGCTCTGGGTGACCTCTGGAACATCCAAATGACTTGGGCCATTGACACGATAACCCCTTAACACCCTCTTCCACTTCATGGAGACTGTTTGGCTCCCTGGTATACTCCAGAGCTTAGGGCATGGAAACAAATTGGGAGGTGGCTTGAACGCGAGTGGAGGAAAGATCTGACAGAATGGTGAGAGCTCATCATTGAACAGTGACGGTTGCATAGAAGGCATACTTTGCTGCCTCCATTGCATCCTCATGATGTCAGGAGCTCGGCCTACACTCGAGTAGGGCCCTGGCAGAGACACATGCCCAACTGGCATGTTCTCTCCCTCCTGGTTGATCGTTCGGGAGCTTCAAAAGCTTTCTTCAGCCCGAACATCACAATGACCGATACCAACCGACACCAGCACACTTAGGGATCCGCAGAATTTGCGCATCTTGCGTAACAGACCTCGGCATCTCAGCATTTCGGCTAATCTACTTTATTTATATATAAACACACACGGAGCACTGCAACATGGCTCCCTCTCTCTCTTGTGTCAGACAGCAAAGAGAAAAAGAACAAAGGACAATAGTCCCACTTCATGGAACACAGTAACACAAATATCCTGTCTCTGTCACTTCCCACTCTGTGGAGTCAAAACATACACCCTCATGTGAAAGACAAAAATCCCATGACTGCAATCACGGAGCAGGAATTCTAACAGTCATTTAGAGGTTGTCCCAAAGGAGGTGGTGGAATGAACAGTAGCTTGCTGTGACTTGTTTGCAAAGCATGTTGAGGCTAAAACCAACTTGCCTCCACCAGAATCTTGTCTCCACTGTTATAGCAGATGAATCTCATGGGGTGTTCAAAACACTGTCTAGTCCTGTTGTGTTGGATGAGTTTCAGTTAGTAAGGCTTGAGGATGCAGACAAGGTGTTTCGATCAGTGTTTGGATCACCCTGGAACCTCTTGGCTTATAAAAACTAGCGAGGAGGGAACAATTGGCTGGGCCAGGGAGGTGATGAACGCCTCCTTGTGAAAAGGGGTCGTCCCTGCCTGCTTGAAGGAAGCAATGGTAAAACCATTCCACAAGAAACCCACCCTGAACTCGGAAAATCTAAGTACAGTGGTACCTCAGGTTATATATGCTTCAGGTTACATACGCTTCAGGTTACAGACTCCGCTAACCCAGAAATAGTACCTCGAGTTAAGAACTTTCCTTCAGGATGAGAACAGAAATCGTGCTCCAGCGGCCGCGCGGTGGCAGCAGGAGGCCACATTAGCTAAAGTGGTCTTCAGGTTAAGAACAGTTTCAGGTTAAGAACGGACCTCCGGAACGAATTAAGTACTTAACCCGAGGTACCATTGTAACTACCTGCTAGATGGTAATCTCTCCTTCTTGGGCATTCTTGGGGGAAACTGATTTTCTAGATGCATTTCAGTCAGAGTTTGGGGCAATTGGGATGATTAGGAACAATTTACAATGTGGGCAGCTCTCAGCTCAAATCTCCAGGGGGACATAAAGCAGTTGGGAATATAGTGAGATATATCATCCACAGACTGTGGGGCTAGGAATGGCCATGTACTGACTGTCAGATCTACAAAGCTGGGCATATGTGAAGCTTCCATCAGGCAAGGAAGTGGGAATCCAGTATATTTTAGAAGTAGGGAAACAGAAATGGAAATGGGCATAGAAATCTAAAGCAAGTTCTATTTGCTGTAGTAAGTTGAGCTCCTTGTTTGTCATACTTTGCATGTATCGCAGCTCGGACTAACTGCTCATTGCCTAACATTTACCGTATTTTTTGCTCTATAAGACTCACTTTTTCCCTCCTAAAAAGTAAAGGGAAATGTGTGTGCGTCTTATGGAGCGAATGCAGGCTGCGCAGCTATCCCAGAAGCCAGGACAACAAGAGGGATTGCTGCACAGCGATCCCTCATGTTGTTCTAGCTTCTGAGATTCAGAATATTTTTTTTCTTGTTTTCCTCCTCCAAAAAACTAGGTGCCTCTTATGGTCTGATGGTTCTTATAGAGCAAAAAATACGGTATTCTTTTCCAAAAGCCCAGGCAAACAAAGCAACAGTCAGAAACCTAAAACTGCTCATTGCGACCTGGCCATTGTACAAATGATCAAAGCTCCTATCTCAGCATTGCTTGTTTCACATGTGAATGTAATTGTAAAACTGTGAGCCCCAAGATGTGCCAGACACAGATTTTAGAAGGAGGAATACAGAATACGGCACTGTGTCAAGGTCTTTCAGGTCAGATCCCCAGGAGCTGATGTAGTTGTGAGCTGAGGGTGATTCAAAGGTTAAGTCTTCTACCAAAGGGCTAGTCTGGTCAGAGACATAATTGGAATAACAAAGTCAATATATGTTACTAGTGCTGGGACATAATCTTCATTTGATCTCTCACATGGCAGATTAATTAAGTGTTATCAATTAATGGCCTGGTAAAAGTGAACACCCTGTTAGTCAGTTTTCCAAACAGCATCAAGCATATCCAAAAGCCCTCCCTCCTACTGTGTGTGTGTGGAGAGAGAATTACTTTATGAGAAATGAAGGGAAATACTGACACTATTTGACAACGAGCAACTTTTTATAATTCTATAATAATCAATATTGTTTACGCAACAGCTAAACAGGCACTTTTATCTGAAAACCTCAACACGTTAATTAATTAAACTTCACAAAAGCCCCAGGAAAAATACATTAGTGCTGCTGCTTCCAGGAGACCCAGAAGTCTATATACACTGCAGATCTACAGTATATAAACAGGCTGCAAGTGAAATATTCTTCTCAGGAAGCAATAAACTGAACCAGCATGAGTTATGTAAGTTGCTTACATAGAAAACTTGATGTTTAAATTAGATATGATAAAGCCTTTTTTTGTTACAGCATTGTACAGAGCACAGGGACCTCTTTTTGTGCTGTCTGTGCTGGCACACATTACACTTTTCTCCTTACATACAAAAGGTACACAGCCGTTTGATAGTAATGGGTTAATCCTGATGATGCATTACTGTGATGAGGATACTACATTTTTCATAGCAGAACGACAGAGGAGCAACCAGGGGTGATCTGGTTGGCTGCGTCCTGGACCCTGCCTGGTAAGCTCTTGCAGCCAATTAAGTTGCCTGCTTATAGACTTCCTGCCTGCTTGTTTGTTGTGTGTGATTTCTATGTGCAGGTAAGCATCAAGGTTCTGCTGGATCCAGAGGGTTACTGTCCGATGGCTGGCTGAATTGAACTGCAGTGCGACTGTGGACCAGAGCCTTGGTTTGGCTAGAACAGGCATATCCAAAGTCCATTTCAGGGGCCTAAACTGGCCCACCGGTCGGTTTAATCTGGCCCCTGAGGCAGTTTATTTCCTGGGGTAAATGTTAGGTTGTGGGTGAATATATCAGACGACACAGCGATTCTTCAAACAGCTCTTGTTTATTCAGAGGCCAGAACTGAACTGAAGAGCTCAGTCAGCCTGCTTATATAGAGCTCCCGAACAACGTAACTGTAGCAACTTTCTAAAACTATCCAATCACTGAACGTCACTTTCGATCCTTCATTTGCATAACTATCTACAGTATCCCCCTGCTGGCCCAGGGTGAGAACTTCAATACATAACAGTAAAATCTTATTTTTAAATCTCAACAACTTCAATCTTAAAAAGAGCTCAAGAACTTCAAGCCAAAAAAAAGGTCAGCAACATGGGTCGGCCCTCACAGCCCTTCACTTCATCAAATCTGGCCCTCTTTGAAAAATGTGTAGACACCCCTGGGCTAGAAGAACAGATCCAGCTGCAGGCAGGGGGGTTGTCACTAAGGGAACACGGAGGGGCTCACCACTTTAGATCATCACTTTGTGGAGCCACAGGGACAACCCCACTGCTAGTTAGGAACTATACCAACAAATACAAATTGATCACAGTCCCAATAAAAGCAGATTAAAGACCAATATGCAATTTCTAACATGCACCAATTTAAAATATATGGTACTTAGACTGTATATACTAAGATATAGGTAGGTAGCCGTGTTGGTCTGCCGTAGTCGAAACAAAATACCGGTAATTTTTTCCCCTTCCAGTAGCACCTTAGAGATCAAGTAAGTTTGTTATTGGTATGAGCTTTCGTGTGCATGCACACTTCTTCAGATAGGTATTTTTAAATTTTGTATGTACTAAGGATAGAAATAAATCAAGATGCAATTAAATTCACAAAAACAGAGAAATCTAGCAAATGTTTCTGCTATGGTTTTGTGTGTTTCGGCCAATTTGTACGCCAGATACCATATTTGGATATTTCAGTAGATTTGGATATTTCAGTAGATTGGGAGTAAATAAACTATTTTGCTTATCTCTGTGAACATTGCATACACACACAAAATGTGTTACTGTTTTTATTGTCCACTCCCACAAAGGTAGAGCCATTAGTTATATGGAGTGTCCAATGTATAAATCATTCAAATTTTTATTATAGTCAAACTACTATGTAACATGGGTGGCGCTCGGAAGGTCAGCGGTTTGAATGGGGTGAGCTCCCGTTGCTCGATCCCTGCTCCTGCCAACCTAGCAGTTCGAAAGCACGTCAAAGTCCAAGTAGATAAATAGGCACTGCTCTGGCAGGAAGGTAAAAAGCGTTTCCATGCGCTGCTCTGGTTTTGCCAGAAGCGGCTTAGTCATGCTGGCCACATGACCCGGAAAAACTGTCTGCGGACAAACATTGGCTCCCTGGCCAGTAAAGCGAGATGAGCGCCGCAACCCCAGAGTCGTCCACGACTGGACTTAACAGTCAGGGGTCCTTTACCTTTTAAGGGCTGTGTGCTGGCTCCATATGAACTCTGAATTTGGGGTGCTTTGCAATGGCTCCAAGAGTGGGTTGGAATAATCTCTTACAGATACAAAGCAGCTTCTCCTTCCTGAAGTGATTTGTTTAAAAGAAAAAAGGCAATTTGCAGTAAAAAAATAACTTTGGAGAAACAGACTGTGTCGCCACATTTCAAAAATCAAAGCAAAAATCCACTGACACACCATATAAAGAAGATCCCGAGATTGGGTGAGGGGGGGCATAGGGGAGAAGGTGGACTGTATTATATTGACACCTAGTGCTCCCAATCAAGGGCTAATAGCAGGGAGGGCACTAGGAAGAAAATTTGATCACTGAGACAGGACTCTTGCTTCCAATCAAAGGCTAGAAAATGTCACGCGCCATCTTCCCAGTCAGAGCGCTGGTGGGGAGGGATGCTGAAGTAATTAAAAATGTTCTGTATTTCCCCTGCTTGGCCAGTCTTTCTCATTAGTTCCCTCAGAGAGTCATTTTGAAAGGCTTGTTGTTTGTGCTTTATTCATTGCACTGTTCTCGGTCTTTGACTGCACTAACGAGTGCTAGACTTTCTTTTCATATCAGTTTCTATCCTCCTTATTTCATATTTCAATAATAATTGTTCATTGTTTTAATTAAAATATATTATATTAGTTGTTTGGGTAGCGTCACATCGCCCTGTTCCCATTACGTGTGTGTGTGTGTGCGTGTGTGTATGTGTGTGTGTATTATTCTTACTATTTACTAAATTTGTACACTGTGCCCTCTACCCGCAGGACTCAGGGCACTTCACAGGATAAAATCACAATATAAAACCACAAAATACATAATCAAAATAGAAACATATCGTCTTCACAGTCTTCACCCTCTGACCACTCGTTGCATCACCAATCTCCTGGTTCTGAGCTTCTTCCCTTGAAGGTACCATAGCTAGTTCCTCCCACCATTCCTCTGCATCCAACCAGTCAATGACTTGCCGTATTTTTCGCTCCATAAGACACACTTTTTTCCTCCTAAAAAGTAAGGGGAAAATGTCTGTGCGTCTTATGGAGCGAATGTGTGGTCCCTGGAGCCGAATTGCCCAGGGGCAAAAAGCAGATTGTGCTTTTTTTTTTTTTTTTTTGAAAGAGGGAAGGGGGTGTTGAAACAAAGCCGCTGAGCAGCTGATTGGCAAGCGACTGGGAGGGAGATAAGGGATGCTAGCGATAAAGGAGGCTGCCTCGGAGTAAGTGGGGAGGTATCCTCAGGATTTTTGCATTGGGTCACCCCAAATTCACCATCAGATCACATAGCATGTCCATGGCTACAGCCTGCACCAAAAAACCCACACATCCAGGGTTTCGTGGGGCTGCAATGGCACAAAAACATAGCTACAAAGCACGGATCCACATGGATCCTCAGGATTTTTGCATTGGGCTACCCCAAACTCACTGTCAAATCACATATCATTGTGGCCACAGCATGACCCACAAAAATCATACGTCCACTGTTTCGTTCAGAATATTTTTTTTCTTCTTTTCCTCCTCTAAAAACTAGGTGCGTTTTATGGTCAGGTGCGTTTTATGGAGCGAAAAATACGGTAAATTGTGATGCTCAGAACTGGACACAGTATTCCAGGTGAGGTCTGACCAAGGCAGAATAGAGTGGTACCATTACTTCCCTTGATCTGGACACTTTTATTTCGCTGCTGCATCACACTGTTAAAGACGCCTGATCTTGGAAGAAAAGCGATGACAAACCTAGACAGCATCTTAAAAAGCAGAGACATCACCTTGCCGACAAAGGTCCGTATAGTTAAAGCTCTGGTTTTCCCAGTAGTGATGTATGGAAGTGAGAGCTGGACCATAAAGAAGGCTGATCGCCGAAGAATTGATGCTTTTGAATTATGGTGCTGAAGGAAACTGTTGAGAGTCCCATGGACTGCTAGAAGATCAAACCTCTCCATTCTGAAGGAAATCAGCCCTGAGTGCTCACTGGAAGGACAAATCCTGAAGTTGAGGCTCCAATACTTTGGCCACCTCATGAGAAGAGAAGACTCCCTGGAAAAGACCCTGATGTTGGGAAAGATGGAGGGCACAAGGAGAAGGGGATGGCAGAGGATGAGATGGTTGGACAGTGTTCTCGAAGCTACCAACACGAATATGACCAAACTGTGGGAGGCAGTGGAAGACAGGAGTGCCTGGCATGCTCTGGTCCAGGGGGTCATGAAGAGTCGAAACGACTAAACAACAACAACAAAGACCTCTAGATCCACATGCATCACTGTCCAGTCAGGTGTCCCCCATCAGTCACAGACTGCTTGGACACAGAGGAATGGTGGGAGGAAACAGCTGTATTTTATTTTCCATTATTTTTCATTCTAGCACTCCACACTTGTTTGTTTGTTTACTACATTTCTACCCCACCTTTTTCTTCACACTGCATCCTGTGGCCACCGAATAGTCCATTTCACTTGCCAGCATCAGCATCTCTTGCCTCTATGGAAATAAACAAAACAAAAAAGACCATTTAAGGGGGAAAACAGAGGGGCAAAAGAGGACAAGGGAGAGATAAATGGCAAAAGTTGCAGTACAGGGAGGACGTGCTGCAGAAAAGGTATTACCCTATTATGCATAGTAACAAATGGAGTCCCTGGAAATCCTACATTTTTCATCTTATCGACTTTGAAATACATGGATATTCATAGCTGTTACAGCTAACATTGTAGAAAAGAGAAAAGATATATATTGCTTTTGAAATTCATCAGATAACACCAGTAAATCACATGTCAAAATCTCTTTTTAAAAAGTGAGGCTCTCAAGACCAGCTTCCTTTGCTTATGCTAACCTGCATAAAACAAAATGAATGAAATAAACATTGCTCTCAATCACCGAAACAAAATGCCACCACGAAGGATGGTCTTGTTTAAAAAAAAAATGATTGTTGTGACTTGAAAATGCATTTTTAAAAGCAATTTTATTACAAAGTGTCCTATCAAAAAACATTTTAAAAATTATAGCTAACAGCATACATTCCTCAGGGCTTAGGGAAATCACTCTACACACAAGGAATTTCCAGAAAGAATTTAGTGGGGGTTTTTAAAAGAAGAAGAATAAAGTTGACTAACAGCACAATTCTAAACATTTCTAACCTTCAGTTCATTGAGGCTTAATATTCCCTGGTAAGTAGATATAGGGTTGCAGCTAAAATGTTGACAGATGGACTGCAGGAAAGGGATACTGAAAAGTAAATCCTTGGATGAATTTAATAAATAATAGAATAAAAATAATAAACCAGTTATCAAATATTTAGAAATGTTCTTGTTGTCTGGTATCGTACATTGGTCTCAAAATATTGTATTTGCTTGGCAGTCCTGAAAAAGTGAAGTCAGAGAGGGTTCACACAAGCCCAGATGAAAACTCTCGCCTCCAGAGCATGTACCGAATTCTGGCTGGCGCTGTCCAGCAAAGATGCCCGACTAGAAGGTAATTGTCATTATCAATATATTTGAATGTTACTGAAAAGGTTAGCGCCTGACTTGTCACCTTTATTCTTCTGGTGCTGTGACTATGCATTTTTAAATATTCTGTAGGTTTTTTTTTTTTTTTACATAGTAAAGATAAAGGACCCTTGGCAGTTAAGTCCACTCTGGGGTTATGGCGCTCATCTCGCTTTACTGGCCAAGGGAGCTGGCCTTTGTCCGCAGACAATTTTTCCAGGTCATGTGGCCAGCATGACTAAGCCACTTCTGGTGAAACCAGAGCAGCGCACGGAAACACCGTTAACCTTCCCACCGGAGTGGTACCTATTTATCTACTTGCACTTTTTGGTGTGCTTTCGAACTGCTAGGTTGGCAGGAGCTGGGACTGAACAACGGGAGCTCACCCCATCGCGGGGATTCGAACTGCCGACCTTCCGATCAGCAAGCGCTAGGCTCAGTGGTTTAGATCACAGCACCACCCACGTGCCATAAATGCCAAAAGGGAAGGGAAGGATGAGATGGGAGTTGGGGATTTTTAGGTTAGTGAAAGGGCAGGTAAAAAGAGACTTGATAGGGGTTTATAAAGCTATGCATTACAGATGTGTCAACTTGAATAAAAAATTGGGGGGGGCTAGTATTGCTGTCAGGGACACGGGTGGCGCTGTGGGTTAAACCACAGAGCCTAGGACTTGCTGATCAGAAGATTGGCGGTTCGAATCCCCACGACGGGGTGAGCTCCCGTTGCTCGGTCCCTGCTCCTGCCAACCTAGCAGTTCGAAAGCACGTCAAAAGTGCAAGTAGATAAATAGGTACCACTCCAGCGGGAAGGTAAATGGCATTTCCGTGCGCTGCTCTGGTTCGCCAGAAGCGGCTTAGTCATGCTGGCCACATGACCCGGAAGCTGTACGCCGGCTCTCTCGGCCAATAAAGCGAGATGAGCGCCGCAACCCCAGAGTCGGTCACGACTGGACCTAATGGTCAGGGGTCCCTTTACCTTTAGTATTGCTGTCCGCATGTCAATATGCAACAGTGGCCAAAGCCCAGGAATGGCTAAACCAGGTGAGGGTAGCTGAGGGGTCTCAAATCCTCAGTGAGTCAGGGACTTGTCAATCGTCTGCATGCTTGAGTGGGTTGAGTGGATGAGGCCAATAGTGGGTCCAACAGTCAAGTAGGTGGTGAGAGAAACCAAAATGGCCTGTTTTCGTGGCTCACAAACTTGAGGAAGCTTGTTTTGAGGCCAGCGGCTCTCCCTATGGTCATCTGAGGGGCCACAGAAGACATGAGCCCTCCATCTCTGAAATAATGAAGTGAACAGGGTTCAAAGGCTCTGGGTGGAAACCACCTCCCCAAAATTGCGATGTTCTCTCCAGCCTGCCCTCTCTTCCATTTAGGCCTCTGAATTATCTGCCAGTAGATATCCTGCTTCAACTGTATCTGTGTAGAGATACTGCTAGATTTAAAAGCAGGCACTAGGAATCTAGTTAACAGCCACACTGAGGCAGAATTCTAAACAAAAGCAGCATCGTAAAGGTGATGACATGTGCATGAACAGTTAAAAAGTGATTATAAAGGTAAAGGTAAAGGTACACCTGCCTGAACGGGCCAGTCTTAAAGACTCTAGGGTTGTGCGCTCATCTCACTCTAGAGGCCGGGAGCCAGCGCTGTCCGCAGACACTTCCGGGTCACGTGGCCAGCGTGATAAGCTGCATCTGGCGAGCCAGCACAGCACACGGAACGCCGTTTACCTTCCTGCTCGTAAACGGTCCCTATTTATCTACTTGCACCCGAGGGTGCTTTCGAACTGCTAGGTTGGCAGGCGCTGGGACCGAGCGACGGGAGCGCACCCCGCCGCGGGGATTCGAACCGTCGACCTTTCGATCGACCCACAGCGCCACCCACGCCCCTAAAAAAGTGATTATACATAGCTACAAATGATGCTCCCTTGACAATAATCTTACAGCCACCTGCATTTTGTCTGCCGATTTGAGAATCAGTATAGAAATAAAATAATTTAAGGCAGGAAGAAGACCAACAACTGCTTGGGGGTCAAAGGGTATGTCCCCCACTTTCCTATTTTCACATTTGCCAACCTCCCCCTCCCTGCTCCAACGTCTTGCAAAATATGAAAATGTTCCCGAAGTGCAAATTTCATCCCTACATAAATGCTGGTCCATGTGGGAAGGGCATTTATAGGAGGATTGTAGGCAAGGATTAAAAACCCCATTCCCATTCTGCTCCCTTTCGCTCTGATCCCATTATAAACTAAGACAATATTTTCTCCAGTTTCCAGCCACTATTGAAGCTCAGAACAGAAAAGATACTGGAATCAGCAGGAGCCACACTGAGATGTCAGACTTCGGAGCGCTTGGTACCTTGGGACCAGTGGGGGTGGGGAGTTGGTGGGGGGGAGGGCAGTAAATCAGTGCATGCTTGTCAACAGCTCCAAGCTACAGAATTACTCGAGCGAAAATAACAAATGGCTGTCATTGTGGAGCCAAAAACCTGTGATTATAATTATCACATCCCCAGTGACCTTGCATAAACTTTAATCCCTCTCCAATGGAGCATTTAAATAGCCTGCATCTACTGGCGAGAGACCATGTCCCTCTCCCCGGGAATATGGAGACCAGGAGAGGAACGAAGCAAGCACACACACAAAAATTCCACCAGGCCTGTCGGGTATCTTACAGCCTCTATTAAAGGGGCTGTACAAGAAAAGCAACTGTCACTGTCATTTTAATTGATATTATATGGCCCCACCAACTCAATATGCCTCAATTGTCTCTGACTCCAGTTAAGCTCAGCTTAACCACTTTAATCAGCTGAAAAGGTCAAACACCAGAAAGCGTTTGCCGCATCGTTTCAGCAGGTTTCTGCACTAAAAAAAACAAAAACCCTGCATATAAAAATAGTGTTGTCGTGGGGCGGCACTGTGACTTCTTCTTCCTACATTCCTTGACTCCATTTGCAATTTGTGATATAAGGGTCTATATGGTTAGATCAGGGGTCTGCAACCTTTAAGACAAAAAGAGCCACTTGGACCCATTTCCGAAGAAGAAAAAAAACTGGGAGCCGCAAAACCATTGTGACATTTAAAACAAATATATCTCCAGAGCCGCGATCTGACAGCGGGTGGGAAGGTGACGTCGGGACAGTGCGTGACTAACGCACGCACCGCCCCCATGCGACATCACAGCCAGTACAGCGCTCGTCACAGTGGGGAGTGTCAGGGCGCACAATGCGCCTCCTCCCCTCGCTAGTATCCGCCCCGGAGCCGCGGCAAAGGTGTAAAAGAGCCACATGCGGCTCCGGAGCCGCGGGTTGCAGACCCCTGGGTTAGATGGAAGATGTTCCATGAAATGGTTTTGTTTCATGGTTTAAGGATAAAATAATGTTGACCAGTAATGAAAGCATGTTACCCCTTTCCATACCTTTATAGCCTAATATAAGCAGAAACCAGTATGAAACAATGGATGGGATGTTAGCAGAGAGAGCACTTGTGTGGCGAGATCCCGCCTCCCACCAGTAGAAATAAAGACACAGGACACAGTAATTTAGGTTAATGGGCTAAAATTAGGCCACAACTTTATTGGTTACAGGTGATGAGCGGTATTGGCTTAGGCATTGGTCCTATCAAGTATCCAGCTTCAGCCTGATTGCTTGAAGACCGGGAAGGGTTAACACCAGCAGGGGGAGCCCTGCTGGTGCACATTAGCTAAGGGCTCCCCTGGGGTCACCGCTCAGGGGTGCACTTTAGGCCCTGACCTCCATAGGCTTCGGATGGGGCAACGCCCCCTGGAATTCTTTACCGGACTACCCTTCAATATTTGGGGGAGGTGATGGCGCTCCTCCCCCATACATCTACATAACAATATCCATACCAATGCCTAACTGCCAAAGCCGAGAAAGTTGTGATGATTTGCTACGAGGTAGGCGAAAAACCAAATGTCTGGTGCCAATTTGCCAAGTGGGGAAAATTCCTACCAGGCCCCTTAATGGCGAGATCCATAGCAAGGTCAAAAGAGGAACTTTGAAGGGCGGGCGAGTGGGAAACAAAGAGGGAGATTCTCGGCCGCGCTTGCCTTAAAGGAAGCAAGCCACACCCCCTGGGACAGCCGATTGGCGGGCCCGGGGATGACGTGGCCGAGGATTTCCAAGATCGCGCGGGGCTGGGGGCCAGTCTCCGCATGCATGTTGGGGCATAATGTCAGCAGCAGCACCTCCTCCCAAGGTCGGAAGTGGTTTTGCAGACTGTAAAGACCCATTTCTCTGTGTTTGAGAGTGAGTGATTGCTTCTTTTGTGCTCTGCACTCACAGAGATACCTCTGAGATCTGAAGGGTTAGGAGCTGGACCCTGGAGAAGATTCAGGGGGTGCCCCCCCAGTGGGATAGCAGACCCCTCTAGTTAGGTACTGTTGGGATACTGCCAGGGAGACATAGGCCATCACTGCCTCCACGCCGACTCCGGACTCCGGACGTCCATCGACCTCCCGCAGATACAGTATCAGCAATTAGCGACATGAGCTCCAGAAAATAGCCTTCCACATTCCAGAACTGATGCACGCTCTATCAGCAGATAATGCACAGCGAAAGTTGCACTCAGGAGAGCATTATTTAGAAAGTTTATTCAGTGTTGGTCAGAACAAAAAAACATGACCGCCTGCTAGCGTGTTCAGGCACACACAGAGAGAAACAAAAGCAATAGAAAAACATAAACATCCTGTGAACAGGAAATACGCAGGCTGGGACTCACATAGCCTGCTCCCTTTTAAGGTGGAACGGAAATATCCTAACAGGTACCTCCTTCAAGGCCCTTGCCACCAGTAAGGAGCTTCTCCTGTGGGGCGGGGAACACCCAAGATTCAGTGGCATCTTGAGCAGGCACCTCCACTGCCAAGGAGACAGAGGTGCCAGCCTTGGCACAAACCAACCTCACAAGCCCTGCCCACTGGCAGAACTGCCCCTTTGCTTGCTCAGAGCAGGAACGCCTGCAGTTTGTTTCTGCCTGACCCTCACACTCAGCCGAGCTATTTACCCACCGTGCCTTTAACCCATGGGTAGGCAAACTAAGGCCCAGGTGCTGGATCCGGCCCAATCGCCTTCTAAATCCAGCCCGCGGGCAGTCCAGGAATCAGTGTGTTTTTACATGAGTAGAATGTGTCCTTTTATTTAAAATGCATCTCTGGGTTTTTGCCTGGTGTTTTTACATGAGTAGAATGCGCTCTTTTATTTAAAATGCATCTCTGGGTTATTTGTGGGGCATAGAAATTCGTTTATTCCCCCCCCCAAAAAAAATATAATCTGGCCCCTCACAAGATCTGAGGGACAGTCCGGCCCCCTGCTGAAAAGGTTTGCTGCCCCCTGCCTTGCTTTGCCTATGTATCACTCAGATTTATGCATTAAAACTGGCAGAAACTGAAAGCTGAGTTTGAATTCCTCATCTGGCATTGGGGGCCAGGACAGATGTCATTATGCTAAGCGTCCTTCTTGTCCCTGGCGATCAGTATTTCCATTCTTGAGCCTTGTACATACCAGAGTTGGAAGCTTAGAATCATAGAATCATAGAGTTGGAAGAGACCATAAGGGCCATCGAGTCCAACCCCCTGCCAAGCAGGAAACACCATCAGAGCACTCCTGACATATGGTTGTCAAGCCTCTGCTTAAAGACCTCCAAAGAAGGAGACTCCACCACACTCCTTGGCAGCAAATTCCACTGTCGAACAGCTCTTACTGTCAGGAAGTTCTTCCTAATGTTTAGGTGGAATCCTCTTTCTTGTAGTTTGGATCCATTGCTCCGTGTCCGCTTCTCTGGAGCAGCAGAAAACAACCTTTCTCCCTCCTCTATGTGACATCCTTTTATATATTTGAACATGGCTATCATATCACCCCTTAACCTCCTCTTCTCCAGGCTAAACATGCCCAGCTCCCTTAGCCGTTCCTCATAAGGCATTGTTTCCAGGCCTTTGACCATTTTGGTTGCCCTCCTCTGGACACGTTCCAGTTTGTCAGTGTCCTTGTCAGCTTTTTTAAAGGGCCCCCAAATTCTGGGTCCATTAATACTAATGAATGAACGCTGATGATAGCCTGGGTGCAAGTTGTTGGTTCGGCTTGCGCAAGGGACCTGCACCAATGCCATTCAGGGTGTAATGGTTCTAGGGGTTGCTCGTGTGTAAGCAGGTGTCTATCTCCCCGGCTGGGTGCAAACACCTGGGTGGGTTGCCAAAGTGAACCTTTTCTGTCCGGACAGCCACTCACCCGTGGCTGACTCAATCGCTGGCAGAATCCGTCAGCGGGCGTTTCTTAAACTTCTTCCAGCAAAGAAGCTCTTTGACGCCTAGTCTCCTCCTACTCTCTCTGCGCGAAAGCCTTCTGCGCAAGGAGGGCGTGGGCAGCGGAGGACCCCTATTCTCCCCGCTGGTCCCAGGCAAGGAGTCATGAGACCGCCTCGCCGCTTCCCCCATCTGCCCTCCTTCTCCACTGGTGCTACGCTGATTCTCTTCCCCAGAAGATGGGCTGCTTCTCTCGATCCCGGGACACTCTCTGGAATCCCGCTGGCTTTTGCTCTCTCCCTCCGGCACTGATGGCAGCTCCCTGACACAGGGATATTTCTACTCTGAACAGGTGGGCCACATGCTATATCATAATGAGCTTTTGGAATTCCCAACGGTTTGTCTACAAAAATGTAGAGGGGCAATTGTGAGGCACTATATACTTGAGCTTTGGGGAAAAAAAAATTTTTTTAATGAAATCGCTCCATAAAAATGGCTTTTACTAAGCCATCATGGAATATGAAGTCACGTCAACCTGCATGGATAAAACAAAGCAGAGAATAACAACAAACACACAGTTCTCACAAGCTAGGGAGGTATGCAGTTCAGTTGCATTTGGAATAGTGCTGTGTTGCTTTTCTAAATGATCTGGAGTCAGATTTGAGCTATGAGGTATCTAAAATTGCAGATGACACACATCATTCAGGATAGTGGAAGTCCAAACAGGCTGTGAAGAGCTCTGAAAGGACCTCTTCAATCAAGATGAAGAACAAAATGGCAAACAAAATTTGATGTAAGTAAGTGCAAAGCAATGCTTAAAAACCCAAACTTCGCATGTACATTAATAGAGACTGTTTGCGTCAAGCCAGAAAAAGATCCTGGTTGTCAGTTTAATAAAACTGACAGATGAAGAGGAAAATTCTGTGTTAGAAAAAGGAAGGGAATTAAAATAACCAGCCAGGAGTTAATGGCACACTTGGAATGAAAAAGGCCATACTAAAGAGTATTTTGTTTATTATAGTGTAATGGAGATTATCCATAATAATAATAATAATAATAATAATTTATTTGTACCCCGCCCATCTGGGCGGCTTCCACAAAGACCAAAAATACACTAAGAACTTTCTTCAATATCACCAAAGGCACTTACATTGAACTTTTCATAATACAAACACTTATTTAAATATAATGGATTATATTAAATGAAATATAATTATTTTGTTAAAAGGCAGCTTATTAATCTAATAAAGTGCTTTGGTAGATGTTCCTGGTATCAACACATGTGTAAACATGAACACAATGTGCAACATTGGTTTACATAAGAAATAAAAAATTCTGGCAATCCAGGAGCCTTCCTTGTCCCCTGGGAGCTCCTTAGCCTTGCATAAATTCAATAAAGGACCATGGCATAACTTTCTACCATGCAGATGGTAATGACCAACTTTCAACCCAGCATCTATAACTGTTTCTTTCTTAGCAGATGAATTTATTTCGACTTGTATCATTGGAGACTGCTATTCAGTTACCCTAAACAAAAGGAAACTTTGAAAGCAAACGTGATTTCTCCAAGCTTTTAGATCTGGAGCAAACTTTTATATCCTTTGTATGACCTAAAAGAGAATGTCCTTCAGACAAAAGCAACAGAAAAGCAGAATGTGGTGCCAGGGAGAGAAAAAAAATGTGTATTTGTCTTTAAGGTTAACGCGAGCAATTGCGGAGTGCATGAAGGGAAAGGATGCAGGCTGAATTGACTAGCTTTATTATTACGCACTGACTTTTATCTAATCAGATGCAATTATTTAAAAAGAAATCATGAGATTTTCTTATTGAAGGAAGAGCAGCAAGCTGGCCGCTGTGATGAATCTGGCACAAGCACGTTCCCTGGGCCAGCTGATTTATCATGTCTCATTCCAGGAGTACTTCCTTGCTTGCTCATTTCTCATCTTATTACGGTGAAGTTGTAATTAAAGAGGATCGTCCCACAGAGAAGAGTTTCTCCCTTAGGATGAGCTCAATTATAAATGCAGTTGCTCTTACGCTGAGACCAATCTCAGGAAGCGAGCTTGATGAAATCCGTCCCTAAAATGTTGACCTTAAAGCAGACCTATAAAATGCTAGGGTGAGTTTCCTGGGCAAATGCTGATCATTTCATTTTAAACATGTACACAAGTCCATTGATTCTCTTATGATTTACAAAGGAGATAGCATGGGGGAGTTTCTGGGCTCTTCTAAATAAGCCCAGAGATGCATGTAAACACGGGCATTCGTGTGCCAACTGTCTGATCCAAGAGAATTTGTTTTATGGATGAGTTATTGCTTAACATTAACTTGTACGGCATTGTAAATATACCTGGCATCATTCAGTGGTAGGTCAGAGCCAAGCAGATAACAGGCCAATTCTCGAAATGGCTAACAGTCTACAGATGCCATCAATGACAAACTATGAGGCAGAACATAACATACATAATGTAGGAACAAGTAGCCATTAGAGTTTGATCCTTGGATATGTGGTCTTCAGACAGTCTCAACGAGGAATTACAACAGAGTTCCAATGAAGCTGTGTTTTGTGCACTGGACTTCATTTAAGGCTTGCTCCTGTCTCCCCCCCCCCCCCCACCAGATACTTCTGTTAAGTCTGACAAATCATTTCCCTGACACAATAAATTTGTTATGGAACATTATCTCACTTGGAGGAAGGTCGTGGTGTGCTAAAGGTCATGCATGGTAACTATTATCTCATGAAAATGGTATCCCTACCATTCTAGTATGCACCCTTAAATGAAGGAATATTGAGCTGGCAACGAGAGATTCCTCATAAAGAGCCTCATTTATGGGAATCCTACAGGCACGGTGCAGGATTTCTTCATGGTATAAGATCTGAAAAGCAAACATTCGGGTTACAAAGGTACAACTGTATTGACTTTCTAGCAGTAACTGGGGAAGTATAAATAAGAAAGATTTGTACATTATTTTGTTCTGAAATATTTTGGTGTAGTTGCGTGTCAAGGTCCCCAGGGCCACCCCAATAACTCACACATCACACATAATTTTTTGTTTAAGATTTTTGGCATAATTTTGGCCACAACTTTATTAAAATACAAATTTGTGAGTGGTTGCTTAGGCATTGGTTGCGACTATCTGCCCCCACCATGGGGGACAGACTGACATTCTGCACGATGCGAAAGTCAGAATAGGGGAATACACTTGGGGGTAACGACGGAGCAGGGAACCTGCCCTCACCCCAAATGCACCCAGGAGCTCATTGCTATGGCAACATTAACTTCTTCCCAACAACAAGGGAAGCCCCAATCGCATCAGTGGCAAACGCTCAATTAGCTCGCCCCCAACTTTGGAGTGTCCTGGCGGCCCCCACCGCAACACGTGCTCTCCATGAAGGAGAACACGATTTTCATTCAGATTCAGGACTTATTTTCCTGAGGATATGCAAAAGATTCAGAAGTGGCCTGCTTCAGAAAGATTTGCCCAAGCCGAAATGAGATATTTCCGCCATATTGCAAACTGACATAGAAGCCTGCAAAGCAATTTGGAGGGGATTTGGAGATTTGCAAACACTATTGGCAGTGTGTTCGCAAACACTGAAAATTGTTCCTCAAGCTCATCGTGTAAATAAAATGCCAGAATAGAGGGAGAGCTCTCTCTTCTGACTGACACGTCAAGGTTCTAATCAGAGGGGATAATTTTACCAGTCACGGGGCTTAAGGGAATGGGCGTTGGATTTATATTTCATTTTGTTATTATATGTTCTGTAGTCTTTGCTAGTTCTGCTGGTGATGCCTACTTGGGAAAGAATGGACATTCAAGTCTTCCTACCTCTGCGGCATATGGCCACACCCTCATTCCTGTCAAGCTTGTTTTGCACTTGGTCTCTGTGACTTTTGGTGCCAATTGGGCAGAACACACCACACACACCCCTCCGCCATTAATCATAATTCTCTAGGCCTTGGGTAGGCAAACTAAGGCCAGGGGGCCGGTTCCGGCTCAATCGCCTTCTAAATCCGGCCCGCGGACGTTCTGGGAATCAGCATGTTTTTACATGAATAGAATGTCTCCTTTTATTTAAAATGCATCTCTGGGTTATTTGTGGGGCATAGGAATTTATTTATTTATTTATTCATTCATTCATTCATTCAAAATCTTGTCCGGCCCCCCACAAGGTCTGAGGGACAGTGGGCTGGCCCCCTGCTGGAAAAGTCTGCTGACCCCTGCTCTAGGCCTTGCTTCCTTCTTCTTGAAATCAGACATATTATTTCCCAAGGGGCACTTCTATAATGCGCCACAGAGAGAGAAATGAATCCCTATAAGTTCCACATTTTGCTGCCTGAGGTGAAGGACGAGATGGTGCCCCACCTTTTATGTACAAAAGTTGACACAACTTGCAGTTGAATCTTACTTCAACACTGGCAGTGAAACAGTGTCTTCCGTTCTGGAGTGCAATAAGAAGAAGCGGATAGAAGGAATAGTAAGTCTTACTATTTGCTTGTTGCATTTCCTTGGTGGTGAGAGAGGTTGGGGGTGGCCTAGGGTGTGGTTGGTTGTCTTTGGCTGTCTGTAGTGAGATTTGTTTATGTGTGTGTGAGTGTGGGGTGTGTGGATTTTTGGATCAAGTTAGCCAGATTGATTCGTATGCTGTCGGTGGAGTCTTGTTGGTGTCTTGTTGGGCTATGTATGTGATAAAGGGGAACCATACCAGGGTGAAGGCATCTTCTTCTATTTGTCCCCATGTCAGTTTTGGTTTATTGGTTAGTTTAAGGCTATTTCCCATACTATTTGATACCATTGGTCCATGTTGACTCCTGACAGGTCCCTCCAGTGTCTGGCTATGATGCTTCTGGCTGCTGAGAGTAGGTGGGTTATGAGCTTTTTATAATGTGAGTGGGCCTTATTATCTTGGAAGATGTTCAGTAGGGCCAGTTCTGGGGTGGCATCTAATACTTGCTTAGTTATTTTGCCTATTTCTTGTATGACTGATGCCCAGAAGAGTTGGGTTTTGGGGCACTCCCACCACATGTGGAGGTATGTGCCTGTGGAGGTGCACTCTCTCCAGCATTTTGGTGAGGCTCCTGGGTGTATTTGCGCTAGTTTCTGTGGCATTAGGTACCACCTGTAAGTGGTTTAAAGGGTTTAAAGGGATGTTTAGACCACATTCTAGTCCATTGGGTTGGGGTTAATCTCATAGCCTGTATCATCCTCCCATTGAACAATACTTGATTTATCGGCAAACCTTGAAATAATTTTTAAATAAAACTATTTAATAATAATAATCAAACCCCGTCTGATACACAACGAAGAAGGTGACCTGACCCCTTGCTGAGAATCTGTATGTGTAGAATTCAGTTTATTTGAGATTTCATCTAACATTAAAACATAGGCTGAATAATAGTGTGAATAAACAGCCTTTTCGTTTCCCTACTTAAGGAAGTAAAAGAATGTGAGGTTGGTCCCAAGTCTTGTAGCTTTTGACACATTTTTAGGTAGTTAGGGCAAGAAACAAATAAAGGTGAGGGGCGGGGACCTGTTCCCTGATTTTGATGGCCTGGGATTCAGACTCAGAGGCTGAACCTGAGGAATCCCAGCCTGCACACTGCACAGGAGTCCCCGCCTCCAGAACCAGCTGAGCCGGGGCTGGGGCATGAGCCTGAAGGGTCTTAACCTGTGCTGGATCCTCAGGTGCAGGCATCAGCTGAGTCTGCTCTGGCCCCTGAGGTGATGGAGGACCCATTGCCTGCAGGTGTTCCACTCTCACCCCCGTCAGGGGAAGCTGAGGTTGCCTTTGGGTCCGGTAATCCTCCAGCCTCTCTTGAGCTGCAGAGGCTCAGGGCAGAAAGGCGGAGGGAACTAAGTTCCTGCAGGAGGAGTGCTCGCCTCCAGGCCAGGAGAGGCGAGTCACCAGAGGATTGGGGCCGCCCTATGCCTCGGGGCAGATAAAAGCCAGCCAGCCACAGTCCCAGGTTGCAGGAGCAACATTTTTGGTAGCCTGTTCCTGCCTGCACCCTGTCCTGCACTTCTACCAGAGATCCTGACCTCACCCGACTGCCTGCCTTGAACCCAGCGTCAGCTTTGATGGACAGCCTCCATACCGCACCCTCGACCTCGGACTGGACTCGGACCTCGCCGCACGGTTAACCCTCGGGTCCAACACACTGATATTACTGGCTTCCTGACCAGCGTGTTCACTGATGTTCAAGAGGAAAAACCAAGTCCGTATACAAAGCAAGCTAAATGGTCCAGAGCTCTACTTTAAGTTTGCTGTTTCTCCTTTTCTATTCCCATTTTCACTCTCCGTCTGTCTTCATTAGTCCGCTGGCACTTTGCTCGGATTAGTGAGCTAGTTTCCATGGTTTCTAATTTTCACTTTCTATCTTTCTTTGCTTAACTCATTAAATTGCTCATTACTTCAGTGCATTTTACAGGAGACATATTTATTGTATTAGTTACACAATGGCCAGATTAGTAAATGATAGGCAGCTTGCAATTTGAAAGAATATGTTTTAAGAACGGAGAGGAAATGCAAGATATAGTGGTATTATCTAGTAGGTTTAGCATAACCAGAAAAAAAGTGCTTTCAATAATTTCTTCTGTATCAACTGGTGGGGGCCAGAGTTCTTCCTATGGTTAAGAAATAATGCCTAGCTAATATGATAACTCAGAAAAACCATTCACCTTTAATTTTTGGCGTTCCTGGAGACCACATTGAAAAGCTTGGCTTTACAAAACGGAAGGATTTTTGAGATGCACGTAGCCAATTAAACGTGGCCTAGATGAGATTGTATCTGCATCCATATTGGCCCAAGTGCGTGAAAAGATCTTAACTTGCAACTAAGAGGAGAAGAGAATGCTACAAAAAGAGAAAGCTGTGCACGACAGGACATAAAGGTAAAGGTACCCCTGCCCGTACGGGCCAGTCTTGACAGACTCTGGGGTTGTGCGCCCATCTCACTCAAGAGGCCAGGGGCCAGCGCTGTCTGGAGACACTTCCCAGTCACGTGGCCAGTGTGACAAAGCTGCATCTGGCGAGCCAGAGCCGCACACGGAAACGCCGTTTACCTTCCCGCTGGTAAGCGGTCCCTATTTATCTACTTGCACCCGGAGGTGTTTCGAACAGCTAGGTTGGCAGGCGCTGGGACCGAGCAGCGGGAGCGCACCCCGCCGCAGGGATTCGAACCGCCGACCTTTCGATCGGCAAGTCCTAGGCGCTGAGGCTTTAACCCACAGCGCCACCTGCGTCCCTATGACAGGACATAAGACAGGGCAATATTCCTTGTAAGAGCTTCTATGTTGTACAATAATGCTGTATACCACATTGTCTCACTACTTAAACAAAGGCATTGATACTAATGTCTTTTCCTTTGTAACCTAAAGAGTATGGTTGTTGTTCCTTCATTGTCACGTGCTAAATTAAATGCAATTATCTTAGCTTACCCTGAAAAGACTTATGAAAGGATGAATAGAAACAATTAACATAACAACGGATACATTAACAGCCAAGGCTTGACTTGCAAGCACCTGTTTGTAGTTTTTGTGAGATAAGCATATTACCCTCTTTGTTTAGCCAAGCAAATGTTAAGTGCTGGGGGGGAGGGGGAGTGGGGACTTGCTGGTTCTCCCTACAGTGATCTGCTCTTCTGAGATATATTGCAGCAAACCACAAGGTATTCAGGAGGGATAACACTTCGGAGCCAAGGCAAAAACCTACATGCCAGGCCATGCACCAAAACTACAATAACAACAACAACAACAATTTGTTATTTATACCCCGCTCATCTGGCTGGGCTTCCTCAGCCACTCTGGGTGGCTTCCCAAAAAATATTAAAATACTGTAATACATCAAACATTAAAAGCTTCCCTAAACAGGGCTGCCTTCAGATGTCTTCTAAAAGTCTGGTGGTTGTTTTTTCCTTTGACATCTGGTGGGAGGGTGTTCCACAGGGCGGGTGCCACTACCGAGAAGGCCCTCTGCCTGGTTCCCTGTAACTTAGCTTCTAGCAGTGAGGAAACTGCCAGAAGTCCCTCGGTGCTGGACCTCAGTGTCCAGGTAGAACGATGGGGGTGGAAACGCTCCTTCAGATATACTAGACCGAGGCCGTTTAGGGCTTTAAAGGTCAGCACCAACACTTTGAATTGTGCTTGGAAACGTACTGGGAGCCAATGCAGATCTCTCAGAACCGGTGTTATGTGGTCCCGGCGGCCACTCCCAGTCACCAGTCTAGCTGCCGCATTCTGGATTAGTTGTAGTTTCCGGGTCACCTTCAAAGGTAGTCCCACGTAGAGCACATTGCAGTAGTCCAAGCAGGAAATAACCAGAGCATGCACCACTCTGGGGAGACAGTCCGTGGGCAGGTAGGGTCTCAGCCTGCGTACCAGATGGAGCTGGTAGACAGCTGCCCTGGACACAGATTTGACCTGTGCCTTAATGGACATCTGTGAGTCCAAATGACTCCCAGGCTGCGCACCTGGTCCTTCAGGGGCACAGTTACCCCATTCAGGAACAGGGAGTCCTCCACACCTGCCCGCCTCCTGTCCCCCAAAAACAGTACTTCTGTCTTGTCAGGATTCAACATCAATCTGTTAGCCGCCATCCATCCTCCAACTGCCTCCAGACACTCACATAGGACCTTCACCGCCTTCACTGGTTTCACTTCCTTCACTAAAATCAAAGACCTACACTGGCTCCCAGTACGTTTCCAAGCACAATTCAAAGTGTTGGTGCTGACCTTTAAAGCCCTAAACGGCCTCAGCCCAGTATATCTGAAGGAGCGTCTCCTCCCCCATCGTTCTGCCCGGACACTGAGGTCCAGCTCCGAGGGCCTTCTGGCGGTTCCCTCACTGCGAGAGGCCAAGTTACAGGGAACCAGGCAGAGGGCCTTCTCGGTAGTGGCGCCCGCCCTGTGGAACGCCCTCCCACCAGATGTCAAAGCGATAAACAACTACCTGACATTCAGAAGACATCTGAAGGCAGCCCTGTTCAGGGAAGTTTTTAATATGTGACATTTTAGTGTATCTTTCATCTTTGTTGGAAGCCGCCCAGAGTGGCTGGGGAAACCCAACCAGATGGGCGGGGTACAAATAATAAATTATTATTATTATTATTATTATTATTATTATTATTATTATTGAGAAAACAGAAACCTCGCCCGCCCTGGTCCTTATTCCATTCAACTTTCCCCATAATCCAATGTCACTTCAATATGCATTTGGTTTGTATGATACCAAGCAAAACAGACTTACCTTCACTGCACTAAAGGTAAACCAGAGCGCACGGAAATGCCATTTACCTTCCCACCACAGCGGTACCTATTTATCTACTTGAGCTGGCGTACTTTCGAACTGCTAGGTTGGCGGGAGCTGGGACAGAGCAACGGGAGCTCACTCCGTCACATGGATTCGAACCGCCGACCTTCCATTCGGCAAGCCCAAGAGGCTCAGTGGTTTAGATCACAGCATCTTCAACTGCCCCAAAGATGCCGTCACAAAAACCCATGAGCCATCACGGCTTCTCACTTTGTCATGCAGAATCCCGATTTCCCAAATGAAAGCCTTTCCTCTGCTGCACCCTCAAAAAACCTCCAATCTTTCCCCACCTTTCCATTCACTGCTCGTTCCATTTCCTGGCCAGGGAATGAGAGAAGCAGCAACCAACTTCAGGTTCTCATTTGCACACTTGCAAGCTACTCAGTAATATCGTACACCGGAGTGTAGTGTAGGAGATGTCAGTGGGGCTGTGGATTTTTGAGGGGGTGCAAAGCAGGCACCCCCACGCAGGGCAGGGCAGCCTGGCGCTCCTCTCCATGAACATTGGCTCCTCGAACGCTGGAAGAGGTGTGCCGGGCCGGGCCGGGCCAAGTACACACACTTCCTTGGAAGCAATTCCCATTGAACTCTGTGGAACTTTGTTGTTGTTGTTTAGTCGTCAGGGTCTTTTCCAGGGAGTCTTCTCTTCTCATGAGGTGGCCAAAGTATTGGAGCCTCAGCTTCATGATCTATCCTTCCAGTGAGCACTCAGGGCTGATTTCCTTAAGAATGGAGAGGTTGGATCTTCTTGCAGTCCATGAGACTCTCAAGAGTCTCCCCCAGCACCATAATTCAAAAGCATCAATTCTTCGGCGATCAGCCTTCTTTATGGTCCAACTCTCACTTCCATACATCACTACTGGGAAAACCATAGCTTTTACTATACGGACCTTTGTCGGCAAGGTGATGTCTCTACTTTTTAAGATGCTGTCTAGGTTTGTCATTGCTTTTCTCCCAAGAAGCAGGCGTCTTTTAATTTTGTGGCTGCTGTCACCATCTGCAGTGATCATGGAGCCCAAGAAAGTAAAATCTCTCCCTCCCTCCATTTCTTCCCCTTCTATTTGCCAGGAGGTGATGATCTATTATTCCCCTTCTATTTGCCAGTGGCCATGATCTTCGTTTTTTTGATGTTGAGCTTCAGACCATATTTTGCGCTCTCCTCTTTCACCCTCAATAAAATAAGTGGAACTTATTTCTGCATCAAATTGCTTCCGGATCTGGGCCTCTCACCTTCGGCCTTTCTCCAATGTTTGAACAGCCATTTCAAACCTTTGCAGCTTCATTCTTTAAGGGTTTGGTGCAGTGGGAGAAAGATTTGGACATGTTAATATAACTGTCAAAATAGAAAGCCATTCAACTTTCCACACTAGGATATTTCATAGTGGTTGACTCAGGAAAAGTTCTTTGGGTGAGTTGACCGGACAACACATAGACAGCACTTAAAGGTATGAGACCAATGATCAACTGTTGGCGAGGTGATAAAGATGAGGGTGTCTGGCCTTGTCCAGGAAGTCAACCTTTGTAGTTAAGTACATATTGGAAATGTCAATCTTTTTGCAACTGCAAAAAGCCCAGGTTTCCTTCCTCGTGCCTCCATCCGCTGGTTCAGTTAGTTCACCATCCCACACTCATATTGCATGAGTGTTTGTTTTGGCTATTAGCAAAGGGGAGGAAAGTTACGTAATAAAAATACGTTTTAAAATACAGTTTTGACAATGCATCTGCAATACAGAAATGATATTTGACAGATCCCTATCTCAGCAATAACCAGTTTGAGGAACTGCTTGATGTGAAGGTTAACCACTGTGACTAGAACATGAGCTTCTGAAATGTAGTGGACATTCTTTCTTTGAATATTGGCTATCTTTCCATGTGAAATGAACAGTCGTGGGTGTGAGTATCCATGCAGGTTGTAGGAAGGGCTCAGCGCTGTAGCAGCATATCTTTGCTAACAGGAAAAGGAAAAAAGAAAGACCAGAGAAATCAATTGATCACCAAGCCTTATGAAAGCATAACATGAAATGACATTGTAGTGTATGGCAAAACTGAAAGGATTAAAAACTATCCTGAAAAATATGGCAAAAAAAGTTATGGTTCACCAGGGTTTTTTGTTGATTGCAAAAGTTGAATTAAAAGAAAAATGCAGGATGATGTTTTTACCACCAAGACCCACAATTTACAAGTTATATTTCCAGGAATTGAAATGTTGTCCTCTCTCCCCTCCACCAAAACCCCCAAAATTCAGTTTTGTGAAGGCATTTTACTTCCCAATTAGCTGAGCGTTTATTTAGATTAAAATCCATCTACGCACTGACCGCTCCCTGAAGTCATTCTAGCAATTCTGGCTGATGACATGTTTCATGTTAACCTTTCATTCTCCCCCATTCTGCTGTTTTTAATCTATGTTGAAATGAACAATAATGTCACAATAATGCAATTGTCAAACCTCGGCTCATGATGAGAAGACAAATGAGGAGTCTGACAGAAAGCATTTAAAATACTAATAAAGAACTATAGTTAAAACTGTGGGGTGATGGAATGGAATGCACCAAAAGGCATGTGGCCCCTATGGAGTAGGGGGGAACCTGACACACAGCACCTTGAAGTCCTTCTAGAGCCATTTCAATGGGGGTTTAGGCCCAGCTTTGGCACAGAAATTGCTTGGGTCGCCCTGTACAATGACATCTTCTGGGAGTAAAAGGTAAAGGTAAAGGTACCCCTGCCCATACGGGCCAGTCGTGTCCAACTCTAGGGTTGTGCGCTCATCTCACTTAAGAGGCCGGGAGCCAGCGCTGTCCGGAGACACTTCTGGGTCACGTGGCCAGCGTGACGAAGCTGCTCTGGCGAGCCAGCACCAGCGCAGCACACGGAAACGCCGTTTACCTTCCCGCTATGAAGCGGTACCTATTTATCTACTTGCCCTTAGGGGTGCTTTCGAACTGCTAGGTGGGCAGGAGCTGGGACCGAAAGACGGGAGCTCACCCCACCGCAGAGATTCGAACCGCCAACCATACGATCGGCAAGTCCTAGGCACTGAGGTTTTACCCACAGCGCCACCCACGTCCCATATCTTCTGGGAGAGAGACAGGAAATATGTTCCTGTTAGGTCTCCTTGACCTTTCAGCAGATTTCAGTACCATCAATTATGGTACCCTTCTGGAGTGGCTGTCCAAGTTGAGGATAGGTGAGGTGTGAGGTGGTTTTGGTCCTCCCAGGATGGACATTTCCAGAGGGCGATGCTTGGGGAGTGTTCTTCAGTCCCGTGCAGCCTTCAGTGTGGGGTCCCTCAAGGTTTGTTATTTGTCCCCCATGCTGTTTAACATCTACATGAAACCGCTGAGTGGGGTCATCCAGAGTTCTGGAGTGCAGTTTTACCTTGGAAGTCAAACGTAATCCATTCCAGAAGTCCCTTCGACTTCCAAAATGTTTGGAAACCAAAGCATGGCTTCTGATTGGCTGTAAGAAGCTCCTGCAGCCAATCTGAAACTGTGAAAGCCCTGTCAGACATTCGGCTTCCAAAAATAGTTCGCAAACCCGAACAGCCACTTCCGGGTTTGTGGCGTTCGGGAGCCAAAACGTTCGAGAACTAAGTTGTTCGAAAACCAAGGAACGACTGTGTCTTGTCAACAATATGCTGGTGACACATAGCTCTGCTTCTCTTTTACACCTACAGGTGAGGCAGTGGATGTTGTGGACCGTTGTCGTGCCTTGGTAATGGACTGGATGAGAGCCAACAAACTGAAGCTCAATCCAGGTGAGACGAAGGCACTAATAGTGGACAGTTCTCTAGATGGATGGCAGGTTGCCTGCTCTTGATGGGGTTACAATCCCACTGAAGGGGTGGGTATTTAGCTTTGGGGGCAGAGACACCAGGGTGCCCCCAAGACTGGGAGGGCCAGCATGTGTCATGCATCTATGATGTCATGCACGTCACACACATGTGATGCCACACAAGAGGCTTGAGAGCAGTACATGTGAAAAGGATCTAGGAGTCTTGGTTGACCACAAACTTGACATGAGCCAACAGTGTGATGTGGCAGCTAAAAAAGCCAATGCAATTCTGGGCTGCATCAATAGGAGTATAGCATCTAGATCAAGGGAAGTAATAGTGCCACTGTATTCTGCTCTGGTCAGACCTCACCTGGAGTACTGTGTCCAGTTCTGGGCACCACAGTTCAAGAAGGACACTGACAAACTGGAACGTGTCCAGAGGAGGGCAACCAAAATGGTCAAAGGCCTGGAAACGATGCCTTATGAGGAACGGCTAAGGGAGTTGGGCATGTTTAGCCTGGAGAAGAGGAGGTTAAGGGGTGATATGATAGCCATGTTCAAATATATAAAAGGATGTCACATAGAGGAGGGAGAAAGGTTGTTTTCTGCTGCTCCAGAGAAGAGGACTCAGAGCAATGGATCCAAACTACAAGAAAGAAGATTCCACCTAAACCTTAGGAAGAACTTCCTGACAGTAAGAGCTGTTTGACAGTGGAATTTGCTGCCAAGGAGTGTGGTGGAGTCTCCTTCTTTGGAGGTCTTTAAGCAGAGGCTTGACAACCATATGT
This sequence comes from Podarcis gaigeae, assembly GCF_964106915.1. NCBI lineage: Eukaryota > Metazoa > Chordata > Lepidosauria > Squamata > Lacertidae > Podarcis > Podarcis gaigeae. The sequence continues at coordinate 11,238,170 of NC_139681.1, forward strand.
CAGGAGTGCTCTGATGGTGTTTCCTGCTTGGCAGGGGGTTGGACTCGATGGCCCTTGTGGTCTCTTCCAACTCTATGATTCTATGATCGTCTAAAGGAGGCCGAACACTCTGGAGGAGCCGGCCACTAAAGCTGTGGTGTGCAACATGTGTGATGTCGCACACGAACAACTCACAACGGGGGGCCCAGCCACTTTCCAACAAAGATTGAGGGGGCCAAAGACACATTGGCCCCCTAGTGTTGGCATGCCTATTGAGGGTACTTCTGGATCCACTGTGGTCACTTGAGGCTCACATGGCCTCAGTGCCCTCAACTTTGGCTGGTGGCCCCTCTACACCCCTATCTGGACAGGGTTAACCTGACCTCTGTCGTCTGTGCTCTGGTAACCTCTAGGTTAGATTACTCCAATACATGGGGCTGCATCTAATTAGAGAAAGCGTGGACTAAGACACTGGCAATTTTTTCTGCAAGGCTCTGTCCTTGGCCCATTTTTATCAATGACTGAGGTGAAAGGGTGGAGGGAATCCTTATGAGATCTGCAAGTGACACATAATAATAATAATAATAATAATAATAATAATAATAATAATAATAATAATAATAATACCCCGCCCATCTGGCTGGGTTTCTGCAGCCACTCTGGGCAGCTTCCAACAGAATATTAAAATACAATAGTCTATTAAATAAACATTAAAAGCTTCCCTAAACAGGGCTGCCTTCAGATGTCTTCTAAAAATCTGGTAGTTGTTTTTCTCTTTGACATCTGGTGGGAGGGCGTTCCACCGTGCGGGTGCCACTACCGAGAAGGCCCTCTGCCTGGTTCCCTGTAACTTGGCTTCTCGCAGCAAGGGAACCACCAGAAGGCCCTCAACACTGGACTATCCGAGAAGGATAACTAACATCTCAAAAGATTGGAATAAAATGTAAAATGGTCTTGGCAGAGTGGGAAATCCCAAAATAAACTTAAACAGAGACAAATGCAAAGTTTGGCGAGGAGAGCAATTGCACAGTTATGGAACAGATGGCACCTGGCTTGGCAGTGTTACATGTGAAAAGGCTTTCAGACTGTGGCATTACAACATGCTGAACACGTCAACAATTTGATGCAGTTCCTGAAAGAGTTAATGCCATTTGAGGCTGCATTTATAGAACCATAGTTTCCAAGGCACAGGAAGTAAGTGTTCCAACTTTATTCTGTGCTGGTAGAATACTCATATGGAATACTATATGCAGTTCTGGCTGTTAAGTTGTGGGTGAACATATCAGACGACACAGCGATTCTTCAAACAGCTCTTGTTTATTCACAGGCCAGAACTGAACTGAACTGAAGGGTTCAGCCAGCCTGCTTATATAGAGCTCCACTAGAACGCAACAGTAACCATTTTCTGTAACTGTCCAATCACTGAACGTCACTTTCAATCTCTTATTTGCATATGTGGACCTGAGTGAAAACTATCTACAGTAACCCCCTGCTGGCCCAGGGTGAGAACTTCAGTACATAACCCTGGCTGACACACTTCAGGAATTATATCGATAAATTGGAACAGATTCAGAGAACAAATGTGGTCAGCAGTATGGAAAATGCATCCTTTGAGAAAAGGTTGAAGAAACCATGTATAAATAAAGAGAAGACTAAATGAGAGGGAACATGACAGCACTCTCCAAATACATGGAGGCGTGTCACACAGAAAAGGACAAATACTTGTTCTTTTTTTAAAAAAAAAAATTATTAGCAATTTCAACATAGCAAAATAGCAACACATATCATATTCCTTATTTCCCCCCCCTTTTTCCCACCTCCCCACCCAACCCTCCCTGCCCCCCCAGACTTCTCTCAGCTCCTCCCTCTGATTTCTCCACACATGTTATTCTCTGCATATTATAAAATTGTATAAATCCTTAGATTATCTATCTACCATGTTATCAATCAATAAATTTGTGTATGTTTATTCAAAACCTGCAAAGGAGTCCAATTCATTTGGTTGTCTTTTTAAATAATTTGTAAAAAGTTCCCATTCTTCTTTAAAGTCACAGTTGTCCTTATCTCGCAGTTTGTATGTCGACTTAGCCAGTTCTGCATAGTTCATCAATTTCTCTTGCTGCTGTGCTTTTGTTGGGGTTTCCTCATTCTTCCATCCTTGTGCTATCAAGACTCTTGCCGCTGTTGTAGCATACATAAATAAATTCTTTGTTTTCCTTGGCAGGTCTTGTCCTACAATCCCTAACAGAAATGCTTCTGGTTGTTTTTGTTTTGTTTTGTTTACAAATGTCATTTTAAACATTTTCTTCAATTCATTATATATCATTTCCCAATTTTTTTTTAACTTCTCTACATTCCCACCACATATGATAAAAAGGAGGACAAATACTTGTTCTGACTTGCTCTTTTCCAAGTCCCTTCTGCAGGTCTTTTTCATATTCCTTGATGCTGAAGAGCAGATCTCGGGGAGACTCCGACCCAACAATGCTTCCATTCCTTCTCGACAGGTCAGCCAACTTTCCATAGTCAAATCCAAGGTCCACATAACATTCCAGGACATATTTCAAAGTTCCTCCAAATCCAAAGGCCCCCACAACTCCAGAGTTGTGGAGTTAAGAGCCTCGGACAGAAGATCTCCAGGTTGATGAACTATATGGAATTGACCGAAAGGACTGGCAGAATCCGAGACCAGGGAGAAGAGATGATGGAAGAAGATTGAAAAAGTTTAAAGTTTATATATAGAAATATTGTAAAATTAATGAGTGCTAGAAAAATGTTGGAATGAAATTTTATGGCTTTAGTAGAAATGTTATAAAGGAGTTAAGTATAAATAAGTACTTTAGCACTAACGGAAAATAAGGTTAAAAATATGTTAAGATATTTATATGACAAAAAAATGGAGAAAGATGGAAAGGATTTGCTGAAACAATTAATAGAAGTGGAATACAAAAAGGGAGGTGAGAGGAGGTCGATGAAACAAGGGAATGAAAGATAGAGTAATGAAATGGCATGATATATGTTTTTAAATTGTTGTTTTGTTTTCTTTAGTTTAATGTCTTAAGCTTGTGTTTTGTATTGTTTATATATTGTATTGTTTTGTCTGTTTTTTCTCTCTTTTGTTTTTTCTTCTCTCCTTTTTTCTTCTCTTTTTTCAATGTAAGTTTTAAAAGTAATGAATATTATTTTTTAAAAAAAACAAACTTGCCTTCAGGAACAAGCAGTGGGGAAAGGCAGATTCCATTGGGTTGGTGGATGCCACAGAAAAAACAGACCCAAGCTACTCCAAACCTCCTTTGAACTCCAGTGTTGAAGATGTCCTCACCTCCTCATCCTCTAAATAAATCCTACCTCATTATAAAGCGCGTTCTTCCTCATGGAGAGCACCTATTGCGGTGGGGGCTGACAAGACACCTCACTATTGCTGGGCAAAAGAGTTTGGCCATCTTTGACGAAGGTGATGGACTATATGGGATTGGCAGAAATGACTGGCAGAATCTGAGACCAGGGAGAAGAGTCGGTGGAAGAAGATTGGAAGAAATTTAAAGACTATCTACAGAAATATTGTAAAATTAATGAATGTTAGAATGATGTTGGATAGAAATTAAGTGGTTTCCAGCTGTAATGCTTTAAGAGAATATGAAAAAAGGGTTATAAACAGGTAAAAATCTAATGGTAAGGATTTGCTGAACCAACAATTTGAAGTGGAATACAAAAAAGGGAGGTATGAGGAGGTCCGGGAAACAAGCTAAAGGAAAATTAGCAATGGAAAATCTGTGTGTTTTTAACTATTTTTATTTTGTATTTTTGTTATATATTTTTTCATTTCTATTGTAATACTTTAAAAAAATCTTAATAAATATCCTATAAAAAAAAAGAGTTTGGCCATCTTTAAGCAGGGGCTGGCTGTTACTGGGGAGATTTATATGTTGCCATTTATTGATTGACAGCCCTGTTTGTTAAATACCCTGCGCACAGAGTTGAGCTTCCTCTTTTCGCTGTGCGCATGGGATCACCCGCCCTCCCTTCCCTAATCTTAGGCTGTTTGCTTGACCTTGCTATGCCTGTCATGGGGTCGTCTGCTCTTGGGGCAGGGGCCCGGTAGGAATTTTGTCCATTTGGCTGATTGGCTGGTGCCATTTGGTTTTGCCTACTGCATAGCAAATCGTCACAACTTGTAAGGTTGCGGTTAGGCATTGGTTTGGGAATTGGTTGGTGGAGGGGTATGGATTTGGCTGTGCCTGCCCCTCCAAAATGCTGCTGCTGCAAGGGTTTTCCGTTAAAGGAACCCAGGGGCTCGCCATGCTTTTGTCCGAACCCCCTGGCAAGGGGCTAGGGCCACGCAAGCCCCTGGGAGCATTCTGGGGAGAGGTGAGGCATGGTCCCCAGTCCCGTCTCTCTCCCCAGGTGACTTACCCTTTCTGACTTCGCGGGGGGTGCGAATGTCAGAGCTGTCCCCGTGCGGGGTCACTTAGTCGCTACCTAAGCAACCACCTACATTGCTGTATTTTTAATAAAGTTGTGGCCAAAATTATGCCAAAAACTTTAAACAAAAATCAAGTGTCATTGTGTTCTTATTTGGGGTGTCTTAGGGACCTCAACGCAGTGGCGTAGCGTGGGTTGTCAGCACCCGGGGCAAGGCAAGTAATTTGCGCCCCCTAACCCGTGGATTTGCGCCCCCTAACCCTACCCCCCAGATGTTGCGCCCGGGGCGGCCGGGCCCCCCCTGCACCACCCACGCTACGCCACTGCCTCAACGCGCAACAGTCAGTACATAAGAGAGGCAACCAAGTTTGCATTCCCATGATAGCACAAGGTGTTAATCAAGGAGCAAAATGGAAGTCGAGACGAAGGGGAGAGGGAGATCTCTGGTGCTGGGTAAAGAAGAACCAGGCAGGCCACACGGTGAGAAAGGCATTGTTTATTCCAAGCAGTAAGATAGAAAGAAAATCGGCCAGGCGAGAGTGCATGATTGCATTACGGTGAACCCAGCTAAGTGAATATTTGACACAGAATAAATCTCTTAATAAAATTACTGCACTCCAGTCCCCGACACACTCTGCATATGTAATAAAACTCTTTAAAATGAATAGCTGATAAGGAAATGAACCTTTTCACGGAATGAATAAACACACATGCATGCGTCTGCACACACAAATACCAAATGGTAAAACATACTCCTAGTGATTATCAGAGTGTTAAAATAATAACACTATGAAAGAAATAAATCTGCCCTGCAGCAAATTACGTCTCTGCTATACTTATGTTGAAACCTTCCCCAAACACCTGATAAAGGAATAAACCTGTTAAAGGAATAAATTGGCCACACACTAAGGTTATCCTCAGATTTACACTGGACTGCAATGATAAACCTTCTTTTTCATTAGTCCAATAGATCATAGGATTTACAGTACTTACAAATGTTTCAGCATTAAATGTAAGCAGGAGTGCTGTTGTGTCTGCATGCATTTGGGGCTAGGCAGGGTCGATAAGGAGACTGAATATCGCTCCACAAAAATTCTTTCTGGAAGCAGCAGCAGAATAACTGATTAAGAGAGTTTCAGAGCCACTATCATCCACACCTTTCAGAAGGATTGCTGCAACTGTGAGTTCTCAGCACCACTGAATACGGAGAACTGCTAAAATGGGGCTGTGTCTGCTGCCATCTTTGTTAGACCGCCAGGTTAAATTAACATATGTATTTTTAATTAATTTTATTTACAACATAAATCCACCACAACTCAAATAAACGAATCCCCCACCATTAGACATGAACATAACATAAAATAAACATAACATAACATAAAACAAACGGCAAAATAAAAGACTTCCTTTATCCTGTACATGCCCTCCTTGTTTACTTCTTATAAACTTTCCTTTATGAATTATTATTATGGGTTTTTTATCAAATTTGTCAAATTATGACAAAGTCTGCTGCAGACATTAATTGAAACAAGTCCAGGTGTATATTTTAGGGCACTGTTTTGTAAAGTATTCTTTACATTTCCCCCATTCTTTTTGAAATTCTTGTCTTGGGAGTCCCCTAATTGCCTCTGTTAATCCAACCAATTTGATATAATTTAGTAATTTATCCTGCCATTCCGTTTTTGTTGGCACAAATTCTTTTTTCCAATTTTTGGCAATTAAGGTCCTTGCCGCGCCTGTGGCATAAACGAATATTTTCTGATCTTCTCTTGTTATACCTGTGTCCGTTATCCCTAATAGGAAAGCTGTATTTTTCATAAAGTTATGCTTAGACATTTTTTTAAAGTTCATCATACACTATGTCCCAGAAGCTCTTGATTTTTTCACAGGTCCACCAAACATGTACGAGTGTCCCCTCTGCTTTACCGCACCTCCAACGTAAATTTGTTTTTGTTTGCCAAAATAGCTAAAATGTGAAATTAACATTTTAGTTATAACAAAATGCACAGAGAGCACACCATCTGAATTTGAGTGTATTAGCTATCACAAAGAGCAGATTCTTCCTCATTTTCTCACCAGTAGTTTAATATTTTTAATTGGTATCATCTTGGTCCTATACGGATTATGATTTCTGTCTCTTTACGTCCTGATTGCAGAGAATGACATTATCGTGAAGCATCGTTGCAAGAACCCCAAGGCAAAGATGATTTCTCTTGCACTCTCAATTATAATAGCTCCACAATCCAGTGAATTCAGATTTAAAATCATGCTGCGCGGGAATCCACAGGTATCAGTGGAGTTTGGCTCAGGTTAGGTGTTATGTGGGATTTGTACTGCAAATTTCTCCGGATTTTTTCAAACATATATTGCATTCCTTCAATGTAACTAAATACTTTGAATAAAGTAATTCACCACTTGTTTTATCTTTCTCAAAGAACATGATAATATTGCCCTGGTTGGGCTGTTGTCATTATATTGACTATATATTTTGATTTTGTTCTGCGAACCGCCCCAAGACCTCTGGGTATAGGGTGGTATAATAATAATAATAATAATAATAATAATAATAATAATAATAATAATAATTAATAATAATAATAATAATAATAATAATAATAATAATAGTTATCTTACACTGCCTGCTTCCAGCGGAACCTTCCTCGGTGGTGCTGGGACTGACAAGTCCTTAATGTCCTCATGTGCTAAGAGAACATAACAGTCTGGTGAGAATTGCAATATAAATGTCTGCTCAATGTTTAGAACGTGCAGCTAAGGACTTCTTTGTGTATAGTCCAGGGGTCAGCAAGCTTTTTCAGCAGGGGGCCAGTCCACTGTCCCTCAGACCTTGTGGGGGGCCGGACTATATTTTTTCGGGGTGGGGGGGTGAACGACTTCCTATGCCCCACAAATAACCCAGAGATGCATTTTAAATAAAAGCACACATTCTACTCATGTGAAAACACCAGGCGGGCCCCACAAATAACTCAGAGATGCATTTTAAATAAAAGGACACATTCTACTCATGTAAAAACACTTCGATTCTCAGACCGTCCACAGGCAGGATTTAGAAGGCGATGGGGCTGGATCCGGCCCCCAGGCCTTAGTTTGCCTACCCATGGTGTATACATACCACTCACTTGATGCAAGTGCAAATGTACCATTACTGATATCACAGCACAGATAACACATAACACATGTTGGCTCACATCATCTCAAGCCCAAGTTTTCCAGTGGTGCTTTCACACATTAGATTGCCAGCTATCAATTATTTCTCACAGAATTTTCACCTAGAATTATTCCTAATGTCTTAAAGGGAGATAAAGGAGACAATAGTTATCCTTAGAAAGCCTGTTACTTTAGCTGGTTGATATTTAGTGTGTTCTCTGACTATATTCCTACATTTTAATTTATTTTTAGTTTTTATTTATACTTTTCAAGTTTATACATTTCTTAGTTTTACAATCCATTTAACATTTTAAAATTTGACTTCCTTCCCCCTCCTCCTGCGGCTCCTTAATTATTATTTTTTTAATATCTTCTGCATATGCAAATTCATTTCACTTGCTCATTTAATTATCTACTGTAAATAACTGCAGGTTATTACAATAATCCTGCTAATGTTTTTATCTGTTTACAATTTCTCTGTAAATATTCAATAAACCATTTCCATTTGTTTATGAAAAGTTTGTTATTTTGATTTCTCATTCTTCCGGTAAGTTTTGCCATTTCTGCAAATTCCATGAGTTTTTGGAACCATTCTTCCTGTACTGGGACTTCTACTTCTTTCCACTTTTCCTACAAAGCATGTTCTCCTTCATGGAGCGCATGTGTTGCGGTGGGGTCTGCTGAGCCACCCCTCTGTTACCAGGCAGGGTCTCTAAAGATGGCCTGGGGCAGTGATTGGTTCACTGGGTTGCTGGGGTAAAAGTTATGTTGCAATCTTGGTGGGAGGGGTAAAATGTTTAAATACTCTGCACGCAGCCTGGAGCTTTCTCTTTGCTGTGTGCAACGGATCACCCGCCCACCCGCCCTTGAGTAAGGGGCTGTTGCATTGACCTTGCTATGCATGTCATGGGGTCGTCTGCCGTTGGGGCAGGGGCTTGGTAGGAATTTTGTCCATCTGGCTGATTGGCTGGGCCATTTGGGTTTTGCCTACTGCGTAGCAAATCGTCACAACTTGTAAGGTTGCGGTTAGGCATTGGTTATAAATTGGTGGAGGAGGGGTTAGGATAGGCTGGGCCTGCCCCTCCATGGTTGCTGCGGAAAGGGAATTCCGTTAAAGGAATCCTGGGGCTTGCCATCTTTTCATCCAATCCCTGGAATGGGACTAGGGCCGGCAAGCCTTCGGGGAGCATGTGGATGAGAATTGAGGGTCTGTGACTCAGCTCCATTTCTCCCCGACTTGCTTTCCCCCGCACTGTCTTTCGGTGGTGCCCGGAAGTCAGTTCTGTCCCCCGGCGGGGGGACAGATAGTCTTAACCAATGCCTAAACAACCACTCACGGTTTTGTATTTTAATAAAGTTGTGGCCAAAATTATGCCAAAAACCTTAAACAAAAATTAAGTGTGTGTTGTGAGTTATTTGGGGGGTGGCTTGGGGACCTCAACACGCAAAGAATAATACATCCAAGTTGACAATATGGCTAGGAGTGCCTCTGCTATTTCCTTCCCCAAAGGTTGACCGTAAGTTGCTGCTTTTCGTCTCAAATGGCCTAGCTGCCATGCATCTACTTTATGCTGCAACCTACTTTACAGGGAACAATAAATACACTATGCTCCTATGACATTATGATGACACCCCATGGCCATTGTTGTTCCAGTTTCCCATATCCACAGCTCTACTCTGTGAGTGCTTAAAGGTAAAGGGACCCCTGACCATTAGGTCCAGTCGTGGCCGACTCTGGGGTTGCGGCACTCATCTCGCTTTATTGGCCGAGGGAGCCGGCGTACAGCTTCCGGGTCATGTGGCCAGCATGACTAAGCCGCTTCTGGTGAACCAGAGCAGCGCACGGAAACACCGTTTACCTTCCCGCCGGAGTGGTACCTATTTATCTACTTGCACTTTGACGTGCTTTCGAACTGCTAGGTGGGCAGGACTGAGAGTGCTTAGTAGGGTAGAATTTCAAACCCAAGGGTTCTAAGAGGAATTAGCCATTAGCTGATTAAGCAATCTATGGCCTTTTAAGCT